>NC_062217.1:145006919-145606919 GCF_902686445.1 Sciurus carolinensis | reverse complement strand
CACTCGCCCAGCCCTGGCTACCTGTGGGAGGGTCTGGGATTAGAGGACTGGGTGCCACAGCAGACTTCTTGCTTTAACTGTACGATTTGAAGTTTTTCATGGGAATATATCATTCCACATGTTTTAAATTATACTCTATGGATATAGACCAAAAAGGAAGATATGAGGCCTATGGGGCTAAGGGACATGTCAACTTCCCTACTAAGTGACTAAGTCAGGACTAGAACTACTGCCTTTTCTTTTTCTTTTTTTGAGGTGCAGGGGATTGAACCCAGGGCCTTGTGCTTGCGAGGCAAGCCCTCTACCATCTGAGCTATATCCCCAGCCCCTCCCTGCTGTGTATTCTAACCCCTGTTCTCACAGCATCTGAGACACCAGCTACTGGGGCAGGGGAGATCGTGGCAGCCACCCAGCCCCGAGAGGGAGCCAGGTCTTCCGGTGGAGGAGGTGGTGAGAAGCGGGAGTGAGTGAGAAGGCCTCAGTGGCGGAGCCCTGAGAATAGTGTGGGGGCGCTGTGCTGGCGTTGAATAGACCTGTGCTCTTCCTCTCCTCGGAGCATACGTGAAAAGTAATCATCACGCCCATTTTACAGAAAACTGAGACTTGGAGAGTCAATCCAGCTCGGGCTCCCTCCGTCACTACACCTTCCTCCTCCTGGTGCTTCTTAAAATGGGGCACCCTCCCTCCCAGCCTCTGGGACTCTGAAGGGTGGAAGGCACCCTGCAGTGCTGAAGGCAGGAACCCAGGGCCCTCCTCGCTCAGGACCCCAGGGCTGTTGCAGGTCTGCAGAGAAAAGGCTGGCCCTGGCCAAACAATTTTTCCCCGCCTCCTTGCCAAGTCTGTGAGCACATGGCACAGTAGATACCAGTTCCCCACCCCTGAAGTGTGAAGCGGAGATTAGATGTTGCAAGCCACGGAAATCCCTCACGTGCCTGGTGCAGAGAAAACACATACTAAATGGGAGCCGTCTCTGTCCCTCGCCATCTAGGAGTTTCGTCCTTTCTCATGAACTTGCCCACAACTCCTGGGTAGAGCGGACACTGAGGTTCAGGTTCAACATGTCAGAGAATCCCAGCCCAAGGGAACACACTTTCTTCTGTGCCCCTACAGCCTCCTGGTACATCCTGAGGCTGGTGGTGTGGAGGCTGTTCTGAGGCCCCATCTTCTTTTTCCTCCGCCTCTCTTATCTCCTTCACCCCCCTTTTCCATGAGAGGTTCCCTTCAGCTTCTCTGCACAGATGACTGTTGATTCTGCATCTCCAGTGCCACAGTTGCAACCACCAGCAGGTGCCCTAGACCTGCTGCATGTCCAACAACAAACCCTCCTTCCAGGCTGCTTCCCTTTTCCACTCCCTCTTTCTGTTTACTGCTCTGCCATCCCCCAGAGATCTCAGGCCAGATACCAGGATTATGTGGCTCTTTTCCCAGGTCCCTCATGTCTGGTCAGCTGCAGGCCTGGCCCTGTGGCATTTTCCCCCTCATATCTGCTCCTGCCTTTTCATTACCCCAACTGCATCCCACCATCAGCTCTATCTCCTGCATCTGGTCTGTTACCTGGTCTCCAGGTAGGTTCCTTACCTCCAGCTCCTCCCCTCCATTTCCCCAGAACTTTAAAGTCATGACCCCTGCACAACTTTCAGTGTTTCTGGGCTTCTTCCTGAACAAGGCTTAGTCTGCTCAGTCTGCAGTTGTGAACCAACCAAACTTTCCAGTCTGCCCTCCTGGGATTCCCTAACAGGAACCTTCTTCTTCAGCCAGATTGTCTGGTCATATTCCCCAGGGTGCTGAATGCTCAGATGCTTAGCTTCCCTAGAATGCTTAGACACTGTTGTTGTTGATTAACTAAAATAGAGGCAAATCTTGAGCCTCAAGTATCTCTTCAATATTTATTGAATGGCTACGGTAGACCAGATGGCAGGATTATAAAAAGGTACAACACCTGGTCTCTTGCCCTTGGAGGGTACACAGTGTCCCTGAAGAGACAAGGCACACACACACAGGCATGCATACACATGCACACACACACGCTTGCAAATCCACATAGCCCTGAGTGCTGGCAGGGACACCAAGGACCAGAGCAGTCTGGGGAATCTTTAGGGAGAGGGTGAGTCTTGACCTGAGCCCCCAGCAGACTCGTGGAGAGGAATCCGCATCCCTCAAGGTCAGGGTGATGTGAGAGGACACAGTCTCAGAGGCGGGTACATGAGGAGTGTTTGTGAGCGGGTCAGAGACCAGCTTGGCTCTGGGGTGTCCACAGAGGAGGTCAGTGGGTGGATAAGGCTGAGAATGCCACTGGGAGTCAGAGAGGAGGGAGGACACTTCATTGTGGAAGAAATGTCTTCAGGTACAAATCTGAAAATGTTTTAGGCCTTGCCTACAGCTTAAAATCAGAAGGAAACTCTGCAGTGTTCGAAGGGTATAATTCTGAAGTATACTTACATTTTTTTTTTTCCAGGAAAATCTTAAACGGCTAAGAGATAGCATCACCCGAAGACAGAGAGAGAAGCAAAAATCAGGAAAGCAAACAGGTATGTGGCTTCCTGGGCTGCTGCATCGTGGAGCTGTCGTGCTTTCTATTGCAGCCTGAATCAGCAGACTGCTTGCCCAGCACCTGTCACTCTATTTATAGGTCTGGGCCCTCCATAGCCTGTGAGGGCCTTTCAGACAATGACAGTGTCTTGCTGATTCCCTGAACAATCTAGTACCCAGCATATAGGAAACACACGCCCACAGGTGAATGAGCAGCTAGAACTCTGCCTCGCGCCACTCTCCTGCCCAAAGAGGATGGTAATCTTTTCTCCTGAGGCCTGTCACTCCACTTGTAGCAATTAGGAAGACGTATGTTCTTTGAATACAGAAAGAAGAAAGCCCTGTTCAATAAAGTGTGTTTCTGTGTTGAGCAGAGACTCATGTCAAGAGTCCACACTACAGGCTGCTTCGCGAGGACCTGCCGTAACAGGGCTCACCGTGCAACAGCAGGGCCCTCGTGTCAGCCATGCGCACTGCGGACGGTCCTCTCTGCTCCCCTTGACTCCGGCTTCCCCAGGCCAGCCCTGTGGCACCACCACCCTGAGCAGCACCTGGTGTATCCATGCTGCATCTTCCCACCGAGAGCCTCTGGTCTGGGGGGGCCTCAGTGCTCTCCCCTGGCCTGCCTTCTAGCAAGAGGATCTGGCGAGAAAGGGCTTTGAGAAGCCCTCTGTCCTGAATGGAGCCCCTTTCCCTGAAGAACTAAGTTGAAATCTAGCCCTACTTCTGTGCAGCTTCCCAGTCTGCCTCTGGCTGCCACCAACAGCCCACTTCTCATGAACCTGGTCAGGCTGATACTACCCTGGTCTCAAAACAGGACACTTTCCCACTGCAGGCCCGTTGTTCCTGCCTCTTCCTTCACAACTGTGTCCATATAACTGGGCTGCAACACCCCACCTGGCAGCCTGACTCAGTGAAGTCTTCCTGGCCCACTGCAGGCCACTGTGTTCCACCCTCATTCCCGCATCTACAGGACCTGCTGTCTCTTCCGTTCATCCGCAAGGTTCTGTCCCACATTGCCTAACACAGTGTATCGTAGAATAGCCTAGTGAATGTTAATGATTTTGATTGTCAGATGGAAGATGGCTTAAAGGTTATAACTGGGGCAGAATCAGAGAGCTTGGCTAAGACTTCTGCCTCTGTGTTCAGATTTTAAATTTATGCTACCACTGCAGATGTTATGTACTCTTTTGGTGGAGCTGAAGAGAAAGCAGAGATGGCAGAAAGTCTGGCTCAAGGTCTGGTCTGCATTCATCTGAGGGTCAGATAATAGGGCTCTAGGTGGTAAAAGGGCTGAGGTGCATTTTAAAACTAGAGTGCATGAACCCAAAGATAGAAGCCTTGATTAAATGAAACATTGCAAGCTTTTAAATATAGGCAGCACCAAGAAACCTGTGATTTGGTGGTGCCCCCAGTGTCTGAAGGCCCAAGAGTTGTAACACTGGAGTCACGTGTGCTCAGCAGTCTGGCTTCAGAAGTGAGCCTTCTGAGTGTCATCACATCTTTACCGCCCCCTTGGTTCCACCTGGTGCCACTGGATATTGAAGCAAGAGAGGTTTTCATGCAGGGGAGCAGGAGTCACAGGCACAGACCCTGGGCCAGCAGGGTTGGGGTCAGATTTCTGCTTACTGCCAGCTAGGAACTGTGGGCAAGGTGCATCACAATCTATTAGCCTCTGTCTCTGTGTGCATAGTGGTGAAAGCAAAAGTGCCCACCCCTTTGGGGTTGCTGTGAATAAGCCAGGTATCACCTGTGCCTAGCACAGTGCCTGGCACATGGAAGCACTCTAAAACCAGCTGCTCCTGTTATTACACACAGGCCTGTTCATGGGCCAGTGTCCTTACAGGCAGGGCCTTCCACATTGAATGCACTTTACCGGGACTTACCATCCAGGGATGGGTCCTAGAATCATGAGTCCACCCAAGGCTAATCAGGCTCCAGATAAGTTATATAGCAGTGATAGTAGACTACATAGTCTACTAATATAGACTATATTGGTAGTGATAGTTTAAATGAGAGTGATCAATATCTAACATTTTCTAACAGCCTATTCCCCTAAGAAGCAGACCCTCTGACAAGAAATTTCTTGTTAATTTTTTTTAACTTTTTATATCAGGGGATTTAATTAAGCATAATAACTCAAAATATTAGACTATATATAATTGGACACTTTATTAGTCAGTTTTCCATCACTGTAACAAATTCCTGAGATAATCAACTTATAAAGTAAAAGGTTAATTTTGGCTCACAGTTTTGAAGGTTTCTGTCCTTGATCAGTTGGGCCTATTGCTTTGGACCTGTGACAAGGTAGCACACCCTGGCTGGAGCATCCAGCAGAAAAAAACTGCCTTGTGGCTAGGAGGTAAAAAAGAGAAAGAGGGAAGGGGTGAGGTCTGACTGTACTCTTTAAGGGCATGCTCCCAATGATCTAAAGACCTCCCTCTAGGCCCCACCTCTTAAAGGTTCCACCACCTCCCAATAATGCCAAGTGGAGGACCAAGCCTTTAACACCTGGGCCTTTGGGGAAGATTACAGATCCAAACTAGAACAGGCCCTGAATATTAATGACTAGGGATGGCAGCAGCCCACCTGGGGAAAATGTTCTACTCATAGGCCCCAAATTCCTCCTCATTTTTTATTTTTATTGTAATAAAATATGCATATCACAGAATTTACCATTTGAGCCATTTTTGAGTGTACAGTTCCATGGCTCAAAGTGCATTCACCACGCTGTGCCGCCAGCAGCACTTCCATTTTTAGAACTTTTTCCTTCTCTGGCAAGGAATTGAGGGCAGATATCTGGAATGGAAGGTGATTCCAGGGGACATACTAGGGGGTGGGGAAGTGACACAGGGAAAGACTGGATGGAGAACACCTGCTCAGGGTTATCCCACCTGAGGAGCAAGCATTTATATACCAGCTCCAGTCAGTCATTGGTTGAGTCCTGCTGGGGAGGGGGCACTCATAATTTAGCAACCAAAGAAACTATTAGGTAGTTGGAAGTTGGACCCTGTCCTGCAGGGTAAAGCCCAAGTCAGAGCATTTGCCGAAGAGAAGGGATCATTTATGGCTGAGTAGATATGATTTATTAGTTAGCTCTGTAAACCTTGATTATGTCTTTACATGCTAGTTTGAAACTCCCTGTTCTGTAGCTTTTCACACTAAACTCCGTGAGGAGCCTTGGGGCTGCTGTACATGTGCTTGTTGGGGTGGGGGTAGTAACTGGACCTGGGGAGTGGATTAGGGTCCTCAGGGCTGGGACCACTTACTCTTCTTTTACCATTGCATCTCCTTTTAAAAATCTGTTTTCTGTGTTGAGTTTCTGTTGTCACTAAAGAATTCTGGTTCACCCAAAACAAAAAGCATTTGAAAATAATTGGCACACAGTCATCAATCTACAGGACCATTAGGGTTGATTAGTGGCATTTCTGCCTTAAGGATCTTTTCTAAGAACATAACCCACTCTCAACACAAAGACTAACTCTTAAATAGGAAACTTCGTTTGTCTTAGCAAAATCATTGTTATTTTCTTTAATTTGGGTTAGAACACTAAGGATAATTGAAAATGGAGCCTCTGTTCATGATGGTGTGCCAGTTTTTATTTTTTTATTTTTATTTTTCGTTTTTTTTTTCAGCCCCAGGGAGTAGCTTTGCTCCTACTGGGCTGGGGTTGGTGGCAAAGGAAATCAGTCAAGGCTGGTGTGACTTGGACCTGGCGAATGACAGACCTCGCAGAGAAGACAATCAATATTTGTGTTCTGGGTGTATCCTGGGAAGCAGAGAAGCAGCTGAGTCCCAGGAAACCCTGGTTCCTATCCCCTCTTTGTCACTGAGTGACTGTGCAATCCAGGACCATTTCCTTTAACCACTGTGTGCCTCGGTTTCCTCACTGGAGGTACACCTGACTTCTCTACTTAGTGGAGAAGTCATGACACCCCGGGGAATAACAGTGCCAATGAACACACTCTGGGAAATTGCGCTGCCAGATAATGATGATAATTATTCCTGACATTGTATCTTTATTCAAGGAGTGTCAGGATTTTGTAAGCATTTAGACTTGCTCTACCTGATTTTTTTGAACTTTTGACTCTCATTTTTTTTCCCTGTGTGTTTTACTTTCCTTCCTCATAAAACTGGTTGAGGGTAGAAAATTGCCACCTCGAAGTTAATTAAGCAGACAGGAACCTCCCTTTAAAAGATGATTTTTAAAAATGTAGGACAAAGCTGAGGCAGGAAAAAAAAAAAAAAGTGACATCAGTGTGGCCCTGAGCGCTGAGGCTCACACCCAGATGCCTGGCTCTTCTCTGCCCAGTGGCTCCAGGCCTGGGGGTGCTCCCACTGTAACCTTGTAACCAAGAGAGCCCAGGAGGTATAAAAGATTCTGCAGCACCTGAAGAGCTGGGAAGCTGGTTGAACACGAGGCCCAGTTGGTGCCCGTGGAACCAGAGTTCTGCTGGGGCTGATGATGATAGCATTGAGTTTTGGGGTGTTATAGGGATTCAGTGAGCAACAAATATGGAACCTCTTAGAACAGAGCCCTGTGCACAGGATAGCCTGTCATTACTGCCGGTGACCTACATAATCCCCTTCTCAGACAGGGGAGCAGCTCGGAGAGGTCAACTGACTTGTCTGACCTGCGCTGACAGCTGGTACAAGGCAGTGCTGGGATACCCCGACAAAGCCTGTCCACTCCCTGATGAGGAAGTGCTTCTCTGCCTCTCTCACATTCAGCCACCCTGCCCTTCCCAGTTTGGCCACTGAGGATTCCCTGGAAGTCCATTGCTGAAGTGGGTGGGGAGAACCCCTCCTCCAGGCACCCCCAGGCTCAGGTGTGGGAGGCAGGTGGAGAGGCAGCCACTGAGCAGTTTGGCAAGTGACAGTCTGCGGTCTGGAATCTCATCTCTCTTTCCTGATTCCAGACTTGGAGATCACAGTCCCAATTCGGCACTCACAGCACCTGCCTGGAAAAGTGGAGTTTGGAGTCTATGAGAGCAGCCCCAGGAAAAGTGTCTTCCCCTCAAAGGAGCTAAGACGAGGAGACTGGAAAACTGATAGTACCTCCAGCACAGCAAGTAAGCAGCCGACCAGGGCGCCCTCAAGCTGGACTCCAGCTGGAACCACGGGACCTTCGGAAACATTGTGTTATGAGCCCAAAAATCTCAACTGGAGCCTGATATGGTTTGAGAGGTGTAAAATACTGGGCATAGTTAGCCTGTGAGGTTTGCTTTTATCCTGTGAGGTCAGGTTGCATGATATTACTCTTTTTTATAAACAGCAAAACCTAATTATAATAGTTAACATTTGTTAAGCATTGACCATATGTGAAGTATCTTTGTAGATTAGTTCATTCTCACAAAGCCACTACAAGATGGGTACTTTGAGCTCCGTTTACTGAGGAAGAAACTTTGAGACTTGGTGCCTGTCCTGGGTTAAGAAGCTAGTGTGGTCAAGCTGGGATATGACTCCATCTGGATCCAGAGCCAAGATTCGGAGCCCCTATTCTTGCTGCTTCCCCAGCTATGCTAAGGGGAAGGCAAGGACAAGAGATCAGAAGCATTAGAAAACAATGGACTCAAATTCAAGAATTCCAACTTTACAGGCGGTTGAGAATATCATTAGGAAATGTCTCCTTTTGGCTTGAGAACTTGAATAGGAGTCTAATTGGGGTTGGCAGCGCCTGCCAGCATGCAGGAGAGGTTGGGAGCTTTGTTTTCTCATTCAGGGCTGTGTTAGCAGACTCCAGACATCCTGGCTTCACAAACCCAATAGGTCGAGCTTCTCTTCTTTCATACATGTCCATGTAATTAAAACAGCTAGAAAAGCAACAAAAGAGGCAGAGAGAAACTGAGTGTCAGGACTTGTGTCTTCTTAAATGTGAGTCAGAGAACCCCAAAATGAATGTTGGAGCAGGAAGGTCATCTAACCTGAGGTTCTTAATACTTTCTACATCACAACTCCTTGAGAATCCAGTATGTGTTCTGGATCTGTTCTCCAGAGAAATGCACACATCTGTACACACACACCCATAAACCTCATCCATGGACCTCAGTCATTAACTTTTGAACTAGTCGCTCTCCTTATTCCATAGATGGGTTATTTGTGACCCAGAGAGGGGAAAAAAATTTTGCTCAAGGTCACACAGCCAGAGAGCATCAAAAGTGGGAGTAGAACCAAGCCCTTGGTCTCTTTTCAGGTTAAGGTTCCTGCCAACATTACCTGTCCAAATAAATCCTAAGCTTAAACACTACCACAGGAGAAGTCTAGACTGTACAGAGGAAAAAAAATCTCTCTATTCATAATGGGGGTGGTAATATGTATTCGAAGGCTCCCCAGGCCATTTGGGAATGCCAACAACTTCAGAAATGGGAGAGAGTTTCCTAGCAATCACGGGTGGCAGAGGAAGCAAGGGGCAGATCGTGCTTCTCTGAACACCTGGGAGAAATGCTAGAGCAGGCTCTGGTGAGGGCAATGATTCCAGAGTTGCGGAGGGGAGTGACAACTGGAAATTTAACAAGACAAATACAAAGTCCTCATTTCAGGTGAAGGGTAATAATTGAAAAGAGGTTATGTGTATGTTTTACTTTGGAATAGGCTAGGGTAAGGACAAGATGGAAAGAATAGGCTGTAGTTTTTGTGTAGTGGTTTATTGTTCAGGGATGACTAGCTCTTCAGTTAGAACTGTTACTAAATGACAGGCTAATGGATTGTATGCTATTTTGTGGCTATAGGTGATGCTCATTTTCTTTTTTATAGTTTCCATTATCTATTGCTCTGTAACAAACCATGCCCAAATTTAGTTGCTTGAAACAAACCAATTATTTATGCCTGATTTCATAGCTTGAGCACACTTTGAGAGGATGGCTCATAATTCCTCTGTGTGGCACTGGCTGGGGTCACTCATGTGACTGCAATCCACTGGAACATCCAGGACCTCTCTCCTCATAGACTTTAATTCAATAGCCTGGACTTCTTACAGGGCAACACATCTGGAAAGGGAACGTTCCTAGAGGAGGAGCCCCGTTGTGCAAGTGCTTATCAAGCTTTGACTTGCAGCAGTTACACTTGCTAAGGTTACATTGGCCAAAGCCCAGAGCGAGGAGGAAGGGGGCACACAGAGGCATGGATACTGTGAGGCGAGTTTCAGTGGGGTTCCTAAAGGTTGGTCTATCATCTTGAAATTGAAGATGATGATGAAAGCTACTTCCATGAATCAAATGTTCGTTTTTTTTTTTTTCGGTGCTGGGGATTGAACCCAGGGCCTTGGGCTTGCAAGGAAATGTTTGCTTTTTGCAGGCCATATGTAAAGCACATTACCACGTGGTCTAATTCATTCTATACCACAATGTCATGAGTTTCTACATAAGGAAATGGAGTTAGAGAGGTTAGGCAACTTGTCCTGGGTCTCTGCAAAGAATGTGGAGGTCTCTGGGGACTCAACCCAGGGGTGCTTTACTGCTGAGCTACAACCCCAGCCCCTTTTATTTTTTATTTTGAGAAAGGGTCTTGCTAAGTTGTGAGGCTATTCTTGAAATTGTAATCATCTCTTTAACCTTTCTTGATTTCTTTTTTTTTTTTGGAGGTTGGAGGTGGCCAGGGATTGAACCCAGGGGCCTCAACCACTAAGCTACATCTCTGGCCCTTTTGACTTTATTTTTTGAAGACCAAGTCTTGCTAAGTTGCTTAGGGCCTCACTAAGTTGCTGAGGCTGATTTTGAACTCTCGATTCTCCTGCCTGAGCCTCCCAAACCACTTGGATGACAAGCGTGCACCTGGGTCCTCTCTTTTCTTTTCTTTCTTTCCAGCACTGGGGATTGAATCCAGGCACACTACCACTTAGGTACATCCCCAGCCCTTTTTTTTTTTATTTTGACACTATGTTGCTCAGGCTGGCCTTGAATTTGTGGTCCTCCTACCTTAGTCTCTTGAGTTGCTGGGATTATAGGCACATGCCACTGTGCTTGGCTCTTTTGTTGTTGTTTGGTACTGGGGCTGAACCCAGGAGTGCTTTACCACTGAGCTACCTCCTCAACCCTTTTTATTTTTTATTTTGAGACAGGGTCTTGCTGAGTTGCGAGGCTCTTCTTGAACTTGTAATCATCCTGACTCAGCCTCCCAAATTGCTGGGATTACAGGTGTGTACCACCACGCCCAGTGTGCCTGGCTTTTTCTGTGCTCCAAACCTTCGGGAAACTCTGCCTTCCAGATGAAAATAGCTCCCAGGATAGAGAGGAAAAATGAGGGGTGCTGGACCCTGATCCATCAACTACCCCCAAAGTCACACCCTGAAACTAGCTCTATTTTTATTATGGTATAGCTGCCATCTCTTGGGAATTACAGAAAAACATTTGCAGATTAAGTATGATTATAACTGAAAATTCAGGTTCTAGATACTAGTGTTATGTCTAAGAGAACAAAAGTTCCATTGCGGAAAGACTGTTGACTTTCTTCTAGACTTTTTGGTCCAAGTTTCTTAAGAGTTATATTGTATGTAGTCGTTTTTTTCCTCCTCATTCATTTATCCACCAAATATTGAGCAGAGCTCTGTGCAATCTGAGCAGGACTGCATACCAGGGACACAAGAACCAGGTCCTATCTTTAGGGGCTTGTAATAGAGGAGAGAAATTGCAGAAAACGACACAAGTTAGATGCTTGTTTGTTCCTTCTTCCCTGATGACAGGACCTGGCAAGGGTGGCACTGCTGCTCTCCATCCCCCTGGCAAGACTGAAAATGATAGGGGCTGGGGCCCGAGCCTCCTGCTAACTGTTCAGCCCAGGGCAGATGTGGGCCAGTCACCAGCCTAGAGAGGGGAAATGGCTGGGCCGTTGAGCCAGGGGCTGAGGTTTGGAGCCAAACGTTGGGGTTAAAGATTTAAGAATGCCAAGGGAGTGGACAGTGGGAGCCCATAGTTATGAATTTCCAGAATCATAGGGCCAATAGCCCTGATTGCTTTTTACTTCCTGCCAGCTAACAGATAACCTTCACAACAGCAGTTTGGTTGTTTGGGAGGAAATGTGATGCTCAGTCATGAGTGATATGGGGAGGCAGGGCCCAGGAGTTGTGTTTAGCTGGCAGAGTCTGAGGGAGGTTTTGATGACATTCCTCAGTTCTGAGGAGGTTTTAGACATGTGGACAGGAATGAGCTAGGGTCAGATGAAGACGTAAAGACATAAGACTAGGAGATAAAGACATAAGAGATGAAGACACCTGGCCAGGTAAACAGTATTCTGTGTAGATAATTGAATAGAAAGGAACAGGATCCCATGTTCTTTAATAAACAAATTTGAATTCCCTGGTTTACAGAAATATTTTTCCACTTTATTTTAAATTTAAAAATCCCTAGAAACAACCCCAAATTGCAATCCTAACCAACTCTGTTCAAACTAACATCTAAATTAATTAGGTCAAAGTCAATGCCATGATCAGGTCAAAACTAAGACTACTTACCTGCAAACTAAAATGATTAGAACCTCTTTTAAGTGGAAGTTCAGCAAATCTAAGATCTGGTGATACTTTTAGTGGCATTATTGGTAAATCAAAGTTAAAATTTTCTTGCAAAATAGTTGATTAAATCTTATTCTTCCCTCTTCACTGCTAGATCACTATGTGCTTAGGCATCTTGTACTGCTGTGCTTAATAGTACAGTAGTCACTGATCTCATGTGACTATTTATATCGAAGTTAATTACAACTAAATAAAATTTAAAATTTAATTCCTCAGATGCACTAGTCATGTTTCACACCAGCTACCTTTTGGATAGCCCACAATGGAACATTTCTAGAAAGTTCCCTTGGGTAGAGCTATCGAACGATATACGTGATAAACTCCCAGCTCAAAATCCTAAACACCTAAACATACATAGTCAGTTTCTACCATGAACTTAGATTATACTTTTGAATTTGTGCTTTTGCATATCCATTTTAGTCAGCTTTTTCATGCTGTGACTAAATGATCTGACCAGCACAATTATAGAAGAGGAAAGGTTTATTTGAGGGCTCACAGTTTCAGAGGTCTTAGTCCATAGAAGGCCAGCTCCATTCCTCGGGGCTTGAGGTGAGACTGAGCATCATGGCAGAAAAGTGTGGCAGAAAGAAGCAGCTCACATTCTCAGGAAGCAGAGAGAGTCTCCACTGTCCAGATATAAAATATATACCCCATAGCCACACCCCGGTTTCCATCTCCTCCAGCCACACCCCACCACTTCAATGAATCCCATCAGGGATTAATTTACTGACTGGGTTAAGACTCTTACAACCCAATCATTTCTCCTCTGAAACTTCCTACCATAGTCTCACATGTGAGCTTTTGGGGGACACCTCACATCCAAACCATAGCAATTTTGTTTGTTTGTTTTTATGGTGTTGGGGACTGAACCCAAGGCCTTGCACATGACAGACAAGTGCTCTACCACTGAGCTACATCCCCAACCCTGCTTTTTATTTTCTGTCCAAGTGTCTCCTCCCTCATTAGCATGGCATATGGGACTAGGGCTGTAGCTCAGTGGTAGAATGCTTGCCTAGCATGTGCGAGATTTGATCCGTTTGATCCCCCAGAACCACAAAAGAAAAACCAAACAAACCAAAAAACTAATGTAAGGGGAGTATACATGTGTGATTCATGCACTCATTTCCTGTAATTCCTCAATGAGAACTGCAGCAACAAAACTAGCTTGCAGATTTTAGAGCTACTGAGCAACTTAGAATGAGAGCCCCTCTGCTTTTCTGCCTGTCAAATCAAAGCTCTCCTATCAAATAGGATTTTCAAGGGAATTAAATGGCAATCATGTTTCTGAAGCACTTACCGTGTGGTAAGCCCTCAGTCAACGGCATCTATTAAGCCAAGAGTGGTCGTCAAAAAGTGAACCATTTCATGTCATGCTGAAAGAAAAAATGACCTTTGATAAAAGGGCATCAGATGGACACATTAGGAAGGATCCTGTATTCACAATTTATGTATTATTTGTCCATAAAAATAAGTAAATACTGGAGTTCTGCATTTCATTTCCTCCTGAGAGAATCCCACAGTCTGGCTGATTTTTTCCTACCCTTTAGGCAGCACAAGTAACCGGTCCAGCACACGGAGCCTCCTCAGCGTGAGCAGCGGGATGGAGGGTGACAACGAGGTGAGAACTGGGACTCCCACCCCATCTGTCTGTCCTAGGTGATGTTTCATTGAAGAGACTGAAATCCAGGTGTAAAAGCCAGACACAAAAGGTCTTATATTATAGGATTCTATTTATATGAAATTTCAGAAGAGGCAAATCCAGAGAGACAGAGTGAAGGCTGATGGTTGGTGGAGGGTGGAGGGAGGAAGGAATGGGAATAAACTGCTTAATGGGTATTATTGGTTACAGGGTTCCTTTTGGGGTGATAAAATTTTTTTTCTTTCCATGTTGGGGATGGAAGCCAAGGCCTTATGCTTGCTAGGTGAACTCTCTACTGAGCTACATCTCCATCCATTTTTATTTTTATTTTTGAGACAGAGTCCTGCTAAGTTGCCCAGGCTGGTCCTGACTTGCTATCTTCCTGCTCAGTCTCCTGATTATCTGGGGTTACAGGAGTGCGTCATCATGCCTGGTTATGAAATGTTTTGAGACTAGATAGAAGTGGTAATTGCACGAAATTGTGAATGTGCTCAGTGCCACTGGAAAATGGTTGGTTTTATGTTCTGTGAATTTTTCCTCAGTTTAAAAGGGAGGGAGGGAGGATGGGAAGAAGAGAAGGGAGGAATGGAAGGAAGGAGGAAGACAGACAAATCCATTTGGCTAATTAAATCAAAAGGGGTATCTGTGGGAAGCAGCTGGGTGGGTCTCAGGGCAGGGGTCATGCTGGGGCCTAGATCAGGAGCTGCAAGGCCTGCTGGAGGGAACCTAAAGCATTGTTCTGTGTGTCCCAGGGCCAAATGCTCTTAGGGCTCTGCCTCTCTGTGCAGATCTGCTTTTTTCTCTCCTGTACCCTGACATTTTCTGCTTCTTCTGCCCAGAAGACCTCTGAGCAGAGAGGAAGTTGAGGCTGAGACCCCACTCCAAGTTGGCCTGATTTGGGTCAGAGTGTCTACCCTGATCCAGTGACCCGTGGCTGGGAGGAGCAGGAGGGGCCACTTGGGTCACCACCAACTTTGAAATCTCCTAAGAACAGGTCAAAGGAGGGCATTTCTGACAAGCTCCCAGGATGCCCATGTTGACCACACTTTGAGGAATGAGGATTTAAAGTTCAGGAGTTTGAGATAATTTGGGTCAGATTGTCTTTTTCAATGACTCCAGGAAGACATGAAAAGCTGCCAGGTGTTTCTGGGTTGATTACCAGTTTGTACAGTCAAAGCCCAAGGAGGTGATGGATTATGGGAATGTGGGTGTCCAGGTATGTGGGTGGTTTTAATTTTCACCTTTATTTCTATCTTCTTTGTTGTAGGACAATGAAGTCCCTGAAGTTACCAGAAGTCGTAGTCCGGGTCCCACACAAATGGATGGACCACCTACCATACCCCTTGAGAGGCCCCCCAGGGTGCCTCCTCGAGCCGCCTCCCAGAGGTAACATTGAAGCTGATATGAAATATTTTCCTCACTTGGAATTCCAGGGAAGGGTAGGATTTGGAGGACAGAGCTACCTGAAATGCTGACTTTTTCAGTGTAGACTCTTCATTAACTTAGGTGATACTTTGTTTATTTGCAGATACTTTAAGTAGTAAATGCACTGCTTCATAAATTAAATACACTGACAGATGTCAACTTTTTTTTTTTTTTTTTGCGGTGCTGGGAATTGAACCCAGGGCCTCATGCCTGCGAGGCAAGCACTCTACCAACTGAGCTATATCCCCAACCCAGATGTCAGCTTTTAAAATAAAGTTTATGTGTTTGACTAGAATTCAGGTCCTTAATATTGAACTCTCTTGACTATTGTGGAGACAGTGCCTTTGGGAACAGGAAATAAGGAGGACTTGGAAATAAAAATGAAGGTGGAAGCAGCCTGGACTGTCGGGTGTGTACATGGCCCCGGAGCCACCCTCCTGAAGCCAGGTATCCAGCCACCACTTGAGAACTTGGATGAATTTTTGCACTTTTATGTGGCTTAATATTCTTGCCTATAAAATGGGGTCACTAACAGAACTTCCTCACTGAGTTATAAAGATCGAGTCCACAGCCTACGTTAAGAGTTCAAAAATATGAGTGGTATGTCTTACATGGAAGAGCAAACACCTGGAGATTTGAAGATGAGCATTAGAATAAAGAGTGTGACTAATATACTAAGCTCTGACATATGTCTGTGCATTTGGTACTGGACCTCTGGCAGGAACCTTTTTATAGTCTTTGTGGAATAACAGAAAAAGTGGTCAAAGCTAACTAGTGTGTTCACTGATGCAGAAGGAACCATTGGGAATAAAAGCCTTTGTCTTAGTTTAATTCTTTGAGGTTTAAAATATAATGTGCTGGAGGCGGGGGATAAGAAAGGAGGAAGCTCACCATCCCCCAACGAGGATTTTTTTATACATTCTGAAACTTTTACCATATAAAGCTCATTAGTGGAATTTGTAAGGAAGTGTAACCAGCAGGCTTTTCTTCTGGTTTTCTGAAAGAGAGGCCAACTTTGTGCTTTTCCATTTCTCCCTTGCTATTAACCACTTTCCCATGTGCTCCAGCAACATTTATGAACTGACACCTGCCTCACAAACATACTACGGCCCCGAGCCCCACCACACTGGACAGGCGTGTTTCTCTGGTATGGACTGGAGGGCACATATGAGAATATTACCACTCCTACAAGGACCCTGAGCAATAATCTAGTCCAGTCCCTTGAATTTGCACTATGTTCTGTTGGTTGCAAATTGCTCATTAGTGGGTGATTGTGGAGAGGCCTTACTAAGAGCTGTTATGCTAATAAATGCCATTATTTATTGAGAATTTCAATGTGGCAGGTTTTATTGTAAACGTACTAGATACATTATCTTGTCTTTAATTCTCTCTACCACCCTAAGAGGTGGATATTTAATGTTATCACATTTTGCAGATGCAGAAACTGGGGTTTGAAGTTGGGTGGAGACTTGGTCTGTGTGACATACCTGGGCATGGCCGACTCGGACACACACATTTTGTAGTCATTGTATTACAATGACAAGAAGGCCTCCATGCCAGGGGAGGAAATCCAAGATCCAAAACCTTTAATTCCTGAAGGCTGAGGACTTTGGGGGCAGTTGTCTAATCGTACTAAAACAAAAGAGTTGTAGCGCTTCAAACTATAGCTATGAAGATTTTGTAGGATTTTGTTAATGGAAGAGAAAAAAGAGAGTGATCAGCGGTCTAGAAATTAGAGACTGGAAACTGGGATGCACATAAATACCTAAAAAGTGATGGAAGATGAATTATATTTGGGGAGTTTGAAAGCATGTTGTGAAAAAAATGGAGGGAAAAGAATAAAAATGCCTTTTACTATAGAGAGAGAGCATAGGCCAAAACAAAACAAACAAAACAAAACAAAACAAAAACCCTGTAATTGATGGAAGTTGAAGTTTCCATGCATTTTTTTTTTTTTTGGTGTAAAATAAGATTTGCAAGTATGCAATTGTATTGTAATCATGTATGCAGTTTTCATGATAAAATGAGGCCAACTTTGAGCAGGGAGTAAAGTGAGCTCCTCTCCTGAATGGGTTGGATGACTGACCTGCTGACAGACTGCAAAGGCTGACCGTATGTCCCCATCTCACTCTCAGATCTGGAAATTGGCAACTGCTCTCGGCCCTTGTTCTCCCGAACCACTATCCCCACTCAAGCTGCATTGCCAGGTGCAACCTTGATCCCACTCACCATACTATCCCAGATCTGGTCCCTTCCTGGGCTCACTCCCCATGCCGTCCCCAGAGCCTGAATTGCCACCAGCAGACAGCCTCCATACCTCCATTCTCATCTCCACCTTCATCTCCTACTGTTGCCTGGGCATCTTCACCCAGATGCCCCACAGGTATCTTAGACACAAAACTGAGCTCACCAGCCTACCAACCATTCTGGGCCCAAGCAGCCTGCTTCTCGTGCATCCCCAGACTGGGATTGTGGTGCCATTCTCTCCCTTCTCTAAGCCCGAAACCCAAGAGTCCTCCTCAAGATTTCCCACTCCAGGCTCCACCCATTGTGCTACTCTTTCAGCTCCCAGAGCCACCTCCTCCTTCCCATCTGCCAGTGCCTAAGTTCATCCATATAGGCCCACACCTACCTCCTGCCTCTCCTCAGTCCCTCCTCCACACCAAAACCAGCATGCACTTTCTAGAACAGAAATAGCTGATGATGTCATTTCCTGGCTGAAGAGCCTTTGGATTTAATTCTGTGTATTTTAGCACACTTTGGCTCTGCCTTGCTTTAAGTCCCATCCCTCCCCTCTATTCACCTGTACTCCAACCCATTAGGTGATCTGTGCTATTTTGTACTGTTTCCTTTCTTCAATCTGTTCCTTTTGCCTGGAAAACTGTCTTTCTACTGCCTTCCAATCTCTGCTTAGAAAACATTTATACATCTTTTAGGACTCAGTCCAAACATTACCTCCTCTGGGAAGCCTTCCCTGATGTTTTCATGCAGAGTGTTTCTACTTTTGGTTCCCCAAACACCTCTATTCTAATACATTCCACATTGCAAACCTTACTTATCTGTGTCTGTCTCCTCAAGTGTATGGTGGACCTTGTGAGAGAAGAAACTACTTTCGATTTAATTTTTTAAAATTTTTTCCCTGTTGCCTGGCACAGTAACTGGCATGTTAGGAACTTAGTAAATATTTATTGTGTAAATGAATGGCTGAATTGTAACAGCTTGGGTTAGACTTCCTCAGTGCTTTAAATGGCCATCAAGTCACCCACCACAGTGCAGGTGGTTTGCAGTTGGTAGAAAGAGCTTTTGAACTCACCTACTTTGAGTTCCCAGTACATTTATGTGAAGAGACAAAGAGAAGGAAGATTGTGATGAGGATGGAAGCAGGTGCACTGTATCACTGCATGGCATTTCCCTTGCTCCTTAGACCCTTTAGGGTGGGCCTGTGTCAGCTCTGGATAAGTTATGTACTGCTGCAATTGAAGGGAAAAGGGAAAATTTTTACTGAGTGTCTCCCCTTTGTTTTGAACTTATTTTGGCATTCACTAGTGAGTAACCATCACGAGCCATCTGTGCACTCTGACCTGGAGGTCTCCTGCAGCCCCATGAGTTAATCCTTTAGTTTCTGACTGAACAAGGTCTATGGAAATTCTAGGAGGGACTAGAGAGGTCAGAGAGTGAGTGGACTTGGGACACAGCTACATATTAACTAATAGGGAAGTTAAAAATCATGTTAATTAGAGTATCTGACCACACAAAGGCATACCAGTTAGGAGCCCTATTTTAAAAGAACATTTACCAACATCAGGAGTGAATGCCGATGATGCAGGAACCAAAGTCTTCATAAGTGAGCTGTCACCCCAAACAGAGAGGAGAAAGTGGCCGGTACCTAGGTGTCTCTGGACAGTCAACTCCAACTTCAGTGTCCCAGTGTCCTGGAGAGGCAGCCTCTCCACCGCGCACTCCCCCATTGGATCTAGTATCCTTCTACCTCCCAGGTTCTGATATGTGTGCAATCACAAGTTCATTTTCCCAAGACAGTTCCCAAGACTGTTCCTGGAGTTGCTCATCAGAATGAAAACGAGATGTCATGCTTGTAGGTCCACCCTAACTTCAGAGTTTCGCAGCAGAATGAGAGAGAGGCGTTGGTAGGGAACTTGGTCTTGTAGAGAAAGATAAAATGTAAGACTTCTGGGGAAAAGATCTCAGACTCCACCTTTCATCCTCATGGTGAAATTGTTAGCTTTACTTCTCAAGTGCCTACTCTAAGCCCCAAACTGTTCTACCAACTTCCAGTTGTCATTGCTATGTCACACATACTCTAATGTAGGTGTCATTACCTACATTAATGAGGTGAGAAGACAGTCTCAGAGAAGTTGAACTTGCATAAATGTGCATAAATGTCTCTGCGAAATGTTCCTGTATGTTCTTAATTTCCCTTTATCAAAACACTCAACAGTGTTCTGACTTGGCCTATTGTCTGTCTCATCTACACATTTATAGTATCTTAAGGGCCAAATCCACACCCACTTTACTTATTGTTACCTACCACATGCAGGAGTACATGCATGACAGACAACTGTCTGTAAAGAAGGAAGGAAGGAAGGAAGAGAAGGTGTGTGGGGAGGAAGGGTTTCCTCAACCTTCAGTGTTCTCTTACAAGCACAGTTTATAGGACAGGTGAGGAGAAGGGGAGGAGACCACCCTTTCACTTTCACTGGATCAAGTTCAGTCACTCAGTGACAAAAACACAAAACCATCTACTCCCAGGGAGCAGGGCAGAACCTCAGGAAGAGGTCCTCCTGTGGTTATTCATTGCTACTTCTGCTGCCCTCTTTTGTTCCTGAGATAGCCCTGTGTTCCCCAATGCTGTTTTCATTTCCTTGACCTACGTAAAACTAGTATTCAGGAGACATTTAGTAAATATTTACTCATTGATTCATTCAATCCTTGAGTATGCAACACCCGGGTAGCACACAGTTCAATTACGGCACCTGACAAAGCTCTCTTTCTGGACTTATTGACTTGCTTCCAGGAGAATTAAATATTGGTTTTACAGTGCACATGTGGAAATGCCATTTGTAATAGTTGAACCTATCTGTAAATAGACTCACCCTCGTCTACCTGGAGTGTCATTTAGGATCTTACAAAAACCTTCCAGAATAACATGGAGAGGGGCTTTAGGAAAACAAACGCAGAGTTTAAAGAAGACCTAATGATCCCACAAGGGAAGTGGTCCTGGGCAGCAGACCGGAAGTTCTCAGTTCCTCTCTCAGCAGGCCTCCCTACCACAGGTGGGTTCCTGCCTGGCTGCCTATTTGTATCACTGGTGTTTTAAAATCTAGGTTTCATTATTATTTAAGTATGGTAAGGTCAACATATCAGGAGTAAATGTTCACTGAAAAGACTTATAGTTCCCAAGAGGAGGGGACATTATCATAGCATGGGGGGGTGGTCACACCAGGAAGCACCAGACTAGATCAGGAAGCAGAGGGAGCAAAGGGAAAACTTGGGTAGGAGCTTACATTATGGTTTCCATGGGAAGAAATGAGTGAGGCAGGGTTACTGATTTAGGATTGGCTAGTTTGGATCATTTCAGTGGGATCTAGAGCACTGGCACTTTCCCTAATTATCTGATATCTGACCCTGGGGTAAGGCCAGATTAGATAACGGCCCAAGAAGATGGTTGAGATATGGGTCTGGATGGGGTGGTTTGTAATAAAAGCATGCTTGGTGCTTACAGATGGGTATCTTGTTTAGGAATCAGCCAGGCATCAGCTAACCCTGGAAAAGCAGTCCTTCCAAGGTGATAAGGTCCCAAGAGGGAAAAGCATCGGAAAATAAAAGACTTGGCTAATTCAGGTGGTTACAGAAGGGACACTATTAAAAAGTTTCAATGCTTGAGTCATGGCCTCTAAAGATTATAATGGGAAGCATCTGGGATGGAGCCTGGGAATTAGTATTGTTAAAATCTCCACTGGTGATTCTAATGTGCAGCCAGGATTGTGAGCCACCACTAGCATGCATGTCACTCAGACATTGATGGTGTGTCCAGTTTCATTAATTAAGGGATTTGTTTTTTGTATATTACACAAAGTTTGCCCCAAATCATGGATGCCCAAGAACTATTTAATCAGGTTGTTTTTAAAATAGAGTTGCTTTATCTTTCATTTCAGGCCTCCAGCCCGGGAGAACTTCCATCCTCCTCCACCTGTTCCACCCAGAGGTCGCTGATTCCACCAAGACCTGCCTACTGCTGGACTTTAAGACTTGCAATTTCCAACCTGTTAATGATGTCTTCATGTTAAGTGTTCTGTCCTGACTGCTGACCTTAAGATCCAGTCTCATTGCTGACATTGTTGCAACCCTGCTGGCTCAGGTTATCCTTGCAGATCTTATTAAGGAATGAAGAAGTGAAAAACCAAGGACTTGAACTTGATTCACCATTGCCAAGTATTTTGATCCTCATTCTGGATTGCCAAAAGGATGAAGACTCAGTCAGGATTCTTACCTCTAATCTGCCATATCAGAAATGTACTTATAAGTGATTATGTGGCAGTACACTTATATTAGTCCCTATGTATTTGCTAGTCCAGTCTAATTTCTAGAAGTGAATACAAGACTTTCAGTATTCAAGTAAGAAGAGAAGTGGCCTAATTTTAAAATAATTCTTTTACTTTCCTGTATGTTCAGGAGTGTGTTTAAGTGCTAGGGCTGGTCTGATCACATACAACAACCTGAAAAAGACTTTGGAAAAAATTACTTCTAATTATTTTTATACAGAAGGAAAATCTGGGGTCCCATACAAGTCTGGAATCAAGAGTACTTGGTTGGTTAGAGGCAGCGGCAGATTTGGAATCTTGGTCTGCTGATTCTAGGTTACCATATTCTCCATGTCCAACATGACAGTCCCTCTTTCCTTCAAGAAATGCCTAAATGTAGAAATTCACCAACAACTGATTATTGGCCTTCCTTCAGAAGCTTTACTCTTCTATACCTCCGAGGCATGGAACTACCAAGTACTTCTTTCAGTTTGGATATGTATACTTTAGTAGACTTTCAAAACAGTGATGTTTGCCAGGGAACCACTGAAAATGGTTAGATCCAGAAGCCTGGGATTCCAGGGAGCCCATTTATTGTTCTCTTGTCTTACTAAGTCAGTTCTGGCCATAAAGAGATAGGGAGATACTTGACTTCTTTTCTGCTGAGGAGTCTAAAGAGGGAGAAAAGAATCTAAAATAGTAATAGTCGTGTTTTCTTTCAGACCTCTTATTACACCAGGCTTGGTAAATCTGTGCAGAGAAAGTAGAGCCTTAAATGTCATGAATTTTGAGTCCCCATCAAACAAATCTACCTTTGAAGCTCACATCCTTAATGATGCTTAATCATTCAGTAAAATCAATATCTTAATTGTTGCTTTAAAATATCAGAAATCTGGTGGTTTCCCATAGACTCATTCTCCAATCCCTCACAGACATATAAAAACCACATTATTAATGGTTCATTTAAATACAGTTTTATCAGATCCTTTTCTAATAATTCCTCAATCTCATTCTTTAGCACAGCAATCAAGGACTCTTATTGAAGTCAGGAGTTTCTGGAGGAGTCTTAGATTTTGTTTGGTTTTGTTTTTGATATAAAATACACTATTGGCCACACCATCTTGAGAGTGTGTAGGGCCTGGCACATGGTAGCCATTCTACAAATATGCCTTCAATGGTCCCTTTACTTTCTTTATCACTTCTTGGGGAGAAACAGGATATGTGAGATAAAAAGAGGAATAAGAAATTACAATATTGGTACAGTTGTCTTTCCTGTTATTTATAGACAGTCTTTTATCTAAAAAATATTTGATTTTGATAAAAGAGATACTTTTAAAATATTCAATACCTCTAAGCCTCTTTATGAATGCCAGCTTTTATGCATACTCTGATGAATAAGCATGATCAATAACATGGTAAAACCTACATCAGCCAATGGTGTTAGCATCACTGTGCAATATTTGAATATTTTATTGCATTTTGTTCTTATATTAAAATAAGTGAAAACATAAAACTGAAAATACTGATGAGCAGCCTGGATCTCATGAATGTGGCACACTTTAGACATGGTTGGAACTGATCGAGAGTACCAGTCTAAGCGACAAGTCTTAAGCTCTCAATGGATGTTCACTGAACATCCAAGCTGGTTGGTTGCATGTAAAAGAAGGCAAGAATTTGGATAAAACACTGGGACTGTATTTTCAAAGAATTTTTCTATTGTTAAGGAAAAAAATTATTTTTTAAAAAAGTAAACCACCCATTATAACATAAACTTACCCAACTTCCACATACTCAATGCATTTGTATACATTATTAGGAATACTATGTGACAAACCCATACACTCTCAATATCATGAGGATCAGAAACTAAACTATAAGCAGTATCTTAAATAGACTGTTCCAGAGTATTCTCTATGATGCTTTGGGAGACAGCTCCGCTGACACCTTTCTTCCCCAAGATTTTACAGATTGGCTCAATAGAAAGGGAAGGAATTGGTCATATTCGCTGCCATTATATTTGCCCCTTTTTAGAAGGTAGAATGGCCTCCAATTCCTAGGCCAGCACTGTTCCTTCATCTTATGTTGAAAGCCAGGAGCAGAAAACTCAACTGTCTAACCAATAAAGTATGAAGACTGAGAGATTATGAACAAGAGGTTGTGTTGCTGTCAAATAATTTAACTTGACCTATTTAATGATGTGAATAACCCCTTATGCTTTGCCATAATTATACAGTGATAATATGTAGATGACTTCAATTAATATTTTTACGAATCAAGCTAAGTCACCCATCCCTCATTTGTTTATTTTCTGTGCTTTGTTATTAACAAAGGAAGGCCCTAATTAATCCAGTATCACCTTAATAGCTGGGATTTTTAGATCCCTTTCCCATATGTTCCAGGAAGCAAAAGTTGTTTTTCTCTGCTCCTCCTTCAATGAATAATATGTGGTTTTACAGCTGCATGGTGGAGGAAGCATTAGCAATATTTATTTTTGAGAAAGACAAGTAGTTCATTTGGGTAATTTTAAGATTTATCCTAAACATCAATCCCCAATTTTGAGGAATTTTCCTGTATAAATATTTTCTTTGATTTGATAAATAAATTATTCGGTTCATTTCCAAGTGAGTTATTAAGAGGATAAAATGGTCTTCATTCATTCCTGCTGGCTAGATACTGTGCTTGCTTACCAGGGTGGTAAAAGGATCAGTAGGAGGTTGAAATGTGTATTTTGAATTCTGAGGTACAACTTGGAATTAATTTTCTCATAGAAACAGTAAAAAACAAACCTCCAGGCTAGCCCTCCAAAGCTCATTGAACCCCACGGTGTAGAAGCACCTTATCCATCCACACAATAAGAGCATGATATAGGGAAGAGAATGTTGACTTGGAAGTCAGGAAGCCTGGTTTTTTATTTTAGTCTGTTCCTTAACTTGATGATTTCATACGACTTCGACTATGTGGATCTGTGTTTTATCATCATAAAGTGGAGAGTTTTGTGATAGGTAGTACCCTAAGTCCATGAAACTCTAAGTTCAAGTCTAAGGCAAAGGATGAGGAATCTCTTACTCTGAAAAAGCATGGAGACAGTCTTACCCAACTGCCAAGGATCCCCCCTGCTGGGGACCAAACCAAGGTCGTTGAACATCCCTAGCCCAAGGATCTTTTTATTATGTGGCAGCTACTGTTGTGGTTTTCTGGATTGTTTTACTTGCCATAAGCTCTTTAACCAAAATTGAGTCTTATTAAATTATAACAAGTGGCTGTACAGCCACTGGGAGATGTGGGCCTCTGCTTTCAGTGCCATTCCCCTCTCCCCTATTTTGGCATCAGGGAGCTCATTAATTTAGATGAAAAATCTGGTGAAAAAAGATACATCAATGTTTTCCACTACCCACTTTGGCAAAACAACCCTAATTTCAGTGGTGCCCCTGAGCCCTGTTTTGTAGCTATGAAATCATCAGGTCCCAAAGATCTTTGAAGCCATACTTCATTTCCTCTATTTCCTTTATCCCCTATTCCTTTTTTCCATACCTGCTGCTATCAGAGTTATTATCACCTGGTGCCATTTATCTACACCATTTCCTTGGTTCCTACCAGAGTTCCTGGCACATAGTAGAAGCTCAATAAATAGTTAATGGTCTTACAAGCCCTGCCCTCTATTACATTTTCCTAAATACTCCACTGAGATGTCTCCCCTTTTCTCATTGCTCATGCTGCCCATGTAATATCTGTATAGTTGGTTACATTTTGTGCACTTCTTTTTTTGTACTATTACTCTTGTTCTCTGTTGTATGTAGTTTCCTGGTTTTAAGTCTACCCTCCCCAGATGAATACTTTATACTTTTTCTTGTGTCCTTGCCACCTCCAAGCATTTTCCAGCCCAATTTCCCCCATAAAACCCAGCAAGAGCTATGGCTCAGATCTGTGGAGGCTGGTGATGGATGTTTAAGAAACAACTCATTCATCTTAATGCAGCACTTATACTGCTTGTTCTTCAATTGCCCATCATCACTTCATTCAAAGCTCTGTGATTATTCATTCACACAGCATTTACCAAACTTCCACTATGAGCAAGTCACCATGCTAGGTGCTCTGGAAAATATACAAAGATGAATAAGATGCCTCCTCTGATTTCTATGGCAATTACTGATGTACGAGTCATACCGCAATTAATCTTGCATTACCTTGTGATGTCTTTTACACTATCTAGAAAGCATTCTTTAAATCCTGCTATGCTATTTGACTTTTTGCTTATTCTTCACTCATTCACTGAGTGAAGTTGTTGAATGTATATGATGTGTCCAGCACTATCCTAGTAGCAGGGACAGACAGATAAACAAATGAGTGGGTATGCTGGTACACACCTGCAATCCTGGCTACAGAGGTGGCTGAGGCAGAAGGACTGTAAATTTCAGCCCAGCCTGGGCAACTTAGTGAGACCCTGTTTTGAAATAAAATTTTAAAAGGGACTTGGGATGTAGTGCACAGGTAGAGCAACTGCATAGCATGTGCAAATCTCTGAGTTCAATCCTTATACTGGGGGGGGGGGGTGTGGATAAAAAAGAAAAAGATAAACAAATAGAAGCTCCTACCATCAAGAAAGGTCAGACTATAGTACAGAAGAGGAAATGGAAATAGATCACTAGTTATGAACTAATATGCCAAATGCTACTAGAATCCCAAAGAAGGGATGCTCAACTTCCTAAGGGCATCTTGCAAGGTCTCACTGAAGAGGTGATAATTCAACTAGGCCTGGAAGGCTAGTATTAAATGACACAGTGAAGCAGAACATTCTAGATTAAGGGAATATCCAGAACAAAGGAGGCATAAAGAACATGTTTTCTTTAGGAAATACATGGGAAATAAAGTTGGGGAGATAAATTGGGGTCTGATTGTGCAGGTGCATTTTAACAGGCTATAGAAGTTGGACTCACTCAAGAAACTCACTCCCCTCCTCTGATTACCCATGTAGTACATGCTCACTGTAAAAAAACATCCAAACATTGACGGGCATATACAAAGTAGAAACCACTTGTGGTTTGAGTCATAATCTTTCAGCTTGTTTTCTACAAGCAAACTAACATATTACCATTTAAAATAAAATCATGCTCTATTTTTTCTGGATAGAAGTACCTGTTACGATATCAGTCCATCCCAGTCTATGCAGATCTATTTCGCTTTTTTAAAAAATGCTGTATAGTTGATAGTCCATTAGCAGAAAAAGACCGATTACAGGATCAGACTTCATGGTCTGGTCTTTCATCAAGTCACTTAACTTGTGCTTGTTACTGCCTCTGTAACACAAACACAGTAAATGTACTTGTGTAGGATTTTTTGAGGATCCAAATCAGTCAATATATGAAGAGTTCAGAATAGTGCCTGGCATATGAGTGTCTTAGTGGTGATTCCATAATTTACTCAATATTCAAGTAGTGTTTTAAGCAAGAGAATGATATAATCTGGCTTCTTTTTAGAAAGATCACTCTGGTACCTTTGAGGACTAATCAACAGGGAAGGAAGAATATTGGTGGTAGGGATCTTCTTGGGAGACTGTTTTAAAGGAAGGTGATGTGGAAGATTGACTGATACTGGCAAAGGAGAGCAAACTGGAGACTTTTTTTTAAGAGACCAAATACTATACTTTGTTGACTGCTGATGGCTGCGATGAGACAATCCTACAAGTTCCCCATTTTTAGCTTGGAGGACTGTGTAGATAGACGATGGTGCCATATTCCTGTGTTCACATGACAGGTGCTTTTTGAGTCCCTCCTACAGGTCTAGGCAACAGAAAATAAATACAGAAAATAGGCAACAGGATCTCTGCTTTGAGGAGCTTAATTCCATGAGGCATTTATGACTGAGGTTGGGAGACCAACAAATAATTAGACAATAAATGAACAAGAATTTCAGTCTAGCCCACATCTGATTGAATAGCAGAGGTCCAATAAATATTCAATGACTTTAAAACACTTATCCAACCCTGAACAAGTTTAATAGTCTGCCCTAATGATGACTATGGAGTCAGTGACTCATTCAAAGCGGTAGATGAGAGCCTGGGAAGAAAGGGTTATTTGAGCAGATCCCCCAAACTCGAGGGACGGCAGGTCAGACGACCAGTCCCATTTCGCGGCCAGGGAGAATTAACGCGTTTGAGCCAAGGTCACACAAGCCCGGGCGCCGAGACGCGGCCGGAGGTGGCCTCGGCACAGTGATTGCGGGCCAGGCTACCGCGAGGGGCCCGGGCCAAGCCCGAGCGGCGCCCGCGCGAGTGCCCCCAGCTCCCGGGCCTGGACTTGCTGCCTGCGCGCGGCCCGGCGGCGGTTGCGGCCCCGCGTCGCGAGGCACTTCCGGCGTGTGCCGGGGTGGCCGGATGACGTGGCTGAGTCAGAGGAAGAGGCTAAGGCCGGGGGGCGGAGGAGGCTCGGGAGCGGGCGGTGACGGCGGCGGCGGAGGCAGCGGCTGGGCCCGGGCCCCGTGCGTCTGTCCGCGCCCCGTGGATGCGAATCGGCCGCGGAACAAGCGGCGGCGGCGGCGGAGGAGTCGGTGGGCCGGCGCCGGGCCGGTGGGAGCGCGGAGGATGAGGCCGCTGCCGGGCGCTCCTGGCGTGGCGGCGGCCGCCGCGCTGTTGCTGCTGCTGCTGCCCCGGGCCCGGGCGGACGAACACGAACACACGGTGAGGCGCCCCAGCCGGCGCGGCCGCTCCCGGGCCGCTCCCCCGGCCGCCGCCCCAGCGGGCTCCGCGCGGCCTGGAGGGCCGGGCGGCCGGGTGCAGCACCGCGGCCGCCCGAGAGCTCCTTCCGGTCGGGCCTGCCGGAGCAGGAACCGCGGGAGCAGGAAGGAGGCATTTCCGTGCGCTCCCGGGACAGGGCTCCGCTCCCGAGTGTCTGGGCCTCCCATTCCCGCCCCGACCTCGCTGGCGCCGCGCCCCTACGTATGGGGGCCCTGGGTGCCCGACGGCGCCTGGGGAGTCAGTCTGGAGGTTCTCCTTCCTGTGGGAGCGAGGCCTGCAGGCCGGTGTGCTCGGGGGTCTTGCCCCCGTGTGAGGGGCTGCTCTCCGGCTGCGGGGGCTACGACACAACAGAAGATGGATGCAATCACAGTTACTCATCATGGGCCAACCAGGAAATACCCACCACTTTATGATCCTCTCCAGCCTTTTTTTATTGTCTCTCCTCTTCCTCCTGCTCAAACCGGATTAAAACCCTGGGGTGGGGTTAATAAACGAGGTGAGAGCGGTTTTCAAGTGTATACGCTCTCACCCTGTACGCACTCAATTGCGAGACCTTTCTTGTAACTTTCTTCTTTAAGTCCCCAGCAGAGGCTCCATCCCGGTGGTCTCTTAACTTGGGCAGCTTCTGATCTTAAAGTCTCGAGTTTCCCAGTCTAAGGCCTGGTCCCGGAACAATCTCTTTGGCATTTGGTTTAAAGTGATTGGCAGTTTAATTGCATTTCACATCAGAGCATGGATGTTAACGATTCTAGGAGTGGCTTTCACTTAGGACTGTAACTCGGTGGTTTTCAGGATGGTAGAGGGGAGCGAGGCAGGAAAGTCAGGTAAATGGAGAAGTTGCTTGGCCAGTAATCGTTTCTATACCTTTATCCATTAAGTTATGATTTTACACGAGAGTTTGTGTGTACTAAATCTTAAAGATTTGGGGGAGTCTTCTGTCATTGCTGATACATGAAGTGAAGTAATTCATATCTATTGAATGGGTCCGATTTTAGATGTTGTCTGTAAGTAGCAAAACTTTTCTCAAGTCTTTAACTTAGCTGAGCTCATATTTTAGATAAGGAAGGCTTTAAATTTGGTTATTTTACCTTCAGTCATATCCAGAATCTTCTTAACTGTATATGTAGATTTTTTTTTTTTCAAAAGACAAAAGTCCCGAATTGGTGACATATTTTGGTGCTATCCTGTGACTTTTCACGTAAAGATAATTTTTTTCTGGAGGTTAAAGAGTTAAATTAAAAACTTTTTTTTTTTTTTTTTCTATCAGGTAACTTGTCTCAAAGTGTAGAAAACTTTTTGTTTCACAGTAGTATTCAGAGACCATGTATTGATTGGGATCATTGATTACTTTCTAATTTCCACTGGACATCCTTTTAGTTAGTGGTGTTACTAATATTTTTCCAAATTTTTTCGACACTTAAGAAAAGTTATCATGTAAAACCCAGAACCCAACTATAATTCCACCATATAGACATACAAACTTGGAGAGTAGTAGTCTGCCTTTCAGTACTTGAGAAAAAAAATTCTATTTTTTAATCACATTTTATATGATCATAAATAGGAAAAATTATTAATTAAAACATAAGTTAGAAGTGTTTAAAGGCCTAAGAATAATTTAGAAATTTAAGAAGTAAATGTCAATTTCAATGAAATTTTATTACCAGAATTCTTTTATTTGTTGGTAATTGAATACAAAATATTTGAAAAAAGGTTTTTGTTGATTGCCCCTAAAGAGAATATGGTATATATGAAATAGTTACTGGGCAAAAATTTAGAATCTATGTCATTTTATTGCATGTTTACATTGCTCTTACCTGATTACCCATTATTAAATATGTAGACAAGAGTTATAGGAAGAATAGCATTAAGATACAAGTATAATATTCAAATAACTATCATTCATTTTATTCCTGATTTTTGCTGCTAGCCAAAATATTTTACTTTTTCTGAGTTTCATGAAAATATTTCTTGAAAACTAGGCATTCATCTTACCAAGATAACAGTAGTAGAAGAAGGCCTTGATCAAGTGAACTTTTTTTTTCTCCTATCAAGAAAACAGAAATAGCTAGTGAATAGAGAATGGTTCTGAAGGAGACAAATTGCCAAAGGAAGGTTGCTGAGTCGGTGTTTAATAAATACTGTGGAATTGAATTATCAGTTAAAGAACAGCTTTTAGAAGCTAAAGCTTGCCCTTTTAATTAACTTTCAGTGAAGACTTTCAGATAGAAACAAAACTAATAACTTTTATAGCAAAATGTGCTAGGTACTCTTTTAAGTGCTTTACCCACATTAATTCATGTTGAACATATTTCTATAACTATGAATTGCATGATATTATGCCCTTTTTATGGATGAGGAAACTGAGGCCAGCATGATTAGGTCACTTGTATGAGGCCACCCCCAGTGTACGTGTAGACGTGGGATTTGACCCTAGGCATTCTGAGTTAATAGTCTGTACTCTCAGCTGATATGCTTTATAACCCTTTGTCCTAACAATTGAACAATAAAATCCTTGGTATTAAATTGAGTAGTTCTCTATATTGATATAGTATTTTTAAGCCCTTAAGGAAATGTTTGGGTGAGTCTAGCTCCAAATGGGTTGTTACTGGGAAGATGTTTGGGTTAGCATTAAAGAGGGACCGGGCTTAAATTCCTGGGCCATAGTGGGTACGTGACGTGAGTATTCACATGCTTGACTATTCTTGTTTGATGTGCTGCTGAAATTCTTACCTTTGAACAAAGGGTCTTGCATTTTTATTTTGTTCGGGCTCTACAAATTATGTAGTTGGTCATAGGGGATAACTACTTTCTCCTGTTGCAATAAATGCTTTTTTCTGCCTTTTTATTGTACCTGCAGAATTAGGATTCAGCTGACCATGTGATCCATGCAGTGTTTTTTTATGTGCTTATTTATACAGAGTTCTTGTAATATTCTCAGAATCATGAGAATGAAATATATACTTCTAGAGTATATACACATCTAGACTATATAAAGATGTGCTCATTTTAATTGAATCAGGGCTGGGTATGGTAGGTCAGTGGCAGGGTACTTGCATAGCATGGGTGAGGCCCTGGGTTCAATCCCTAGCACTTCCACAAATAAGTAAATAAATAGAAGTTGAATCATATATGGATCATAGAACATTTTGTTTGAAATTAAAATTAAAGAATACTTACAGGCTCCTAATAAGTGATTAGAAGAGTCATAAAAAGACCTCTTTAGAGTAAGTGAAAAGTAGGTGTATAGGGTTGATTATGCTTTTTGCTTGGTTGAAACACAGGGAGGAATCTGGAATTAAATGACCACATATCCTAAGATTCCAAGTGACACCATTAAGAAGCATTTCAAATTGAGACTCATAATTTTAGAACTGGAAAGACTGGATCATTTAATCCAAACTTATTTTACTAATGGCCTGTAGAGCCCCAGTGACTGGCCCAAGGCCTCACGGAGTATTGGGGCTTCCTGATCCCTAGTCTTTCCTTTTCTTACCTGTCTGTATATTTGATTTCCATAGCAGCAATATGGAAGGAAGCCAGCACTAAAAAACCAATACTCAAGGGTAAAGGAATCTTAGAGCATTTGTACTTTGAGATTTGCATTGTAGCCTTGGATTTTGTTGTTGTTTTTCAACAACAGTTAGCCTTGTATTTTTATGGGTTTATTTACCCAACCCGCTCACAAAGTCCCCCTCCCCACCACAGTCCTGCCCCAGTCTGTTACATATCCCAAGCACTGTGCTCTGCATAACTAGTAATAGTTTTTAAAATTTGTTCTTATTAGATATACATGACAGTAGGATGTATTTTGACATATACATATAAGGAATATAATTTCTCATTCTTCTGGTTGTATACGATGTGCAGTTACATTGGTTGTGTATTCATATGTGCACACAGGAAAGTAATGTCCAATTCATTCTACTGTATTTCCTATTCCCATTCCCCCTCCCTTCCCTTAACTAGTAATATTTAACAGTGCTTTGCTCAGCGTCTTGAGTAATTAGGGAGCTACTAGGGACAAGGATATGCAGTATTAGAAGCATGAAACTGTTGCTTAAAGCACAGTGAACAAACCCAGGCCATTGTTCACTTTAGGTTCACAGTCTTGGGCATGCATGCCTGTAATGGTTTAGGGTCCTTGCCTAGGCCAAAATCCCATTTCCTTGTGGCCTCTCGTTCTGGTAATGTTAGGACTTATATTGGAAGGACCCCATTTGTGCCTGGGATAGCTTGGTTGACTTCTGCCATAAACTCTTTGTATTGTACCACTGCATGATTTGACAAAAGTTTTGTTTGCTTTACTTTGGCAAATTTTCATCTTTGTCTTTGTTGGGTGTATAGGACCTCTTGAAACTTATTTGAAGATTTATAAAGGGAATTAAATATTTACTACAAGTGAGTTTGTGAGTGCTCTAACACAGATCTAGTTTTTAGGAAATGCCATAAATCATTGTTCTATTTTCAGCAGCAGTCAGTGATAGACTAAAAGTTTATTTAAGTGCAAAGTTATTTTGAGAGAGAACAGTTATCTCAAGAGACTTAAAAAATATACTTCTAATTTAATTGTATTAGAAATCAGACATGCATTTGAAATAATTGAAAGACTTCAAAATTATGTCTTCTGAAATATTCTCAAAACTGGATTTTGCTTTCTCTCTTTCATATTTTATCTTTTCTTTTCTTTTTCTTTTTTCGGGGTGGGGAGGAGGGACCAAGAATTGAACTCAAGGGACACTCAACCACTGAGCCCCAATTTTGTATTTTATTTAGAAACGGGGTCTCATTGAGTTGCTTAGGGCTTTGCCGTTGCTGAGACTGGCTTTGAACTCTCGATCCTCCTGCCTCAGTCTCCAGAGCTGCTGGGATTACAGGCCTACGCCACCACCCCCAGCTCTGTTACCTATTTCCCCTTCCCATGAAAATGGAAGATAGTATTTGGTGCTTATTCTGAGCTCTCTGCCCCCTTGCTGGTCAGTATGAATTCTGATTTCTTAATTCAGATTTTACAAAGAGTATGTCAACAACATTGTCTATTAAAGTGTTTCTCCTGAGAAAAATTAATTCATGAACTCTATCAAGGAGGAAAACCTTGGTTACCAGCCCTCCATCACATAAACAGAATCTTTAAATGAGAGAGAGGTCCAAGATGGGTGTCTTCTTAAGAAAAGTTCATTCCTTTTGAGATTAGAGTGCAAGTAGATTCTCTCTCTCTTTTTTCTTTTTTCTTTTTTTGGTACTGGAGATTAAACCCAGGGGTACTTTACCACTGAGCTATATCCCCACCTCTTTTTTATTTTTTATTTTGAGACAGGTTGTTGCTTAGGTCCTTACCAACCTTGCCAGGTTGCTGAAGCTGGCCTCCAACTTGTGATCCTCCTGCCTCAGCCTCCTGAGTTGGGAGTACAGGCATGAGCTACCATGCCTAGTGCAAATAGGTTCTTAAGAAGATTTTTTTCTTCCCCCTGTAAGGCAGATTAAAAGCTCAAGTGGAACAGTTGTTCACTATTCAGTGCCGTCTTTATTTGCTTTGTACACTCTTTCATAGTTCCTTGATTTCGTTTTTGCTTTTGTGCCATTGAAGCTGACTAGGAGTTGGCAAAAGCAGTCCTAAACTGATAAACTTGGTACTGCTTAGTTATGTATTCTTGGGCAAATTATTTAACATCTGTTTTTTATTTTTGTTTTTGTTTTTAGTCTGTAAAATGAGGGAAATAATAGGATCTATCTTAAAGACTTTTGAGAAGATTAAATGTTCATATAAAGACCTTACTACTCCACCTTGCTCATGGGATGAACCCATGAAGTATGAGGTTTTGTCGCCCAAGCTGTTGACAGCATGTCATGTTAGGCATTGGTCAGTTAGGCTTCACATGGGGATATGAGAAAGAAAGGTAGATTTGAGCAGTTCCAAAGGGTAAGTGGAATTTGACCAAGTGGAAAAAAGGGCATTGAAAATTTGGGAGAATAACAAAAGAAACAAGGTGAAGCATGAAAGGAAGATAGTGTTATAACCTTTTTGGCTGGAGTGGACAGTTCATAAATTGAATGTAACAGTGAAATTCTTCTGGGGGTTGGAAAATGAGTAGGTGAAGAATGCAGGTAGCCTGAACTGGTCTGCTTTCATGTGGCACTCTCCCCGGAAGCCTTAGATGAAAGGAATTATTGCCATGCTCAGAGGTTTCCATGTCCTGCTGTGCTTACTTGCCACTTTGCCCCTTCCAGTCACACTTTTCTGGTAAGTTATAAGCTAAGTGTCATTGGCAAGTTCAGAGTTTTCCACGAAAAGTATTTTAAAAGAACTTGATAGGATTTCCTGGAATTTTGGAAGGGAATTTGATTGACCTTTCCACCATGGGTTGGTAAGAAGTAGGTTATTTAGTGATCCCCTTCCTTAGGGTTGTGGAGCCCAGGGACTTTGTCTACAGCTTTAGGGAAAGAAAAAAAAAAAAAACTACTTAAAAAGCTGTGTAAAGTCTTCCTTTTTTTATTTTCTAACTTCAAGATATTTTAGAATATATTTTCTCTATGGAAAAAGAACTCTTGTCCTTGACTTGGAAGCATTTATTTTTTAGGGACAATCAAGATCTGAGGTGCAAAAATAAACATTTAAATTCACCGTCTTTGACCATAGTCTGTGTGAAAAGGAGAAATAGAAAAGAAGCATTATTTTTGCCTTAATATTCACCCTGAGCCCTGCAAGTGTTTCAGTCATTTTCCCAGAAAGAACCTGAGGCTCCCAGGCTGGGTACAGTACTTGTGTCATGGTCATCACAGTTCTACTAGCCTATTAAGATTTTGTGAATGTTTAAATTGAGTAACTTAAGAATGTGTAGTTTAATACACACTGTAGCCTTTAGATTACTTTAATCTTGTGTCTCAGTTTGTATAAAATAAGTGAATGCTATTTTTAAAGAAATATTTATGTTTAAAGTTTTGTTTATTTTTAAAGGAATATGTACATCAAGATTTACAGAAAAATACATAATATTTTTACGAATTGAGCAGAATTAATGGTAAGGATCTCATTAATGAGAACTTCTCATTCAATGTTGTAATCTCTAGTACTCTTTCCTTGTTTCTTATTTCTCTAAATAAAGTACTGTTGTAATCAGTGCACCTACCAATCATTGTACCAAAGTTTGTATGCTTCAAACTTTTATTAAGTTGCCAGTCAACTTTTTATTTTAGTATTTCTTCAAAGTTTCCCCATTTTATTTATCAAATACTTGTGTACATTGCACTGTGCAGAGAGCATTTTGTGTTGTTGAACAGATTCAATTTCTAATACCAACTCTGGTTAGTTAGTAGTGGTTGGTTTAGAGCATGGTTTTGAGAAGAATTTTGAAGCTGTATATATATTTAGCAGAAAGGAGTACTTGGATTGATCAGTGCTCTATGACCATGAGCGTTGGTTGGAAGAGCGTAGTCCTTTGTATTTTATCAATCCCCCAAAATAAAAAGAAGAGTTAAGAATGGGGGTGTATGGACATATTAACATTCATACCTTTGATTCCTGACTTTACACATGAAGATTATCTACAGTTTTTTGAACTCACTTGAAGCAGCTTATGATTTTTTGTATTGTTAGCCATCTTGACCCTTCTCTGCCAAAGCAGAATTAAGCATTCCTTTATTATTGCTACGATAGTTCTTTATTACCTTAATTATAACACTTATTTCTCCAGTGTTAATTATTTCCTTGTCTGGCTCCCCTGTGGATTATGAACTTCTAAAAGGAAAGGAGAATATTTACTTTTATATCCTTAGTGCCTAACTATTTCACATCTGAACAGTGAGATTGTTTATTCTTTCCTTGATGACCTGGATGATGTCTTATGTGAACAGTAAGACTTTTATTATGTTTGAAGATGAAGTGATGATATTGAAGTCTTAGGGTGGTAGTGATGATGTGAATCAAAATGAGGAGGCAGGGCTGGGGATATAACCCGGTTGGTAGGGTGCTTACCTTGCAAGCACAGGCCCTGAGTTCAATCCCCAGTACTGCCCAAAAAAAAAAAAAAAAAAAATTAGGAGGTAGATGCCTTGGGTAAGAGTAGATAAATTAATGTTTTTTTCTGGAATGAAGAAGGTCTTGAAGCTTGAGTGTCTGAGTCTGAGAGAATGACAGTTCCAGTAGGAAAATAAGTTGAGGAGGGTAGATTGGGGTAGGATGAGTTTGGTGTTGGAGATGTTGAAATTTACTTATTGGTTAGTTTTAGATTGAAGACAGGAGATAAGGGTTTCAAAGTGAACTAGTTGGGTAACTTTCTCTGTTACGTGCTCCATAGAATCCTACCTTATTGTACTGCTTGTTCAATGTCAATCTTCTCCTTTAGACGTCAGTAGAGCAAGGAACACATTCAAAGCTGAATCCTCACTTATAAACACAGTTGTTGACACATGCTAGGCACTCAGTAAATAATTGTTCAGTGGATTAACTTCTGTACTATTAGTTGACTTAAATTATAATATCTTCAGTTAATATTGCTAATTAGTTGTACTGGTTTTGAAATTACCCTGGCAATCTGTTTTTGTAAAATCATGTTTTAGTCAACCCTTTGTTGCTATAATCAAAATACCAGACTAGAATAATGTAGAGGAGGGAAAGTGTTTCTGGGCTCACAGTTCAGAGGTCTCAGTTCATAGACAGCTGACTCCATAGCTCTGGATCCAAGGTGAGGCAGAACATCGGTGGTGAAGAGGTGTGGCAGAGGAAAGCAGCTTGTGAGTGGCAACCAGGAAGCAGAAAGGGGACGGGGGAGAGGGAGAGAGAAGGGGAGCATGCAAGCACACACTCCTTACCAGGGACAAAATACAAACTGCAAACTACACCTACCTGCCTACACTTACCACTCAGTTTATCCATATACATGGATTAACCCTTGATTAGGTCACAACTCATAATCTAATCACTTCACCTGTGAACTTTGTTGCATTGTCTCACACATGAGCTTTTGGGAACATCTCATATCTAAACCATAACAATCGTTAGGATTTTAAACTTAGAGATATATCTTAGAAATCTTGGGCAGACCCCATAGACCCTGGAAAGGTGAAGTCAGCTACCCCAAATCTTTGAACTGCTGTCTCTATTTAGCTGTGTTTTTTCTTTGGTACTGGGAATTGAACCCAGGGGTATTCCACCACTGCACTACACACATTCCCAGCCTTTTTTCTTTTATTTAGAAACAGTCTAAGGTTTCTAGACTGGCCTCAAACTTGAGACTTGCTTGTCCCAGCCTCCCTTGTAGCTGGGATTATAGGTGTGTGTCACCACACCTGGCCATATTTAGCTATATGTAGTATTCGCTGTTGGGTAAAACCATAATTATTCAAAGAAATATGCTTGTAATATGTCTTTCAGGCTGATAACAGATAGAATGATGACTTGAATGGATTTGTGGTTTCATAGTATGGCTTTTCTTCCTCTTAGTTATTTTTTTCCTCTTAATGCTTTGACCAGTGGTTGTGAAGACTAGAGGGGAGAGGAGGTTTTATTTATGTGCTCTGGCAACTTTAGTTTTTGGGTTTATCTGATGGTGAGCATGAGGTTCTGGATAAACTGTTGATTTTGTTTCCTCCTTGTCTGTGAATTATATTGGTTCTAAGTTTACTGTTACTTAATAGAATAAATATTGATTGTAAACATAATCTTCTGAGCTATTGGACTTTGTTTAAAACTATTTTCTGTAAAACAAAGTTTGGAAAAGGTGGATCCTGAGACCACAATGAGAGGGTATAATTCACTAAGGGTTTTTTTTTTTTTTTTTGGTACTGGGGATTAAACTCAGGAGCACTCAACCACTGAACCACATCCCAAAGTGTATTTTGTATTTTATTTAGAGACAGGGTCTCACTGAGTTGCTCAGCTCCTCCCCATTGCTAAGACTGGCCTTGAACTCTTGATTCTCTTGCCTCAGCCTCCTGAGCTGCTGGGATTACAGGCTTGTGCCCAACAAAATTCACTAAAGTTTGATATTCACTGGGTTTGGTATTTAAGGTGTGGACATTAATTGTGAGATTACCAGTATTATAGGTTCCTGAACACAGACAATACATTTTATTTGGAAAAGATAACAAATATTCCTTAATTTGAATTAGATTTAAATATACATATATTTAAATGTGTGTATGTGTACACACACACACACACACACACACACACACACATACATATACACATACACACACATATATAAAATTTGCTTTTCTTGTTTCAGTATCAAGATAAAGAGGAAGTTGTCTTATGGATGAATACTGTTGGGCCCTACCATAATCGCCAAGAAACATATAAGTACTTTTCACTTCCATTCTGTGTGGGGTCAAAAAAAAGTATCAGTCATTACCATGAAACTCTGGGAGAAGCACTTCAAGGAGTTGAATTGGAATTTAGTGGTCTGGATATTAAATTTAAAGGTAAGTAAACCTTAATAGTCCTTATGATATATGAGTTAGACTATAGACCAGAGTTTCTTAAATTTGGCACTGTTGACATTGGGATCAGGTAATTTTGTATGAAACTTTCATGTACATTATAGGATGTTTAGCAGAGTGAATTAGTAATAAATATTATGTTTCCCTAACTTTTTTTTCCTGAAAAGTTTTTCTAGTAAATCCTCTAGTGATTAGACATGTGGGCAGGGAAGGATTCATAATAAAGTAATTTCTGGAGGTGTGAGACTGTAATGGGATATGTGGTTACTTAAAAAATTTTGTATAAATTCTTAAATTCAGACTTGTACCATTGACTCAGCATGTATTTATCAGTTTTGTATTAATTTAGATTAACAACACAGTAGGACATTTAAATTGAGAATCAAAGATTTGTTTAACTTGGGAAAAAAATCCTCTTCCTTAACTGTTTATTATGTAGTTACTTATTTATTCAGTTCTTTGAGTGTGTTTATGCTTTTTGTTTTCCTCTGTGAAGTTTGTCAGACTGTATTTCCTACAGGCATTTTTAGCATCCTGGACTAAAGCTTGAGTAATTGAATTTTTGCAGGATCTTTGATTATGTGTCTTGCTTTTTGAATAGGGCATGGATTTTGTAATCAGGAGCTTTGAATTTTAATCCCTTTTCTTTTACTGCATTGATTTTAGTAAAGTTGTTTACTCCATTTTTTACTTCATTGTTACCTTGTGTAAAATGAATAGTAACTGCTTTCTCATAGTTTTAGTACTTTAGAGAATAGGATGTAAAATGAAATATTGTAAAGATGTTACCTTAATTTTGATTTGCTAAATTTTATTCTTTTATAATTTTTGTTACTTTTTTTGAAAATGAGTATGTATATTTACATTCTTTTCCCCCCATAATGTCCTTTTGAGCTTAATAATTAAGTTCTAAATTTAAACCACAGTAGTGTAGCCTATAACTTTATGAATTGTTGTAAACATGCCCCATGGCATGTGTTTTAATTTAGTTAGTTAATTTAAATATTTAATCACAAATCTGGAGCAAACTCAAGCTAGAATATGTAGTCTTTAAAAACCATGAATACTTTATTCAACTGTTTTCTCCTTTTCCATATTTGATAGACATTTCCAATTTGTTAGAAAGGAATCAGCAAGAGAGAATAGGCAAAAACCTGGAATCCTACTTGGCTAATGAGATTTCATCAATTAAAAAAAAATCCTCACCTGTATTTTCTGAAGAAGAGTATTGTCAATTCAGCAGACTTAACCTTTCTTCTTTATTAGTTCCTTGAGGTTGAGGTGGAGAGATTGTTTAAATAGAGGCACACAGCTCTGGTCTAGAAAAGTGGGATTTATTTTCTTTTCAAACTAAGCTAAGCACCTTTAGACAGAATGAAGAGCTCGCTAGGTGTTGTTTCCTGATTGTTGGGTGTTCCTTGGGGCCTTGTCAGCTCTGCAGTGAGTCAAGTGGTCTAGGTGAAATAGTAAATACCGATTAGATTTCTCTTTCCCCTCTCCTTTAAGCTTTTGCTTGCTCTGTTCAAGAACAAAGTTGATCATGCTTTGAAAAATGTTCCTGATTGTTACTTATAGTATCATAGAATTTGAAAGTAAGGATGCCCCTTGGATATTGTAGCAACCAGTTCCCTCTCACAGAGGCCCTGAGATGGAGGAATTTGCCTGTGGTATATCATATATATTAATAATGTAATGGAAACTAGAACATCTGTCTCTGTATGAAATATAGAAATATTTATATTGTTAATTTTCATCCCTTAAGTATTTGATGTTTGAAGATTCTTGTGAAGGCATATTCAGATATAATAAAATATCAGAAACACATTGAAAACAGAATAAGCTATATGCACATGTATGTCCCCGTGTGCACTCACACTCATACACATAACAACTTTTTTTAACATAACAGATTCTGTCAGTCTAGATGAATTGGTATCATTTTATAAAATGAAGGTCACATAGACTATTTCAAGGTACTAATGGTAGTCTAGGTCTAATGTAGGATGCCTCTCACTTAAAATTTTACATACAACTTTTTTTCTTATATGCTGGCTCCTGACAGAAATGCTAATTGAGACCATTTAGAGAAAAATACATTAATTGTATAAGGGCAGACTTAAATTAGGTATCTTTGAACCGGGCCTGAATTTATTATCCTCTAATTTTAAAGGGTATGTTTTAGAACCTTACCATCTTCATTATAGAGTGAAAAAAACATGTGCTTTAGGGTGAGAGAGCCTGGTGCTTCCCAGCTCTGCTTCTACTCACCTGTGTGGTTGGAACCAAATTATTCAACCCCTTTGATCTTACAGTCCTCATCTGTTAAGTATGGGAAATTATGTCTATTTGATAGAATCATCAGATTTAAGTGAGCTAATGCATTTATTAAAGTTCCTGGTACATAGTTTATGTTTGAGAAATGGTAGAATGGTAATTGCTATGATTACTAATAGCACATAGTATGGGTCTGTAGTTCTAACTTTATTTTGCCAGTAATTATGAAACATTAAGTTAATTGATATCAGAATTTGATTACGTTGTGCTAGCTGGTTGGTTCTGCCAGGGTAGGGATAATGCATTCTTGTTCACCACTCAAGTCCAGTGATTAAGTGAAAGTAAGCTTGCTTTATTTATTTATATAAGATCCTGAGGAATGAACACAGGGGTGTTTTACCATTGAGCTAATCCCCAGCCCTTTTTATTTTGAAACGGTCTTTGCTAAGTTGCTAAGAGTCTCACTAAATTGATGAGGCTAGCCTTGACCTTTCAATCCTCCTGCTTCAACCTCCGGAGTCTCCAGGATTATAGGTGTGTGCTATGGTTTAAAAGTAGTAAGGTCTTAAAAAATCGTATGAACCTGGGTGATTTGTGCCTACTTGTTCTTAAGATAATTGGTTCATTTTTAATATTAGATGATCTGGAGCAGTAAATTTGGGGGAGGCAGTACTCTGGGGATTGAACCCAGGGGCACTTAACCACCGAGCCACACCCCCAACTCCTTTTTCTATTTTATTTAGAGACAGAATCTTGCTAAGTTGCTTAGGGCCTTACTGAGTTGCTGAGGCTGGCACTGAACTTGGAATCCTCCTGCCTCAGCCTCCTGAGTCACTGGGATTATTGGCGTGCACCTCTGTGCCTGGCTGGAATAATAATTCTTAAACAGGGGAAGTCACTACGCAGCCCTTCTATTGAGAATCCTATAGTATAATAAAGGATGTTGATTGTTGAAAATCAGTGATTTATAGAGGATTAAAGTTGATCTTCCCTTAATTTTCTCTTCCATGAATATGTCAACATTTTAGAGGGATGAAGTTATTCTACAGTATTTTTTTCTTATTTAGAGTGAATTGCTAAGTCGAGAGTACTGCAGATAGGGAAATATATCAAAAATTGCTTAGAGCCTTGTATACTTCTAGTTCAATGATTCTGTCTTGGCTCTTCTGGTCCTTACCATGCAGAATTTCCACCCAGGTATCTGCTTGGGTGGTATAGACCCGATTGCCGAAGGGTAGAAAAGAAGTCTTGGGAGCGTAGGGCATGACAGGCTCTCTCATTCAGCAGCAAGATTTGCCTAAGGTCATCCCCACTCTGCAGTCCATAACTTCCACTCTTCCTGTTTCTGGAGCCTCTAGAATTTCTCTAGAGGAATGTTTGCTTCTGTTCTACTGCAGAGGGAAGAAGGTATTTATCTTGTTGTTTGGTGGGTGGAGGAGGGGACTTGAGCATCCCACCCCTTCATATACACGTGGGTATTTGAATGCAGTCCCCTTGTGTGTTCAGCACTACGTCTGTTCCCCACCTTTCAAGGTCTGTGGTGTATCCATCTTGAGTGTCTTTTGAGTTCTGACGCCAGTCCCCTCCCTTTGTCTGGGGATCCCTTCTGTTTTCCCCTACTTTTTCATTTTTCATCTTCCATCCATTTTCCAAAAATTTGTTGAGATCTTTTCTTCACTGTCTTTTTGGATTCACTTCTTTTTTTTTTATTCTTTTACTGACATATTAATGGGTTTCAAGAAGGATAAGAAGTATACTTGTGCTTAGATTTGTCCTGTTTCATTGGATTTTGTCCAGTTAGCTTCAACCAAAATGTTTTAGTCAGCCAAATAATTTGAATGGGAAACTTGTCAATTTTTTATGATTGTGATTCTTTGAACCTTCCTGATAACTGCAGATTTGTTAACTGTGGTCTTTTTATAAGTCCTTATTTATATCGTTAATGTGTTCCCAGATTCACACCCCCCCCCACAAATGTAATTTTTTTCTGATTTTAACAATGATAAAGCTTTAGTTACACAATTTGGGAACTACAGAAAAAAATGCAAAGAAAATTAAAATCACCTGGATGTAATTATCATAATGGTATATTTATCATTTTGGCATATTTAACTCTTACTCTGTTTTCTTTCCCATTCATCTGCATTCTTTTATTCTTTTATTTTTTGGGGAACTGGGGATTGCACTCAGGGGCACTCAGCCACTGAGTCACATCCCCAACCCTATTTTGTATTTTATTTAGAGACAGGGTCTCATTGAGTTCCTTAGTGCCTTCCCATTTCGGAGACTGGCTTTGAAATCTCTATCCTCCTGCCTTAGCCTCTAGAGCTGCTGAGATTATAGGCTTGTACCATCATGCCTAGCTCATTTGCATTGTTTTAAAATATGTCAAAATTGAGTTTATGTTACCAATATGTGATTTAAAAAAAAATGTAACAAACTCTTATGTAGTGCTTATTATGTGCCACATAGAGTTCTAAGCTCTTCTAACTCATTTAATAAGTTATATCTTTTTATCCTGCTTTTTCTATCTTAACATTTTGAGTTTATTCTTCCATTGTTAATTCTTCTAAATGTGACTGCATTATGTCTAGATACTATATACTTATATCTGTAATTTTTCCTCTTTCTCTATGAGATATTTTGATTGTTCTTTCTTTTTCATTCATTCTTCTTTCCTCTTTTTCCTTTTATTTCTCTTCTTTTTTTTCTGTTAGAAATAACAGTTAAGCACTTGTCTATCCTTGCACATAGTAGTTTAATGCATCTCTGAATGTTTTAGAATAAATTTTTAGAAGTGGAATTACTAATTATACACACACACAAAAAAAAAAACAAAAAAAACAGAGGCTATAAACATTTTTAATGCAGTTCTTGATACATATTACCAAATAACCAAAAAATTGCAGTTTATGCTGCTTGTCAGGTTGGTCAGTTAATCAGTAGTCTTTTATGGTTTTAAATTAACTGTCGATATACCAGTTTTTCCAGTACATGTTTTTCCTTTAATTCATTTGGCTGTTATCGAATTCCTAATTGCATTCTAGCACTGTGTAAACTCTGGGTATAAAGAGTTCAACCAGGAGTTTTAGCTTCATTGGTCCAGGGGCCCTCTGAAATTGTGCCCTTAGTTTGTGTGAACATGCATTTTGGGGGGACAAGGCGATGTTACTTCATCAGATTCTCAGGGGGGTGTGAGAATCTGAGATCACTGTGAAGAAAACATTGGTACTATCAGTTCTTAAAAGAACTCTGAGAAGGAGCTAGCACTGATGTTTACTGTTTTACAGTTGAGGGAACTGAGGGAGCTAGCACTGATGTTTACTGTTTTACAGTTGAGGGAACTGAGGTTCACGGAGGTTCAATGACTTGCTTTTATTCACATAGCTAATAAATAGCAGAGCTCAGAATAAAACTCACATTTCTACCCATTTCACTATAGTGATTTCTTGATACTTTGCTAAGTACTTCTGTGTTTGAGGTAGAGTATTTCTAGTTTTCCACTTTAGAAATGTTATCAAAAGAGAAATTAAACAAAATGTGATGATATGATGTGTTCTTAGAGAACTCATAAATAATTATCACATTCTTTTCTCAAAACTTTTGCTGTACAGTATTAGTCTGGGGTATTATTTGGAATTGACAGATGGATGGGGCTTGGTTTCCAGACACTACTTAACCTTGCCTTCTGTTGGAAAAATCAGTGTTAATGCTTGCCATTTTACAAGTTGGGGCTTTTCCCCCTTCCCGTGTAAAGTATTTATATTGGTAAATTCTCAAGTTTATCTTCTTCAAAATTTATAGGTTTGTGTTTTATCTGAGAAAAGTATAAATTCATAAATCATTGTAATTTAAAACAGTGATTTATGGTGATTTTCCAGATTGTTTTCCAGTTATATAGGATGCTAAATAATGACTTGGCATATTCATACACATTGCATTAGTTGTCTTCAGAGCAGCTCACTCCTGAGAGAAGTGCTGTTTTGGTTGGGCAACCAGGCTCTTCAGTTATTTGTGTGGTTTGTATTTGCCTACATGCCAGGAAGATGAATTTCATTAAAATATGACTGACCAGTGCCCTTTTCACAGCCTGCCATGATGAATTTTCCCTTTTACCACATTTAATTTCTAGATTTTACATCAGTTAAAGATATTCTGTAGGACCGCTTTGCCAATCCTTGTGAGAGACTACTCAGAAGTTTCATTTGTTTATATTGACATTTCCTTCTTCTACACACATACATTCATACATTTATACGACAGATGTATGCATGTGTGTAATATATTTAGAAATTTTATTTACCAAGGAAATGGCAAATCATACTTCTAAAATTTGTTAGAATGTTTTGTTTGTGGTTCTTACTCTGCAAGGTACTGAAGCAAGTATAGCTGGGAATGAAAGGATATAATCAGTTATGGACATTATTCTCAAGGCCTCATGGTGTTTTAATGAGGCACTAAGATGCTGATCTGAGGTAAAGAATGGTACATCCTTTGTGACATAAAGGAAGTATGGAGAGGAAGCATTGGGACTTCAGAGAGATGTGAAGGCGGTTGGGGTGGGGTTTCTACTCTGAAGGAGAGGATGGGGGATGGGAAAAATTTTAGATGAACTTTGAAGTGAAGTTAATAGCATTAGCCAAGAAATCCAGAGGCCAAGAGAACTGCAGGTAGTTGAGTTAGGTTATAGTATAAAGAGAGAAGATGATAGATCAGTTAGCAAACAGAACTGAACTACAGGTAAATGTCATTGTATATCTTAGGACTTTGTACTTTAAAACCACCACATTGTTAATGACCATTATCAATGAATGTCTTTTTATAACCGCAAGAAACTTGATGCTTTGCAGAGGTAGCAATGAGGTCTCCTGCAGCTACTTGTTCCCCTCCAAGCCTGGACTTCTTTGGTTCTGACTGTCCCCTCTAGCTGCAGCTGCCTGCTGCCATTAGTTTGTTATTGCACTCCTTGGAGATCCCTTTTGGGAATGTCTTGCCCATGATTCTCCTAGCTCCTGCTGTAGGAATTCTTTATAGCAGTCTCATTTCGTAACTCTCCCTTTCTTCATGGTCAACTTTAGTTTTTTTACCATCATGAAAATCGTAAATGCCTTGCCGCCCTAAAAAGGCTTGGGTAGAAGGGAAACCTGTGTGGAAATCATTACTGGAAGACAGAGTTATTTTCTTCTACTTTGAGGGTAGTATTTTCCTGTCTCCTTCCATGGGACTTCATTGTTTATCATTATTTTGAGAATAATACCCATTCTGAGCTGATCTATAAATAGAAGCTGTTCTCTTGAGGGTTGGGGAGACATGTTGTGGAGCATCTTAAGTTATAACTGATTGTTATTTCTTATAGAAATAGTGTTATAGGCAATCATACAATTCATGTTCAATTAGTTTTTCTTTAAGAAGTTTAATGTTTCTTTGGGAAAATTGCATTTCAGATGCTAAATATATCCAGTATTATAGTATGAGAGAACTTAAACCTGTGCTTTCTTTTTAAATCTTAAGATTGATTTATTTTTTTCCTAATTGCTTACTTAATAAACTGAATCAGTTTAATTCTTTTGATTGACATCTGGAGCTCTTGCAGGTCTTTTAGATTTTATTTGTTAGAAACAAGCATTTTTGAAACACATGCATTCTAAGTTAGAGACCATCTAAACAGAACTGTGACAGTAGTGTTTTAAGCAGTCAAGAGTGGAAATGACTCATTTTTTAGGGAGCTTTGGGTATTTATAAACAGGGATGCCTGCTGGATAGAGGTTTGCTTTTCTATCTTCATAATTATGAAGAGTCATTGGGATTCCTCACAGAATCTGTGGCCTCTGGTATTTCCAAGAATGTTAAAAATGCATGTTTATCTCAGAGCTCTTATCTTATAGCTAGGCATTGTTACCTCTCTCCCTCCATCCCTGCCCTTGTACTGGGCAGGGATGAACCCAGGGACATTCTAGCACTGAGCTATATCCCCAGCTCTTTTTTTTTTTTAAGTTTTTTGAGACAGGTTCTTGCTAAATTACCCAGTCTGACCTAGAACTTGGGATCCTGATGACTCAGCTTCCTGAGTGGCTGATATTTCTATCATATTCTTAAAGCTTTCATATATATTAAATGAGATCTTTCCTATGTGTCTTAAGCTTTTTTGTTTTCTAAGTCAATATTCATTTAAAAGTTACTTTGTTAATGTTCTTGTAGTTTTCTTCTTTTAAAATTTTTTAGTTGTAGTTGAATTCAATATCTTTATTTACTTATTTATTTTTACATGGTACTGGGGATCAAACCCAGAGCCTCACATGTGGGAGCCAAATGCTCTACCTATGAGCTACAAGCCGAGCCCAGTTTTTTTTATATGAGGGATTTCTTCCCTTAGTTAGATAATCTTTGAATATAAATATGATTAAAAATTTTTTTCCCATTAAAAAATTGTAAAGATATGCAAAAAAGGAAAGGATAGTGTACTGAACTCCTGTATGTTTATCACCCAGATGCAACAATCATAAGTAGAAATTTTAACTTCAGGAAACATTGGGGGTTTTTTCTTATGTTATTTTCCCTGCAACTATTTTTGCAAACCAGTGGGCTAATTTGCTATTTTTATTTTATGCAGATGATGTGATGCCAGCCACTTACTGTGAAATTGATTTAGATAAAGAAAAGAGAGATGCCTTTGTTTATGCTATCAAAAATCACTACTGGTACCAGATGTACATAGATGACTTACCAATCTGGGGTAAGTATATTATGTTATATATAAGGGTTGGGAATATTTGTACAGTAAGCAAGAGTAATGTAATGACTGTTAAGGTGATTGCAAACTGGATCACGATATAAATATATTTTCACTATTCGCCACAGAATGATTTTTATACTGATTTTATGGCTCCCTGTTTCTTGAGGGATTTTTGATAGTGCCAAACCTTACATGAAACTCCCTCAAAGTATAAATTTTACACAGTGTAACTTTTCAGATTCAAGTAATTAAAAGGTGCTTAGAACAATCTAAAATATCCATTTGTCCTCTTTTTTTTTTTTTTTTTTTTTTTTTTGATACTATGGTTGAACCCAGGGATGCAACATTCCAGCCCTTTTTTAAATTTTATTTAAAGATGAGTCTCACTGAGTTGTTAAGTTGCTGAGGCTGGCTTTGAACTATTGATCCTCCTGCCCTCAGCCTCCTGAGTTGTTGGAGTTACAGGTGTATTTTTATTTTTTTTTAATCTTAACTTTAACTTGTTCTTTTAAGTACAATTAGTACATTAGTATGCTCAAGCAAAAGTTTTTAGAAAATAATACAGGAATAAAGCAAGCCATTCAAGAAACTATCACATCCAACAACCACACTTCCAAAGTACCACATGAGAGAAAGCAGAGTTAAATTTCAAAATTCTACTTAGTATCACCTAACTGTACTTAAAAGAACAAGTTAAAGTGACATAGTTAGTACAAACTTATGCATAATCTAAAAGTCATTTGTGTGGACTTGGTTAAATTATTTAAAATGCAAAACATAGCCAGCTATTGTAGTCAACATGTTTGATCACATTTTTCTCTGTGATTTTTTTTTTTTTTTTTTTTTTTTTTTGTTCCCGGACATTTTATTCTTATATATAATTAATGTTTCTTCTAATTCTTAAAATTGTTAGTAGACTACTATGTTCATGAATGGCAAATTATGAATGACTAAGCATATCAGATCAGATTTAATATTGTACTAAGATAAAATTTGTAAGAAATTTAATCTCAAGAGATAATTGTGTGAATCATCATTACTGTGTCACATTAATTAGGTATATATAGTAAAGATTTCATATAAATGATTGTAATTCGTGTACAGTAACACATTTCTGTGTTCAGCTCTGAGGGAAGCAGGAAGATGTGCTAAATATACATATTCATATGAATATTTGAGTCTGTAGTTCTGAAGAACCTGTTAGGCTAGGCTGTCTTCATTTCTGATGAGAAAGCATGCTCCTTCCTTTTTCTTTTCCATTGCTTGTGGGTTTCTTGTCTGCTTGTCTGGATCCTTAGGATAGATAGAGGATGGATATATATATATATATCACCTTCTAGTCATCGCTGTGGACTTCTTTAGCAACAGTGACAACTGTGCTTTCTTGTCTCAAATAATTTTTAGCCCTGGAATTTCAGAGTCCATCATGTTTGGGGGATACTTTTGTATATTATAGAATGTCTGAACCTTGGAAAATTCTTATCAGGAAAAAAAAATCCAGTGGTAATGATTTCAGAATCTTTAAAAAGCCTCTTAGAGAAAGCTTCTTATTTGGTATAATTGTGTCCTTACCCCTAAAGTCTGGTTTTCAGAGTATATAGTTAAATAAATTGTAATGAAATTAGTTTTTAGGAGGATTTCATTATCTTGTACAAACCCAAACAAGACAACTATATTCCTTGAATTTGTACTAGTCAATTAGAATGACTTCAGTTAATAAGCAAATATTCCTTTATAAGAAATAATCATATTTTCCCCCAATACTTGAATGGGATGCTTTGAACATAGCAGGTAAGGCCCTAAAGAGTAGTTTCTAGAGCATAAGGCTCTTGGGAAGTGTATAGGCTTAGATGGAGAACATTTGACAAATAACTGGTTGTTTGAGGCACAAGAGATGGGTCCCCAACTGTCACCTATTGCCTCACATTGTTTAGCTCTTCCCCTTGTAATATCCCAAATCATGATCAAGTGGTCATTTTAAACTATTGCCTCATTGCCGTTTATCTGTAACACTCCTTTAATTTTGTTTACTTGCCCAGGGATAATTTCCATACTTGAAGCATAAAGAGAAGAATATTAAGTTTTGGTACATTTTATGCACATACACATACATGTACATCTTTCCAGGGATGGGTTATTAAAGAAAGTACTGAATTGGGCCTCTGGAAACCTTTGTTTTAATTTTGGTTTCATCACTAGTAGCTGGGTAACCTTGACAAATTGTGACAGATGATGCACTTTACTGAAAATTTGAGGTGTTAGAGAACATGCACACATAAGGTAATAATTGTTGAAATGAAAGGACTGGTAATGACAAAGCCTGAACTTTGAGGTTCAAATGAGTGATCAGTTATGCTGAGCTATCATCACTTTTTCATCATGGTCTGACCATTGTGTGTTTATTAAGAAGTCCAACTGGAGCTTTTGCCTTGTTCTGACCATGAGAACTAATAATCGTATTGTTTCTTTATATTTAAAAAAGTGTAATGAACTTTTAGCTTGTGGAGTGTTTTTAAATACTAAGTGGTATTACCTTGTATAAAGTGTTTTTTCTTTTGTAGGTATTGTTGGTGAAGCAGACGAAAATGGAGAAGATTATTATCTTTGGACCTACAAAAAGCTTGAAATAGGTTTTAATGGAAATAGAATTGTTGATGTTAATCTAACTAGTGAAGGAAAGGTTAAACTGGTTCCCAATACTAAAATACAGATGTCATATTCAGTAAGTATTAAAATAATTTTAAGTAGGAAGAAGTGTTTGTGATTTTTTTTTTTTTTTTTTTTGCGGTGCTGGGGATCGAACTCAGGGCTTTGTGCTTTTGAGGGGAGCACTCTACCAACTGAGCTATCTCCCCAGCCCTGTGATTGTGTTTTAAACATTAATAAATGAAAATGTATCTTTAAATTAGATGCAACAAAAAATTATTAAAGTTGTATTTCCTTCTTCTTAATAAGCCTTCTAAAATCAGGGAGAAGATGAGTTTCAGGTCTGTAGTATTAGATACCAGTTATGCATTGGCAAGACCTGCCTTCCATTTACTTTAGGAGAGTTTACTGTTATAACTGGGTTGGTCAGTTAACCCAGCCATGTATTTTCATGATTACATTTTTAGACTGCAGTACTTCATGCTGTTTCTCTTTCCATTTTATTATTGTAGATAGAATTGATGCTATATTGAAAGTTGCTGGATATAGGTATAGGTTGCCAGTTTTCTTCTTCCATTGGAAAGATGTACTCCTGCAGAGCGAGAGCCTGTCAGAGCCCTTTAGCAAGTATAAAGTTGATTCTGTTCTGTTAGACTTAAAAACGGTGGAAAGAAGAGAAATTCAATGTAGGTGTCCTCTTTCTTTGCCAGTTAATTTTCCTGACAAGAAGAATAAATGCATTGCTTACAGTCAATTTTGAAAGTATTTTAAACTTTTCACATATATACCTAGTACAAATAATACTTGCATAACAAAACTTAGAAATTTAATAGTTGTAGTAAATGGAATGTCATCTAAAGAGTTACAGATTGTTTTAATTGATTTAAAGACTTGTGACATGAGCTTGTATTAATTCAGTTCTTAACACATTTATCAGGTGTGTCAACAATAGTAAATAGTCCTTGAAAACTGAAATAATTCTGTTAAGAAAAGTTGTAAGTTTTGTATTACATATGTATTATACAGAAAAGAAAGTTGGTTAGTTTTGTGGTACTGTTCCAACTTCTTAAATGTCAGTAACTTTCCACCATTTCTCTAGTTAATTTGAATTCTAAGTGTGTAATATTTCTAAATGTAATTAAATGACCTTAATTTTCAAATGAAAAAAATTTTTTTCAGGTAAAATGGAAAAAGTCAGATGTAAAATTTGAAGATCGATTTGACAAATATCTTGATCCATCCTTTTTTCAACATAGGGTAGGTAAATTTTAAGACATTGTGTGTGTGCACAAATCAGTTTCACACATATTGAGCTTTTATCGTATGTAGGGTATGGTGCTAAGGGTTGTGGATTACAAGATTTAGATAATGGTGATTTCAGATGTGTGCTAGGAGCAATAAGGAGTTTTAGAGGAGCAATTGAAAGCTCTCTTTTTGCTGGGTGCCCATGCCTCTAATCCCAGCTATTTGAGAGACTGAAGCAGGAGGATTGAAAGTTTAAGGCCACCGTGGGTAACTTGTAGAAACCTGTTTCACAATAAAATAAAATGAACTCAGGATGTAGCTTAGTGAAGGAACACTTGCCTAACATCCATGAGGCCCCAGGTTCAATCCCAGTACTGCTAAATAAATAAATAAATAAATAAATAAATAAATAAAATATTTAAAAGAATTGGGGATGTTGTAGTGATAGCATATGTGATACCCTGTGTTCAATCCCCAGCACCCCCAAAATCAAAACAAAACCAAAACCCCTTTTTCATACTGTTGCTTAAACCAAAAAAGAATACAGTATATGGGAAACCAAATCCCACTTTTATTACTAATGATGCCAATATTGGTGAGTGTGGCTTATATTCATGGTCAAGTGGACTTCTTAATATTGAAATTCAGAATCAGACTTAACCCAGCCAGTGTTGTACAGTTGCAGGCTTCTGTACTTGGGCACCTGTAAAACTTATGGCGTGGAGAAACTGCCGAATGAGTGCATCCTCTCGGAAAGGGTTGGATGGGAGAATGAAATGAGACCTGGAGATTTTTTTTCTAGTGGAAACCCTTCCACATAGAAAGAAATATCAAAATGGGAGGAAATGCCTTCCCCATTCCTCATCCCCCACTAGCAGATGTAAGATAGGTCTCAGGTCATAAGACCAGTGGGTGGCATTGATACTGGTTTTGTTCTGGTAGTTTTGGTTCTTTATGACAAACGACAGACTTTATTTTGGTGACTTCTTTCTTTAGTAAGAATGGACATAAAAAGACAACAAAGTGTCAGGGGATATATGTGTTCTTCTGAGTCTCTTCCTGAGTTGCTTTTTCTTTCTTTTCATCTAATCTTTTGGACTAGAATTTTGAGATGGCCCATAAATTTTTGTGGTTACAGATTTATATCATTGCTGCTAGGTTCAACTCTACTGAAATCTATCACTACTTCTAATCTTCCTCAGGGTCTCATCCATGATAAGCAGTCCACTTCCCCAACTGTTTTTAAAATTCTATTTTGAGAGAGGGTCTCACTGAGCATTAAACTTGTGATGGTCCTATCTCAGCCTCTGGAATAGCTAGGATTACAGGCATGTGCCAATGCCCTGATTTTTTTTTTTTTTTTTTTTAATGTGGTGCTGAGGATGGAACTCAGTGCCTTGCACATGCTAGGTGAGTGTTCTACCACTGATCCACAACCCCAGCCCTAGATACATATTTTAAGGTAAAAGAAAAACTTTATATCTATATACCAAAAGAGTCAGTGGAGAGAAGAATTACTATAGTGTTTTCTAGAAGTCAGTGGGGGTGGGATCTGCTGTGTAGAGTTTGTATAGCATTTGCATCTAATTCATTGACTAAGCACTGGCATAGGCACTAAGAGCTGAATCTAGTAGTGGTACTGCTGGTATAGTTCATTGTTATCTCTTGTTCAAAATTTGTGCCAAATTTCTGTCACAAATTTGTACTGCTTTTGGTTTAGCAACACTAGGGGGTGCTGGAGTGCAGTAGTTAGTAGGGTCAGTAACCTCTTGTGATACCAGAATTCTTTTATTATTTTTTAGAAATTTTTCCCCAGTATGAATATTTCAAAATCACATCACATTTCATAATTTTAAAAGAAATACTATAAATACCAGATTTTTGGTAGTACATTATAATAGGTATGATTTACAGCTTATATCATAAGTTGTATATATCTTAGGTTAGAAAATAGCAGAAACCCTTGTTAGAAGTTTTGATTTTTTTTAAATTTCAGTTTTTTAACTGATACATAAAACATAAAATTGTACTTATTTATGGTGGACCATGTGATATTTTGATATATGTATACCTTGTATAATGTTTAAATTAGGTTAAACCTCTCTCCTCATTATCATTTCTTCATGGTAAAATCATTAAAAATTCTTTTTTCTAGTTTTTGGAAATGCACATTATTGTTATCTTTAGTCACCCCACTGTGCCGTGGCACCCCAGTAACTGGGCATCCATTGCTCAGCATTTCCCCTTCCCTTCCTCCTCCTGCTCTCCCCACCTTCTGGTGGCCACCATTCTACTCAACTTCTACAAGATCAACCGATCCACATATGAATGAGGTCACGTGATGCTTATCTGTCTCTGACTGGCTTATTTCGCTTAAACTAATGATCAGTTCCATTCAAGCATATTTATATAAAATTTCTTTCCTCTTGACCTTTTCTGGGTTATTAATTTTCTATAAGTGGGAATAAAATCAAATCTTTTGAAAAGCCTGTCAGAGACTACTTTTATCAATCTTAAGCAATACTTTTATGATAAATTTAAACATATAGTCTTTTGGGGGCAAACATTTCAAAATGTGATCATTGTTTCCTTTATGATTTTGTTAAGTACTCAGTAAATACGCTATTGAATGACTTTATGCAGAGGCAGAGCAGTTGACTGTATCTTGCTTTTCAGGAAAAGCCATAGAGTGTCCTTTCCTGGGTAACAGCCAGGATTGCCCTTCACTTTACAGCACACCCTCACCATATTAGCCCAGGTTAAAATTTTTCTAATTATATAAGATAGTAATCTGTATGTTAAGTTTTCTGTGGATTTACCTGTAGAAATTTAGAGCAGAAGGATTTCTGTGGAGAACTGTGACATGTAGGTGGAAGGTTCTATAGATGAGAGGATACTGCTTGAGTTGGAATCTATAGACTAGTTAGAAATTACAAAGGAAAATAGAAGCAGATCCCATGTGAGAAGAAATTAGGAAAAAACAAAAACATAGGTGGAATTGGGTATTCTGTACTTGTGGGTCATGGAGCAGAGGCAGGCCTATTTGGAGTTTAGGATGTAATGGAAAGAAAGGTTGACTATGGAATATGAGGTGACCATATTACAGGGAATGTAGAATATTAGGAAGATATTTTAGGTTTGATATGAAACAAAGAGAATATGGTACTCTTACATTTTAGAACAGAGGAGTGATAATATGGACATGATATTTCAAAAAGATTTTTTTGGTAACTTTTTATAGGATACCTTGAAAAGAAGGGGAGAGATCAAAAAAGAAAAGGAAAAAAAGAAAAACCCAAACCAAAGGCATACCACCAACCTTACAAAATAAAAACTTAGAATGATTACCTATGAAAGATTAGAAGGAAAAGCCAGAGATAATTCTTTATTTTCCGAGCCACATATTCATAACATTAGCAGAAGTTTAGAGAATCAGAAGTGATTGTTAAGACGTGAAGGAAGATTATGAGCTTACTTTAAGGTAGTCTGAATCTGAAACTCCAGGAAGACTTTCAAGTGCAAGTCATGGAGTTTTTTGAAAGTCTGAATCATGAGTGAGAATGAAGGCTGGAAACTTGGGGCAGGGTGGGGCAAGGGGTGTGTCACCAGTGTCACTGGAGTGCTAAGTAAAGGTTCTGAAAGCCCAAGAAGTCATAGTATAGTACCCCAACTGGAGCTTTGGGGAAAGTTCACACAGGGTGGAAAGAGTAATGTGGAAGATGAAAGGGGGATGTGGGATGGGAATGTGTCAGGGGAGGTTAGATGTGATGGGGATGTCAAGAAGAGGGGGCAGAAAATTGCTGAATCTGTTTAGAAGTGCTTCACAGGTCTTTGAGAGAAATTACAGTGGGAGGCAAAAATAAGATGAAATGTATTTTAGAGAAAGGGAGGGAAGAAATGGAACCTGTAGTCTCCTTTGAAAAATAGTGACTTTGAAAGGGAAGTAAGATTGTCAGAAGGATGAAATGACAAAAGGTCAAGGAAAACTTTAAGAGATGATAATAGTCATAACATTGACTTTTTAGATTTTATTTAGTGTTTATGATGTACTAGGTATGATACTGTATACTTTAGATAGTTACTGTCTTGCTTAAACCTGTGACAGTCCCAAGATACCATTACAGATGAGGCCCTTTTGTAATTACTGATGCTGGAGAAAGATGAGGGCCAAGGGGTGCAAAATGAAAGATGGGGAGAGCCCCTCAGAGTGAATGAGATCTAGAGCTTAGTGGAAAGATTGACTTCAGAGGGGAAACAATTTCTAGAAGATTGACAAGAAGAATGATAGTGTAGGAGGATAAATGCTGAAAGGTCAAGTCATGTTGGATGGTAGAAGACAGAAGAAAGGATGACATGAGGGCCTAAAAAAAAGAAATTTTGGAACTATCCTTCAGGACCTTTTGAGAATGAAAATACAAATAAAGGAATAACTGGGCAGTACCACAGACCTGGTTCAAGTCAGATGCACTAAATGCTGCCATGCACTCAGAAACATTGTAGAACCAGAATTGACACAATTTTGTGTCTGACATGTGGATGAAATCAAAAGCCCTAAGAACCTGGAGAAGCTAAGGGATACATCAGTGTTTGTGTACTGTGGGTGGCTAATGTGGAAAGGACTGAATAATAAGGATGACAAAAAGAGAGGGTAAAGCAGTGCATTCAAGGTGACCCAAGTCCAAGGCAGCAAAGTGTGATAGTTTGGACTTTTGTGTTTTAAGGAGCTTTTCATCTTGTTGCTCAGTTGCAGGGAGGGGAACAGAGCTAACATTTGTTGCGTATCCACTTTGCCAGACATGGTGCCATTATTTTCTTATGTTATTAAATCTTATAAATCACTTAAGAGAGAAGTATTATTTCCTCCATTTTTTTTTTAGATGAGAAAATGGAGGCCACATAGCTAGAAATTGGCAGAGCCTGGGTTAAAACCTAGGCTTATTTGACATGAAAGCCCATGTTCTTTCTGTGTAATGCTGAATAACCTATGCCACGTGGCCAGATTGCCCTTTATCTGTGCAATAAATTTGTGAAAATCTGTAAAGATGATAGCATGTTTTCAATGTATGGAAGCTTACTTTAAAGAAAGCCAGTCCCTTGGCATGGTAAATACTTGTCCCTTATGTGTTTGACTTCTTAATCTAAAAGATTTTTTTGTTGGTTTGTTTGTTTTTTTGTTAACATCTTGAAACTTGTGGATCTTTGGTCTCTTACATGTTGGTAACATTTTATTTTCTGTTATTTTAGATTCATTGGTTTTCAATTTTCAACTCCTTCATGATGGTTATCTTCTTGGTGGGCTTAGTTTCAATGATTTTAATGAGAACGTTAAGAAAAGATTATGCCCGGTACAGTAAAGAAGAAGAAATGGATGACATGGTAAGCAAACAATCTACATTGTTTTTATAAAACCCATTTATCTCAGTGTTATTTCGAATTTTGAATTTTGAAATGGTCATGATTTCTTACCTAAAGTTCTGAATTCTGAAGAGTTTTCAAATTCAGAGCTAAAAGTTTTAGAAAAGTGTAAAATTCCAAGTGGAATCCATGGCTATTGCCCAATAATCAAATATCTTAATGTTTTTTCAATAAAACGTACAAGTGTTCTCCTAAGTGTGATAAATAAACAGAATAAATAAACTCTTGTTTGATATAACAAAATTAGAACCCATCAGACTAAATAAATAAAGGTTTAGTTGCCAGAGCATTTAATTTCAGAATTGCAGCTGGGATGTTATAGACTTGTATTGGCATCTCTCTAATACTGCTAAGTATTGCATAAAATTCAGAGAATGGATGGAAAGATTATATTTAGTTTAGTGGGTTAACTTAGTGGGTTCAGATTTGTTTTCTGTATTCTTTTAGAAAATTGTAAAACAAAAAGTATTATTCCATAGAATATTAATGACTATTCTACGTAGGTACACCTCATCTTTGAACAAATTTGGGAAACAGTTTAAAAATTTAAATTTTAGTATGCTGAACTTCATTGTGAAGTGTCAGAAGTTAGATAAAATATTTGGTCCATTCTCAAAACATGTCTGACCAGTATCTTTACCCCAAAATGTATTACCGTGAGGGACTGCAATTCCTTAAGAAACATTGTTTTAGAAACTGTTTAAGAAACACTTGCGCAGGTTGAGAAGTAAATTTGAATTATTTTTTAAAAACTTATAAACATTTAAATAAACATACCCACATCTAATGTTTTCCCCGTAAGTTTTCTTAGATTATAAGCTATGAAGGATGTTTCTTCATTTTTATGACAAGCACTGTTCAATGCCCATTCTGTTTTGCTCTCTACCCGATCCCTGGTTATTTATGAACCAGTCACGAATAGGTTGTAAAAGTAACAGGAAGAGAGTCAGTAAACTGTTCTACCAGTTTGAGCATTTCTTTTTGCTCCTACATCTTTCTGTATTCTCTGAACACAATCAGGAATTTCCTTCCTGAATCTCTTCACTTCAACATTATGTTTTTAAAGCAGTGATTGTTTTAAATGTGAAATGTCTTTTTTTTGAACCTCTTTAAATAACTGTATGTTTGAAGGGAGGGAACTTAATTAACTAATTTTTTTTAACCTATCTACCATGTTTTAATTTGATTCTGAATTGTTTTCTTCTCTCTATACATACATATTTGAACATAGGATAGAGACCTAGGAGATGAATATGGATGGAAGCAGGTGCACGGAGATGTATTTAGACCATCAAGTCACCCACTAATATTTTCCTCTCTCATTGGTTCTGGATGTCAGATATTTGCTGTATCTCTCATTGTTATTATTGTTGCAATGATAGAAGATTTATATACAGAGTAAGTGCTTGCATTTTATTACTTTTTTGTTGTTCTTTTAATAATTTTGGGGCTGGGGAGATAGCTCAGCTGGTAGAGTGCTTGCCTCGAAAGCACAAGGCCCTGAGTTCGATCCCCAGTACCGCAAAAAAAAAAAAGAAATAAAATAATTTTGATAATTGAAAACTTTTAAGGCACTCAGTATTTGCTTATTTCACTTATCTTAGAATTTAATATAAATGTCATTATTACAGACTAAATCTTAAGCTATGAATGCATTTCTCTTCTTATGTTAAAATGTGCTAGCGTTACTGAACATTGTGGATGATTACAAAGGTTACATTTCATTAGAAATGAGCAGAGGTTACTTTCATTCCAGAACTGTTTAACAAAGTGAATGGGCTTTTTTTTGTTTGTTGTTGTTGAAGATTCAATTAGATCTTCATGAGGAAATATTAGTATTTCACAGTTATTATTACTTCACATTTACCTTCCAAACTGGGAGCCTCTCTTCAGAATAAAAGAAACTTTGGAATAATTGCAGAAAGAGTAACAAAAAAAAAAAAAAAAAAATCACCTAGGTTAGAAAAGTAATTAGATGACTTCTTAAAAAAAATCTGACATGGGTTTTTGGTACATGTTTTTTCTTTGCCAATAAAAACCGTTTGCAAGAAGTTCTTCATTTGAGGCCTTTGAATTGTAAGAAAATGTACATTCACAAAGATCTGAAGTCCCTATTGAGGTGTCCTATCACCTTGTACTCAAGAGAACCATGGCATCTGCAAAGCAAACACGCAGTGGTGCTGGGTTGTAGTGGGTATGATTCAGACATTTCAGATGCTATCCCTTGAAGTCCTCAGTCAGAATGACACTTAACTCTTCAGTTGTATTTCAGCCTTGTTTTCAGTTCATAATGCATTCTTTCCTAAACTCACCTGGCATTTCATGGACAAGCAATTGTATTGATTTGGAAGAATGGCTCTTTAGTTGTATGTTAAATATTTTTATTATATATGAAATTACCATTTCCTCTATAGCAAGTTCCTTGAGAACAAGGACTGGGTCTTTACTTACCTTGGAATTCTGAAAGTGCTGCATAAAGAGCTTTGCATGTGGAAGGTACCTCATCAATGCTTGTTGAACTGAAGTGCATATGTATTAAGGCATGTATAGTAACCAAAAAAGCTGTTCCTCTGTAGTTTGTTTCTCAAATATAATCTTTGCAGTTCATTTACTATATAAGCTATAAGATAATTGACCAAAACCTAAACTTTTGAGTTTTGGTGAGTAGTTCATTTTAGGGATTAATATATTTAAGAGGAACTGAACCCTAAATATAAGAAAAGCACTTCAAATCTTCCAAGAAGACAATTTACCTTTAATACTGACTTAAATTCATTATTTTTCAATTGACATCGACTATAACATCACAGTCTTATGAACCACTTTCCTAGAATTTAAGTTTTTACTTTGTTAATCTAAGTTTTTGGTTAGCTTTTCAAAATGTTAATGCTACAATTTGGCAACTCATTTTTTACTGCAGAAACTCTTCTGTATTCATTAAATTTCATATAATAAAGACCTCCAATTTTTAGAAATAAGAAATCATCTATCTCAAATAGATGGTAGTAGCAGGCAAGTCATACATTGCTTTTTTGCTGTCATTAATATAAATGGTTGTTCTATGTTGTGTTTATTTGAAGGGAATATAGTTATAAGTACTAAAGCGGTAAATAATATTATGATATAAAAGAGTATAACATTATTGAGGTTCCATGCTTTGTGCTTTATGCATGTTAGCACCTTAAATCTTCACATCAATTCTGTAAAGTGTTTCCTTACTACAAACAAAGAAAGTGAAGCTCAGAGAGGTAAAGTAATTTGACCAAGATCATATAACTACTACTAAAGGGTATTAATAAGCTGGGATTTGAAGTTAATCTTACTCCAGAGCTCTTCTCTTAATTTGCTCTGTTAAAGAAATGTATATAGCTGTAGTAATGATTTGAAGTGATGAGAAAATAAAAAAATTATACATATAATTAGGATGATTCACTCCAGAGAAGGAATGATTCTTAAAGGATGAAGAGCAGCTAATGTGACACATGAAATTTACTTTGTCTTGTGATTACCATAATAATCAGAGAGGAAAATGTATTTTGCAGGTGTGGGTAGAGGATCAGTATCACTGTGGATGCCTGTTAATGTGTGGTATTAACTCTTGAGAAGGCATAAAGTTTGAAAAGTGTTGGTGAGCCTGTAATACTACTGGGCTGCTGCTATTCTGAAATTTCCAGGAGAGAGTGGTAGGATAGGGTCAAGGTGTAGGCAAGGTGTACCATAGTGGTTCCCCTTTCTAGTCATGGGATTGGAGGCTACCCCAGCAAATTTTTCATTGTAAATGAAAATGATTTATTGGGGGGTGTTGAGAATGGTATGTTTGATTTTTAAAACTTTGACAGATGCTCATACTTTGATTTAGTGGAAATATCTCTGGGGACTGCAACCTTAAATACCTTTGTAGTCATTTTGCACTCCTTTCACTGGTATTAGGAACTTCTGATTGGTATCGGACTGGTCTTACACTGGAAGCAGCCTTGTTGTTTTCAACATTGTTAGGCCTGTGTCTCCCTTAACACACATTTATAACAGGGAATGGGTCAAACTCACTAGCAGTGGTCTGGAAGGAATAAATTAGTGCTTGCAGTGTTTAATTGGGTTCTCAAAATAACAGATTTGGTTTTTGAAACTGATTAACTTTGAGACTCATGATCTTTTAAATTTGAGAATGATAAATCTTTATATTACACTTATATTTAACTGTGTACTGATGAGAATGAAATATTGCAGTGTTTCCACTGTTGCTCATGTACTTTAAGAAAGTGAGCATAGGTGTTTGACCAGAAGACTGCTACATATTGCAAGGCTAGGGTGTTGAAATATGTAGTGGGTTATTAAGTACATTTCTGTATTACGGAAAGTGACACTGTCATTTATCATTTTAATGGTGCTCTTTGCATCTAGGCATTTAAAATTTTTTCCCCCTCATTTTGCTCAACAGAAAGGTTGGTCTAAAATCCTGAGATACCATTATTGGAAGGGGAGGTTAGAGATTGTTAATACAAGTTAATGTTGACATGTGGACCTACAGATTTTTATAAAATTATCATAACAGCATGAGGGAAACTAGATAGGGAAAGTCCAGTGTTATACCATTTAAAGTCATAGCTCTTAATATAAATTGTCCTATTTTCATTTTATTTCTGCCAGCAGGCAAGAATCTTATATTGTTGATTCAGGTTATCAAAAGGAATGTTCTAGTCATTTTTTTTAAGCAAATGAATATCCTGTTCCATATGATGGGACTGGTTTATAGGGTTGTAAAACAGTTTTGGTGCCAGCTTCTAATATTTTTTGCCAAAGAAATGTGAACTGTTTGTTGAGAGTTTATTGTGAAATTTAACTGCAGACCAGAAAAAAATAGCACTAGCCTGATGCAGTTTTAACAAGAAATTCATTCAACTAGAGATAATCTTTAGAGGTTTTTTGCAGTCCAGGATATGATATTTTGTATTTCTGCCAAAGTTTATCTTTGAAATCAAATTAATGCTAATAAGATGATAATATTATGTTTTCTTTAAAATTTTAGTTTTATTGTACATGTTTTTTTCCCTCTTTTTAGGAGGGGATCAATGCTCAGTACAGCCATATTTGTCTATGCTGCTACATCTCCAGTGAATGGTTATTTTGGAGGAAGTCTGTATGCTAGACAAGGAGGTAACTTATTAGTTATTACTGTGTACTTTTAATTATTAATACTGTTATTTTGCCATGAGGTATTGGAATTTAAATGAGCAATACAGCTATTGTGAAATCCTTTGTTTTTCATTTCACATAAACTCCACTAAACCTATTATGTGCTCTATCCTGTTTTTTGAATCCTTATATTTTACTTCCTCATTTAGGAATAATTAATAGATTATATCCATTGTGAAATTAGCCCTGTAGGAGTGTGCATTTAAGTTGTTGAAATTATGTTGCATGGAGGTGCCAGCTTCTTAGACATGCCCCTTATTGGGACTCCACATAGAGTTTAAATGTATAGTGATTTTAAAGACCTGTTTTAGTGGCTTGTGGATAAACCTTCTGGACAGAGGAAGGAGAGCTGTTTGTTTCGGTTGTCTTAATATTTATCAAAGGACTGTTGGCAAAGATTTTTTGTTATTCTGTGTCACAATCTCTTTTTGAGAGCACTACATCCTCAGTACCCCCTTGCTTTCCTAATGGCACCTGAAAATGATGGGAATAACACGTAGATAACACAAGGGTATTGCTCCTTGATTTTTTTTTTTTCTGTAATGACATTTGGAGTCTTTAAGTTCCTTTGTTTTTCCTATAGTCTGGGGTCCAAAAAATGCAGAAAATGGAAGATTTGCATATTTTCATTTATAATTGAAGGGTTGTTGAAAGATCTTAAAATTATAGTCCCAAGGATAGAGACTTCCTAATGTGATTTTTACAACCCTGTCCTAAGCAGTGTCAGTATTAGGGGATCTTGCTGCCTTCCTTTGGGAGACTAGAGAGAGTTACAGGTTATAAGAAATCAGAATATAGAATCATTTAAAATTCCCTCAAGATATTCTGGTTTACCATTGCTTTTTTTCAGTAAGTCCTGCTAGACTACCCTCAATATAGATACTGTCTACTTTTAGTGTAGATAATTCTTTGGGTTGTCTGTGGGGGTATCATTATGGATTCTTGATCATTCTAGTTAGGTGTTTAGCCTCTAAATCTGTTTCTGATTTAGGAAACGTCCTATCATATAGGACTACATCCTTAAGGAAATAAAGATACCTAAGGTAACTTCTAAGATATTTCTGCTTTAGAGTTGACTTAGAAATTAGTTAGACTAAAATTTTATAGTTTATGAACTCCTCAAGAAAAATCTCCATAGCAGAAACAAATTTATTTAAAACAGGAAATTTATTCATACTTGGACAAAATTTGCTTTAATCTGATTGCAAGCTAAGAGGATCCAGCCACACTCTTCTTTCCTATATTTGTTCTTAAAAGCTGATGGTGTTCAAGTTCATGTCTAAGATTATCAGGTTTGGGCTGGGGATATAGCTCAGTTGGCAGAGTGCTTGCCTTGCAAGCATGAGGCCCTGGGTTCAATCCTCAACACCGCAGGGGGAAAAAAAAAATTATCAGGTTTTACAAAGTATAGTCTGAAGATTATATTTTGATTAATGGCACCCTGAGAAATCAAGAATTTCTCAGCTCAGGATATTAAAATCCTGTAGTTTGTTACAATGGGACTAAAGGGGTTTTCACTGTCCTCAGTGTACCCAATAATGCATTAGACCCAATGTGAAGCCAGGGGTAGCCTGGAACTGGGTTAGAGTCTCCAAGGGTGTGGGGAGCAGTAGAAAGTACAACATAGATAACTGGGCTACTCATTGTACCCAGTGGAATGTATGTGGAATTCTTTCTGACTATTAAAAGGAAAGGGAGAAATAGAGTTGGATAAGAAGCTTTAATGATAAGAGTTCTGAATCTGAGAAGATATGAAAATTGTGGGAAAGGAAAATGCTAGGAAGGAGTTGGAATTAAATAGAAGAAATACTTTAATTAGTTGCCACCCTTTTTGTGGTGTTGTTGAAGAGCTCAATATTAGTTGGGAAGAAGGGGTTCTTGACACTTATGTGAAAAAGAAATGAAGTAGAGGAGAAAGTTCAGAATCAAGGAAGTTTTCTGGAGGAATGTTAAGATTTGGTGTAGTAATTCTGTGAGCTGGATGTTTTAAAAGAACTTTATGTAGAGGAAAACAAAAAAGTTAAGACATTAGTTGTTACTCCTGTGGCATTTTCTGTTTGGTCCCTATTGCTTATGATTGTGGGGTTGAATTTTAATAGTGATGCAGTGTTAGATCCTTACATTCTGTTCCTAAGCTATATGAAGATATTTTTCATTGGCAGAACACTTGTTTTTGTATACTCTTCTGTATTAGAAAGACAGCTAGCTCCCTGTGTTGTTTTCCTTGTTGATATGAACATGATTTAAAAATTTTGATTATATAAATATTTCTTCCTTTGATTATTTGAATAATACATGCTATGTGAATTTTGGCAGTACGTAGAGGCACAAAAAGTAGTGGAACTTTTAAAGTTATTACTGAGTGGAAGATCATGAAACATTTCTGTTGTTTTTTCCCTTTCAAACAAATCCATTTAAATACACATGTACATATAATTGTAGAGCTAAAAGGAAAGTTAGAGATCACCCAGGGATTTAAAAAATATTTTTTAAAGTAGTGTGTAACCCCTTTTTCAAATAAAAACTTACATGAAACTCCAGAGTGCAAAACGAGAAATGGAATTGTGATTGAAGCAGGGCTAGGGAACCTGGTAGGGTTTTCCTTTATCATGGACCACATGGGCATGTCAGAAAGCTCCAGAATGCTAAGTAGTAAACACTCTTATCTAGATCAACTTGTAACACAGAGAGATGGAGTGACTTACCAAAGTTCATAGCAAGTTTATTGGCAGAATTAGAACAAAATAGGACTTTTTGTTTTTGTTTTCTTTTGTTTTTTGGTACTTGGGTGCATTACCACTGAACTACATCCCCAGCCCCCTTTAACTTTTTAAATTTTGAGACAGGATCTCACTAAGTTGCCAAGGCTGGCCTCAAACTTGTGATCCTCCTGCCTCAGCCTGTCAAGTATCTGGGATTATAGGTGTGTGCCACTGCACGCTGGCAAAACAGGATCTTTCACTCTAGGTCTTTGCTATTTTCCAGTACACCCACTTCAAAAGCTGTGATTCCATTATCCTTACTTGAAGAGTGGTACTGATACTTATTATAAAATATCTATACTTTTGAACCAATTTAGGGTGTCAAATTTTAGATCTTAGTGTTAAAATTTTAAGTAAATAGTTTGGTTTTAAATAGTTAATTTTAACCTTAGTATGTTTTTGTCTGTCTAGCTCTTTCTTATTTTTATAGTTTCCCTTCTCTTTCAGGAAGGAGATGGATAAAACAGATGTTCATTGGGGCGTTCCTTATCCCAGCAATGGTGTGTGGCACAGCCTTCTTCATCAATTTTATAGCCATTTATTACCATGCTTCAAGAGCCATTCCTTTTGGAACAATGGTAAGTTTGCTTCAATCTTACTTTTTAAACACTAATATGAGGCCTGCTGTCTCTCCAGGGTAACTCTCCTTGGGTTTTTGGATAGTTTGAGCCAGTCCCTATTTAGTCCTGAAAAGTTGGGTGAACAGAAAACTATTGTTGTTGACCTCTGTAAAGTTTTAGTTAAGTTTAAGTCTGTAGTTGTCCCTGCCCTATTTTCTTGAGTCTCTAAACCAGTAAAGTGAAAAGCTGATTTAACAAAAGAGAGCGCTTTAGCTTTTTATTGGAGATGGGAGAAACTGTTGAATATGCTTTCAAGAAAAAAATAATGATATACACAGAAACATAAATGTTTTAAGTTTAATAGGAGAGTGCAGTGGTAGGAAATAAATCTTCTGCCTACCACATTTTTTATTAACATGCTATTTTTAGAACTTCATTAAGCATTTATATTGGTAATATATATTGTAAAGACAATTAAAATTCTTTAACATATCTTAGTTGTAATCACAGACTTTGAAATATTTTGAGTCATTTAAAACCAGAACACAGATATAATGTTAACTTAAACGATTAACTCAGTCTCCCAATCCATCCTGTTAGTTTTTACTAGAAACAGAATTTTAGACCTGGGCTAGATTTCAGTGTAAATGTATACTTGGTCACAGGGACACATACATAAATACACAAATGTATGCAAGTTGTATACACATGCATTTAAGAGCTAAATGATTTGACCACGGTCATACAAGTAGTTTATGGTAGAATTACAGCTAGCATCTACATCTCTTAGTTTTATCTTGTTGAGGTTTTCTTTCTGTTTTGTGGGAGTTATCAAATGGTTTCACAGAAATTCTAGATGACTTTAGTTATTTATAATGCATGTTTTTCAAAGACACATTGAATATAAATTTTTACTAAATCTTTAATACATTTTAGTCAGGGGTTAGGAATATTTTAAAACTTGCTTCAAAGTTGAATGTTTTATTTTTAAACCACAGAAAGCAATACTGGTTAGGAAATGAAAAGTAGTTAATTGCATGTAGATTAAAATAATTTGTTTCCATAGTAGTTCCAGGGTATCAGAAGGTATATGTAAGGAGTCAAGTTATTTCTTAAAGATGTTCATATTTTTTGTTTGCTGAATAAATTATTTTAATAGTGCTTTAAAAATTAGAAGTCTGATTTTGTTATAATTTTTCTCAAGTTTTGAATTTGGTATTGATAAAAATTAATTTCAATGTTGCTTTTTCTCACTAAAATTATAAATTTAACTGCTTTGGGGTTTTATTTTATTTAAAAAATTTTTTTTAGTTGTAGATGGACACAGCACTTTATTTATTTTTATGTGGTGCTGAGGATCAAACCCAGTGCCTCACACGTGCTAGGCAAATGCTCTACTGCTGAACTACAACCCCAGCCCTGTAATGGGATTTTAAATGTTATTAATCGACACAATTTACCTTTAGGTAACTTAATAATTGATCATTATTGGGACGTAAATATTAAACTCTAAACTGAGGCAGAGAAAGTTTATAAAATTGACCTTTAGTGAATAAAAGACTAAGTAGCACTTAGCTACCTCCTACATTCTCATGTTCTTAATTTGTTTTCTTAAAAAGAAATGCTTAGTGAAGGACAGTTTTAATCAGGTGTGTGGGCTAACATGTTTTCTCTTATCAAAATTTGTTTAAAATGTGAAATTTAAGAACTTGAGGGGAGTGTTTGATCTGTACGTTGAATATTTTAACTACTTGAGTTTCTGTTTGTAGTTGTTTGACTTGTTGACATGGTGAAGGAAAAAGTTATATATATTTAAAAACTTATTGGTTCTCAACTCTGGCCACTCATTGAAATTAGTTTGGAGATTTGTACAATCCATGTCCAAGACTTCATCCCCAACTGATTAATTTATCCTGCTTTCATCCCATTTTCTAGTGTTTACCTCATGCCACTTGTCATCAGGAGATGAGTCTGTGAACTGAAATGCCCAGATCATAGGCACTGTGTGTCTGAGAAGCCAGGGACCCTATTAACTGATACCCCAGTTTGAATACTAGAATCTAAAGATCCTCCTCTTGTATGCTCTTCTGTAGGCCTTAGCTCTTCCTTTCTTGCATTTTTTTGATGTTTTAGACATTGAGCTCTTTCTCTGAATGGTCTTAATAATCTGATATATCAAAGTTTCTACAACTGATAACTTAATCTAACCTTAGTGACTTTAGGTTTCTGCCTTGTCCTCTGGAGGCACTAAAACAATAAGGATTTCATCTACTTGCTGTCTGGAGTTTTATCAGGATACTGCTGTCATTATCTCATTGTCTGAGATAAAATTGAAAATGGATGAAGTTTGTCTTTGGATCCTGACTCTTTGCTCTTGTGTACCTGATTACACATGAAACCATTAAAACCTTGTCAGATTAAACTTATTGAACAATACTGAATCTTAGAAGCTTAATAAAGAAACGTTAATAGAGGTTGTGGTGATATTCTAAACTAGACGTGTGATTCAAGGCAAGGTGACTAGAGTCAAGAGAATATTATGAGATGCAGGAGAGAATTTGGGATGAGACTCTCCAAAGATGTGTAAACCCTTTACTGAAGTTGTGTTCTGGCATTGGTCCTACAGAGGATAGGAAAGAGTGCTTGAAATTAGATTGATTCCAAGAAGATAAAATCATTCGTGAATTTGTACAATAGCGATATAGGTGTTACATCCAGAAGTTTTGGTTTCATTAGTTACTTAGGAGTGGATTTGCCTGGATGTTCTGAAGAAGGATTTTAGGCATGAAGTCTTCTGTGAGTTATAAAACTCAGATCCTGAATTTGATGTTTTTGTAGACTTTCAAAGATCAAATAGCCAAGTTGTAAAGTTTTAAAACTCAGAAGCAAGGAAGAATAGGAACTTTTCTACTTCAAACATTTTTCAGCTAAACATGCATTCATAAATTGACTTACTTTATGGTTTTGTCTCTTAGTAAGAATAGTTGATAAAGGACAGCTAATAGGTGTTATGGGTGAGCCATATTGTATTTGACAACTCTTGGCTTTTTTTTAGCTTGGGAGGGGAATCATTTTGGGTTGGGGGTACCGGGAATTGAACTCAGGGACACTCAACCACTAAGCCACATCCTCAGCTCTATTTTGTATTTTATTTAGAGACAGGGTTTCACTGAGTTGCTTAGTGCCTCACTTGTGCTGAGGCTGGAGTTGAATTTGCAATCCTCCTGCCACAGCCTCCTGAGCCTCTGGGATTACAGGCATGTGCCACTGTGCCCAGTGAGAGGGGAATTTTTGACCAAATATGCCATAGACTTAAGAAACCAGACTTCACAAATATTTAGGGAAATGCTTCCCATTACCCAAGACTTGAGCCATAGTGGGAAAATAATGTGAGAATTAGAATTTGTCAAAAATGAAGTGCATGATATGTAGTCAGAAATAATCATAGTGAGGAGAAAATGGAGACCAAGGTGAAGGGCAGCTAGGTATTCCTTTTTAAAATTTTTTATTTATTATTATTTTTTATTTTTTTAGTTGTTGATGGACACAATACTTTATTTTATTTATTTATTTTTATGTGATGGTGAGGATTGAACATGTGCTAAGCAAGTGCTCTACCACTGAGCCACAACCCCAGCTGCTAGGCATTCCTTTTTGATAAAGACTACAAAGTGCTCTCTCTCAAAGGTGGTCAGAAGAGTACAGAATACCCAAGCATAAAAATAATGATTTGTCAACATAGTATTAGAAAAACTCCTGTACCTAAACTGAACTGTTGACTTATGCAAATGAGGATTTTGTGAAGGTATTTTCACAGCACCAGCTCATTAATTGGATCGTTGACAATATCAGCATCAGCATTGTGTAAGAGTTCCAGTTGCTCCATACCAGTGCCAAGACTTGATTTTAACCATTCTTAGTAGGCATATAGTGGTGTCTCATGGTTTTCATTTCCTAGTAACTAATCAGTAATGTTGAAGATACTCTTACTTGCTTATTTCCCATTTATATATCTTCTCCAATGTGCAAATTTTCTGCTTTTTTTAAAAAAATAGGTTGCTTGTCATAGTGGAGTTTTTTTAAATATATTGTAGACACAGTTCTTTATCTTACATAGTTTTACCTCTTAAATTTAGGTCTATGATCCATTTTTGGTTAGGTAGTATGTAATATGAATTAAAAGTCAAGGAATTTTGACTTTTGTTTTGTTTTATTTTGCATAAGGCTAGTCAGTTGTTCAAGCTTCATTATGGAAAAATTATCCTTTTTCTATTGAGTTGCATATATAAATTGTATGTACATATGTATAAATTTATTTCTGGATTTTCTCTTCTGTTTTATTAATCAGATTGTCTCATTTTAATACCACTGTCATACTGTCTTGATTTATAGCTTTATAAATCTTGAAATCAGTTCTTTGTTTCAAAGTTGTTTTGGCTTTTTTATACTCACTGCATCTCCATATAAAGTTTAGAATCAGCTTGTCAGTTTCTACAAAAAGCATGCAGAAACTGCATTCAGAAATACATCAAGAAGATAATACACTGTGATCAAGTAGGTTATATCCCAGTGATGCAAGGTTGATTCCACATACACAAACACAATTTACTATGTAAATAAAATTAAGGACAATTTAATTTTGATCATCTTAATAGATGTAGAAAAGGCCTTTGATAAAATCTAGCACCCATTCATGTTAAAGAAGCTGGAGAAGCTAGGGGTAGAAGGAACTTGCCTCAACATTATAAAGGCTATCTAAAACAAACCCAAAGCCAACATCATACTGAATTGGGGAAAAAAACTGAAAGCATTTCCTTTAAAATAGGAACAAGACAAAGATGTCTACTCTCACCACTTCTATTCAGTGTAATTCTCAAAATACTAGTCAGAGCAATCAGGCAAGAAAAGGAAATCAAAGGGATACAATAGGAAAAGAAGAAGTCAAATTGTCTCTGTTTGGAAATGATATGATCCTATATCTACAAGACACAAAAAACTCCACTAGAAGACTTCTACAGCTGGTAGATGAATTCAGCAAAGTAGCAGAATACAAGATCAGCATCCATAAATCAGTAACTTTCCTATACTGTAACAAATCAAGAAAACCATCCCATTCACAATACCCTTAAAAAAAAAAACCCAAAACAAACAACAACAAAAAAATGAAAACAAAGAAATAAAATACTTCAGAATTAATCTAACCAAGGAGATGAAAGATCTCCACAATAAAAATTATAGAACACTGAAAAAAATATTGAAGAAGACCTTAGAAAATGAAAAAGACCTCCCATATTCTTGGATAGGTTGGATAGGTAGCATTAATGTTTTCAAAATAACCATACTACCAAAAGCAATATACAGATTCAGTGCAATCCCCTTCAAAATACCAATGCCATTCTTCACAGGATTAGGAAAAAAAAAAAAAAAAAAAACAGTCCTTAAATTCATTTGGAAGAATAAGAGACCCAAAATAGCCAAAGCAATCCTGAGCAAGAAGAGTGATGCAGCAAAGCATCACAATACCTGATCTGAAATTTATATTATAGAGCTGTAGTAACAAAAAGAGCATGGTATTGGCATCAAAATAGACATGAAGGCCATTGGAACAGAATAGAAGATACAGAGGCAACTACATATAGCCATCTTATACTTGACAAATGCCAAAAATATATATTGGAGAAAAGATAGCCTTTTAAACAAATGATGCAGGGAAAGCCATATGTAGAAGAATGAAACTAGATCCCCATCTCTTATCCTGCTCAAAAGTCAAATAAAAATGGGTCAAAGACTTAGAATTAGACCAAAAACTTTGCAACTGCTAGATAAAAACATAGGGTCAACACTCCATCATACATGTGATGGCACCAACTTCTTAAGACCCCCAAAGTACAAGAAACAGAACCAAGAATCAGTAAGTGGGATGCCATCAAATTCAAAAGCTTCTGCACAGCAAAAGAAACAAGAGCATGAAGAGAGAGCCTACAGAATGGGAGAAAATCTTTGCCAGCTGCTTTTCTGATAGAGAAATATATACAGAAGATGCTGTCTCAAAATGAAAAGGACTTGGGATGTGATTCAGTGTAAGTGCCCCTGGGTTCAGTCCCCAGTACAAGAAAAAAGAAGAAGAAACACAAATGTCCAAGAAATAAATGGAAAAAAAAGTTAAAAGTTTAACATCTTTAGCAATCAGCAAAATGCAAATCAAAACTCCAATAAGATTTCATCTCACTCCAGTTACAATGGCAATTGTGAAGAACACAAGCAATAATAAATGGTGACAAGGATGTTTGGGAAAAGGTATACTCATTCGTTGCTGGTGGTACACTCTGGGAAGCAAATATGGAGATTCCTCAGAAAACTAGGAATGGAACTACCATATGACTCAGCTATCCCACTCCTTGCTATTTATTAGAAAGAACTAAAATTAACATACTATGGGGATACAACCACCTCATTACTTATTTATAGCAGCACAATTCACAATAACCGAATTATGTAATCAACCCAGATGCCTGTCAGTAGATGAATGGATCAATAAAATGTAATACACAATCACACACACACACAATGGAGTTTTACTCTCAGCCATAAAGAAGAATGGAATTATGACATTTTCTGGTAAATGAATGGAAATGGAGAAAGAACATCATGCTAAGTGAAATAAGGCAGTTGCAGAAAATCAAGGGTTGAATGTTTGCTTTTACATGTGGAAGTTAAAGTAAAATAAAGAAGGGAGGGAAGGATCAGATACCATAAAGATGTAGGGAAGATAAGTATAGCAGGAGGAGATCAAGAAGGAGAGAGGAAGGATAGGAAAGGGCAGGAAATGGGGAATAAATTTTTAAAAAGCATGCTGTGCATATATAAATTATACCACAGAGAATTTCATCTTTATGTGTAAGTAGAAAGAAGCAATCAAAAATAAATAAATAGATGATTGAAAAGAAGATCAGTAGAGGAGGAAGGAACACATAGGGACAGGGAGGAGGGGTGGAAAAAGTGGGTGAGACATGAACTGAAATCAAATTCCATGCATGGATGAATTTGTTAGGATGAACCCAACTATTATGTATAACTATAATGCTCTAATACAATAAATAAATAAAACCAAAAACCTGCTGGGGTTTTAATTGGTATTGCATTGAATCTCTAGCTCAATTTGAGAATAATTGACATCTTAATGATGTTGAGTCTTTTGATTCATGAACACACTATTCTGTCTCAGCTTATGTACTAATTTCTCAGCAGCATTCTATAGATGTTAGTGTTCAGGTTTTCTACATCTTTTGCTGAATTACCCCCAATTCTTAATATTTCTATGCTGTTTATAAATTGTATTTTTCAAATTCTGATCATTTACTGCCAGCTTATAGGGAAAAATAGGTTTTTGACTATTGCTTTGCATCTGAAAAATCTTGCTTAAATTCACTTGTTAGTCCTAGCTGCTTTATTGTAAATTTTGTTGTTAGGTTATTTGTGAATAATTGTCTGCCAATAGACAGTTTTACCTCTTTTTTTCTAATCAGTATGCCTTTTCTGCTTTCCCACCTTCCCACCTCTTTGCCCTCTCTTACTGCACTGGTTAATTACAGTAGTGTTGAGTAGTAGCGGTTAGAGCAGACATCCTTGCCTTGTTTCCAGTCATGGGGGAAACTTCAGTCTTGTGCTTGTAAGATGTGAGCTGCATTTTTCTAGATGCCCTTTTTCAAATTGGTAAGGTTTCTTTCTATTTGTAGCTTGCTGAAAGTTTTTATTGGGAATGGATGTTGGATTTTGCAGCAGCCTTTTCTGCATCCTTTTCAGATGATGATGGTGAATAGCATTGATTGATTTTCTAATCGTAACAATTTGCACTCATTTGATAAACCTTAATTTGTTGTGATGTGTTATCCATTTCATATGTTATTAGATTCCATTTGCTAAAATTCATTGTTTTCACATCTATGTTTGTGAGAGATATTGGTCTATAGTGAGTTTTTGTGGGGGAAGACCGGGGGTTTGAATTTAGGGGCCCTTGACCACTGAGTCACATCCCCAGCCCTGTTTTGTATTTTATTTAGAGACAGGGTCTTACTGAGTTGTTTTATACCTCACTTTTGCTGAGGCTGATTTTGAACTCGTGACCCTCCTGCTTCAGCCTCCTGAGCCTCTGGGATTACAGGCATGCACCACCATACCCAGTTGATAGTGTTCTTATAATTTTTTTTCTGATCAGGCTAGCTTTGTAGAACAAATTATTCACTTCAAATCAAGTGTTTCTTCCACTGTAGTGCTAAAGCACAACTTAAGGAAGAGAATGATGAGTTATATATTAATACATTATCTCTGGATAAAGTAATTGGGCTTCTTAGATGCATTTGTGTTTGAGTTGGTAATGCCCTGACCAGTGTCATCCCATTTGGCCTTCAATGTGGTGGTCGAAATGCTTGAATCAAGGCTAAACACTTCAGACAGAGTCATAAAATGTTTGAGTTAGAAAATGGATGGTAGAAATCATCTGTGAGCAGATTTTGAAGAAATACTTAAGCATATTGGCTAAGAAGAATGATGTATTTCCTGAGAATCTTACCAATAAGCAGTTACCATCTATTACCTTTTTTAAAAAAATCTCCCCTTTTAGCATTCCAAAATAGTCCATCTTAGGCCATCTTTTCCCTTTCCAACCCATTTATGCCACAGATTTCCTAAAAGTCCAGTCTGGAACAGAGGTAGAATAAGTATTAGCCATTTTGATGGTTTCTAGTTGGTAGATCTTTAGGGTATCAAGACTTATAGTCAGCTTTTTTTTATTACTTGTTTTTGTGTAGGTAGGGGGAACCCTCTGTGTGAAGTCTTTTCTCTCACCCCTGCCCACCTAAACTATCTTTCTAAGGGCATAGGGAAGACCTGTATTGGTTTGAATTCTAGAATTTTCAACAGTGTATTAGACCAATGGTTTTTGTATTCTTAACCTGCTAAATTTCATTTTTAAATGAAGCAATGTGGAAGCTCGATATGGAAAACAGATACGACCATGACTCCATTGTTGTAAATATATTTTAACACTTTAAATTTAATGAGAGCAATAAAGTTGTGATGAATACAAATCTAACAACAAGGGGTATGAATAACAGGTCAATCCTATCTCCTTCAGCAACCAGTTTATTTAGTTGAATGTCAGTAACTTCACAAATGAGTTAATTCCATGTGACTTTTTAACAACTTGCCCTGAAATCTCAGGGTATTCTTCAAAAAAACGCATTTGAAATAAAGAAGTAGGGAATTGATTTCGGAGATTAATCACTATAATTTTTAATAAACTCCTTGCATTTTAAAATCATGTATTAAAAATCAGAAGAGAGGAAAAATTTTAAATGCTAAACAGTTGATAATATCTTGATGAGACTATGTATAGGTTACTTGATTGATTCTTGCTCTGCGCCTCATTGATCTGCCACTCAACTATCTGTGCCACATAAATGGTTGGAGTAGTGCCTCTGTTTGTACCACTTTTAGGGAAGCAAATCTGTGAAAGCCTGAATTGGGATAGGAGAGGGGAGGTAAATAAAAGATAGAAGTGTAGCATCACTAACTTCCCTAATCAATGACATTTGCCGGAAGTTCAAATATACAGACACAGCAGGAGAACCTTTTCTGAGTTTTGTGTGAAAATGAGTCAGTCTGGCTTAAGATGTCTCTAGTGTATTAAAATTTGGTGTAGGACTCATCTGCCTCTATATTTTAAATTATGGTTAAGAATTTTTTTAAAAAAACCTTTGTGATTTAAAATGTTTAGTTTGTTTCAGGTTGCATATTAAAGCAACAACAAAAATGAAAAAAACCAATGCCACTGTCATTCTACCAATCTATTTTTCAGTATTTCTTTCTATGAGCTGTTTTTATAAGAAATACTGAAAACATGTTTCTATATTCTTAAGTTGAAATTAATAAAACCAGGAAAACAAATTAAAAAATTTAATTTAAAAATTGAAATTAAATTCATCTTATTTGTAGAGATTTGTTTAGTTTACTCATTGAATATTATAACAGATTTGGAAAGTGACTCTCAATAAAAATAACTAACATCAGAACAAGATAACGTCAAAGTTCCTAATGATTTTTTTCATGCATTTTTGATGACATATAGAAATGTCACAAAGTTCTTAGCACTAGCTACAGTGAAGCTGTAGTACTTTGCTATGTCTTAAAAAATACTTCCCACCATTAAAATTTATTGTAGCCATGTTCAGGGATTTCTTTTTTTTTTTTTTTTTTTATGTTGCTTCAAAAGCAATTCTTTCCTTATGTAATTACTGGATTTTCTACCCTATACCTCTTCACTTCTCTCAATTTCTTTAGTTTTCATTCAGCTTTTCTCTCACTGTTGCTGTTTATTAGAATCCCAAAATGTATAATTAAAAGAGATTTTAGTAGTGATTCAGTTCTCCATTTTATAGAAGTTTGAATGAAGTAATCTTAACTAGATGCTAGCCAGAGAAAAGTTTGTATATCCAGATTTCATAAAAACCACAAAAATAAATTTATTTTCCTAATTGTCCACTTTGGTTCTAGAATCTCTAGATGGCCTTCTCTATAATTTTAGACTACTACTCATGGGCAGAAAAATATTTGTATTATTTTAGTAATGGCACATATATATAGAGACTTTCATTGTTAGGATTCCAACCAAGGTATTATGGAACAGAAAAGAACACGGTCTTCAAGGTTGGCAGATCTGCATTGAAATTTTAGCCTCACTACTTACTAGCTGTGTGATCATGGGAAGTTAGTTATTTTGTCTTTCTGGGTCTCATTTACTTCATCTTTAAAACAGGAAAATGACATACTTGAACCTCTGTGTACAATAAAGTATAGCCAAATAAGTTAGTTAAAATGATGTAAGAGTAAGGCTAGATACCTTAAAAGCAGACAACTGACAAGAAAAGGGACTGTATCTGAGATATTATGGAAGAAAAGGAAAAATAGGAAACTAAAGTTGCTAAGACACAGTTCACCTTGTGTTTGGTTCAATTCTAACATTTTTCCTATTTTCATTTGTGTATATCTTGTGTAATTTTAGCCCATTTTGAACTTAAACATTTTTCTTCTATGATCAAATTATGAAACAAACTTTTAGTGTCTCTTTTGTTTTTATTGTTGTTACTGTTCTCCGAGTAATCACACACATTTTTGTTTAATTTGCAGGTGGCTGTTTGTTGCATCTGTTTTTTTGTTATTCTTCCTCTAAATCTTGTTGGTACAATACTTGGCCGAAATCTGTCAGGTCAGCCCAACTTCCCTTGTCGTGTCAATGCTGTGCCTCGTCCTATACCGGAGAAAAAATGGTAAAGAGGATGCTAAATCTTATGTAATTATTTATCATAATATATGCATTCTTAAGACTGTTGTATACATTTAACTTTAGAATTGGTATGTATTTATGAGAATGTCTTAAATTTGAGCTTAAGAATGTGTTTAATTTTTCTTTCAATCTACATTGTTTGTATGGTGATAAGTTATATCTTTATTTCACTTTCTGAATATTATACCATTTACAGACTTGACAAATACTTTGCTAGGTCTACTGGTGTGTACAGGTGGGAGGGAAGTAAAGCCGGAATTATTAAGCCTTGCTGCCTGATTTTGTAAATAAGGTTTTATTGAACACAACCATGCCCAGTTGTCCATTCACTGTCTTTGACTACCTTTACCTTACAACATCAGAATTGACAGAGCAGTAGTTATGGCAGAGTTCATATCACCTGCAAAATCTAAAATATTTACTATCTGAACCTTTACAGAAAAAGTCTGCCAGCTCATGGCTTGTAATTTCTTTTTCCTTCCTAGGTATTTTATTATCATAGACAATATTGACACACATTTACAGGCATATACATCCTACTGAGAGATGAATTAGGAATGAAACCATTATAATTTTATGATAATTATATTGTTTATCTTTATTCTGGGATTGTATAGAATCTCTCAATTACATGTCTGTCAATTTTTTAAACAGAATATGTTCTTGAGGATTTCCCAAGATTAATCCTGACAAGGGATGACAAGCATTTTTGTTTAACAGGTGCCTCTCTGGCAATAGTATAAATACAGTATATATTTTATTTTATTTGACCATTAGTTTGAAATTATGATTCTTGATGGATTATTAATTTGAGGTAGTTTGTGTTTTCCTAATTTATGCAAATTTGAATAAAATATGAATGCATAGTATATATATAATTTGCCTTTTAAAATTAGCACATTGAATATTTTGCTGATATATGCTAGTCTGCTTTTCTTCAGTTTTCTAGGTCTTAATGGTAGACATAAAATAGAACAATCTTACTGTACTTCTATTTCATCTCATAACAATGGGTAAATAGTAGATTTGTTATTTTATAAGAATAGCTGAATAGACTACATCTTTACAATAAGGGTTATATAATGAAAAGCCCTTGTTCTTAGATATTTGACCACATTATAAATATAACTTACATACAAGGTACTTATACAAATAGATGATGATTACTCTTTGGTCTTTTCTAGGTATGGAAGCATATAGCCATGTGTAGAAATGGAGGTTGAATAAAATAACCCCTTGTAATTTAGAGGAGAGCAGTCAATTTTAGTCTCAGGAATTGACCATATTCTTTTCTTTCCTTAGATTTGTGCTTGTGAGGGACTTTGACTAGATTTTTTTTTTTTTTTTTTTGAGGTACTGGGGATCAAACTCAGGGCCTTGTGCTTACAAGACAAGTACTCTACCAGCTGAGCTATCTCCCCAGCCCTAGAAATTTTTTTTATTAGTGCATTTTAATTATACATGCAAATAACATACCCTTCCTAATTCTCCGTTCATCCTTCTCATTCCTCCTGATCCCCTCCTCTTCTCTAATAGCTAGCTAGTAATTTTTTGAGTCTTTTTTTCAACTACTTTTTTCTAAACTAATATTAGACTATTAGGGCTCATTAATATCCCAATATTCACCTCATTACTAGGGAGGGTAAGAGTAAAGCCAGAAGTCACAAAAGGTCCTCTAGGTCACTAGGGCTGGTGAAGGAGAAGAGTGAACCATAGGTGACCTTCCTCACCAGATTGTCACATTTAGGGTTAAGAATATTGGAACCAAAACCTCAATACTGCATCTGACTTTCATTGATTCTATAACCTTGGGAAGATCACTTTTAGCTTCAATGGGTATTGGTTTCCTATAAAACAAGGAAAGACTAGATTAAATGATTTTTAAGTTTTTTTTTTTTTCAGCTATCAATTTTTTAATTTTTCTTCTCAGTTTTTTAGTTTGTCCATCTGAGTGATATTAGTTTAATGTCTTTTCTGTGCCAGATGCTATGCTAGGCACTGGAATCCCTAGATGAATAATTTCTGTCTGCTACAGTTTATGATCTAGTGAAGTCTGATGTGTGTAATTAGATAGTTACAGAACAGTGTGACGAGTACAGCCGTGGACTAAATTCAAGAGGTGGTAGAAAACAGGTGAAAGGGCCACCTCTTCCAGGGAGGCTCAGGAGAGGCTATTTAGAAAGGACAACACTTGAGTCAGTGCTTGCAGGGAGAGAAGTATGAGATGAGAGAGGGCACTCCAGGTGGGGAGTTACAGATTGCAGTCAGTAAATATTTGTTGAATAAATAAGTTTGAATTTTTTAATTCTTTGACTTACTGTAAATCAGAACTTCTAATACCTTAATTGTATACTTTGTCAGAAAAAAAAAAAAAAATTACAGCACCATGGAGAGATTGAACGAAGACATGGCAAGACCACAGTTTAGGACCTCTCTTCAGATGGGGGTCTAAAGACTCTCCCTTCCCTTTGGGTTTCTGTTAGATGCCTATAGAGTTCTTAGAAATTATTGAGAGGTGAAGTGACAAAGTAGGAGTAAACACATTGTCCTTGAGTTTTGCCAGTGGCAAAGATTTGTTTGTGTTCCTTAAATATTACCATAGGCTTTAATGTTGTAAGGAATACTAATTGCAACCTATGGCTAATATGAATTCGCACCTACTTACTTGTGCCTCTTTGGAGTTTGGTTTTTCTTTTTACTGGTTTGTTTTTTTAAAGTATTAGATATCACCTCTCTATTACCAGGATTTATACTATATAAAAATCATTCTAGAGGTTTACTGTTAATTTTAATATTTTCCAGGTTTATGGAGCCTGCAGTTATTGTTTGCCTGGGAGGAATTTTACCTTTTGGCTCTATCTTTATTGAAATGTAAGTTTTGTCCATGTGTTTATGTTTTGAGGGGTTTTATTATAATGAGAATTTAGTGGATAGGGTAGGTATAGAATCTTCAGATGAGGTGGCATCTATACTAGTCAGCTTGTGTCACTATAATGCACTACTCTAGGTAGCTAGCTTTGTTCCCAATTTGTGAGGTTCTGAGTTCAAAATCAGGTGACCTCATGGAATTGGTCCCTGATGAGGATGGCAAATGGTGGTACATCATGATGGGGGGTGGGGGCGGGCAGAGTGTGTGTGAGTGTGTGTGTGTTTGTGTGTGTGTGTGTGTGTAAGAGCTCACATTGTCAAACAGGAAATTGACGAGAAAGACTGACATCCCAGTATCTCTTCTACGAGCATACCCCGAGTAATCTGAGAACCACCTCTCAAATCTAGGCCCCATCTCCCAGATCTTCACCAGCAGTGCTGTCCTTGATACTAAGACCTTTAATCACAATGGAACCTTAGGTGACACAGACCACACCCAAATCATTGTGGTATCTAATAATCTGTTAATTCTGTGCCTTCTAGAAAGGGGTCTGCATAGGATGTCTAAATGTAGTTGTCTACCTGTTCTCAGATATTCAGGTGAAGTGCATACTTTTTGTTTGTATTCTAGGCCTCTTTCACTTAATAGGAGAGCTAAGAAATCAAAATATACATGCTAGAGAAAAGTAGGCCAGTCTTTGATCCCATATATGATGGAAAGAACTTCTGATTTTTGTATATTTTGAATATATTTGAATATCCAAAGAACTAGGTAAACTATTACCTACTAGTCAGTCTAGACCCTGAGATGTTTGAGGTAGTCACTCCTAGGTTCCTTCCCTAGAGACCTGCAGGAGTACTGGGAAGGTAGCGTATGTGTTTGAGGATAAAGGTATGTGCCCACTTACTATACTTCATATCTGCATCCTTTACCATCGCAAAATATAAACCTTTATTTTCTCTGTTTGTGGCCCAGTATTCCTTGATAGGAATGCTTTATTTTAGGCAATGTAGTTCTTTGTATGGGACTTTATCAAATACTACCCTTAGCCCCAACCTACTAAACACAACTAAATATGTATGGTTGTCAGCTACCAGCTGCGAGTATACCAAGCATTTCCCTTAGAGGGAAACTAGAGTGTGTGTCACTAACTTATGGTTTCATAGTGCTCTGCCATTGAGCTAACCCACTGAATTCCATCTTGGTAACAACTCCAAATACTCTTACAGGTTTCCACATGCCTCTGAGTCTCTCTAGTAAAATAGAAAACTCCGTAACAGATATGATTTGGTTTGGTAGTTGGTTAATTAAAAAGGTTGGTTCATGTAAGAGACATAAAAAATGATACATATATAATATTTTATTTTAAAATAACTAAATATACACCTGTCCATTGAATTTTTTTTTAAAATATATAGAACCAAGATCTTACTTTGATTCTTTTCTATTGATTGCAATTTCAACCATTTTTTTCTTTGACATTTATAATACAACTTCTGTCTTTTTGAGTCTTAGGGCAAGAACATAAAGAACCATGTGAAGCATTCTAAGTACAGAATCCTAGATTTGTCCATTATGTCCCACAGTCTTTTTATATATGTATTTTTTTGTAGGTGGACACAATACCTTTGTTTTATTATTTTTATGTGGTGCTGAGGATTGAACCTAATGCCTCACACGTTAGGCAAGTGCTCTGCCACTGAGCTAAACCCCCGCCCTGTCCCCAAGTCTTTTGTAGCCATCTCACCCATACTTAATTTTATAGCTTTTTTTAAAGCAGCTCACCTTATTAAATCTTCCCAAGGCATTCAACACACTTTTCATAGCAACAACACATCCTTTATTTTTGCTCTACTGTTTATTGGTTCATGTAATATTTAAGTAAATTGTCTCTGTTAGTCAGCATTCCATCACTGTGATAAATGCCTGAGATGAATGTTCTTATTAGGAGCTAAAGCTCAAGGTGTCAGAGGTTTCAGTCCACAGTTTCTTGGCCCCCTTGCTTCCTAAGCGCATGGCAGAAGAAACCTCTTTATTCCATGGTAGCCAGGAAGCAGAGAGAGAGAAAGAGGAAGGGACTGGGGTTCCACTGTCCCCTTTAAGGGCATATCCCCAGTAACCTAACTTCTTTCACTTGGCCCCACTTCCTAAAGATTTCATAGCACTACAGGGTGACAACTAAGTCATCAACATGTGGCTTTTGGGGAATTTTTAAGTTCCAAATCATAACATTACCTAATGATACGAATGAGTACAACTAAATACAAATGGTTGTCAGCTATCGGCTGTGAGTATACCAAGCATTAGTTAGTACCTTATAGGGAAACTAGACTGTGTGTCACTAACTTATGGTTTCATGGCACAAGTTTAGGAACTACTTCTGTACTTCCAGTCTGATACTGCTTTGCGTTCTCACTTTGACTTGACCTCTCCATTGTTTCCCTCCTGCCCCTGTCACCAGTACTTCTTGATCATGTAACTTTCTGCTTTCCAGGCACTCTGTTCCATTAGATAGCTTCTCTGTTCTTTCTTTAAAGTTGCCTCTGTTTTGAACACCCTCACACTCATTCTTCTCTCATAGCCAAGTGATCTTTTTAACCTGTCAGTCTGTTCATGTACTTCTTTGTTAAAAACTTTTCATTTTTATTGAGATGAGGTCCCAACTCAATAGCATGGCCTTCATAATACAAGAACTGGTCTTGTTTATTCTCTTAGCTTTTGCCCCTTCATTTAAAATCCTAGCTATACTGAATTCTTTGAGTTTTTCAAAGTATAGGGGATTCCTTTATTTCTAAAACCCCTCTGCCTTTGTTGTTGTGCTTTTCCTACATGTAGATCATTCTGGCTTTCCCCACTCCACGCATGCCCTGTCCAAATATTCGTACTGACTCCCCCAGTGCCCACCCAACTGAAACCAGGGATAGTGCATATCACAGTGGATCATGATTGCCCTGTTTCCCCATTAACCAGGAATCTCCCTGAGGGTGGAGGTGTCTTCACAGTGCTATTCTTCCTGCTTTCTAGTTGTTTTGTGGTAGGGTTGAAAGAATGAATGACCAACAAATTAACCAACAAACAGAAGAGAAGAAGCTAAAAGACCCTGTTCTGATGTAGTGATGATTTGAGTAATAGATTTAGAGATAAAATAGAAAAAGTCTTTTGTTCTAATGAAAAATCTTTCTGCCCTTTCCCTCACTGTCCTCCAAAGACAGGGTAGATCTTTGGACTTTCTTTTCCTAATCTTACATACTATTACTCTATCAAACTTATTTTTCTGTTTGAAAGGGTGTTTTATAAAATATAAAATACATTGCTTGGATACTGTTGTATCTACAGGCAAATGAAAGAATTGACTTCATTTTACTAGTATATATTTCTTGCTGTTTTCATTTGTTCTTTTCCACATTTTACTCCTTTAAGCTTCTTATTTATTCAGTTTTCCTAGAGACAAATACCTTATTGAAGAATCTTGAAAAACTATAAGAAAATATTTTTAAGATAATTTTTAAGGATTTAATAGATGAGAAAGGGTAAGGGAAGCTGTTGGAAGTTACTGAAAGAAAAATATTGATATTTAAATGAGGTGAAAATGAGAACTAAGATGTGAGAGAGCAGAGTTAGCTTCAAGAATGAAGACGGAAAACCTGTGTCTATATTGCATTTTCTTAGGTATTTCATCTTCACGTCTTTCTGGGCATATAAGATCTATTATGTCTATGGCTTCATGATGCTGGTGCTGGTCATCCTGTGCATTGTGACCGTCTGTGTGACCATTGTGTGCACATACTTCTTGCTAAATGCAGAGGATTATAGGTGGTAAGTACTTAATTGTGAGCAGAAACTCTAAGGATCATATTTTACAATGAGATTGACTTTGAAGTGTATCAAGCAGAGGAGAAGATCTGGATAAAAACGCTGTACTTAAGATAGCATAGGAATTTTTTTTGTTATAAAAATTAAGAATATTTTAGAGGAAAAATAGTATCAATCGGAGTTTTTTGTGCTAATGTTAGAGAAGAAATATTTTTACTAAGTGCTTAATATGGAAGGGGTTTTATGAGGAAGCATCTTTTCATTTTTAACATGAGTAGCATTAAGTGTGAAAAAGGAAATGCTTTATTTCGTGTCACTTACAATAGGGAAAGTGAGAAATTTGAGGATCTCCTTTAATTTTTAGGTTCTCTCCTTGTTGACACCATGTGCAAACATTTGTTTTTTAACATACAGAATTTTAAGGGTTTTTGTAAAATAAAATTCTTTGCTTTAAAATTCTTGCTTTAGTGTCATTCATTCAAAAGTGTTCTCTGTTCTTTCTCCAGGCAATGGACAAGTTTTCTCTCTGCTGCATCAACTGCAATCTATGTTTACATGTATTCCTTTTACTACTATTTTTTCAAAACAAAGTAAGTGGAGACATTTTCTCATTTTTTTTCATTTAGAAAACTAAGGCATAAGACCTTATGTTGAAAGCAAAAACATATATACTATATATAGTTATTTTGTTTTATTGCAGGATGTATGGCTTATTTCAAACGTCATTTTACTTTGGATATATGGCGGTATTTAGCACAGCCTTGGGAATAATGTGTGGTAAGTTTTGAAATTCTTAGAACATCATGAGTAAATGTTTGAGTGCTCAAAATCAGAAAAATATAGTAATTAGAAATTAAAAAATTGTATTGCTTTATGAGGACACCAAAATAAATGACCTTCAGTCCTTTCAACTCTTACTCCAAACCTTTATCACCTTACTTTCTGTTTTCAGAGAAATTTTTAATAATTTTGTATATTACAGATTAATTCCATACTACAGTTAATTTCTTATTCATGTTAAGAATTGGAATTTTTAAAGTTTTGGTTCATGGAAGACATCATGTGTAGGTGGGTTAAGGTGTTTACCTGATGATTTCTGTTTGGAAATTCCTCATACTGTTGATAGAGATAGCAGTGTGTTGAAGGCAGCGTGGTGTATTGACTGTGAGTACATACGTGGGTGTCTGCAGACTGAGCCTCACTTATGACTGTGCCACATATGTGTTCTGCACCTTGATCTGGTCCCCCTAGCTTTCCAAGCCTCTGTAAAATGAGAATAATCCTACTTGTTTCATGGGTCTACCACAGTCTTCCATCAAAAGGAAGGATAGTTGTCACCATATGATACAGTCCAAGCATGTGTGAAATACCTAGAAAATAAGGAACTTTTGGAAGCAGCATGTTAAATGGAAAGGGCATGAACTTGAAAGTCCAAAAGACCTGAATGAGATCTCCATGCTGCTACTCACCTTTTTTGTGGTCATGAAACGACATTAACCTAAGGCTCATTCTCATCTGTGAAATGAGCATCTTTCAGAGTGGTTGAGAGGAATAGCGTCATGTGCAGAAAGTACCAGAGGTAGTGCCTGGACTGTTAGTAGGTGGTAAGAGAGAGCCAGTTATGCAGGAGAGACATGGTGAGGAGTGGGAAGAGCTGAGGCTTCTGGGGTCAGTCAGCCCTGGATATGAATCCTGTTATCCCCACTTAACAGCCATGCTTTTTAACTGTTCTTCCTTACCTTTTCTCATTTGCAAAGTAGAAATAAAGCCTACCTTTCTGGAATTGTCAGTGGTTGAGTATGGGTGAACCTTGGGTCCATGGTGGCTACTCGGTGAACGGCGGCTGCTGTAGGAAACTGATGAGGGCTAAAAGTCCTCAGGCTTCCTTCTGCTCTGGCATCATGTCTGTCTGTGATCCCTATGGGCTTTGTGCCTTATGGTATCACCTCAGAGCAATTTCATGACACTTAAGTTCAGGCAGAGGTACTCAATGTGAAACGCTTAAGTAACTCACTTTTTTCTGCGTCGCTCTTTTCTATTCAATAAGTGAGATTGATTCCTTGGTTACCTCATAGGAATGATGTTAGTCCTAAGGACTAATCACTGTAGAAATATATCCAGACTCCCTTTCTTTTTCTGTTACTTGCCATTGACTTTTTCTTTCTTTTTTAATAGATCCACCTTTAACTATAGAGTGGCCAATGGATAAGGGATATTAATCTTATTAAAAGCTAGGTCCTGGTATGACATTTCGCACATTTTGGGGTACCAAGATGCTGCATTCGTCCATCAGAAGAGTGTTCATTTCATACCCACTGTGTATGTGATCACGCACATACAAATTAGGTTGACAGTGTGTAGGGCATAGTGGCGCAAGCCTACAATTCCAGCAGCTTGGGAGGCTGAGGCAGGGGATCTTGAGTTCAAAGCTAGCTGCAGCAACTTAGTGAGACCCTAAGCAACTCAGCTAGACTCTGTATCTAAATAAAATATAAAAAAGAGCTGGGGATGTGGCTCAGTGGTAAATCACCCCTAGGTTCAGTCCCTGGTACCAAAAAAAAAAAAAAAAAAAAAAAAAATTAGGTTGACAGACCCCCAGCATTCATTCTGGAATGGATTTGTATGCCTTTGGAGCTAATTGCTTGCTGAATGAGGGGGTGGAGATACTGTTTAGACTGGAACTGATCATCATCATACAAAAATTATCCATACCCATCAATATATGTTGCTATAGTATTTAAGTCAGTAATTAAAAGAAAGCTATGTATTGATTTTTAAAAACATAGCAAAAAGAAATGACATTAAGTTATTAAATGTTTAGATTGTTATAGTCTGTATATTATGAGCATAGCATTTCTATTTTAAGGAAATTAAAAGTGCATCTCTGTTATTCCTAAGACATTTGCCTTTCTAGAGGGCTTATTCAAAATCATTTATAATAACTTTTTATAAAATTATACTTTTATGAGTTTATTCTTGAGATACTCATAAGATTAGGGAAAATGATTCTCCAGGTTGATACTGTTTTGATTTTAAGCCTATCTCTGCACAAAGGGGAACAATATTTTATACGTTTAGAAAATTAGATTTGGTTATTGAATTTGTGTTTTATTTTACCAGTTAAGTTTTTGATGGTAGTTAAATTTTTATAGACATTTTTATGTTCTAAGTATCCAGATTTATTTTTTTAAATTGAATGATTTTATCTTAACTTGTTAAGAATTTTATTATAACTATTTTTAAATGCATTATCAGTATTTTAAAGTGTAATATCATTATTTCATATTATAAAAGAAATAATGTGTCATTGCAAAAGTAATTGGAAGTAGGTTTACATTGTCATTTTGGTGGACTTTTTGTATTTTTAATATTTAATTATGGGAAATTTTTCAAACATAGAAAAAGAAGAACAGTAATATATACAGTGAGACCCCATGTACCCAACACCCAGTATCAGTAATTACTGACTGATAGCCAGTCCTGTTTTATTTGTATCCCCCATTGCACTCCTTTATTCTGATATTAATCTCAGGTTTTATGTCATTTTAGCTATAAATATTTCAGTATATCGCTTTCTCAGAGATAAGCATAATTTCTTAATATGACAAAATATTCAGTGAGTATTCAGATTTACCCAACCTGTCCCTCTTAATTCTGTTTGCATCATGATTCTCACACATAGAGACCCAGACACTAGGTACCCCCTAATGAAAGTTTGCAAACCATCTCCTAAGTATTCTTGGACCAAGTACCTAGGGATGATAAAGGTTAAGGTTCATTCATTGCTTGGTTAAAATGTCTCGTGGCTCTTCTGACCTATATATGTTCCTTTACTCTTGCTATTTATTTTTAAAACTAATTTAAAATTTTTTTTATTGAGTTTTCCATATTCTGGTTATATCCCTGCTGGTTTTATCTGTGAGGTGTCATTTAATGTTTTTCCATGAGCTTCCCCCAACCTATACTTCCTGTAAAGTACTAGTTAGAGCTTTAATCTTTATCATCCCTATCTTTATCATCCCTATCATAACTATCATTGACAGTTATTGCCTAACTAAAATAATTCATTAGTGGTTATAATAATCTAATTCTGTTGTTCCTCTTATATTTATCAGCTGGGATACTTCTATAAGGGAAGCCTGCCTTTCATCAGCCATTTGGTTACCTTGAGGTTACAGGTCATGTATAGTAAATGCAGGGTAGATACACGTTTGTTTCTTTCCTTTCATTCACCAGTTGGGTAAATAAAAGTTCATTCAAAAGTGACCAGTTAGGTGCATGTGTGTGTGTGTACCATTTTTAACTTGTGGACGGTTTACTTTAAAACTTTTTAAGAAAATTGGACTAGATGGTGAACTCCTAAATTTAGTAGAGGATTTTCTCTGACAGTTCACTGACCAACTGTTGTATTTTAGAGAACCTCAAGTATTTGTAGTAAGGAACTATCCAGTATGTTCATTCATTCAACAAATATTTATTGAGTACTTTTTTTTCATGTACCGGGCACTATGTTGGACATGGGATATAGATACTTCATTAATAAAATGACAAATATCCCTGCCTGCTGGAGTTTTGAGCCCCACTTGAGGATAATTTTTCAAACACAGCATTTCAAAACTACTGATCTACTTAGTTGTCTCTCTTGTCCCTTCCCTCAAATACGTCATTCTTTCTACCAGATATACAGCTTAAACATAAACATAAAAAAGGTATTAGAAAGTACCTCTTCTCTAGAGCTGCAGAAACCATTGGGCCATGGTTCTGTGGTCCTCCCTCAGAGTATCCTTGTTCACTTCTTGCTGACCTACCCATAAGGTTTTGGAACATATATTGATCTTGTTTTAATGACCTGATAGTATATTCATAAATCAAATAAGGTGTTTTTTTCATTTAACACATTTTTATCATTCTCAAATTATTCTTGGTTTTATGTGATGTATCAGTTTCATAGTTACTGATTATACAAGCAATAATTGCTATTTGATAAAAAAATCACATTAGTTCAGACTTGGTATCTGATGGTAACAAATACTTTGCAAAGCAAATGATAAAAAATTCAGTAAGTTCAAAGAGAATGCTAACAAAGACATTATCTTAAAAAGAATAATGTTTAATATTTGTAAATGATGTAGTGTTTGTAAATGATGAATACTGCTCCATACTTGTTTCTAAACATCTTATTTTATCTTTTTGCAGGAGCAATTGGTTACATGGGAACAAGTGCCTTTGTCCGAAAAATCTATACTAATGTGAAAATTGACTAGAGACCCAAGAAAACCTGGAACTTTGGATCAATTGCTCTTCATAGGGGTGGAACTTGCACAGCAAAAAAGCGCAAGAAGAGATGTGGGCTTAACACTGGGTACTTTGTGGGTCTCTTTCGTGGATGGCTTAAAGTAACATCTATTTCCATTGATCCTAGGTTCGTACTGACTGCTTTCTCCAACTGTTCACAGCAAATGCTTGGATTTTATGCAGTAGGCATTACTACAGTACATGGCTAATCTTCCCAAAAACTAGCTCATTAAAGATGAAATAGACCAGCTCTCTTCAGTGAAGAGGACAAATAGTTTATTTAAAGCATTTGTTCCAATAAAATAAATAGAGGGAAACTTGGATGCTAAAATTACATGAGTAGAAATCTTCCTGGCACTTAGTGTTTCTACGTTATTGAAAAATGATGTTCCAGAAAGATTACTTTTTTTCTCTTATTTTTACTGCCATCATCAACCTATTGTGGGACATTTTTATATATCGAATCTGGATTCTCTTTTTGACCTGCTATAGGTTTTTTTCCCCTCCAACTGCATCCTTTTTTTTTTTTTTTTTTTTAAAGAATTTTAAAATGTTAAATTCTGCATGTAATATATCTGCCGTCATCTTAGTTGGACCAACTTCCCATTTATTTATCTTGAAATTGTCCAGTCACATTTTAATTCCATCCAAAGAAGATACAGTCTGAAGATAAGAGGTGTACTCTCTACAATGCAATTTACTGTACAGTTAGAAAGCAAAGTGTTAAATGGAGAAGATAATTTGTTTTTATTAAACATTTTGAGATTTAGATAAACTGCATTTTAACTGAATGTCTAAAGTGATTATCTTTTTCCCCCCCAGGTTAGTCTTACATCTTTTTTGAGTTTGAATGAAGGCTTTACATAAGAAATTATTAAAAGCAAGGGGGGTGGGTAATAAATGTATATAACATTAAATAATGTAACGTAGGTGTAGATTCCCAGATGCATTTGGATGTACAGATGGACTACGGAGTACTTTTTTCTGATGATGATTGGTGTAGAAATGTGTGAATTTGGGTGGCTTTTTACATCTTGCCTACCATTGCATGAAACATTGGGGTTTCTTCAAAATGTGTGTGTCATACTTCTTTTGGGAGGGGGGTTGTTTTCTTCTATTTCTTTTCTGAGACTCCTACAGGAGCTAAATTTGTAATTTAGAAACATTTAATTTTGTTAATCCTGTCTGGGACACTAAAGTAACATCTAAAGCATTACTGCTTTAGAATGTTCAAATAAAATTTCCTGACCAAATTGTTTTGTGGAAATAGATGTGTTTGCAATTTGAAAGATACCTGTTCAAAAGGCACTATTACTTAATGCCAGTTATTTTTTAATAAACTACAAAGTATTCCTTTCTAATACAGTGGACCCACACTTTAAAATCCCCAAACTGTCCTACATCATAGATTATGAAAAGCCCTTTGAATGAAATTGTGGCACAAAATCCGTTAGATTGGTGTACCATATAAAGTGGGGTGAGGAACAAGTGGTTAGCTTACTGTTGGGTGAACAAATTTAGATTACAGTTTTCTAAGAGATTTTAATTTTGAATACATTTTTCCTGGAACTATCCATAATGTAAAGTTTTCCTAGAACCACTGAGTTTCTAGTTTAATGGTTTGCTATGCAAATGACCACCTAAAACAATACTGTATATTGATATTTTTAGAAAGTCTCAAACCAGTTGTATTAAACCTTAATGTGAAAATCATGCCAATAATAATTACATTAGATGTTTTCATTACAAAAATATATTTCTATAAAGTAATGGACTTCATATCCTATGTTGTGGCATATGAGACCTATGAAAAGTGACAAGTTAGATTTCTCACCTCTCAAGTGTGTTTGATGTGAATGAACAGAAAGAAACTGTAGGTAGAACTTCTTTTTCAAGACAGAATGTGATATTAAATGTAATCCACTGGCTCTTCCACTTTGTCTTCTCAACTGCCTTTATGATCTTGTAAGAAAAGAAACTAAAAGTCAATATTTAATTACTTATATCGTGTAACTTTTTAACATGTTAGAGCACTTTTAGCATAAGAACACGTTGTCTGATGGAGTGTAAATTGAACAGCAAACTTTTGTCTTAATCAAAATGCAGTTTATTTTTCATGATATGATTCTTGCAGGTAAGATGTAAGGTTAAGAATATGTTTAGCTACTTTCAGGTGCACCAACTCTACCAAGTTGAGCTGTATTTGAAGTTCTTTAGAATCTGAAAAATGATTTTCTAACTTTCATATACATTAAGAACATTAACATTAAATCACCTTGAAAAGTCCTTTAGAAAAGGATTTGTATTGGTTTGTGGCTTTATAGAGGGTAAATATATATGTGTGAGTCTTGAAAAAGATGTAGTTCACAAATGGTTTAGCTCCCTAGCTCTCAGTTGTAGAATAAAGCAGAATATTATTTAAGTTAATTGAAAGGTGGGGTTTTTCTACTCCATCAATGCTGCATATATCTGTCTTCAATTTGCTAACATTATTGGCTCAACTGACACTTTGGACACTGTCAAAAACTAAGGGTAAACTTTCTCTTTAAGCATGCTTCTCCTGAAATTTGACTACATTAGTAGTTGACATGGCTTTACATATCTTCTCGTCCAAGGGCAGGATAAAGTAGAACTGTAACAGCGGGAGGGTGGTAAAGTTTTCTTCAGTATATACCATGTTGGGCTCCTAGATTGTACTGGGTTTGCCCATAATCAAACCCCATACTCTTAAAATTCATTATATTTGTGGTGATGTCTGAACCTAGTGAATGGTATACTTGGGTGTTTTCCTCTGAGAGTGGATAGACTTCTTTATAAAGGTGGTTGCTGCAAATTCCAGTTCTTCCAAAAGCCACTTTATTTAGGATTTATCCACAAAATATATTATTTTGATAGAGCTTTTGTTTCCTAAATGTTTACTAACCACCATATGCCAAATGTCTTGCAAATAAATATTTTAAAGCATCCTGAATTTTTACAAATGTAAAAAGATACAGCATATTAATGTAACTTGTTCAGGAAAAGCTACATACTGAAGGGCTTCTGTATATGAAATCTAGGGGGGAAAGGCCTATTCGTAAAAATCTATACACTGCAATTCCATCTGCGTTTTAAGTTTAGATTTCAGTGTGTCTTAATACTTCATTCTGTTGATTTACTGGAGAGTACAATAAATAGGAGTAGTGCTGTATGAAAACAAATACTCATTAATTGTATAAAAAAATCATTAAAGTTCTGTAATTAAACTGTTTTAATAATCAAGGAGTTGATCAGAGAAGTGGAGAAATTTAGGAAGATTGTTTGGAAATGTGTACAGAAATAGATTAGGTTTGCAGATAGGAGAGATCAGAGTTAACATTATACCTGCAAAAATTTTGTAAGATTTAAATTCAGTATGAGTAATAACTCTAGGTCTCTCCTTTGAGCATTCCCTAAAAGGTATCTGATTTTACATTCTTAGAGCTGCAGATAGAAATGTACAAAGACAAAAATAAAATTAAGTTCTTATTTCACTGTTAGAAAATGGCAACAAAGAAACGTGAAACCAGCTTGAAGTGTTAGTGAACTAGGTTCACAGTAACTGACTAAGTGTAGTGTGTGTTTACCCTAGTTCATCAGTTTAGGTTATTTGAGAGTTATAAAGGTTATTAAGAGCTTAAGGCAAGGAAGAAAAATATATGGAATTCTGTTGGAAGTACAACAGAGCATTCTTGGAAAAGCAGTCCCACTTGGGCTTTTCATCTGTGTTAAACTTGAACCTATAAATCCCCACAGAGCATGGACAATCGACAGAATTGGAAGGAAACAGTTTTTGCCCGATGATCACTTCCATTTTGTATACACCCTTTGTTTGTGTAGGCCATATTCCAGCCGGCTCTTTAGTCATAGCAATCCAGTATATAATGTGTCAAATACAATTGAGGTTCTAATCTAGTCTGTTAATTTATCTGAAGTTGGATTTTTAAAAAGTAATAAAAGTTAAATGTACTTCCCTTGGATGCTTTGTTTCTTTCCTTTTTAAACAGGTGAACCAAGCATAAGGGATAGCCAACTATTATTGGCATACATATTAAGAGATTGCTAATAGTGGTCCACAGTTAAATAAATCAGGGGTCAGGAACTGTTGAGAACCAGATAGTAAATAATCTAGTTGTTGAAAGACATACGGTCTGTCACAAGTACTCTGGCACTATAGCACAAAGCACCCATGGCAGATAGTGCATGAACCAGCAAATGTTACTGTGTTCTAGTGTAAGTACAGAAGCCCTCTGGTCATAGTTTGCTGGCCCATGAAATGAGAGGTTTAAAATTTAGGGGGTAGATTTTTTCCCTCCCCAAATTTATATTTTGAAAAAAAAAATGTGCAGAAAAGTTGAAAGAATGGTATAAGGTTTTGTTCTTTAAAAAAACGATTTTTTTCTTGTATTAACATTTCATTTGATTATAACTTTGGATGCTGTACTCAAGCCCCTCAACCCTATGCTTGTCCCTCTCCTGATCGCCTTTGTCTACTGCTTTTTACTTCTTTAAAGTAGTTTCACATGTATCCTTAATCATCCTAGGAAGCTGGAAGGGTATTAGAATCTAAGGCACCTAAAGAGGCTCTTATTTTTAGGCCAAAAGTAATCAAGATCAAGGCCTTGTTGTCTTGTGGTTTTAATAGTAAAATGGAGGTGTCAGCTTTCCACCCTAGAGCACAGATAGTGCCTGGAAAGTCACATTGAATATCAGTGTTTCCTGCAAATAGAGGGGATTATTTGTAATGTGCTACATTGAAATCAGTGTAATTTCTTGAGTCTATTTGTACTTTTTGTTTTTGTCTTTTATTTTTTAACTAGTTTTTAAGATTCCTATTAACCTCTTCGGTTCTTTTCTCCCTCTTATTTTATTAGCTGCCTCTGGGCCCAGCAATTTCTGTTAGCCAAATAGTTTTTAAGTTAGTACAAACTTGGAGTACTTCTGATCTTTAATGAACATTGTGTCAGGTTGGAAAACTAAAGGTAGAGAGGGATCTACTATGCAGGCAACTTCTCCATTTCAAAGATAATTATTTTATTAAATTGTTAAATGTATCATGTAACATTAGGAAAGGAGGAAATAGACCTACATCGGGACATGTGGAGTCAATGAGTCTACAAATGTATTTAAAGTTATTTGATTATTTTAAATGATTTTCCTTTTAGAAGTCTGCATACTTTAAGGTGAGAGGAGTTTCAAATGAAAACAAATGGAGATAGTTGTAGGGAGAATTGATACAAGTTATTTTTTAAACTGGTCAGTGTCATTCCATAGTGAACAGTCTGTCACTAAGGTTACTTGACTTAATTCTGAAGGTTGTTGAAGGAAAGGGAGAGTCTAGAGAGAAAGACGTGGAAGGTGACTCCCAGCTGAATTTGGTCAGAGAGGTGTGGTACAGTTAGAGACCAGTGGTGTAGGGCAAACCTGTTGAATAGGTAAGGGCTGTGGATGTAGTAGTTGCTATTAGATGGTGGATATAGGGTCTGTCCCAGTCAAGGACTTGGAGGTATGAGACATCAAGGCCCCATTAGGGGGACTGTAGGTGTTTAAAGCTACAAGAGCATTATGGGAGACGGCAAGAGCCAGAGCGGGAAGGTAAGAGAAAGGCCTGAAGGTGGATGGAGGACCTGGTTTCCACCTTGAGCAGGGACAAAGGTTTTGGAGAGCTGCTAAAAATTGTAACATTTTAATTGCCTTCTCTAAAGAAAGCATAGTACCTTCTCAGTGGTCAGCAATGTAAAGGAAGGAATGAGCGGGTAGGGGAGAGTGCCTACTTCATTCTGGAAGTCCTACCCTCTGTGCTGGAGGAGTTTATGATGATATATAGTGATCTGGAAAGGTAAAATGATCAAGTGGCCAAGGTGTGGTAGCTTCAGAGGATCAACCCAGTAAACTGGAAGGGGTCTGAGCACTGAAAAGAACCTGGTTACTTTGGGCATATGTGTATAGATATACGAAGCTGTGCAGGGCAAGATATCTCACCAAGCAAAGAAAATCCACTTGCCAGTTTTCCACAGGACCTGGAGACAATGGGGAGGAAACACACATAATTAATAATGTAAAAAGCAACTAAGTTGAGCAGCTTTGGGTCATAGAGCCTTTTAAGTTTACCCTTAGTTTTTTGTTTTTTTTTTTTTTTAATGGGATTTAAGTTAAAAATGTATTTTAAAAATAATTCAAACCCAGAATAGAGTTTATAAAAGTGATGAGTGAAATCAGGAGCTATAGTATTGAAGAAAATATTGACCATCCCTATTAGTTATCCCTCACAATCTAAATATTTTACTGCTCTTGTTGGTTGATAGGGCAAAGTAGCATCTAAACAGGCCTTCTGACATAACACTGTACAGTTTGCTCATCCAGGAGCACCAGCCTTCAAAATATTTGAACAAAGGGTATTGATGAAAAGAATTGGTGGGTTGTAGAGGCAATAAAAGCTCACAACCTCAGTGCATCACAAGAGGTGGCCTCTGGTCTATTTTCCAGAGGAATTCTCTGCTAATGAGGAAGCCAGTTGGCTGTTTGCCTAGTGCCATCTGGAGACCTGCAAGTGTCACAGAAGTTTGTTAGGCCTTTTAGATGTTGACTTTGTGGACTTGTCTACTGACAGGTGGTGACCTTCACTGGGGTGAACACAAGAGAACTATGGCGTTGGGTTTGACTCCTTCCAGCATTCAAACAGAAATGCTGTTCAGCTGCCTCCCACACCTATTGCCTATTCAGTGGCCACTTGGCCTTCCCTGCCATTTGGTGGCATCGCCCCTTCTGCCTGTGTATTCCCTCCTCCCACTTGCCAGTTCCTAAACAGATCTTACCCAATCTGTCTCCATCCTATATGTGCCCATTTGAAAAGAACTCAGGTAACAGGCAGAGACATTTCTTTGAAGAGTCAGGATGAAATAGCCTATAGTACCCTCAAGTGGTTAACTTTTACTTTTTCCTGGTTTGAAGGAATTACCCTAGTTAATAGATGAGAAAACAGATGACTCCTGTTAACTATTTTGTCATTAGTGGCTGTAAAACCATGTGGAAACCCAAAAGAAAAGTTCAGTCCATTTTTCTGCTTACAGTCTGAATGCAAGAAGATTCTACTAGTGTATTGGTAAAAGTCTACACATACATGTTATACTTTTTTTAATTAGAGCAATTCTTGCATAAAAAGATACTTGAAAAGCAAGCAATAAGATCTGTAAATCAAAATGACTCAGTTCTGACAATTTTTACATATAACTTAAAATATGATGAAACAGGTTTCAAATAATTTTTGATTATGCTCCTGAATTTGGGCATATGTTTTTTCATTGGGGGGAAAATAGTTAAAGAAATTGGTCATTTTTATCCCACTGAATTAATGGTGAGGGGCCTATTTGATTAAAAAAAAAGTCTAATTTAACACAAAACACGTACAGCTGTTCGTTTGTCAATCTTTTTGCCTGTAGGAAGCATCTTAGACTGTTTAAAGGATAGGGTCACCTAGAGGGGAAATTTGTCGTTTTAAATCGTTCTTTTACACGTCATCAGCCACTACATTAGGTTGGGTGGGTGCTGCAGCAAGCGCCCTCAATGGCTGGAGGAGGGGATGTTGAGAGCTCAGAATCGTAATCCTCGCTTTTTACTGCGGTGAGAGGGACCCGAGAGACATTCACTTCATCTCTTCAGAGAACCGATTGTCCGAAAGCACGCCTCGAGTAGGTAGCGACGCGAACCACTCAACTAGGGCTGCTGGTCTTGTTCCTGCGTTCGTCCACGTGTGCATCGGGGAGTTGTAAAGTGAGTTTTGAGAATAAGGCGGGAAGCCCAGGCTTGATATCCTGAAGCGGCGTTCCCGAGGGCCGAAGGCCGAGGTGGCACCCGACGAAGGGCGCCTTCCGCTGGGTGGGCGCGTCCTGGCCCCCAGCCCTTGCCTTCGGCATCTTCACCTTGCTCCCCTTCCTCCGAAGTTGCGGAGGTGCCGGGAAGAGGAGGGGCCTCTCCTCGGGCGCCCGAGTGATTGGTTGTCCGGGGCCCTTGGCGAGGGCTGTGTGGTCCAGCCCTGGTGGAGAGGGGCGGAGCGGCCACTGCTCCAACCACCGCCGCCACCGCCACAGTCGCAGCCGCCGCAGCCTCGGCCGCTGGGCAAGTCACTCCGAGCGGCGGCTTACCGGGTGCCCCGACACGGACAGGGGGCGCCGCGCTCTGCTCGCTTCGCGCCCGAGCCATGCCCGGCAGCCGCGCGTAACCGCCGAGCTTTGGCCGCCGGGAGCCCACCTCGTGCACCGTCCCTCGCCCGAGCAGATCTTTCAGTGCACGCAACTCCCTCGGCCCCCCGCCGCCCCGCACCACCATGCCCCGGGCGATTTCGTTTGGGTCCCCGGTGTCACTGTTGCTGCCACCCCTGCTGCTGCTGCTGTTGCCGCTGCCCCGCGGCGCTAGGGGTCTCGGGGAGCGCTTGGACGTCGCCTCGGACTATTCGGCTCTGGAAGGCGAGGAGGGCGCGGAGCAGCAGCTGGAGCATTACCACGACCCATGCAAAGCCGGTAGGTGCCGTCGCCTCCGGGGAAGTCCGGCAGAAGTTTGCCTTTGAAATGCAAATGAGTGGTGGGCAAGCCGGGGCTGCATTCTGTGGGGTGGGTCCCCCCTCCCTCTCTTGAGATGCCCCGGGTTTCCCGGGAAAACAATGCTTACGAGGAACTGCTTAAATACCCCTCAGAGCCCCGGACGCCCGGGTCCCAGGTTTGCTGCGCGCACCGGGTGGCGGCCGCGGGGACGTTCCCAAAGCGAATCGGGTTGAGTACCCGAGGCCGAGAGGGCGCTCAGGGATCCAGGTTGTCTGTCAGCCGAGTGGTCAGCACTGGCCACCGCCACACGCTCTGGGCTGTAGCAGAGGAACCGGGCTGGGCTCGGCGCTCCTAGGCTCAGATGGAGTTGCTGGCTCTGGTTTCACAGCATTTGTAAGTTTCGCTCAAAGTTTCCCAAGATCTGTAGTTACTCTTGGGAAGGGATTTTAAGAAGAAAGAGAAAAGCTTCACGGTATGTGGAAGGAAGGGTAGCCTAGGGAAAATGCGCAGGACTTGAATTGCGGCGAACTTCCCTGTAGTTCCTTTAGCGTGGTCCGGGCCGGAGTTACCCTGGGCGGGCGGAGATGGAAGCCGGCAGGTGCTCTAATCCCGCCAGGAAGCGGTGCCCCGGGACGCGTGGCCAGCGCACTGCAGTTTCTGCTTCTCTCGAACTACCAACGGGTTGGGGATTCCCCAGGTAGTGGCTTCGGAGCAGGAACCCTTGAGTCGTCAGCCCCAGAAGGACTCAAGCGCAGGTTCCAAAGCTGATGGGGCAGTTCCTAGCTGGGCCAGAGGGTTGCTCTTCTACGGGGAGGTGCTGGGTTTAGAGGACACCACGACCACTTCTGCCCTGTGACCAGGGGTTCCCCGGTAGTGGTGTTTACCTCTGAACATTGTCCAGCCAGTGTCACTTAGCAGCCAGCAGAGAGGAGCAGAAAGAGGTGGGAGTGGAGCCTCTACCCTCAGAGGGCTGGCTGCTTCTTCCAGGTCTGTGTCAGTGTCATAGGCCAGAGCTGCATTCTCTCCTTCCCTGGCGACCTTTTTTAGCCTCTTTCCTCATCTCTAAGTTGGGGGATAAATAGGAGGGCTCAGATGATTTATTGGAAAATTTTCTCCCAGTGGAATGATGACGATGGCATTTTAGTTATTTTATTGTTTCTGCCGTGGCTCTGGTGTAGTCTGGGCGGAAACCAGATGAAGTCTGGGGAAGAAGAGGTTCCTAAGAGACTGGAGGACCTAGGGAATTTGTGAGACCTCAAGATTATGTGAAGGTTGAAGATCAAACCAGGCAAGAAGAGCCTGATTTTACCACAGAGAAGATTCTTGCAGAATATCCACCTGGTGCCATGCCTTGTGGGTTTTCTGTGTTGGGAAGGTGGGCAGAAGTAATTCAAGAAAATGTCAGCAGGAAGCAAGTAGTGCCTCAGGGGACCTCACTCATGGCCAGGGAGGAGGGTATCCAGAGTGTTGTTGGAATGGTGGTCTGACCCTGAAAAGAGGGTACTGAGGTTGGGAGAATGGGGTGGGAGTGGACCAGCCACCAACTGCACCTGTCAGGTACTGGTCTCTGCCAGGTAAGAGCTGGCACTTCTAGAAGGCAGAATAGCAGCTGGTGCCTGGAGTGGGAAGAGATCAGTTAGCTCAGGAATAGGTTGAGCACCTGCAGTATGTTGGGTGCTGGCCTGGACACTACAAATCCAGAGGTAAAAGAGACACAGTTCTGTCTGGGAGAACTTCCCAGTCTGGTCTCAGCCTTGGGGGAGAACCTTCAGGCAGTGTAGGCTGGTGGGCCTCATTTCCTCCAGTAGGTTTGGAGAGAATATTGGATAACTAGGGGCAGTCCTGTTTTGCAACTATTGTCCACACGATGGGATAGGCTGGCAGGGCCAAAAGGTAGAGGATCCTGAGAGTGTGGTTTCAGTCAGCTCTGCATCTTCCCAACCCTCTGGCCTCTCTGGGGCTATGCTGATGCTAAGAGTGGCCAGAAGAGGGCAATGGCAAGGGAGACCTAGAGGGAAGAAACAATCTCATTCTGCCCAATCTCATGGAAATTCCCTGATCTAGGGACAGCCATCTGGAAGGACCACAAGCAGTTCACAGGGCACTGAAGACTCAATGAAAGGACATGCCTGTGGGCTCAGCTGGAGGGAACTGCACTTCCTGTTGCATATTTAAAGCAAACCTTTAAGAGCAGCCCTTTCCTGTCCCAGCCAGAAGCCCTCCTCCTAGGACGTTCCTCAGGGCTTCTTATCTAAAACAATTCCCACCTGTTTCTTCTTCATTGTGGGTCTCCATTCTGCTGTGGATCCTGCCTGCAGAGGGGAGAGGCTTGGATCTGTTCCTGTCTTCTCAGTAGCTGTGTCACCTTGGATATGTCCTTTTCTCTGTACCTCAGTTCCTTCCCTGTGGAATAAAGATGTTGGTCTTGTTAAGATGGCAAACTGACAGATCTGGGGTGCTCTCCTCTTGGTCCTCATCAGCCATCTTGCCCTGGGCCTACTTTACACCTAACAGGCATTTGAGCCCCCTGGCTCCTTCCTATTTGGGGTTTTATGGTTTTGTGACCTTCGATTCTAGCCAGCCTTTCAGAGGCTAAGCAAACTCGCAAATGTTATGTATACTATTTATAATGTTACTACTTACATTTCATCACGTTTTCAATTTTCTTTTTGCCAGTTTACCATTTATTTTACCATTTGCTCTGCTATTATAAATTGCATAACCTTGAGCAAGTCATTTGATTTGTGATTTCTGACAGATCGAAGTGCTTAAAACAGTGGCTGGACATATTGTTAGGTACTTTATAAATAGATTTTCTAGAAATGTGGAAAGAACATCTTCACGTAGATCTTTTGAAGCAGGTTTTTAAGCTGTAAGTTCTACATTTACTATTAGACAATCTATTTGATGCTGTGAAGGGGGAAGACAAGTGGGAGTGAAATACTCCTGGCCTGTTGAGTTTCTGGGGTACATTTTCTATTGATTCATAGTTCTGCTATTTTGCTTTTCCTCTATTCAGACAGAGCAGCCCTGTACTATACAGTAAGTCACAACACCCTTCCCACCACCAGGCCTCTGAGAGCAAAGCTTGGTGGGCCTTTTGCTGCTGCCTGCCCTTATCCACAGCTCTTTAAGTAGATTCAAGCCAGAAGACCTGGATCCTTATCAGACCTTGCCTCTTACTCTCTGTGCAACTGTTAGCAAGTCATTTTACCTCTCCATGCCTCAGTCTCCCCATCTGCAAAGTGGAAGTGAGCAAGAAAACGTTGTATTGTAGGGTAGATATAAGGCCAGTTTTATTTGAATTCCTCAGAGAGCAAGGCCTTAGACAAGGACTAGTGTGCAAATAGTGTGTTTGGAAGGTGATCCCAAGAAGTGGGAGTGAGGGAGCAGGAAGGGTGAGGTAGAGAAGGAGGAAGTTCCACGTAGGGAGTGGAATTGAGGTAGCTGCTTTAGGTGATGGAATTTAGGTGCGATCCCAATGGGATCTCAGAGAAACTTGCAGAATACCTCTTGGAATTATCTGCCCAAGGGATAGGAGGCTGCCTCAAAGGCTGCCCCCTTTGTTGTTTGCTCCCTGATTCAGTCTCTATTCCTGCACAAGAGATCCCCTCACAACTCAGTGGTGTAGAACAATCACCAGAACAATCATCTGGGATTCTGTGGATTAGGAATTTGGAAAGGACCCAGCAGGGCAGCTTATGTCTGTTCCATGTTGTCTGAGCATCAGCTAGGAGGACTCACAGGCTGGAGATACTTACCAGTCATGGGCCAGAGTCCTTTGGAGGCTTGTTCACTCACGTGTCTGGCAGTTGAGATTGGCTGTTGCCTGGTACCTCAGTTGGACTGAACATCTACAAATGGCCTCTTCTTGTGGTTTCTTTGTGAGTGCTAGCTGGGCTTCCTCACAGCATGGCCACTGGACTCTAAGTGAATCCACAAGAACCAGACGGAAGCTACAGTGCCTTTGATGTTCTTGCCTTGGAGTCATGAATCATGACTTCCACCATGGTCACAAGCCCTCCCAGACTCAAGGGAAGGGGACAGAGACTCATCTCTCCAATGGGAGGAATGTCACAGTCACATTGTTAAGTGAGAATGTGGGATAGAAGATATTGTTGTAGCTGGTTCAGGAAACCATGACCTGCCATCCTCCCCAAGGCATTAACTTCCTGCACATCCAGGCTTGGTGTGCTCTCCAGGTTCAGAAAGTCCTAAAGCAGAAAAGTGGGGAGATATGGAGTAAAGGCATGGACTGCCCAGAGTTGAGCTGAGGGCATGTGAGTCAGGTCACCAAAATTCTCTACACGAGACTCAGATGATATGAAAGTTCTTGTACAGTCTTTGAGTTTATTACATCTGAGGGAACCAGCAGGCAGCCAGCTTTACTTTTCAGCCAGTGGCTGGACAGGTGCCAGGACTTCCTCACAGCTGTGAGTCCTGGGTTGGGATATGATAAAGTTGGTGGCACCTGATGATGCATGGCTCAAGAGCCAGTGGTAAGGGTTGTGGCCTGGGAACCGGCTATTTCTCCATGAGCAAGTTTGGATCCCTCCCATACTTTCAGACCTTATTTCTGCCTGGAATTTGAAGCCTCACTCTACCTTGTCATTCTCTCCAGGATGCCTTTCTAATCAGGTGTTTTTTCTTCTTTTTCTTTTTCTTCTTTTTCTTTTTTTGGTCACCTAGAGCACCCTCTGGGGCAACTCTTGCCAGCAGCTATCACATTGCTGATGTGAGACTAGAATGTTAAACTTCACAGAGTCAGGGATTTTGTCACAATGCCCGGTACCTACCACTTCCAGCATTCTGAATGGATTTGTCAGCATCTACTGAACCAGGGAGGAGTGATTTGGGCCCAGTGTGAGTTGGGTCCTTTGCTGAAGGAACTCCATACTTGCTGTCAACCTGGCACGTAAAGCAGCCCTGGCCAGAGGGCTTCAGACCTCACGAGAGTTCCTGGAGCTCATGGGGCCCAGGGCGGGGCTCCTCCAGCCTTTCTGTCCTTCATGGCAGGCACCAGCACCCTAGTTCCTGTGCAGATCTGAGTCTCACATGATGCCTCCCGGCATCCCGGCTGTCCCCCAGGAGATTCCCATGGGCCACACCCTGGTAAGGGAGGCTGGCATTTTCAAAGCTTGATTTTCATTCCCACTTGTCATGAAGTGCTTGCTGATAGGCAGGTACCGATTTGATGGAATTAAAATATTTCAGGGCCATATTGGAATTACATGTTTTTCTTCCCAGTCTCTAGGCAGAAGCAACATCTAGTCTACCTCTGTCTCTACTAGTTCACTCCATGCAGTATCCCAGGGAAGGCTGGTTAAAGGTAGAGGCTGACACCTGCTGAACCTGTGCCCCTTGAACTGAGCATGGTGGCAGTGCCTATACTTCCAATTACTTAGGAGGCTAAGGCAAGAGAATCACTTGAGTCCATAAGTTTTGGAGACCACTTTGGGCAAACAGTGAGACCCCCATCTGAAAAACAAAGAGACAAAAAGTCCCACAGAATCTTCTCCTTTGCAAGACTGTGACTTTGAGTAAGTTTTCCTCACTTGAAAAGAATGACTCAAATCAATTTGCTACAAGCATTATTTGCCAGTTTCTGAGCAGTTTCTGGCATGAGGCAAGTGCTCAATTATATTTATATAATTACAGTTCACAAGCACTTCTTAAACTCACTTGTTGAAATGCTGTAGAAGAATTTGAATTTTTGCAATAAATAAATGATCGATTTCATATAGTATAATTAGAATTAGAGATTCTTAATTTCAGATCTGCTAATTATTGTTAAATCAGATCTCAAAAAGTAGGTGAAGAAGACTGGGCATAGTGATGCATCCCTGTAATTCCATCAACTTGGGAGGCTGAGGCAGGAGGATCCCAAGTTCAAAGCCAACCTGGGCAACTTAGCAAGAACTCGACTAAAAAATAAAAAAGGGGTAGGGATATAGATCAGTGGTAAAGCATCCCTGAGTTCAATCACCAGCACCAAAAAAAAAAAAGCGAAGGGTGAATTTTATGGTATAAGAGTTATATTATATCTCAATAAAGATGCTTTAAAAAATAAAAGTAAATAAAAATGAGGAGAAGGGGACCAAATCGTGGGAGTAAACTCGCTGTCTTGGCTTCTGAATTATGATCCAGCTGAGAAGTCAGCTCAGCTGAGCAAGCCTGATGCGTGGCCATCACATGTCAAACAGAACCAACAGCTCCCAACAGTGGCCATAGTCACACTGGGTGAGCAGTGTGTGAGGCTGCTCCAAGAGGTGAAGATAGTAAGAACTCTACCCATTGACCCTCAACACTGCCCCCAGAGTACACAGCAGCTGTTTTGCATTTGAGGAAACTGAGCTTTGGGCCTGGACTTTCTGCCTGACATTAATGCTTCTTTAACTTTCAAGGCTATCCCTGTGAACAGAGCCCATCTTTACAAACACAAAATCTGCAATGACATCATCAAAGTTAGGTCCCCAAGTCTTTTTAAAAAAATATTTTTAAGGGGCTGGGGAGATAGCTCAGTTGGTAGAGTGCTTGCCTTGTAAGCACAAGGCCCTGGGTTCGATCCCCAGCACCAAAAAAAAAAAAAAAAAAAAAAAAAAAAAATATATATATATATATATATATATATATTTAGTTATAGATGGACACAGTAACTTTATTTACTTATCTTTTATATGTGGTGCTGAGGATCAAATCCAGTGCCTCACACGTGCTAGGCAAGCACTCTACCATTGAACCACAAACCCAGTGCAGGTCCCCAAATCTTGCAATGGAACCCATTTTTCCTTTTTTCTGCACCCAGAGGTGTAGTGATTGGCATTGCATGCCCTTCCTGGAGGTGGCATGTGTGTCATAAGGGTGTCCTTTCCACTGTCCAGCATAGTAAGACTGGAGGAAAGGCAATAATGTCATTGCAAAGCTACCCACAAAAGCCCCAGATCTGCAGGGCTCCTGGCGCATGCCAAGCTCTTCACTGGTACTGAGGATCTATGTCCCTGTCAGATCTCAACACTGCCCCCTGGCACCTTTCACCTGTGCTGGGTACAGCTGGCTGCGTGAGCGGGAAGATGCTCTCAGATGGAAGCTGAGTGTAGACTGGTCAGCAGGGTGAGTCATTCCACAGCACCTCTGTGGTCAGTTGTGAACCTCTGGCTAACCACTGCTTCTCTGGACATTCATGGTGCTTCTCTGCTTGATCCATGGTTGTTTGGGTGCCTGGCTCTTCCCAGGTCCACAAAGGACAAGGACCTTGCGGCAGCATTGTGGTTCTAAACCACGATTTGGCATCAGGCTGACTTAGGTCCTCCTTCTCGGCTGTTACTGTGAGACTTTGAGCAAGTCCTCAACCTTTTAAGCTGCAGTTTTCTCATCTGTATTGTATAGTTAATAGAAACTCCTATGAGCAGGCTGTTGCACTATGAAAGGTACTTAATAAGTGCCTAGCAAATAGAAGCACTCAATAATAAATATGTTACATGCGCTTAGCATAGATTCATTGCTAGAATTACATGGCCCCTGAAGAAAGTGTCATGGCCCCCAAAATGTGTGGATAAATTGGTTCACATCAACACCACCGCTTTCCATTCTTGTGAGGCAGCTGGGGCAAAGCAGGCAGACTCTATAGGCCAATTGCTGGGGTTCAAGTTCTGACTTTACTGCTAATAGCTGCGGGAATCTGAGCAAACCTACTTAAGCTTGATGAGACTCAGTTTTCTCATCTGAAAGCTGGGGATATGTCTATCACATAAGGTTACTGTGAGGATTGAATGAGTTCATATAGATAAAGTACTTAGAATAATGCCTGGAGCATGATAGATATTCAGTAAATACTTTTGTTTCTATTATCATTATCCCACAGAAATCCAACAAGATTTCCAGCTGACAGGAAACCCAATATCTGAACAACCAAAGCCAGATGATGTTTTAAGAGTTTGATGTTTACTGATGATGATGGCACAGGTAGCTCCGCTATGTCTGGAGACCTAAAAACTGAAACCTGCCTGGAACCTTGGGAGCCTCCTTGGGGACAGTGTTAGGCTGAGAGTTCCTGTATCACCAAGACGCTGACATCTGCCCACCCCCGCCCCCAAATCAGCCTCTGGCTATTTGGAGATGTACCAGTGGTGTGGGGCCCTTTGGCTCCGCCCGGTCACCCCTCTTTCCAAAGCAGTGATCCTGTGGCCTTCAGGTTCCAAAGAGCTAAAGGCACCAGCAGGATGTGGGCCTGTACCACATTGTTGGTGGCACACAGCCTCCCACAGAAGACCTTGCCTCTAAATAGAGGCTATAACTTCACAGGTCCTTAAATCTTTGTCTTCTTGACCCTCGCCATGTTTTTCAAGAGGGAAAAAAAATGAAGATATTAACCCTCCCATTGCTACATTGCCTTCAACTTCCAGCTACACCTAATAATTTACAAAACCCCTTTCCTTCCATTCCCTCCACTGGTCTCTCAAACAGGTCAGATGATATGGATGCCCCTGGGACATGACCTGGCCCCATGTAATCTCATGAGCATTGCAGAAAATGGTCTGGGTGCCTATGCAGTGGACAGCCTGGACTGGGTCTGGCTCAGGATTGAGCTTGGAAGTGATAGAACAAGGACCTCAAATCCCTGCTCTCCACTCCAGGCCACGTGGCCTCTCCTAACTTAGAACCTCTATCTTTTCCCGACTCTGCTACCCACAGTAAACAAGCATCAGTATTGTGCCTAGTCTGAAGGTCATGTTTTTGTATTTGTTCCCCAGAGTACCATAACCTACCACCTTGTCCCTATCTTTTCCTCTACCCTTAGGATAGGAATTTGACAAGGATGGGAGAATTCTGGCCTTTAAAGTACTCTCAGTCCCAAAGCACTGAGAATAATAATGAATAACCCAGGATGGTGAAATACATCTGTCCTTCTCTCTGTTTCTCTGTCTTTCTTCCAGAAGACCCGGGGGCAGTGCATGGGTGTCAGGTCAGTAGAGGACAATAGGTCCAACCATGCTCTTTCCCCTATACAAGGGAACCTATATTATTAAGTTTCCCAAGGGTTTCAAGAGCAGAAGCACCTTGTAAAAGACTCTTTGGAGCATCAGGTAACCAAGGCTGGAAGCCCATCTCTTCCTATCAGTTTGGCTTTGATCAAGTTTCTTAACCTCTCTGAGCTTCAGGTTTCCTCATTTGAAAAATGTGAATGATAGGAAAACTCATATAGGTTTGAAGATTAAATGTTAATGTGTTTAGCAAGCTATCATTCATTGTTAGCTCTTCTCTTTGCTATTATTAGTATTCCTATTATTTTTCCCCCACTTAAGAATTTCCCTGTAAGTGACAATCTCAGTGGCCTGCAGATACTTATTTCTCCCTCTCGGGACTGCCAAGAGTTCTCTGGGGATCTGCAGCATGTGGCAAGTGATAATGTTTTGTTCCACTGCTCGCTCGCTTTCACCCATGAAGCGGGGAGAGGATGACAGATAAACCAATGCATATAAACAGGTTTCTCGTGGTACCCCCAGTCTGCTCATAATCCAGTTCTGCCTGGATGCAAACATAGCAACAGGAACCGAGCTTTCCTGCTGATTGGTTAGGGACATATCTGTGATCACGCCACCCTCTAACCACTTCTGCCAATTACCAATAAATATTCCCAAGCTCGCCTGCATGAGCACTTGAGTGTTGATGTTCAGCCCGGGTCTTTGCTGCTCCGCCAGCTGGGCCTCTTATCTCCCACCTCATCCTGCAATTTGCACGAAGCCTCTTCCCCTTCCTCCCACCTGGATTCCTGGCCTGAAGTTGGTGCAAGTTCTCTGTGCTGTTCTCACAGCAATAGCCTCAAGCTTCCTGCCTCCTGAAACTCTTTTTCATGTCCCTGGGCCTGTCATCTCCCTGTTGAACTGGCCCTGATTTCCCATCCTGTCCTCAATGGCTCACAAAGTTCTGGACCCCATGATCACAGGTGCCAGAGTCCATCCAGATGTTTAAATCAGAAACTGATTGCCTTCCTGGCCACCTGACTCTCCCTCGCCCTTTTGTGCCACCCAACCCAAGTTCTGTCAATTCTGCGTCCAAAATTGAGTCTGTCCATTTCTCTGCATCCTTGATGCCACCTTGGTCCAAGAACCCATCAACTTGCACTTGGCCTTCTGTGTTAGAGCCTGAACTGATACCATGATGACACTTTTGTGTCATGAAATCTATTTTCCATGTTGGTGGCAGAGGGATCTCTCTGAACTCATATCTGAGCATGTTTGCAAAGTTGGACCTGCTTAACCCCCTTCATGACTTCCAGTGCACTTAGGAGGAGAACAGTCTGCAGCCCTGTGTGTCCTGGTCATTGCTCAGCCTCTCTCTCCTCACCTGTCATGCTGCTTGAAGTAGGTTCTTCTCTGTCTGAAATGGTCAACTCTGACTCCTCCTACAGGACTCATCTTGCTGTCATTTCCCCCATGAGGCCTGCCCAGCTCCTATCAGGCCCCTTCTCTTAAATTACTCTTCACCTTTGTTTTTCAGGATAGCACTTTTGTACACCTAGAACTGGGTAGAATTATTGGTGTGACTTGCTCAGCGACTGTTTCCACCTTGAACAATGAAATCTCAGAGTTACAAACTGGAATCATGTGATTTTCCAATCACTGGCACGGTGCCAGCCCCTGGAGGGTGGTCAAGGAGATGCCATAGGGATTCAGAAAAGGTAGCAATCACCACGAGACAACTGAAGAAGTCCTCTTAGTGAAAAGCATGGGGAATTCTGAGCTTGGCTGAAAGGATGGATGGGATTTGGAGAAGCTGGGATGCAGGGGAAGGCCTTTCAGGCATTGTGAGTCAAGGTGAGGCAATGGAAATGCTTGGGATGAGTTTGGAGCTGGGGTTTTACTCTGGTTTACTTTGCAGCAGAGTAGTGACAAGACTGAAATAAGCTTGGAACAGTGAATGTCAGGCTGAGGCATTTGAAACATATCCCTAAGGAAATAGGGAGCTGTTGCTGGACTCTGGGCAGAGGACTGTGGTTCTGAAGGCTACAGTGCTTAGGATCATAAAAGCAGGAAGCAGAGGAACCACCAGGACATCTGGCCCTGAGAACATGAAGACTGCCCTGTGGCCTTGGAGATGGAAAGGGAGGGAAGAGATCCTGGCTTTGTGGGTGGGAGGGACCCTGAGTTGTGCTGTGCCTCAGGGTCATGGTTGAACTATGAATGAAGTCAGCCAGATATATTCAGCAAGCATTAAGGTACCCTTGAAGTGGACAGGAAAGGAAGATTGTTTAACATGAAACATTTTTCTGAAGTCCATGGCAAATATGCAAGGACTAAAAATGTTCAGTAATCCTGTTGCTTAGAAGTAGCTGTTAACATTTTATTCAATCTTCTTCCAGATTTTTTTCTATGAACATTGTAACAGGTTTTTTTTTTCCCCGAAAATACTGCACACAATTGCTTTGAACCTTTCTTATATTTCACTTCCTCTTCATTCCATGAACCTCTTTCTATGACAAGAGGCTTATGAAATAAACGTACTCGTAGAGCATCCATTTGAGTTGTTTTGTGCCTGGTTGCATAGATGCACCATCATTTATTAAACCAGCCCCCTTTGTCAGACATACAGATTCCCCCCCTTTTTCTGCTTTTATAAACAATGATGCTGGATCATCCTTGTAGCTAGATTTCTATGTGCATCTTCAATGATTTCTCTAGGATAAATTCCTAGTGCTGAAATTGCTAGGAATATAGCTGCTTTTAGAGCTTTTGATTCTTCTTTTTAAATTGCCCTTTGGACTGGGAGTACAGTTAAGTGTTAGAGAGCATGTCTAGCATGCCCAAGGCCCTGGGTTCCATTCCCAGCACTGCAAAAACAGAACCAATCAAATTTCCCTTCAAAGATTTCTGACTCCTTTACATTCCCATCAGGATTAATACTTTGTCTTCTAGTTTTTAAAATTCTATGCTGGCAGTTGATAAAAGCATTTGTTACTCAACTTGAAGTTATATTTTAATTTATATTTCTTTTTCAAATGATTTTGAACTTAAAATATATTGTGATGGTTTATATTTCTTTTGCCATGTGCATTTTCTGTTCATGTGCTTTTCCTCTGTTCATGCTCACTTTTCTAGTTAGATGTTTATTTTTTAACATTGCATGGGAACTCCTTTAAATATTAAGAACGTCAACATTTTATCTGTCTTATTTGCCACTGGTAATTTTTGGAGAGAAGATTTTTTTTAAAAGCTTTTTAAAACTTACTCTGCACCTTTCACTGACTTTTTCACCTGGAGGTGATTGTGGCCGAATAAGTTAATATTAGGTTAAGTCACTAGTAATAGACCCAAGTTCATTGGCTATGTCCATCAGGGTCCAGTTAGGGAACTGGAATCACACCAGTAATTTGAACAGTAATTAGTAAATTTAATATCAATAATTGTTAACTAGCAGATTAAGATTGACTGCTAAAGGAGGAGAAGAGAACTCTAAAGAAAGCAGGACTAGCTGATGAAAGGAGCAACTACCAGGGAGGGAGGCTACCTAACCGGACCCTCCAGAGTTAAAATTCTAACTTCACAAGAGAGGGTGTGGCTGTGGCCTGCTGAAGGTTGGAGAAATTTGCTGAGATATAATGCCTTCTCCTTGTGTTACACCAGACCAGAACAACTTAGAGGAGGAAAAATATGTTTTGAGCTCACAGGTCCAGAGGTTCAGTCCCACACTGGACCTGAGATGAGGCAGAACATCATAGCAGAAGGGTATGGCAGAGGAACACTGCTCAGGAAGCAGAGAGGGAGGAAGGAGTCAGGGGCACGAGATCCAATCTCCAAGGCCACACCCCAGATACCTACTTCATCCAGCCTTGCGCCACCTGCCTACAGTTACTACCCAGTACAGTTCTTTCAAATTATTAATCCATCAAGTGGATTAATCCACTGATTGGGTTATGGCTCTCATAATCTAATCATTTCACCTCTGAACATTCCTGTATTGTCTCAGACATAAGCTTTCAGAGGAAACTTCATATCCAATCCATAACATCACTTATCTGCAGGGGAGATGTTCTGACATGTCTAGTGGATGCCTGAAATCACCGATAATACAGACAAGATTTTTTTCTATATGTTCTGAATTATGTCATGTAGTACCAGAAGTAGTCTGTCCTGTGTTTTATGTTCTGCTGCCTCGTTTATATCACTAGTCTTGCTTTGAGACCAATGTTAAGTTAAATAAGGGTTACTAAAAACAGAAGTCCTGTGATACTAAAATAGTCACCTGATATCTGAGATGGCTACTAAGTGACTAGTGGGGGGGAGTAACATATAACGTGGATATGTTGAATGTGTTGGTCAGCTTCTTGTCACTGTGACCAAAATACACAATAGGAGCAGCTTAGAGGAAGTAAAGTTTATTTGGGCTCATGATTTCAAAGATTCCATCCATGGTTGACTGACTCCAGTGCTCTGGGTCCAAGGTGAAGCAGAGCATCATGGTGGAAGGGCATGAAAGAAGAAAACTGCTGAGCTCATGGCAGCCAAACAGCAGAGAGGAAGAAGGAGGAGCCAGGGGGACAAGATATAATCCCCCAGGGCACACCCACAATGACTTACCTCCTCTAGCCATACACCACCTGTCTGCATTTACCTAGTAATCCATTTAAATTATTAATCCATTAAGTGGATTAATCCACTGACTAAGTTATAGCCCTCCTAATGTAAACCTTTCACCTTCTTCATTAACACAGGAGTTTTTGAGGAACACCTCATATCCAAACCATAACCTCGGACAGAAAGATAAGTCACATTCTAGGCAGGATGGGGCAGGATGGCCTACAATTTCAGTATGCAGTTCAGAACAGTGCACAATTTAAAACTTGTGAATTGTCTTTTTCTGGAAATTTCCATTTAATATATTTCAGGCCATAGTTGATGGTGGGTAACTGAAACAATGGTAAGTGAAACCACGGGTGTGAGGGAGGGTCTACCATACTGCAGGAAAAGGCTGTCCAATAGAAACTGGCCCATTGGAGACTGGCAAAACTTTGGAGGTTGGTACCAGTGGTTCTCCTGAACACTGCCAGCAGTGATTCCTGTAGAGTAAGACAGGTGAGATCACCAAAATCAGGGAGAGAAGTCCCTCTGCTTGCAGTATCCCCCACAGTGCCCTCTACCTACAAAACCTAACATTGAGCCAGCAGGTGGAGAAATGTTTATAGGGCCTAGCTCTAGTAACACACAGCATGACAAAGCAGGTAGACTGGAGGCTGAAGGCTGTCCATCAGTAGCTGGGGGAGTAGCTTAAGCAAGCTGGAAGTCTGTTTCTTTCTCAACTCAGAGTCTGGAGGACTGCAATCTGGGACCAGTATGGCAGTTCTGCCCCAGGGTCCTCCAGGACCTAAACCCCTCCTTACTGGCCACTCCACTGTCCCTAGCTTGAAGACCTTGTGTTTGTGGTCCAAGATGGTATACAGTGCTCAAATCATCACAGGCACCATCTAGACATGGGAGGAATGGAAAAATAAAAAGAGGACAAAGAAGAAGATTCCCAGGAGCTGCCATTTGTTACTTGTACTTCCTCTCGTTGGCTGTACTTGGCTATAGATGTGCCTGGACATGGACATCTGGAAGATCTTGCTTCTGGAAGGCCTAGAACTAACAATCAGAGGTATTATTAGTATAGAAGAAGGGGAGAAACAGTGCTGGTGGGCAGCGAAGCAATCTCTGCCACAATAGACCAAAACTGCTGGCTGTTTATGCAGAAGATTCAGTCAAGATAAGAAGGGGCTGCTACCATTTCTAAAAGTTAACAAGCTGAACACTGTAAAGTCTTTATATATGTATATATTTAGTTTTAGGTGGGTACCATACTTGTATTTATTTTATTTTTATGTGGTGCTGAGGATCGAACCGAGGGCCTCACACATGCTAGGCGAGCACTCTACCACTGAACCACAACCCCAGCCCTGAACAATGTGAAGTCTTTGAGTCAAACCTGGTAGAATTTTAGAACTGGAAGGAACCTATGGAATTATTTATTCTAGGTTTTTCCATGTTTCCTATGAGAACCTGAGGGCCTAGAGGGGCAATAACTTATCCAAGATCACGTGCATAGCTGTGGGCCTAGCTGGAGGTAGAATTGAGGCCTCCTTTGTGCTCCTCCTGCTGTATCTCTCCACTCTCTGCACTAAGGGTCTCCGAAGGCCCTCATCTTCAGAATGAGTCATGCGTAATTGCACTCGTAATTTATGGCTCTACAAGAGATCATTCCACAATGGAGATATTAGGGTTTATGAGATGTGCCTAGTCCTGGAATCAGACACATAAGAGGAAAATTAGAATCCAAGAAGCTTTTGGCTTTTAGGATCTAAACTGCATCCTCATCTCCATTATTGAGTGGAGCCCATGTGAGCTTGCACTGTGGGAACACAGTGGGTGTGAGATAGCAGAAAGTCATATTCTGCTGGAATTATCAGTGAAGTGTTATTTCAGACCAAAGTAGTCATGCCCTTTCCCATCTTCCTTTTTAGCTATGGAAATAATGGAAGGATTTTCTTGGAACAGCTATGTAAGTCAGGGGCCCAGGAGGAAACAGAATTTAAACTACATTTCAGATGAAGAGACACCAGTGAAGGGACTGGTTAGAGACATGAGTTAAATAAGAGAGGTGAGACACCCAGAGGCTGGAGAACTACCCCTGGAGTCAAGAGGCAGGGGAGAAAGCTGCATTCCTGCAATGGAACCAGGTAGGAGGGGAGGTGACAGAGGGAGGCATCTAATGCAGGCCTGCAGACCAGAGCAGGGATGAAATGCCAGGACCCCTCTCTCCTCTTCTCTTTAGGCTGTCATTATCTTCTCCTAGTTGAGTGCAGCCAGAAGCCAGAACAGGGAGGGAATTGGAAGACAAAGTCGACAGGAGTCAGCTCCCTGGGCACAGAACAGAGCAGAGAGAGTAGAGAATAAGGAGACAAAGAATAACTGCAATCATAGCTCAGGACTTGCTGCAGATACTCATGTGCGTGGACTGAAAATTTTTAGTATCTTTACAACAATTTGTAAATGGCAAATGTGTGGCACATATGATGCTGCCACCTCCCCGCCTCCCTGTGCCAGTGGCAGACATTTCTTATTGATCATGGGTTCAAGAAGTCACCTCATAGTGTTCAAAGAGACACCACAATTTGAGTAGTGTTGGCATGTGCAGTGAAACCTATTTGGAGCTATAAAACTTAAATAGCCTTGAAGATATGGCTCACCTGCCCATGCCAATCTGGTACACAGTTTTTTCCCCCTGAGCAGTTATTTGTTGAATCAAGTTCTTAGAAAGTCAAACTATGGCATGGCTCTGGAATACATTGGTGCAACCATATTGTGTCATATAGATGACACATATAGATGAGGCAGGGGGCAAGGTGGCCACCAGCCCAGGCACCAGCCAGACCCTCTTGGCTCATCTGTAAAGTAGGATGATGCCCACCAAGACAGAAAGCAGTACTGGGCGTTCTTTTGAGATGTGATCAGTTTTCAGAACTGCTCCATAGGATGCAGCTGGGTAGGGCGCTCTCCTAGGTCCTGACTGACCTTTAACACAAGAGTACTGTGGAGTCTCAGGTCCTATAGGTTTTCTAATGTGTGCACTCAGATTGGAGTAGAGCTCAGGTTTTAAGTGACTGGAATAAATAGGTAATGGGCTTTGGACATTGCCAATATGCTGTAGGATGTGAATGCAAATAGGTCTCAACTCCTGCCTTTTCTATCAATTTGTGCTGGCCCTTCTGTGGCATTGTGCTGAGATGGACTCAGAGGCTGTGTCCAGGTTGAATGGACAGTTGGAGATCTTTGTCCTGGGCAAGAGTGGGTAAGAGAAGGCACATGTTAGTCATATTTGCTGTCTCTGGTGTGGTGAAGAGCATAGTTGAGACTTGGCAGATGCAGTCTCTAGATGTGATACGTTGAGCGTGTTGTTTGGCCTTCCTGGGCCCTAGTTTCCTCATATGGAAAACAAGGACATCACTTAGATGACTTTTAAATTCTCCCCATCTTAGAAATTCCTTGATCCAAATTAGTTTTTTAAGTCTCAATGTACAACTCGCAACAAATCTGCTTGATCCAATTAAAATATTTACAACTTCCCACTCCTCTCTGCCATATGCTCGAATAACTAAGCCATCCGTCCTTCAAGAAGGCCATTTCCCCAGGAGCAGCTGGGGACCCTGGAGACAGGAGGCTTCCCATACTAAACAGATTCTACCCTTTAATCTCAACCCAAAGATCCAGGCGGTGATTCACATTCGCCTGTTTCCTCTCCTCTGTCCTCCGCAAGCCCGAACCTCTCCCCTCCTGCTCTGCAATCGCGCCTGAATGCAGAGTCCTGAAATTTAGGGTCATGGTTTCAAAGTTCATGGTCCTGAGAATAAACAAAAAAACTATTGTGGTTGCATAGAGCTGTGGACCCCATTAACACCGTCCCATGAATATTTATAGCATGGAACTACAAAAGAACATAGAGGCCATATTGTATTTCCTAGAACTTTCCTTCCATGGGGTCCTTTCTCTGTGAGTCACTTTAATGTAAGCTTTGCTTATTTAGTTGCACACTTTAAGCCGATTAACTTTTTACTAAAAAAACCCTCCCTGTTTGTTTGTACATATACTCCCTTGACAAAGATTCACAGAAAACTGCTTTAAACCTGTTAAATCCCTCTGCTGGAAACTTGAAGCGAACTAAATGCGTCTCTGGGTAGGATTTCCCTGTAATTCTCCCCGCCTCTGGCCCCTCTACCCCACCTCCGCCTGTTTCCTGAGAGGAATTCCAATGGTTTGCATGCTTCCTATTTAGTTCCTCCAATAACCTAGGCTTATCTCTAGGTGACTACCTGGTGGAACTTTAGTGAGGTCCTTCCTGGCTTCCCACGTGGCTTGTTATTGGGTGGACAATAACAGGCCCCAACAGAGGTGCAATGCTTGTCTGAAAGAAATCAGAAGAAATCAAACCCTGGATCTGGGGGACCACCGAGACCATGAGCTTCATAGGTTCCTGAACTTCAGTGTGTGTCAGAGTCACTACATGGGTGAGGCAGGGCTTGTGTTTAAAATGCATGTTCCTTGTATGTTCCTGGGTCCTGGCCCTGGAGATTCTGATGTCATAACTCTGGGTTGGGGCCTGGAGGTCTGCATACCATCTCTCAGACATTTCTAATGCTAGTGGGTTATGGCCACACCTCCAGAAATGCCAAGCTGGTTCAGCTGTCTCATTGTACTGGTGAAGAAAATGTCACTGAAGGGAAAAGTCACTTGCCCAAGGTCACACACAGCTTCCAGTGTAGACCATCTGAGATACAGTCTCACTGTGGGATATCTGTGATTAGGGCCTTAGGTAGAAAGTAAATTGAAAAGCAACCGCACACTTTAGTGCAGCCCCAAGTTTTAAGTATAGATGTGAAAACCAGGAAAGGGCTGGTTGGTGGCTGGTGAGGTGAATGAAGGTGAGGTGAGGTGAGCCAGGTGAGGTACCTGCTGGAGGTCTTCCTTGGTTTTGGAGTGAATCCAGAGCAGTGTAGGACATGGGGCCAGGATGCACTGGAAAGATCAAGGGGCTGCCCTGAGCCTGCCCCTCTCTGGGAGCCAGGGAGCTGAGTTTGGGGAGGATGCAATTAGCCATAGAAGGTGGCAACAGAGTTGAAGCAGTCTCCCTCTGACTGCCCAGCTGCTCCCTGCCTCACAGACCCCGACCCCAGCTCTCTAGTCCACAGGAACCTGATTGCATTCAACACTGCCAGGATTCCTGCAGCCCCAAGACTCTTGGAGTTTCCAGTGGGGAGGGGCCACCCCTCCTGCACTCAGTCCTGTCTAAGCAACTGCTGGACTGTCCAGTCCTTGCCAGGCACGAAACTCCTCTGCAAACGGAGCACTTCTTGCTGACCTCACCTTGCATGTCAGTCCTAGAAACGGGGTCTGTGTGAGGTAGAGAGACAAGCTCTAGGTTTGGAGTTTGGGGCCAAACGGTCTGAGTTGAGGCCTGCCCTCTCTGACCCAGGCTCCCATGTGGGTTGTTCGTTCATTTCCCCAAGCGTCACCTTCCCACATAAAATCAGGCTGAGGGTTCTTCCCCTTCCATCCCCTAGGACTGCTGCAAGGAGCACTCCTTACTTGTTTCATTCCTTGAAATGTTCTGAAGGTCAGTGCCAGCTGGGCGTGGGGGTCCAGGGAGACAGAGGGAGGAGGATGTGTGCATGGGAGTGATGGCAAACTGAAGTGCTGTACCAGAGTGAGGGACTCCTTGTGACCCTTCCACATTGGTGCTCTAATAGCCCTGGAATTTGTTCTGTGTCTGAACCTCCATCCATGGCCCTGTACAGCCTCTCTGTTCCTGCAGCCTCATTGCTACCTTGCTTTTGTCATCTTGTTTAAGTGTCTGGATCCTCCACTCCAGCTGGTCCCCTCACTGGCCCCTTCAACTCCTGCCCTGACAGAGCCTTGCTGTGTTACCTCTGGGCCTTTGCACGTGCTGTCCTTTTGGCCAACATGCCCTTTCCTCCTATTAGCCACCACCAAGTTTCTGCTCAGTTGTCACCCTCCTAGTCAAGTGTCATCCCTCAGTGAGTCCTTTCCTGATTCCAGAGGCTGGGGTCTGTCATTCTTCCTTGTCAAGGTCACCCGGGGAGACTGTATACAGAGCAGCAAAGGCGCATGGCGTTTAAGTTAGAATTCAGAATTCAGCTGGAGCAAGCTGCCCAAGCTGGCTGAGCCCTCTCCTCACCTGGAAAGCGGAGCCAGTGATGTGCTGCCCTGGTTGGCCCATGTGAGGGTAGAAGGAGGCCAAGAACCTGCGTGTGGCTGGTGCTCAAGATGGTGGCTTTTCATCCCTCTGGTGCTTTGCTTCTGAGAGAAGATCCAAACACTGGATTTGGAAAAAGTAAGGGGGATGTGACAGTAGGGTGTGAACTCCCTGTCTCTGGATGTGTGTGAAAAGAGACTACTCAGATGTCTCATGGGAGATGGGGCCCTGTCACCTGCTGGGCCCCTGCTAGTCCCAGAAATCTCTAATTCCTGGAGGATTGCTGAGTAGCTCAGTAGTCTTTGAAATTTGTCCCTTAGGAGAGGACTCTCAGTGAAAAGAGATTCCAGGGGCAACCATGTTGGGAAATGAGGCATTTTCAGTTTTTCTCTTGGAATCCTGATATTCGTTAGGATTGTAACAGCTCTGAGAAGTCCTGCAGGAAAGAAAGTGGTTTAACACAGCCTCATTTAGAAACTTCTTAGAATGTGAAACTCTGGAAAGTGCTGGCTTGGGGTATGAGGGTTCTGATTTGGGAATCAGAGAGACTTCAGTTGAATTAAAACGACTGTTCTTGGCTCCATGATCTTGGCCAAGTCCTTTACCGTGTCAAAGATGAGGCTTTGTTTTCCCATCTATGAAGTAGGAGCAAGCATGGCTTCCTCAAATACCCTAAGAGGATGGATTGAGGAAATCCACAGAAGGCATTTGGCCCTGATCCCAGGGATAGAGTGAGTGCTGCATGCTTCTGCTGTAGATGGGGACAGACAGAGACCCTGCAAGAGGCTATGCTGTGCAAATCTGGGATGGGGCTGCACTGAAGGCACCTGTCCCTACAAGCCTCAGGTCATGGTTACATTCACAGCTGTGAGGACCAGACACACAAAGGCATCAAAGAGGGAACAGGACAGAGCTTGGAGACCATGAGGTGCTTTGCACACGTTGTCACTACAGGCGTGTGCTGGAGCTGCTGTTGCTTGCTTGCGAAGGCCAATCATGCACATCTTTTCCCCACTCCGTGTTCAGTGACTCTGAAATCAGTCATGGTGGGAGTGTTTACACCAAGGAAGTCAGCAAACACTATAAACCAAGATCATCCCTTTCCCAGCCAGTTGTTAAATATCAGCCTACTGCTGACTGCGGTATTTCCACACATTATATAATAATGTTTAAGATGTATTTGACTAATTTATAAGGATTTATATTTATGATTTCTGAAAAGCATTTTTTCCTATTGTGTTTCCCTGAAATGATGTTTATTTCTGAGCCAGAGCTTCCTAAGCAAACACTTCACCTGATGACAATGACTTGAATTACAGGTTAAGGTTCCAGTGCAGCCAGCCAATGCTGGAGTGAAGGGCATTTTCGTTGATGTGCATTTGAGTTGCTTCCTATGGCCTCTCCATTCATGTTCTACATCTCTGCAAAGAATTACCCTGTTTGACCTTTTCATTATAGCCATGACATCCATAAGAGAGATGGTGGTGAGCCTGGGACATCAGGGTCACAATTGTTGGAGACAAAGTCTCTGATCCCTTCAGTGCTTCTCAAAGTGTCATGTGCATATGATTTACCTGAGGGATCTTGTTAGCATGCAGATCCTGATTTGGCAGGTCTTGGGTCTGAGATTCTGCATTTCTACCAAGCTCCAAGATGATACTGATGCTACACATCTGTGGATTATGCTTTGAGTAGTTGGTGATGGGAGAGGTGATGGAACTACTTTGTCTTCTTTTAGAAGGCTGGCATGAGCCATGCTTTGACTTTTAGTAAGAATTCAAAAGTTGTATGTGATGAATGTGCAGTTTGTCCTCTGGTATCTGTGGGGTGTTGGTTCCAGGGCTCTCCTTGGCTACAGAAAGCCATGGTTGCTCAAGTGCCTTGTAAAAATGGTGTAGTAGTTGCAGCCTTCAGCACTTCCTCCTGTATACTTTAAACAATCTCTAGGTTACTTATAATACCTAATGCAGTGTAAATGTTGTGTGATAGTTGTTATACTGTATTGTTTAAGGAATAATGAGAAGGAAACTAATCTGTTCATGTTCAGTAGAGACACTATGTTTTTCCAAATATTTGTGATCCATGTTTGGTTGAATCTACAGATGCAAAACCCCTGGATATGGAGGACTGACTATATAAACTTGGCTCATTTGCTTCTAAATATTGTTGAGCCAATTGTTGATTTCATTTTTTATTTGGAATTAATTTTGGTGTTCCATTTGAAGTTCAAAGCCAACTTGATTTTTTCCTTAAATAGCTAACCCATTTGTTGAGTTTAATGTAACTCATTAATTAATCTCGTACTTTTCACAAATTGGTGAGACCTCATTTATCAGAGTTTTCTTATATAGTCTAGGGACTGCTTCCAGACTATTCTGCATGGCAGGATGCTTGAAACTTTATCACATTTTGATGTCTAATGAAACTAGTCTTCCTTTGGTCCTCTTGTTCTTATTGTTATCACCTAATCATGCAGATGAACATTAATATCAGTTTGTTAATAATAAAAATTATTGTGGTTTTGATTAAAGTATATTAAATCTACACTTTAATTTGAAAAGGTCTAACATTTTTTACTATAGTCTTCCTCCTTCAAGAATACAGTCATATGGGAATTGAGTTGAGCCTAGTGGGAGCAGATCTTCTGGAGGAGGACAGGGTGGAGCTGGGGAAAGACATGCCTATGTGAACTCAGTGAAAATTAGAATGGCACCACTATCTCTGAGTTGTTCTGCATGGGCCAGGTCCTGCACCAAATGCTCATCTCATTTAATGAGTAATCTCATCTCATTTTATTCTCACACAACTCTACAAGGTATTTCCAACCCTGTTTCCAGATGAGGAAACTGTAGCTCAGAGGGATCAAATGATTTGCCCAAGGTCACACAGCTCTTTAATAGCAACATAGGGGTTTGGACCCAGATCTTTCTGGCTTGAAAGCATGTGCTTTGAATGCCCCTGCCTCTCCCAGTCTCCTGTCTCATCACCACAGAGGTGTATGCCTCACATCACGTCTTCATCCCATGTTCCAGCTAGTTGGAGCTGCTTATTTATGGGTAATCCTCATTTGGATGTGGGAAAAAAGAACATGAGAAACCTGTGCCAACTCTCAGAGGTTCTGCTTGGAAGTGACACACGTCACCTGCACTCACTTTCACTAGAGAGAAAAAGAAAAAAAGAATCACATGGTGAAGCCTGACATCAGAGAGATGTGGAAGTACAATTTATCCCTAAGAGAAAGAGCAAGAGTTATGAAAAAGAATAGATTCTATCACCTATCTCCTCTCTGCTGGCAATTAATATTTGCCTTCTTCTCACATATGTACAATGTATTTATCCTTCCACAGGGGAGACACCCCACAGTCCTGTGCAGTCATGATACCAGGCTCAAAGTCCTAGATCTTGTGATCCTCTATACCGAGTCATGATGTGACTCCTCTTCCTCCAGAGACTTGCAAACTAACAAAACCAAACAAAATAAAATTACATATCCACTCCCCCCCCATACATACTCAATATTCAGTGATAGTTTGGGAATAGGATACCTGTTAACAGACATTCCCATTCAGAAAGGGGAAGACTGGGAGCTAGAATAGTCATGGTTCCATAAAAATGCTGAACTCACTGGGCACATGTTGCAAAAGACCCTACAACTGTTAAGTCTCAAATAGTCATGTCTCTTGTAATCATGCTCATGACTCATTTGACACTGGGCTTTTCTGAAGTGTTTGTCATCCTCATATCTGTCTGGATCAGCTCTGTGCCATGGCCGCTCATAGTGATCTCCTAGGCAGGTGTCTCTGCTTCTGTGAGAGAACCTCATGATTAGTTTTCTTTATTTGTACATTCTTTTCCAATGGAAAGGATGTACAGGGCACCATCTCGATTGGTCCTTGCTACAAGGTTGAGTTTATTTTCCTTTAATAGTTTCCTGTAGGTATAACTTACATACTGTATAATTCTGCCATTGTGAAGTGAGTAATTCTATGAGTCTAGTGAATTTAGTAATTTCTTGAGTCACTATAATTTTAGAGCATTTCCATCAGCTCATTTGTGGTCAATCCTTATTCTCATCTCTAGTCCTAGTTGCTAATCTTCCTAGTTCTATCAATTAGATATTTTCTAGACATTTCATGTAAATCACATCATTTAACATGTAGTCCTTTGCATCTGGTTCTTTCACTTAGTTTTTGAGATTTGTACATGTTGTAGCATGTGTCTGTAGTTTATTCCCTTGAATTGCTAAATAATGTGCCATTGTATAGATACACTATATTTATCTGTTCAACAGTTGATAGATAGATAGGTTGTTCCAAGTTTGAGGCCATTATGAATAAGGATGCTACAAACATTGAGTTTATGTATTTGTGTGAATATGTTTTCATTTCTCTTGGGAAGAACCCTAAGAATGCGATTTATGGTTCTTATAATGAGTTTATATTTAACTTTGTAAAGAAGTTTTCCAGTTTTCCATTCCCATTAACAGTGGATGAGGGTTCCTATCTATCTACCTACACCAGAGGCTCACTTTTAATCAGCCCTTGTGGCTCAAACTTCTCAGTTTTATTGTTTATTTATGAGAATAGATTGACTTTTCCAACTCTCCAAGTCCCTGAATTTTTGGACTCTTCCTGTTTGGTTTTATTTTATTGTTTTCATTCCTACTAAAATTATCCATTTCTTTTTTGAGCTCATTTCTTTCTTTAGGACCTTGTCAACCATAGCTAATAACAACCAAGGCACACAATTAACATTCTGACTTTCAGTCCCTTCTCTTAAAGCCATATGCTCATTCAGTCTGTCATCTGCCTTCCAAGTTAACTCAAGCAACTGTTTGCCCAATGCCTCACCACTGCAGACATAGATCACCTCCTTTTAGTAACAGTCTCCTTGACATCCAAAGGTAGTATGTTCTTATTATACTACCAGACTACCTTCAATAGCAATTTCTGTATTATCAGGATAAAAAAATTATGCTCCAGTTATGAATGTCCAAGAATCTGAGAGGTTTATAAAAACAGGTCCTCCCCAATCCATGCTACATGTGTTAATCAGTTTTCTGTTACTATAACAAATACCTGAAATAATCAACTTGTAAAGAGTAAAGGTTGACTGGGCTCACAGTTCTGGAGATCCCAGTCTGTGTTCCATTGGCCCCATTACTTCTGACCTGTGGTGTAGCAGCACATAATGGTGTGAGCTCATGCAGAAAAAAACTGCTCATCCCATCACCAGCAAGCAAAGAGAAAGAGCAGGTGGCCAGGGTCTCACAGTCTCCTTCAGTGGCACTCCCAGGACCCAAAGCCCTCCCACAGGAATCCACCTTTAATGGCTCTACCATCTCCCAACAGTGCCACTCTGGGGACTGAGCCTTCAACACATGGACCTCTGGGGGGACCTCAGATCAGAGCTGCACATCCATCCTGCCTGGGCTCACATCATCTGAAGATCCCAGGGTGCTGGGCTTACCCTGTGCAGAACATTGCTTGTCTTCTGGGAGAGGGAAAAGAGGACATGGTGAATCATGCGCTAACTCCTAAGGTTTCCTCTCATGCTGGATTAGTCACCCTAGGTTATGTGGCCAATCCTGACATCAATGGGGTAGGGAAATATAATCTGCCCCCAGGGAAGGGCAGCAGATACTGTGAACAATAGTATAAGTGATGACATTATGCTTTTTCTTTTACAACCTGGGGACTGAAAAAAGAGAGAAAAAGCTGTATTTATGTGGCAGCTTTGCCCGCAGTTGCCTAGAGTTAGGGAAAGATGGGGGCCTTGTAGAACAAGGACTGCGATTCCCATGGTGGTCGGCCCCTGGCCCCATGGCTTTCATGGGCAGAATGGCTGCCAGTCCTCTTTCTCTGCCAGCCCTATCACTAAGCTCAGGGAGAATTTCAGCTGGAGGAACTGTCTTTCCCAGAGTTGTTGCCTCAACATCCAGCACCTTCTGGGGCCTTCGTAAATCCATTTTCTTGACTTCCAGTTTTAGTTGAACCACTTTTGTTTTTCCTTCTTAGCTGTCTTCTGGGGAGACATTGCTTTGGATGAAGATGATCTGAAATTATTTCACATTGACAAGGCCCCAGACTGGACCAAGCCATCAGTGGAGGAATCGGGACATGGCACAGGTGAGTACTGATTCCCATTCTCCCGCCCCAGCTGGCAGGGGTGGCGGGGCTCCAGCAGAGGGGTTGAGGGTCACAAGTGTTTGGTATTTGACCTGTCGGTCTAGGGCCCACCTGCCTGTGGAAAGCTGAGGACAGGTTGCCCTTCCTTCTCTAGGGAAGAAGTACAGCGGGACCTCCAAGTTAGCAGATCCTTCTCAGATGTCTCCACTTGCCTCTTTCTTAGAAGGTTTAGGCTGGAGCCCAGTGTCGGTTCTTAGGGCTCTGACCTGAGCTCCTGCTTGTCCCAGACTGGAGAGAATAGCCAGACAGGCTGGTTTTAGGGCAAGTCTGTTGAAAATGTTAAGAATGACCACTCCGGGGGAGGCATTTGCCCACGGGTATTGTGTGCTTGTTTGACTGGCAAGCCAGGTGACAGACACCTAGGGCCAGGTCACCACCCAACCTTCAGACTCTGCTTACTCTTCTCCCTCCTTGCTGCCCACTTAAGAGAATAGTACTGAGTCTGGTCTCCTGGTTCCCCTCACCTCCCGCTGCCCACTGGGTCAATGCTCTTGGCTCTGTGGCATCTTAGAAGCAGTCCTGGGAGTTGAGTGAAGGAACTGGTCTTTGAAGTGGCAGATGATAACTTGTTATTTGGTGACTGAGGGTCACGGGTGCCTACTATCTGCGACCCTTCTTTCTACCCTGCCTTCCTTCCTTTTGGAGCTTTTTGAGCACCTGCATGGGCCAGCTGCAGTGCCGTGGAGGGAAGGTGGAGACGATGCAGTGGCTGCCTTCCGGGAGGCTGGGTGTCGATCTGGCCCTGCTCTCTGTAAAATGGGGATGAAGCCAACCTCAGCCCAGAGAGGTTTGGGGGAATGACTCCAGAGGTAACAGGGCGGCCCAGCGCCTGGCACATAAGATCTTAAGAAAGGGCAGGCACTTACTAAAACTCCCAGGGCAGCGTGCAGGAACCAAGGGCCGTGGGGAGGGAGAAGAGTTAGCGGAGCCTGGCATTGTGTCCTGAGGATAAGCAGGAGTCCCTAGTGGGAGAAAGACATTTCAGGTGGAGGAGAAGCCAGGCGCAAAGGCAAGGAGGGTGAGAGGTACTCTTTACTGGGGGAACAGGGGCAAGGAGTAGGTCCCTGGAGGGTGGCCCTTTGGGGTGGGCTGCATGGGAGATGCGTCTGGCTGGGTAGGACTGTGAGGAGATTCTCTGCCGAGTCAATGAACTTGGGCTTTACCTGTGGGCTGCAGGGCTCCTGCCCTTCCTGAATAGGCAGTAGGACACAGTGCCTTGGTAGAATCCCCTCCCCCACTGCTCTCCTGAGCTGGGTTCCTGGCTGGGACCTGAGCAGCCTTGCCATGCTGACTGCCAGTGGCAATAGGGACAGGGTATATCAAGCAACCCCTTCCCCAGCTGCTGGTGGCCTTGGTGACATTCAGGAACATTCCTGAAGCCTGCAGGGATGAGGGTGGGAATGTGCCCAGATTGGGACAGCGGGGAAGGAGGTGACTTCCATGGTTCATGAGGAACACGAGCAGCTAGAGGGACCAAAGCTCCAAAAAGGGCTTGGTGGATGAGGGGTCAGGGTTGTCAGGAGGTTGGGGGGACCATTGCCAGGGGCTGGGAAGATGGAGGAGGCAATAGGCACACAGACCTTCTTTGTGGAGTCCAGTTCTATGACCAGTGTTGTTAGAATTTCTGAGCCCTCTTCTTTATGATTTGAAGTCTTAGAATTTGAAATGAAGTTTTAAATTATTTTTCTTAACAGTACATCCGATACACCCTTATCTGAGCTCCAACAAAAAGAAGAGTCCCTTCATAATTCTACCTTGCCATCGAATCAGTCTTCTCTTGCTTTTCCCAGATGCCTAGAGAAATCGACCTTACTAGAGTCTGTGTGGTTAAAGGATTTTCTTAAACTTTTTGTGTTTCTGTTGTTACTTAAAATTAATGAACTTCACATATCTCGAATGTACAGTGTAATGAACTTTTACATAAGTAAATGCCCCTGTAACTACTTAACTCAGGCCAAGATATGGAACATTCCAGGCCCCAGAGGTTCCCTTTCCCCCAGTCATCTCTTGTCCCAAAGTTGCCTCTAGTCTAACCTTCATCACCAGACCCATTTTACCTGCTTAAGAAGGACCCGGCAGTGTGTTTCTGTTTTCTTTTACTCAGCTTTACGACTATGAAAGCCACCCATGTTGTTGTGTGGAACTCTATTGTGTGAGTGGACTGTGGCTTATTCATTATGTGACAGACATTCGGTCAGTTTATAATCTTTGGCTATGATAAATAAAGCTGCTGTTGACATTCTTACATGTTCTTTGGTAGACACAGAACCATTCATTGCTGCTGGGCACAACCAGGAGCAAGGCAGGGTCCTGGGGTATACTTGTTGAGCATTAGAGGAGACTCTCAAACTATTTTCCAAAGTAGTTGTACCAATTTATACTCCACACCAGTATATATTCACTTAGAAAGCAGGAATGCTGTTCACTCAGGGCCTATGAAAGCCTTTGCTCTTGGGCTTCCCAGCTTGAGCCTCTTCTTGCCCTCTGGGGCTGAACAGCAATCAGGTGATGTCCATTCACCAGTGCAAATGCTCAGGCTACCCCTAGCTGCTCTCTGGCTGCTCTCTTAGGGCACCTGCCATGGCACAGATTAGGGGCTCAGGGTTGGTAAATATGAGTGAGAGGCACCAGAGAGAGACTGGGCAGTGGCCAGCCACCATGCAGCTGTATTCCCAGCCACTGGAGAGACCCTGTTAGGGAAGGTCTCCTGAGGAGGTTGTTGCAAAGGGAAACCTAACGCTTTACCTCTTGCAGCACTTCCTGTGACTGAAAGTGGAATATGGAGATGGATGTTTCTGTCCTTTTCCTCCTTGAACTGATAGAGGGCAGAGGCTGCATCACATTCAGCTTTGTACTCCAGAGAGGTTAGGCCAGCACTTTTAACTTAGAAGACACTGGTCAGAATTGGTGGAGAAGAGAAGACAGAGGTGGACAGACAGTGCAGACCCTGGAGCCTTCTCTAAAGCATGAGAGGAGACCAAGAGCTCCAAGTGTCTGGGAAGGATGCTTAGAACAAATGGTCATAGTCAAAGCCTTAGGGTTATGCTGCCTGGGCTGAATTCCCCAGCTGGGTCTCAGTTTCTTCATCTGCCAAGTGGGAATAGTAATAATCCCTACCTCAGAGTGAGGTCATGAGGACTAAAGAAAAGAATTTGTGTAAAGTGCCTGGCACATAATAAATGCTCAATAAATAGCAACTGATCTCAATAAATATCAACTCTTGTCTTCTCATTATTATTAAAATTTCCAGAAAGAAGATGAACCTGAGAGGGTTTAGGAAGAAAGTGGAAAGTGGGGATTTACCACCTATTCAGGGAATTTGGGGCATGGGCACACAACTTTAAAACATAGACCTGGTGTTTCCTCCTTCCCAAGCTTGTTATGTATTTTTTTCTTTTCAGTGTGTTTTTAGGGCAAGGTAATTTTTATCCTGATTGCTTTGCTCTGAGGGCCAATAGAACTCTGCATCTATCTAGAATAGTTATTTTATTTTCAGAGTGGGAATATGTTTTAATGTTTTGGATGATTAAACTAACATCACTTGTTGTAAAAAAAAAAAAAAAGTTCAATAGCTCATAATTGTGTAAAGTGGAAAGGGAAAATCCCCTGTTATCCCTGCTCTAGGGATCCCTATCATTATTTGCTGCATTCCTTCCACTATTAATGTGCTTGGACCATGTGAGCCAGTACATACATGTATGTGTGCATGCATCCACACACATGTGTATATATTTTAAATAGAAAAGAGATATCTATTTTTGAAACATAAGAAATTTTACTGGACATGCTCAGTGTAGTCTGTGTTTTGCTTGACACCACATCATGGATATTCTTTCCTGCAATACTTTGTGGTCTCTCTTATTATCCTAATGACAGTAGTGGTCCAATATGCAATTCTGTCCCACTTCATCTCACTAAGCCCTTATACATGGATGTGAGGTTGTTTCTCCTTTTTATTAAGTGGTTTTCCCGCCTAATAGAAATAATGTTACTGTTCATGCACAGATCTTTAAACGTTTGCTTGATTTAAAAAAACACACACACAAAAAACAAAAAAACAGGACTGGGACTGTGTAGCTTAGTGGCAGGGTGCTTGCCTAGCGTGTGTGAGGCTCTGGATTTGATCCTTAGCACCACATAAATATAAACAAATAAAGGCATTCTGTCCATCGACAACTACAAAAAAATAATTAAAAAAAAAAGATTTCTTAAGAAGGAGCCACACCTTTACCCCCTCTTCCTACATCCAAATGTGCGAAAGGTGTCGTCCTAGACAGAGGGTACTGCATTTCCGAGCTTTGGTCCAAGGGCCTGTTTCCTTTGTTTGGAGGCTGGGGAAGGGAGCTCAGGGAAGAGGACTGAAGTTCCTGCACAGGGGTGTAGGGGAAGGGCCCAGAAACCTTCCGGGCAGCCCAGAGGCCTCCTTTCCTGGTGTATGCTATGAGCTGAGCTACTTTCCTGGCTGCAGAATGAAATAGTGTCATTGGCCCTAGATGTGGCCTCATTTCCTTGAGGTGCCAACATTCCAAGTTCACTCAGTGGCAGAGTCAGGACTAGAGCTGGGTTTCCCAAATCCCAGGTTGTACCAATCACGTGGCCAACTGGAAGGAACAGAGAACAACCTGGAAAGTAGGCTGGAATACGGGTGAGCAAAGACCTTGTGCCTGGCCTGGTTTAAGAGCCCACTCAGGGGCTGCACTGCGCACAGAGGAAGCCTCTGAGGGCTTTGGGGCTCCCAGCAGAGGGCACCGTTCTATTCACTTAGTGGCAACTGTTCGAGTCCATATCAGTGCCTGGAATCTCTTTCCCTGGCCCTGTTGTTACCATCTTCCTGTTAACATTGCAACAACTGTGGGTGGAATAGTGTCCGCCCCTCAAAACTCTTGCCTAGAACCTCAAAATGTGACCTTCTTTGGAAATAGGGTTTTTGTAGATCTAATTGGATCTTTAGATGAAATCATCCTGGATTCAGGCCCACTCTAAATCCGTGACTGGAGTCCTTATAAATCCAGAGAGGCACAGAGAAAAGGTCACGTGAAGATGGAGGCAGAGATAGGAGGATGCAGCTGCAAGCCAAGAACATCAAGGATTGTCAGGAGCCTCCACACCGAGGAAGAGGCAAAGGATTCTTCCCTGGAGCATAAAGGGGGAGCACAGCCCTGGCAGGCCCTTGATTTCAGACTTTCAGTGTCCAGAGTTAAGAGAGCAGATCTGTTGTTACCACCCAGTTTATGGGGACTTGTAGGACAGTCCTGGGGATCTAATGCAATGCTACCTTCAGAGCCCTTCAGTAGCCCCCCATCGCCTATCAGAAACATTCCTTAGTCTGCCTCCCAAGGTCCCCATCCACTCAGTCCACATTCCAGGCTCCCTTCCCTCTGCTGGCCCTCCAGCCAAATGCAATGACATCGTGTCTGCACACGCCCTGAGTTCCTTCCTTCCAGCCTTCTGTTCCAGCTGCTCCCTCTGCTCAAAGTCCCCATTCTACAGATCAAGAAACGAAGGCCCACAGAGAGCCAAGCGCTCATCTATGGCCCCGCAGCTGAACGCATCTGTGACACCTCTTCACTCAGCACCAGCTGCCAGCTATGGGAAAGTGCAGAGAGCTCTGTCTTCCCGCATTTGGGGAAGGGCCCATTTCCCTGCTGTGGGAGCTGCCAGAGGATGTGGCAGCAGCATTTTGGATGTGTGTGGGGCAGGGAGAGCATATCCTTTGGGCAGAGAAAGTCCTTCTCTATGCATTTATTTGCGGTGAGAAGAATGGGAGCTCTGGGCAGGCATGGGCCAAGCTGCTCTGTGAATGGGGCCCTTGAATTAACATTGCAGAGTTTCCTAAAGCTGCTAATCGGATTAGCTGTGTAGTGAAGGAAGTACTTAGCGGGAGGCACACACACACTCTCTGACTCTCTTGCATCCTCTTCAGTGTGATGGTGGCAGAACCTGTCGCCCCGTTTCTGAGCTCTTAGACACTTCTCTTAACCACACAAGATGTGCAGAAGCCTGTGTGGTTGCTGCTTTGGACTTTTTGCTTATTTATTTCTTCCCTAAAGATCCAAGGAAGCTATCTTTGCAGATGTACCTGGAGAGGAAGTCTTGTCTTGCAGTTGTCTCTGTCTGGTTAATGGATCTGATTTCTTGATCTCTGTAATGAGGACTCTGAAAGGGGAAGCGGTTTTAATTACTTATTGGCTCTGATGGAAGCTGACATTTCTCGCCTCTCTTATTCTGAGCCACTGGGCCACATCCATCTCTGTTTCAGAAGCCAACCTTGTTCTAAATCCTTGCTTCCCAAACTCTTGCCATCTGTGTAGAGCATCTGCATAACCCCAACAGTTTGGCATCTGGTTCAAAATAATAAATGAGTAGGAGAGAGTCCAGGATGTCACTTTGGATGTAGCCTGTGTCCCCTCTCTGGGCATCATCTCTGAAGTCAGAGGTCTCTTCACCCACCGCATCATTGTCTACTAACAGAGAATCCTCTTCCTACTCTGGCCAGGACTTGGAGTGGCACAGGGTGCCCCCACTTGGTCTCAGTGTTCCCATCTGAATAGAGGGGCTGATGAAACCATATCCTCGTTTCTTTCAAGGCAGATCTGAATTCGAGCTCTGCATTTCAGGCTACAGAGAAGGGGGAACCGAGGCTAGTAGACATCACTGGGCTCACTTTTGGCATCAAAGGTTACTACATACCCAGACATCCTGAATCAGAAAACTCTGGTTCAGAGTTCTTGGGCTCTGCTTTCTAAGAATGAAGGGTCTGAAAAGAGACCCATTTGTCTCAAGGCTCTTGAGAACTTGTGTGCAGGGTTGTTTTAAGCAGCCTTGTTCTCAGCCTCTAGTCCCATGGACACATTCCCCAGGCTTGGTAGACATGGCTTCAGAATTTCACTCATTTTCTTTGTTGGGGCAGGAAAACTAACTAACAAGTGTCTGGGTGAGTGGCAGCAGGTGGCTGCCTGTGATATTCTGTGGAAGGAGCCGTGTCCTGAGTGCATGAATGAATGCCAGGTGGACTTCTTGCTGGGGCAGTTCATTGGATTCAAGTCTTCTTTCCCATCATGCATTGCCGAGTACCACCTCTGAGGAACCTGATGGCCTCTACTGCTGGGGCCTCCGGTTTTAGAGAGACAAGGGTCTGTCATGGGGCTCCCTTCCTCATCCCAATTCTACCTCATGTCTCCCCAAGAACTGGGTGAGGCAGGGACCTAGAGAATAAGGTCTTGGTGACTTCTTTTCTTCTAATATGTTGCACTTGATATTTTGAGTTTCTTGCATTTCTTTGAGAGTCCAGTGAATATTATGAGCATTTCTCTGAGAAAAACACACACCCTCTCACTCACAATTTTGCTCACAATTTCAAGAGTTTTAAATTACCTTGTGGATCTCAAGTTATGAAATTCTGGTCCTTGGCTTCCCTTTTCTGTGTGCTTCCACACATGTCGACGTGCACAACTGGAAGCATGGAGGACTGCAGTGTTAAGATCACGGGTCCTGGAGTCAGGTAGGCCTTGGTTTGTGTCTTTGGCTCTGTACTCATTAGCTGAAGGATTTAGGCTAACGACTTCCTTATTCTTAATATGGGATACCTGCCCTACTGGGGGATGAAATGAATGTGGTAGGTGAAGCATTTTTCCAGGGTCTAACACCAAAAGCCATAATACCCATGGTGTTGTCCCTTTGCTGGCTCCCTTGTCTTCTTTTCTCCCTAGTCCACTTCTGTGTCGCAGACCCTGTGGTCCCCAAGTGTGTGGATCTCTTGGAGCCCCTCATTGTAGTACCCTGCCAGGACCTTGGGGGAGTGCTGGAGCTGGGTTTGCAACAACACACTCTGGTCAGTCCTTGGATTTGATCCCACCCAGCATATGTGAAATCTCTGTCAATCCCCCAGTAAGAACTTCCTTCGTCATTCTGAATCAAACTCTAGGGTCACAAAAGTCTGAAAATCAATTAGGTGCTGGTTCCTCTTCAATAGAAACAATGAAAAGAATAACAACAACTACCATTCGTCTATTGATTAGGGATTAAATCCCTTACACACACGGTCTCATTTAACCTTCACCCTTCACCCAGTAGCTCTGCATGGTAGGTACTGTTAGTACCTATAGATGTGAGACCAGTGTTCAGAGGGTCAAAGAACCTGTTTGTGATCACACAAGTAATTGTTGGCAAAGTGAAGATTAGGACTTTTATCTCTCCATGTCTCCATACTCCATTGCCTCTAGAAGTGGCCCCTGGCATCACCACCATGGGTCCTGCTGAGCTGATGGACACTTGGTTTCTTCATCACCACCCAAAAGGTGATGTAAAAGATAAGCATGAGTTCCACAGGTGAATGGGAGCTGCCCCACATCCCACTTTCGATTACCCCACTGCATGAGAGGGGTTGCCTTTCTCCATCAGACAGACTGTCAATAGCAGTGACTCATCTTTACTTGGTATTGGGCCTCCTTCTTGAATTCCTGCATCACACTGGGCACATAAACAATGCCAGACATTTGAGAACTGTGAATCCCATGTGCTATTTGGAATTGCTTTAGTCAGCTTTTTCACTGCTATGACCAAAACACCTGATAAGAACAATTTTAAGGAGGAAAAGTTTATTTTGGGGCTCACAGTTCCAGAAGTCTCAGTCCATAGACAGCGGGCTCCATTCCTTGAGGCTCAAGGTGAGGCAGAACATCATGGCAGAGGAGTGTGGTGGAAGAAAGTGGCTCAGGACATCAAACCAGGAAGCAGTGAGAGCGAGAGAGAGAGAGAGAGAGAGAGAGAGCTCTGCTCACCCTGCAACATATAAACCCCAAAGGCACGCTCACAATGACCCACCTCCTCCAGTCGGCTCTCATAACCTGATCATTTCACCTCTAAACCTTCTTGCATTGTGTCACACATGAGCTGTTGGGGGATGCCTCATGTCTAAACCATAACAGGGATCAAACCCAAGGATCTGGCCAGGGGCTCAGGACTGTGTGGTGGGTTCTTCTCTCCCACTTGCCTCAGAGGTTGTCAGGTTTGGGATCATTTGCTTGAAGGTACAATCCTCAGAACCTTGGCTCCGAGTGGGTGCCAGCAACAGAAATGACTCTCAGGCTCAGGGTTGTTGCCCTGGGGCTGAGCAGGCCCACATCGCTTTGCCCCAAAAGGGCATCCTTTAGCTATAGACAAATAGCTTCTCTTACTGGGTCCTTTGTACAGACTCCCAGGTGGAAAACATGGTTCTTAGCACTTCTCTAAGTCAGCGAGAATGTGCTGGAGTTCCTGCTCACTCCTCCCAGCCCCTTCCACCTCCTGACATACAAGTCATCCAAGTTATCCTGCTCCGGCCATGAGACTTCTCCTGGACTCCCACAGAGTACACCTTGATGATCTTCCTGTGCTGGGTTCCTAGTCTGTCCTTTACGCCCACTCCTGGGGTTTGCCCCACAACTTTGCTGCCTCTCCGATGCCAGCTTCATGATTAGAATCACTTCCTCCCCTCTTCTCTTCCTTCATGTAGCAAGTGCTAATGGGGGACTCCTTCTGTGCTCAGCACCAAGGATGCATCTGTATCCACCTTTCCCCACATCATTGAGGAGACTGAGATTTAATGATAAGAGTGATTATTGTCATGCTCTGGGTGAACTGGAGGAGTGGGGCAGGCTGGAGGAGTGGGACCTGGGATCAAACCCCCTGCTGTTATGGGGTGGTCACCTACCCCCTAAAGCAGGTGAAGTTCCCACTTGGAGGGAACTCTAGATGATGATTGTCATCCAGGCAGGGGGTGAGTAAGGAGTCCAATCTGGGAATCCAGAAGCCTAGGACAATAGCATTTAGCAGGCTTCTAGTTTTATGATGGGAGCTCCAAATAGCAGGGCAAGGATCCCTGGCTCTTGTGAGAAGTGGGAGTTAGTGAGGACTGAAGTCTGAGTATTGATTGACCTGGGAGAGGAAGATGGGGACAGAGTAAGAAATAAATCAGAAGTGCACAAATCAGTCAGGGGCCAGATTAGAGCCAGATCAGAGGCAATAGTGATGTGCTGCCCAGCCTCTTCAGTGTGGAGTCCCAAATCCTTAAATCCTTGCCTGAGGACAGGGCTGGCCCCAGAGTCAGTGCCTGAGCTTAGCTGACAGAAGTCAGCAGGCACTGGCAGAATAGGAGGACGTCAGGACAGGAACCGGCAAGGCCTGGCAGCTCCTCCACCCAGAAAGTTTTTAATTTAATAAGTTGATCCGAGATGATAAAGAAGCATCTGATAAATTGCACATCTGCTCTTTGGGAAGGACAAAAGGATGCAACATAAGGATGCTATCATCTCACTCTCTGGGGCCTCATTCAGGCTGACTTACAGCTTGGATTGAAGCCAGAGTTCACTGAGAACTTGAAGGACTGGGAAAAGCAAATTCACCTTTGAGTTGATCTCTATTATGACTACATTTGTCAGAATTTGAAGAAGCGGGGCTGAGAGTCCACCTGGAGCTGTAGAGGATGCACAGCCAGCCAGGCAGATGCTCTTGAGTATGCATCCAGGCAGCTCTGAGCCTCCCAGGCACGAATCTGGGAGCCTGAATCAAAATTGGGAGATTAACTTGAGAGGCTTGGACAAATGAAGAGTTAGGACCTGACACACTAGCCAAGGGTCTTTCAGTTGTAAGATACAGAATTCCACTCAAGATAACTCAAGTGAAAGAGTTTATTGTAACACTATGGTCTCATGGGCATCTAAGGGGTACAAGCAGAGTATGGCTACAGTTACCACGCAGTTGACCCCTATCAGGGGATTAATTCACCATTTGGGTTAAGGCTCTCGCAACCTAATCGTTTTACTCTAAACCTTCTCGCATTATCTTACACGTGAGCTATTGGGAGACACCTCTTGGGGACAGAAATAGGAATTGGAAAGAAAGGAACAAGGGTGATTTCTCAGGGGCCAAAAAATGTCTCTTGTTTTTGCTTCCATCTCCTCTTGTACTCCTCCCAGTACGACCACCATGCCTAGTTCTACTTCACAGTTCCTCAGCTGACGTGTCCTCTACTGAAATCCTGTGGTACCCTGGTAGGGGTACTGCAGAAGTCCTGAGGGTGGAAGAGATGTCCCAGGGAGGGGGTTTTACCATGAGCCTAGCAGAAGGCTGAAAACCTCCCTGGGGGAGATTGGAGGTGGAAATGAAATAGCAATGGAAGCAGGTAGTGGGTCCAGATCTGTGGCCCAAGAGAAGTAGTGACGGAGCAGTTTCTCATTTGGGGAGGTGGCGGTTGAGCAAATTGACCCCCTGTGATAGCCCAGCTTTCTTTGGGGATAACTTGGCTTTTAGGGACAGACCTCATAATCACACCCTCACATTGCCATTTATGATGTCATTTTCATGGGAAAATATTTTATGAGTTCCCATCAGCCGTCTTAATACTCAGAATTTGGGGACACAGCCTTACAAGAGCTGGAGACCGCTTCTACCCGTGGCGGGACCAATCTTTGCTTCTCAGCTTTGACAACAGAAAGACTGCCTCACCTTTACAAGCATCATTCTCTTGGTTCTTCTTAATCTGTTTCTACTTCTCTCCTCTCTTTTTTTCCTTCAGAGCTGGGAATTGAACCCAGGACCTCACACGTGCTAGGCAAGCGCTCTACCACTGAACCACATCTACATTCTGTCTTTAATTTTGCTCTCCTTTGACTATATGATTTATTGAATGGATTGAATGGGGTTTTATGTTTCCTGATCTTAGTATAAATAATGGTTGATGTCTAAAGCAGAATAAAATGAAATAGACTCTATTAAAGTCTTTTTATTTATGTCGCCCTCCAATAAATGCCCAATACCAGTGGCCTAGGTTTAGAAAGCGTTTCTAACCCTGGTGTAAAAGAATGCAATGGTGAATCCTTTTTGATAAAAATAAAGGATGCTTTCATAAGTAATCACCTCTTTACTTTTTTTTTTTTTTTTTTTTTTTGTACCAGGGATTGGATCCAGGGGTGCTTAACCACTGAATCACATCCCCAGCCCTTTTTGTATTTTGAGACAGGGTCTTGCTAAGTTCCTTGGGACATCACTAAATTGCTGAGGTTGGCTTTGAATTTGCAACCCTCAGCCTCAGCCTCCTGAGTTGCTAAGATTACAGGCATGCACCACCATACCCAGTCCCTTAACCTTTATTTATTTATTTTTTAATAATTTTTTTTAGTTGTAGATGGACACAATATCTTTATCTTATTTATTTATTTTTATGTGGTGCCAAGGATCGAACCTAGGGCCTCGCACATGCTAGGCAAGCGCTCTACCACTGAGCTACAACCCCAACCCTCCCTTAACCTTTTTTAACCTACCGTTTTAGTTTTCCTAAAGCGAGGTGCCTTTGTTCTTGAATATCTCAGCCCCTCTTGGTAGGTGCGCTTTGTTAAGTCTGGACGTCAGCCTTCCTCGCGCATGTGCTGACTGCTCAAGCATATTTACTGGGCATGATAACAGACTACAACCCTCAGTTACCAACAATAGAGGAGACTTTGGGGATGTCACTTCACCTTGGGGGACCTCAGCTTCCTTATTGATAAGATGGAGAGTTGGACCATGAATGAATCTTTTGTTTCCTTCATGAGCCCCCTGAATGCAACGTGAATGGGACACGTGGTGCCAGCTGTGGTCGTTGCTGATTAGATAACCATGAGGACTTGGTTTTCCTTCATCTGATATCTTGTGGAACTTCAGAACAGTCTGGTTAAATTCCATATAACCTGGGCCCTTCCAGAGACTCTCCAGGAGGCTCCCAGAAATATAGGCAGCAATATGGCTGTGGCCTCCCCTTGTCCCTTCTTAGAAAGCAGTGGCCATGGGCTGGAGGGAGGAGGTTAAGGAAGCCCAGCTTCTCCCATAGCAGAGCAGGAGGGAACTGAGCACCCGGTGACCAGTAGGCTGGACCTTCAGATCTGGAGACGGCTTGAGGGGTGGCCAGTGGCCTTGCTGGTCTAAGTTTGGGATGTGGCTTCCTATCCTGCTCTCCTGTGGCCGATGTGCAGGATGACCTGGATAAAGCCATGTTTTTCTGGGGCTGTTTTCTGGGTTGTTATTTCTGTGGTTTCCAGGGAGATGCAGAGAGAGAAGGTGATGATGGTGGTGGAGTTGCCAGTGGAATCTCACTCAGTGTTCTGGTCATATTATTTCCCTTTAGTCCCCTTTAATGACCCTTGCTTGCCCACAAACCATGAGGACAAAGCTCCAGCTGGCCTTGGTGCTGAGCCTGTGGACTTTTAAAGCTGCTCCCCTTTGCTTCTGCTTCCCTGGTTCTCCAACACCTTTTCATGCCTGGGGCTAGGCACCTCTGCCCGAGGCCTCCCTCCCTTCTCTGACATTAGCAATGCCCATAGGCATGGCTGCCTTCCTCCAGCTCAGAGGTCTTAGTGGTCAGCCCACCAGCCAAATCTGGTCTGCAGATGTGTTTTGTTTGTTTTGTAGTGCTTACATTTTTTTTGAATTTACTGCCAACATTTAAAAATCTGATTTCTCATAAAAACCCAGAATTCTGGCGTCTCTTGAAAAGTTAGAAGATCTGGCCATGCTGGTCCAGCAATCCCACATGGCAACAATCAACGGGGTTGCATAACGATGGGCTGAGCTCTGCAAGGGCAGGTGCTCTGTGGTTTGCCATCGTCCCCACCACTCCCTTGTCATCTTTCACACCTAACCTCTTTCACCCTGAAGTGTTACCTGCCTGGCCCCCAACTTTAGGCATTTGAATTTGCACACTGGGCCAGTGGGCAAGTGGTGCCACCTTGGGCCCTAATTCAGGTCTCATGACACTGGACAAGGTTACTTCTCTCCATCAAGAGAGGAAAATCCTGGAACTTCAACTATGACATGGGATATAGTCCTCCTTGGGGGTTTCTTTTCTTTTTTGTTAAACCTTTATTCTCTGGCACCTGTTTATAATGTGGCATGTCATGTCCCAGGCTCTGGATGGCATGGGGTGGGGGGAAAGAAAAGGCAGACAGGGGTATAACTCGGTGTTTTACATAGAGGGCTGGTGACCCTGCATGTGAGTTGGCACCAGAACAGGTTCTTCCTGCCCCAACAAATGCATGGATGGGACCATGAATAGGTGTTAACCTCTGTGAGACAAAGGGGCCTTTGCATTTTACTGATAAATGCCATCACCTCAAAGCACTGTTATGACTTAAAGTGAAGCCCCTACTCCACAGTTCTTCTTCTTTTTAAAAATATTTTTTAGATGTTGATGGACCTTTATTTTATTCATTTATTTATATGTGGTGCTGAGAATCGAACCTAGTGCCTCACATGTGTGAGGCAAGTGCTGTACCACTGAGCCACAACCCCACCCTTCCATAGTTCTTGACCCCAGCAGCCTTCTGTCCTGAAAGGGTACAGGGCAGGGAATGGACATCCTTGCTACTCTTTCTGCTTCTCTCCTTCAGGTCTCTGAGGGAGGGCTTGGGTGGACCTCCTCCTTTCTTTGATCTTTTCTTTCTCTGATTTCCTGAGCTCCTTGCTACTCTTATTGTGACCCAGTAAGTGGGGCTGGTCTTTTGAAACATTGGCACATCTTTATTAGTCATTCAGTCATCTCTGCCAAGGCCATGGGATAAAATCCTTCAAAGACTTTTATAAGGACAACTGAGTGCTTCTGAAGCACTTCTGACTGGGCACTGAGAAAGTCTTAGCCGCAGAGTCTATCAGTCCATCTGCTGTTCTTCAGAGCTTCAGCTGAAGCTCAGTGTTCAATCTGAACAACCACATAACTTTGGGGGCATGCTTATTGGCATTTCTATCTGTGTAAAAGCATTTTCTGTTTCTACATTAGAACATGTATTATGAATGTTTTCTCTTTAAAGGAATTGCACTCCTGTTTGAAAGCAGGTGATGCTGACAGATTAACACATAAGCAGCATGGGCTGGGTACTGTGTAGGGCCTGGGGAGACTCACCAGCCCTGCCTTCAGTTGCTGGATGTTTTGGTCAGCTTTTTCACTGCTGTGACTAAAAGATCTGACCAGAACTATTTTAAGGAAGAAAAGTTTATTTGAGGGCTCACGATTTCAGAGGTCTTAGTCCATAGGAGGCCGGCTCCATTCCTTGAGGCTCAAGGTGAGGCAGAACATCATGGCGGAAGAGCGTGGCAGAGGGAAGCAGCTCACATGGTGATCAGAAAGCAGAGAGATTCCACTTGCCAGATACACATATATACCCAAAGTCATGCCCCACAATTCCCACCTCCTCCAGCCACACCCTACCACTTCAGTTACCACTCAATTAATCCCATCAGGGATTAATTCACTAATAGGTTAAGACTCTCACAGTGCAATCATTTCTCCTCCAAACCTTCTGGCATTGTCTCACACGCCAGCTTTTCGGGGACACCACATCTAAACCATAACACTGGGTAAAGTACCACATGACCGCTCTGCTTCACACCTGTACTGGCCTGTGCTGAGAAGTCCCTGCCCATTTCTGTTGTCCCTCACCAGGCCAGCTGTGTCTGTTCATGGATTGGATCTTCCCACATTCTGGTAGCTTCTACAGAGAAGGTTTGTGTTCCACAGGCTCCCAGCCACACAGCCCGGGGTTCCTGCAGTCCCTGAGAGAGGGCTTAGAGTCTTCTTTTCCTTTTTTTGGACCTTTTTCTTTCTTTGATTTCCCAAATGGTTCCAGTTTCCTGATGGGTACCCCCACATTCAGCCCCACTGGGCCCAGATCTGCTGGCCTGGCCTGGTTCACTTCTTAGTGGGTGACTGTTTTCCATTGATTCATTCTAAATCTGTTAGTCAAAAGGACAAGCTGATGAGGGCTGGTGACAGGTTCAATTCCTGTGTGGACTGGTGAGCTGTCCTCTTCTTCTGTACATGCAGACCAAGGTCCTGAGGGAGCAGGTCCTGAGGGAGTCTGGCACGCATTTATCACAGCCACTGAAAATCACACGTGACATCCAGTCCAGGTGGCAAAAATTTGTATATTTGTATAGTGCTTGAAGCTCTTTCCCGCCCTTTATTAGTATCATTATTAGTTCAACCTAGCACAGCTCTGTGGATCACCAAACAGTTTCTTCTGCCCTTTTACAGTTGGCATGGAGACTCAGGGGAGTCAACTGCTTACCTAAGAACCTGAGTCCAGTCCATCACGTGCTGGGAGAACTCAGGTTCTTGCTGAAGCTCTCAGCTGTCCCCTGCTGATGGGCCAGAGTGGCCACTCTTCTTTAGGGCTCCATTTATTACCTCAGAAACTAACACTTGATCTTGAGAGCCAGTTCATTTGCTTCCCTCCTTTGATGAGGTGGGATGCTGATGGTCAGATGCTTCAGATGATGTGTCACTTATGAGCCCATCAGTGAGGACTTGAGGAACCTGGTGGGGTCCTTGGTCCCATCAAAGTGAATGCCTCTTCCCTCTGGCTTCTTTATTGAGGTACAGTTGATCTCATAGTTCACCAATCTGTGAATTCTCCTACTCACAAAACTTTCATTTGCAATGCTAAAATCATACAGCACTTTTGTGGTTATTCTCAGACATGCAACCTGGAGAACAACTTCTGAGTGGCTGTGTTTGCTCGCTCCTAGCTGAGGCCAGTTTTGTACCTTCAGACCATGTTTCAACCCCCGTACTGTGAACAGGGGTCTTTCTTGTGATGCACTTAGTGCTCTGTTTTTGTTGGTGATTTTGATGTTTAAAATGGTCCCCAAGTATAGTGCTGAAGAGCTGACTAGTGTTCCTGATGGCAAGACGGCTGTGATGTCCTTTTATAAAGCTATGTATTGCTCTCAGGCATGAGTTACGGTGATGTTGCCTATGAGTTCAATATGAGTGAATTGATAACCAGTATTAAATGAGGTGTCTTTAAACAGAAATACACATGAAACGAGGTTATCAGTTGGTGGACATGTGGACCTGACACTGTATGGTGTGTTCTATTTAGTAGACTGTACTGTATATTTCTTCCCTTGAGCCATTATTTGGTATTCACTAATTTGGTATTTGGTATCCAGCAAGTTCATAGAACATAACTACTACAAATAATGAGAACCTACTGTATCTTCTTTCTGCAGGACCAAAGCACCTAACTGAATATTCTGCATTGTCTGGGGTTTCCCTCCTCCTTCTCTGCTCTGGTTAGAACACTAGGGAAGAAGCAGTGAAATGAAGAGCAAGGACTGGAGTCAGATTTTCTCAGTTCTGCCAGGTTCCAACTGCTGACCCCAGATCAAGTACTTTACCTCACCAGACCTCAGTTTCTTTGTCTGTAAAATGGGAATAGCAGTAATACTGGTTGCTTTAACTGAGGCCACTTTGGCTGAAAGTACTTACTAAGCACATGGTTAGAGATGCACAGGATGTTGTCCTGGTTCTCAGGAGGAGGAACATGACTTCCTGGAAGAGGCTGAGGTGGCCTTGCCAGGTTTTGCTCAGGGTTGCAATGGTGGATGCTGCAGGTGGAAGGTGGAGCCTGGTCAGGTGGGACCTGGGCAGTGAGAACGGAGCAGCCCAGGCAGTACACAGTTCAGGGTGGCTGGCAGGTGGGGGACCGCTGGAAAGACTTGTTGGGATCAGACCAGGGGAGACCCAGGGCAGAGGACCTGGACTCATCCTCCACCATCCGCCCTCCTCCCTGACTCTGTACTGGAAGTTCCTCCCTCCCCTCTCACCTTTCTCTGGAGCTCACCTGCTCTTCCCAGGGAGGCCTCTGGATGCTCATGTCTGCCTGTTTCTCCCACACTGTCTGAGGCATGTGAGTTATCATTGTCCATGCATTCCCAGTGCCTAATCTCATGAAGAGCACATTTTAATTACTTGCCCAAATTTTCCAGATAGGTGACCCCTTGCAAAATAAAAATTCAACCTCCACCTGTCTTACCACGATTGAGCAATATCATTATATTTTTGTTTATTTTACTAATTTAGTAGCTGGAAAATGGTGCCTCGTTTTTAGCTTTATCTTCATTTCTCAAGACTAAACTTCCATATGATTATGTTAGTCAGTTTTGTGTCACTGTGACCAAAATACCTAACAAGAACAAATTAGAGGAGGGAAAGTTGATTTTGGTTCATGGTTTCAAAGGTTTAGTCCATGGTGGGCCAGGTCCATTGCTCTGGGTCCAAAGTGAGGCAAAACATCATGGTGGCAGGACATGGTGGAGGAGCTCTGCTCCATTCATGGCAGGCAGGAAGCAGGCAGAGGGAAGAGGGCAGGGGACCACAGGAAAGGTGAACCTCTCTGGGGCATGCCTCCTCCAGCCACGCACTCCTGCCTACTGTTACCACTCAGTCCCTTCAAACTAGTAGAGTTGTTGCACCTCTGCACATCCCTTTGACAATACAGGAGCTTTTGGGAGACACCTCCTATCCCAACTGTAACAGTGACCATCTACTGCCTTAGTCATTTGCGCTGCTGTAGCAGCACACCTTGGACCGGGTAGCTTATAAACATCAGATATTTGTTTCTTATTGTTGTGGAGGGTGGGAGGTCCAAGACCAAAGCTCTGGCAGATTCCATGTCTTGGGACAGATCACTTCTTGGTTCATAGGTGGCACCTTCTCACTGTGTCACACATGGCAGAGGGGATGTGGGAGTTCTCTGGGGTCTCTTTTATAAGGTCACTAATCAATTTGTGAAGATTCAGCCCTGATGACTTAATTGCCCCCCCAAAGGTCCCACCTCCAAATACCATTAAACAAGGGGTTAGGATTTCAACATGGAATTTTGAGGGGTACACAAACATTCAGTTTGTAGTAGCTACTTAATTAGACTTGTAGGGCTGGGGATATGGCTCAGTTGGTAGAGTGCTTGCCTCACAAGCACAAGGCCCTGGGTTCTAATCCCCAACACTGGAAAAAAAAAAAAAATTTGTAGTCTTTCTTTCACATCTTTGCTCATTTCCTTCATCTCTGTGTCCACTGGATATAGTTTTTCTCACTGATTTGCATAAACTATTTATGCAGATTTATTTGTGGATAGTAATTGTTATCTTCAGTACCGATACTTTCCCTTATATAGGTGATTTGTTTTCATTTTGGAGAGTTCATCTTTCTGACATCAAAGTTTTAAAGATTCTGAAGTTAGATTATCAGACCAAATTTTCTTTTTCTTAAACTTCTCAAATTTTAAGATTATTTCTTCAATAGCTTTGGGAAATAACTTTCCTTGTTGTCTCTGTGTCTCTGTCTCTCTGTAGTTTTTCTATGCTTTGCTTGTTAGTACTTAAATTTTCTTTTTTACACTTGTCAATCCATTTGGCTTTGTTAGGGAGTGGGTTAGACACCCCTCCCCCTAATTTCTGAAATGTACTCTCAACACCTCTGTTTTTTATTCTTTCCTCATGTATGGCGATGACTCCTTTATCACATGGTGTGTTTTTATATGTAGTGTTAACAATTTGGTCCCATTTGTCTGTGTCTCTCCTTGTTAGTTTCTTTATGTGCTTTAATATTACTCTTCAATTTTAGAAATCCTGAAGTGTCTCTGTTATAATTTGGATGTGAGGTGTTCCCCAAAAGCTCATGTGTGAGACAATGCAATAAGGTTTGGAGGAGAAGCGATTGGGTCATAGCCTTAACCTAATCAGTGAATTAATCCCTGATGGAATTAACTGAGTGGTAACTGGAGGCAGGTGGGTTGTGGCTGGAGTAAGTGGCTCATTGGAGGTGTGGCTATTTTGTATCTGGAGAGTGGAGTCTCTTTCTCTCTACTTCCTGATCATCATGTGAGCTGGTTCCCTCTGCTACACTCTTTCTGCATGATATTCTGCCTCACCTCGCGCCCCACAGAATGGAGCCAGCCTTCCATGGACTAAGACCTCTGAAACTGTGAGCCCTCAAATAAACCTTTCCTCCTCTAGTTGTTCTGGTTGGGTCCTTGAGTCACAGCAGTAAAAAAGTTGATTAAAATAGTCTCATATTGTTTATTCTTCTGGATGACTTTAAGGATCATTTCCTACAAAATATAATAGGATTCCAACAAAACTGTCTTAGAATTTGGGCAGTGAAGATGTAAAGCCACAGTTTGAGAAGCTAGCGCAGGTATCCATCCTGCCCACCCATCCGGGAGCAGGACATCTCTCCTTTACTTACTACTTTTACAAATCTTTGCAATAAAAATGTGTAATGCTTCTCTGGCTGCACACGTTTCCTACTAAGTTTATGGCATGTTGCTTATGTTAACTACTCTCAACGGGCCCTCTCATTATCCTTTTAATTGGCAAATGTCACTGTGTAGAATTGGCAGGTGGGTGCCTTAATCATGTCCCTGAGAACCTTCCCTCCTTCTCCCCTCACATCCACCAGGTACCCAATTATGTCTTGTCACCTAAGCAGCTCTCCTGAGCTTGCCTTCTCTCCTCCCCATGGCCCTGCTGCCCCTCAGAACATCACCAACAGTGTTGATGTCCCACTGACCTCACATCCTCCCCACTCATCCTCCCCCTTCCCCATCCACTCTCCCACTGACAGTGCTGTTGCTCATACACCTCTGATGGGCCAGCACTGAGCCAGTGAAGAAAATGGAGCTTGCATTTTCCAGGCTGTGAGGGAGACAGGCTATAAACACAGCAAATAAATGAGATCATTGCTGATCCTGCTCAGTGGACCTCAAAGGAAATAAATGGGGGCTGAGAAGATTCTTCCAGCACCTTTCTCATGTGCTTTCAGCTTTTGGTGCAGTTTTTGGTCTTTGGTGTTTCAGGCAAGAATTTAATTGGTGTCTCCTGTGCTCTGGTCCCTGCTGCTCCCTTCCTGCTTCCCCACCAACCATGAAAACTGTGATTCTGACTTCCCCCCAGTGCTGCCACCCGACCACTCCTTCCTTCAGAAATCACCCTTCTCAGAAACTTCTGGAAATCTGGGTGAAGCAAAATTCCCTGAAGGCCTCTGAGATCAGCAGTTTCCCTCTAGAGTTTCACGGAACTCTACAGAGCCAAACCCCACTGGCTGTTCAGGTGACAGCCATTTCTGTGAGGGAAAGAGCAGCCACCCCTTCCTGTCTGTCATTCCCTCCTTCTCACACCCTCCTGACCTGTTGCCTTGGGTGGGACAGAGACCAGCTGTCACCTGTTGGGCAGGTTCAGGCCAACCCTTCATCTAGGGAGGCTGCAATGCAGCAGGTGGGGGTCTGGGAAGAGCTGCATTTGGGGGAGACAGTGAAGGCTGGCCCAGTCAGGGGGGCACAGAGCTTGGACTACAGCATGGTCATCAAGATATAGGAGGTTTGGCATCTTAAGGTGACCTGAAGAATGATCAGGGCTATGGCCCCTGATGATGTACCAGGCATTGTATTTAGATTGTGCTGTTCACAACCTAGAAAGTTAGATCCTATTATACCCATTTTCATAGGAAAGAAAACAGGCTCAGAGAAACCAAAGATCCCTCGGGTTATAGAGAGCCTTCCTTTGTGTCCAGAGGGGACTGTTTTCTATTCCTGAGGCAGGACCTACTCAGCCTTCAAGAACATGGGTTGATTCCTGGTTTGGGGACTGAAAACTATTGACTATTGGCACCTGTGTCTAGGGTAGCCCCCTGGTGGTGGGGGAGTGGATCTGGGGGAGGGGACAGTGAGGACAGGGAGGGCTTGCTAGAGGCAGTGTCCCTGGGGACTCAGACTCCCACTCCTCCTCTGTCGTATTCCTGCTGCACTGTTCTCTCTTCTCCTCTTCTTCCTGGAGGCGCTGCTCCTGTCTCCTGGGAACTTTATACCTCAGAATATACACAAGGCTTCCTGAAGCCTTAGAACCATCCCTGAGAGGTACACTCAGAAAGGTCTCCCAGTGAACACGATCCTTTGTCTTCTAGATGCCACAGAGCAAGAACCTGGGATTTTCCTGACCTTTTCTATTAGATAATTAAGGCTGAATCTCTAGCCCTTGCAAAGACATCTGTGGAAAGGGATGGGTCTGGTATTGCATCTGGGTTTGCCCCTTTGCCTGTTTTAAAGTTTTCTAAGCCTCAGTTCTCTCATTTGCAACTAAATCTAGCCAAAGTCCTTACCTTGTAAGAACTGTGTTAAGAAGTAAATGAGAAAATACAGGTAAGGCAGTATTTGGCATATGCAAAGTATCCAATAATCATTAATTAGACTCTTCACAATGCCAGCCTGCAATTTGGGAACAATTACACAGGGAATCTTGGTCAATCAGCTCTACTTTCCCAGGGATAATAGGATGACCACATATAAATTGGTCACATGAGCCTTTTCTTAATTAATCAGTGAATTTTTTGTACTTTTACTTAATATTTCAATTGTTATGGGTAAGCAGCACCATATGGAGAAAGATTTAAAGAAATTTTATGCCTGGTTATGGTGGGACCCCTTCCTTCCACTGATTGTCAGTGACCATCAGTGGATTCTCAGCCTGAACTTGGTTTCATTAAGTCTGCTTTAAGGAGAATCTGAACTTTTTCCTTGATTTGTGATGCTTGAAGTATAATAACATGTCTTGTCTCTATGCCTTCTTGCTTTATTCCATTCTGTTCCTTCAGACTTCAGAAGAGTTTGGGAGTCAATAATAATAATTAATAGTAATAGTAACTAATTCAGTGACTGCTGATGAAAGCCAGACAGTACTATCTGCTCTGTGCGTATTATTCCTTTCTTAATCTTAGTAACAACCTTATGAGTTGGTTTAGTTTTTATGCAGCAGTAAATAATGGACACAACCAAGAAGCCAAAGTCAGGCTAAGTACAAACAATATGGACCAAGGAGACAAGGATACCTGAAGTTCAGGGGTCAGGAGAGAACTGGAGGTTTGAAGGCAGGTGAGCAATAGGTATCCCAGAGCATGCCTAGCAGAAGGTCTGGTGGTAACTCATCCAGCAATCGGGGAACAGGAGGAATGCAGATACGAGCATTCAGGATGAACAGAGGGTCCAGTGTCAAACAAATGGACAGCTGGCTAGAGACTCCTAGAAAAGGAGGGCTCAAATTTGCAAGATTAATAGGTCGCCCAAGAGTCTCTGCCTAGGGCAGGAGCAAGTTCTAGGCCTCATCAGTCAGTGCCAGGATGTAGGTATTTGCCCATGAACTTGACTGGAAAAGGCAAGGTTGGATCTTGGAAAAGGTCACCAACACTGGTTGAGAGAAGGTGCTGAGAGGCATTCCTTGTTCTCATCAATGAGCTTTCCTCTCTTCACCTTGCCAAGGTGTGGACTCTGTTTCCTTCTGTGATCAGAGCAGAAAAAAAGATTAGATTACAACTTTTTCATCTGCATGAACACATCTGTTTTTGTTTTTGTTTTTTTTAACCTGTCAGAAAATGGTTTCCCTGGCATCTGTTTATGTGTGTGCATGCTTGTGGACACCCACATGTGTGTGTACACTATAAACTGCAGAGCACACATTCTTGGGCGAAGTGTATACTGTTATCTAGTTTTTCCTTTAAGAAAATCCTTTTAATAATGTGTTGAACAAAAATTGGAAATTGCAAAATGTATATAAGGAAATGAACTTCACTGGACAATTGCCAACCAGAGATGATGACAATGGGTATTTCCATCCAGTATGTTTCTCCAGGTTTTTTTTTTTTTTTTATGTAACTTCTATGAAATTAGAATTATACAGGCTTCTATAGGAATCCTACTGTGTACTATTGCCTAACTTTTTTTCTTTTACTTACATATGAACATTTTTTCATTTAGTAAACTTCTAAAACTGTTTAAAAGGTGACAGTGTTCCATTATATAATTTATGCCCTTTGGGGGTAAGGTTGTTATAGTCTTTTTTATTATATTAAAAAAAGCATTGAGATGAACTGCCTTGTCTTCATTACCAATTAATTTATAGTACAGATACCTAGAAATCATATTACTGCCTTGTTTAAAAATTTTGACACATCTTTCACAATTACTTCATAAAATATTACCAATTTGTGGCACTTCTTCATCAGAAGTGTATAAGAATTCCCATTTTATTATACACTTGCCAATATTAAGTCATTTCATTAACAAAATCTGGCAATGATCTTTTAACTCATGTTCCCTTTTCCTTCTGTAGCATTTGAAATTTGGCATGGATATAAGAGTGACTTGGCATTGAATTGCTTAAGATTACACATTAATTACCATAGTGATCGCCTTGTTTGTTCCTAAATCAACTTTTAAAGGAGATCTGCCTTTGTTTTTTTTTTTTTCCTAGTGAATAAGTAAAACCTCAGTTGAGCAGTTATGTCTTGTAGGTAGTTTTCAGACAGAGGCATGCAGATGCTTCATCCCCAGTCTCGCCCCCAGAATGTGACTGAGGCCACACCTGTGCACATCTGAAGTAGAGGGCAGGGTCACAGGCATGGATTCTTGAGTCAGATGGACTCTCTTGGCAGTGCAAATCCAACCACTGACTAGTGGGGTGACCTTGGCCAACTTATTCACTTATTCATGAACCTCAGGTTACTGTTCTGTGAAAGAGGAATAATATTACTTACTCTCAGGATTGCTGTACATAATATGTGTGACCAAAGGGCCCAGCAAATTAAGACAAGGTTGTGAAGGGAAGGCTCACTCAGGTGACCCTCTCAGGTGTCAGTTCCCATATGCTGGCATTACACCCCAGCTCCATCCACACTGGACTCTGCATTTTCCTTTCTCAGGAAGTTTTTTTTCCCCTTGAAGTTTTGGTTTGTTTTTTGCTAACACTCTCCTCAAATGTCCACTTCTTGTTACTTAGCTCAGATGTCACCTTCCCATAGAGACCTTTCCTGGGCTTCATTCCCCATCACTCTTTCATAAAACTTTTAAGTTTCTTCAAAGTGCTTCATCACTCCACGAAATGATGTCATTGTTTATTGCCAATCTTTAGCCCCTCCCTTAGAAGCAGGCCCCTAGGCACTGTCTGCAGGAACCCAGAGCAGGTGCTTACCCAAGAGTTTTTTGAAAAGAATGGACTAGAAACAAAATTGTTTTTAGGATCTTGTGCTGAAGATTATTTTTTGTTTTCTTAGAGCAAAGCAAAGCAATGTTATGCTAGATTTACCTGTGATGGGTCAAAGGTGTAAATACAGCTATTAAAATCAGTAAACACAAGAACTGAGTCTTCCCCAGCAGGGTGGCTTTGACATATGATATAGATGAAGGGTTTGAGTACCAGACTGATCCAGACTGATCCATCTCAACTTCTGTACTCAAAGACTGTGAGTACTCTAAGCCTCAGTTACCCTGCATGTAAAATGGGAATAATACCCACAGATTGGCTTGAGGATTAAATACACAACATATGTGATGTGCCTTCAAATGATCAGCAGTTAAAAAAAGGCAAGTAATCTTGTGTTTAAGAGAACCAAGGATCGAGTCATGTCACGCCTTAAGAATGAGGAACAAAAGGAATAATTAATATGTTTCTTTATTAATTTCCATATTAATGAATATTCATAGCCACTATTGTTCAAATGGGCAATATTGATCTATGGCACAAGGGCTTTGGAAAAGCCTACCTGTCTAGGCTCTCTGTCTTTGGATGTATATCGTTAATATTTCATTAATTATGGTGGAGGGGTGTTGTGTGTACATCAATGTATCGTATGATGCATATAATTAAAGGCACTTTTTGTTGGGAGCGGAAGAAAATTGGGCTTTCCCAAAGAAAAGCAGCTTGCTCCCAAAGTTGCTAACAGATTGCTTCTTAATTGAACTTGGGAGGTGAATTATATGGTGAATTAGAAAAAAGAACAACTCTGAATTTAGTGAATTGTTCCATAAAGGAAACTGTGGGATTGAATTGCAAATGCTGGATAGAAACATTTCAGCCGGGCCCCATGCATCACGGGCCGCTGACCTCTGCTGTGTTTCAGTGAGAGCCCAAACAGGCCCGAGCTCTCTTTTCAAGGCCTGGAAGGCATTCTTTCCCAGAGACCAGCTGTAAGCCTGGGTTTCTTATGCAAAGGAGACGTTTGAATAAACCCCTGTGACTAATGAAATCTACAAGGTCTTTGCATATCCTCTCACTGAAGAGGTAATTAAGCAAAGACCAAATATGGGGAGATATCTGTTTCACATTTTTTTTTTTAATCTTGCAATCATACTCCAGGGAAAATTTATCTCCATACCCAGGACACTTCCTTCTTTGCTACCTACCAGTCTTTGTCTGCGTCAGGCTGTTACCTCTCTTCCTTGTTCTGTGGTGCCTATATCTGTAGTCGCGGCTGAGTCTCACCTGTCTTACACATTAGCTTTTACAGAAAACAGAGGAGCACATTTCATCCATTTAGAGGTGAGAAATGGCTTTTCCTAGAGTTTGACGGGTCTGCCCCCAACTCCACATCTTCCATTCCCGGGGAGCTTTGGACAAGGGAGGTCAGCTCTACGGAAATGAGATGACGTCTCCTCTGACAGGATTCTGAGTGGCCAGTCTCCACCTTGACTGCACCTCAGGATCACCCAGGAAGATTTTCAAAGTTCCTGTGTCCAGACCTTGTCCCAACCAGTTAAATAAGAGCCTCTGGGATTGGGGCCCAGACCACAGTACTTTTTTCAGAATTTTTTTTCCCAGATCATTCAAAATTGCAGCCAAGGTTGGGAGTCCATGTTCCAGGAATAGCTGCCTCCCTCTCTCTCCATAAAAGCAGATAAGGACAAATTTTTCCAGTGGTAAAACTGAGCTAGGAATTATAGTTCTTCTCTTAAATACTAGCTCATTTGTTTTCTTATTCTCCCCTCCATCGTTTGTTACTGAGTACCTGCTATGTGCCAGGCCTGGTGTGGTATTCTTGGTTGGCCAGAAGTTAAGTCTCTTCCTTCAAAGTGCTAGAAGCTAAAAACTAGCGCACAGGGATTCTGCAAAGGAGATCCCAGTACCTTATGGTGAGGGACGTGAATGAGCCAGGGAGCTATGGAAGTGCAGAGGACAAGGGCTTCTGGTCCGAGAGGAGGACCTGGCAGCTTCCCAGAAGTGGTGCCTGAATGGAGACTTGAAGGACCAGTAAGATTTGGGCAGGTGGAGGTTGTAGTAGCTAAGAAAGCTGAATAGGAAGAGGAAAGTAGAAATTCAGTCACCATGTGCTTTGTGTTGCTAAGCTTGAAGCGGGAGTGGGAAGTGGCAGAAGAAGAACATGGACTCCAAATAGATCCCACTGGAGCACACTGGAAATTTGAGGTTTGCTGTCCTTCTGAGAAAAAAGATGGAGCTTGCGTCTCTTGAGGATAAGGACAGAGGAGGGATTTATGTTCTTAACTACCATGACCCCAACCATGTCTTTGACCCACTGGACAAAAATCCTTATGGCCTTTGGGAACAAATGGCCCCTACCAGGTGCCTCCCTGTGCTTGTCCTCATTCCTGGGGAAGGAGCACAGGTGTGAGGTGAGACAGCACCCACTTCTAGCCATTACCAGTACATCTCTGCACCTTCAGGACAGGCAAGTCACACACAAAGGCGCTCATCTGTAACATGGGCATGGTTCATGGCCCATGTGTTAATGGGTCTTTATGAGGCTAAAATTGGAAAACTCCAGGCAAGGGAAGTACTTAGCACTGTTCTTAGGACTTGGTCAGCACCATGACTAGCAGTTAGTACACTCAGTGCTCGTTTACTTAGGGCACCTGGTTTTCCCCACCTTCAGAGTTTCTGCACCTGCTCTAACTCCAAGCACCAGAGAGCCAAGTAAATAAGGATCTTCCTCCCTTCCCCTGCCTGCTGCAGAGCTAGCAGTCTGTCCCAGCCTTGACTCCTCCATCACAGCCTGTGACTCCCCTGCAGCCAGGACTGTGTCCACACACAGCTAGTGTGCTCCCGCTCTCTCTCTTCCTTTTTGTAGGAACCAAGTAAGTCTAAATTGCTGACCATCAGTACTGGGCTTGCACTGCAATATGGATTCTTATTTCAAATCTCAGCTCCCATGTTCCTTTGCTGCTTTTCACCTTTTTTTTCTTTTTCTTTTTCTTTTAGTGCTGGCGATGGAACCCAGGGGAGTTCTATTACTAAGCTACATCCATGGCCCTTTTCTAATTTTTATTTTGAGACAGGGTCTCACTAAGTTTTCTAGACTGGCCTCAAACTTGTGGTCCTCTCGCCTCAGCCTCCTGAGCCACTGGGATTATAAGCATGCACCACCGCTCCCAGCCCTGTCCACCTTTAGTATCCCCTCTCACATACGAAGCTGGTGTAGTTACAAAGCTCTTTCCTCATTCCCTGGCTCCTATCTAGATCACTCAAAAGTCAAAGTCCTAAAAATGACCAGCAAGGCCTCACATGAGCTGCCCGGGCAGACCACCACTGCCCACAGACCTCATGGCCTTCCACTCTCTTGCTAGCTCTTTCCATTCCAGTCATACCCACCTCCCTAGTGCCAGGCACCCTCCTGCCCCAGCCTTTGCACCTGCTGTCCCCTCTTCCCCAGAAAGCCACAGACTTGCCCCTGCTCTTTCCAGACTCTGCTTTTCTACCTTACCTGAAATGGAAAACCCTCGTCCTTAGCATTCCCTGTTCCCCTCACCCTCACTTACTTTCTTCACAGCACTTATCAACAGCTGTCTTAAATATTTCGCTGTCTATTCGTTTATTGTTTTCTTCCCTTCCCTGCATTAGAATATAATTTCCATGAGGTCAGGGTAGAGTTTCTTCAGTGTCGTATCCTGAGCAGCAGAAACAGCGTCTGGCACGTAGCAGGTGCTGGATAAATATTTGTTGAATGAACGAATGCCTAAACAAACCTATTACCTCATTTGATCCTCGCAACAGCCCATTTGACAGATGAAAGATGCTGCAGCCCAAGTTCTTATCCACAGTTGCTCAGAGAGTGGAGGCAGGCTGGCCCCGGAGCTCCGCGACAGCTCGCCTTTCCTCCGCAGATGGCACATTCCTGGGCTGGTGAACCATTTCAGACCATCAGGATTTCCCCTGACCTTTAGCCTGAGAGGAAATGATATCGCAACTGGAAGAATCCCCCGAGGGCCGGGAGCTGGCAGCGGAGGCCCCGGCAGCTGCAGGGAGTGTGTGAGTGGATTCCGAGTTGGCCAGAAAGGCAGCGGAACGAGCAGGATGCAGCACGGAGCCTCCTGTCCCCGCCTGGCGTTACTGGGACCTTTCTCTACAGGAGGCCCCGCAGCTGCAGCCCCTGCAAGGTCAGAGTCATGGGAGGGAGGGAAAGAAGCCTGCTGGTCAGGAGGCTGTAGGAGCTGGTGTGAGGGGCTGCATGGTGGGCTTCGGTGGCCCAGGGATTAGATTGTATGCTGGGGTGAGTTGCTGTTTGAGCAGCGCTGGACACTGATCAGCTGTGGCACAGGGAAGATCAAGGGGTTTCTGACCAGCAGACTTATGTCCTGACCCCTCAGCTCCCCTTATTGGCTGGGTGACTCTGAGTTAATCACCCTAGGGTGTATTTTCCTCTGTAAAATGGGGGTTACATTCTACCTACCACAGAGTGTTCTAATGGGGATCAAAGGGGAATGCAGGGGAAATGCTTTATAAGCTACAAGTTCCTAAACAAATTAAAAAATATATATACTTTATATATATACATCTCTATATATATATAAATATTATATTTTCTTATAAATAGATTATCCTTTGATCCTTTGGGAGCTTCCATGTGACTTCATGTGTGCAATTGTCTCTTCTGGGTAAAAGTCTGCTGCCCTACCTACCAGTCATTGGGGATCCCTCTCATCCAGTCCTCTAGCCCCTGCTGTTGGCTCTGTCCCCAGCTAGATTTCTGATGAGCAGGGACCCAGCACCTCTACTGCAGTGTGCTGTCCAGGCCTCTGGACCAGGCAAAGCTCCTAACTGATCAGCTGCTTTCCACTTCTGCCTACCAATACCCAGAGCAATCTTAAAACACACACACACACTCTTTCAATTCTTCCACAGGGTGGTGACGAAGAGACTAAAATCAAAGATCACAGCACATCTGGCAGGGCCCTGCCTCCTCCTTGGGCCTTACCCATCTCCACATGGCAAGCCCACTCTGGATCCAGGTTCTTTCTACATCCTTCCTTCTCCTGAGGATGCTCTGGCACAGATCCCCACGTGGCCGGATCCTGCTTGTCTCAGATTTCAATCCCTGTGTCACCTCTCCAGAAGGGCTTTCTCAACCACCTTACAAATGACTCCTCCAGTTCCCCTCTGCACACACTGAATTGGATCTTCAGGGCATTTTCTGAAACTGCAATTATCTTCTTCATTTGTTTTCTCATCTACTGTTTATTGTCCAGTTTCCTCTTTAGAATGGATACATCTCGAGGACAGGAACCCTGTCTATGTTGTTCACAGCTGGACCCACAGTGCTTGGAACTGTACCTGACACATAGTAGGACTAGGAAACACTTGGTGATTGACATCATCCTGGTGGAGATCAGTGTTAACTTGGTGTAGGGATGGTGGCCATTAGCAAACACACACCAGCTTCACTGTCCTTGGTGGATACAGGATCTGCACAATCTAATTTTTATAGGAAACAGCAGTTTCTTCAAGGTGACTCTTCCCCAGGGGAAACCAGAATTCATAGAGAACACCCAGAACACCAGGACAACAGCAACTGCATTCCTTCTGGGTGGACCCCAGACAAGACAGCTTCTGTTCTGTTTTTGTGCTGACTTGCTTTCTCTTTTCTCTTCTTTTATTTTCTTTCTTTCTTTCTTTCTTTCTTTCTTTCTTTCTTTCTTTCTTTCTTTCTTTCTTTCTTTCTTCCTTTCTTTCTTTCTTTCTTTCTTTTTGTTCTAATTAGTTATATGTGACAGGAGAATGCATTTTGACACATCATACATAAATGGAGTATAACTTCTCTTGTTGTACATGATTTGGGGCTTCCTTATGGAGTAGGGGTCAGAAAGTGGACTTTGGACTTGCCTCTTTCTAAATTTGACTCCGAGTACTTTTGAGTTGATCAAGGAGAGTAATATTCTAATTTGTGAACGATATGCATGTTTATAAAAAAAATTGGTTATCTTTTTGCTGTAGTATCTAGAACAGTGCCCATCACATAGTAGGTGCTCAATAAACCTTGGTGGAACAAATCACTACTGGTGACCAGTTGTGGTCCTTCATCCCTGAAACTGGTGCAGAGAAGGCTGATGTGTCCTCCTCTTTCTTTTCCCTGTTCTTATAGGTGGACTTGAAGAGCAGCCATCTGAGAGCTGGACAAACGCTACTGCCTTGAATGCCAGCAGCCAGGAAGCTAGAAAGGGTAATGTATGTGAGGCCCTCACCAGGTCTTTGGGTACCTTTTATATTTTTTAATGGCAAAAAAACATAACTACAAATTTATCATTTTGACCATTTTAAAGTGCACCATTTAGTGGCATTGAATGCATTCACAGACACTAAGCCCTGCAGTCCGTGGACTTGAGGTACACTTTCCTTTGGTGGAGAGGGGCTGGCTTGCCAGAGAAAGGGTTGGAATGGCAGCATTTGGTGCTAGGTCTGCATAGTCATCAGTTGAAGTCTGTGTGCTTGGCCTGACTTTTCTCTCTGGCACTCAGCTTGCAAAGTTGAAGCCCCTGAAGGCCTGCGAGGAGAGATGACAAGGTGAGGGAATCTGGCAACTCAAGGAATGAGTGGGCCTGGGAGGCCAGCAAGAGGCACAGTGGGGTGGGGATGGAGGGGCAGCATAGACCAGAGACCCCTAGGCTGCTGAGGGAGGGAATGGGTGAGGTAGCAGGTTGTTTGTGGACAGGGGCCACCTGTCAGCCTGGAAGTACCCCCATGGCCTGTCCACACACAAGGCTCAGACATGAGTGTGGCCTACTAGTCCTGAGAGCTCTGGCCTAGAGATCACTGGAGGCATCTCATTTCCAGAGAAGCCTTTCCTGTTCAGAGTGGGGACAAAGGAGAGAGCCTGCAGGACTCTCCTCTGGCTGTGGCCTTTAGGACTTGGCTTACGGTCAGCAATGGCATTTCTTCTACATAAAGCTAACTGCAGAACAAAGGAATAATTTTTAAATACCAGAATCCTTTGTTTCAAGGATGCCTTTGGAGGGATGAGAGAGAAATGAGTATTTGATTTACTTTATGCTTTTGCTTTAATGTTAACTTTCGTACATATACATGTGTATATATAATTTCATGCACATTTCCCACAATGCATAAATGCGAAAATGTCATCATACACTATTTCTTAGTGTTGCCTTTTGTTCTTTTCCCTTTCATTTGGTACCTCCTTCTGTTCTTTGGCCCCTACCACCCCTCTCCTCTCTCTGGGATGACGTCCGCTAATGACTTTGTGTGCACCATGCACCTATGTTGACATATACACTTACGCAGAACTATACGTATATAAGCAGACATAAACATATACCCAGATAGAGGCTTTGTCATTTTAAACTTGATACATATTTTTAAATGCATCATGCTTTTCTCATCAATTACCTCATGGAAAACCCCTAGAAGGTACTTGTTTTAACTTAAATTTATCCTTTTGAATAGTTGCAAAATATTCCTGGAAGGGATGGATCATAATTTATTCAATCGGTACTTTCTTAATTAGCATTCACTTCACTTCTGGTTCTTGTCTTTATGAGCAATGCCTGCAGGAGACATTTCTGACAGATAGCCTTTTACATTTAGTATGTTTTTAAGAGATGTTGCTAGATTGCATGTCTACAGTTGTGACAATTCACCTTTCTCTAGCAACTTACAAGTGTGCCCCTTTCCCCAGATTCTCACTAGCACTAGGTGTTGTCAGTGTTTTTAACCAGTGAAGAATAGCTTATTATTACTTAATTTGTGTTTTTCTGACTGCTGATGGCTTTGAGCATCTTTTCCTGTGTTTGCTAGTAATTTGGGTGTGCATTTCTGGGACTTGCCTCTTTGTATTCTTTGCTCATTTTCTCTTTCTTCTTTGTGTGGTTTACTGTTGGGCAAAAGTACCCTTAAACATGCTGACTTCAAACAGTGACTTGTTACCTTTCATCACTTTGTGGGCTGATTGAGCTCAGTGGGGCAGTTCTTGACTGACATTGGCTGGGGTCACTAATTTGATGTTACTCATTTGGCAACTGAATGGGGCTGGAAAGTCCAGAAAAGCTTTATTCACCCCTGGTGCTCCAGTGTGCCTCCACGTGGACCCTCTCCCCATTCGGTCTAGTCTGAGAAAGTTCTACAGCATAGCAACTGGCTTCCCAGAGGGAGGAAGCAGGAGATGCCAGATCATTCAAGGCCTGGAATTCAGAACTCCAAACACTCTGCTTCTGCCGTGTTCAAAATGGATTCCACAGCATGTGAGAATCAGCTTGAGCTCACAGGATAAGGGGGGGACTTGTGGGGGTCATATCTGGAGACCATCATTGCATCTTATCTGCTCACCAACAATAGATAGTATCAGAGTTTTTTATACGGTAAGTATAAACTGGTAAAGTTTTTGCAGGTGTAAAATGACCCAGCTGGGGTAGTCAGACACACTTGGGTTTGAATCCCAGCTCACCCATCATTGGATGTGAGGTGTCTCCCAAAAGCTCACATGTGAGGCAATGCAGGAAGGTTCAGAGGAGAAATGATTGGGTTGTAAGAGTCCTAACCCAATCATTGAATTAATCCCTGATGGGACTAATCGAAGTGGAAGGATGCGGCTGGAAGAGATTGGAATTGGGGCGTGGCTTTGGGGCATATATTTTGTATCTGGAGAGCGGAGGCTTTCTCTGCTTCCTGATCACCACGATGTGAGCTGCTTCCCTCTCCAGCCATGATGTTCAACCTCACCTCAAGCCCTGAGGAATGGAACTGGCCTTCTATGGATTAAGACCTCTGAAACTGTGAGCCCTCAAATAAACCCTTCCTCCTCCATAATTGTGCTGGTCAGATCATTTAGTCACAGCAGTGAAAAATACCCATTTAATAGCCATGGCTTTGATTAAGTTATTCAACTCCTTATATGAGACTCGGTGAGAATTAGAAATAATATTTATGTGATGTGCATGACCAGGTGTCTGGAACTTAAAAAGTGCCCAATGAATGTAGCTCTTCCCCTTCTTCCTCCCTACCTCCACTTCCAAGAATTATATTATCCAACATTGAGAGTGCTTCATTTACCTCTGGACTGGGATTCCACAGCTGTTCAACAGCTGCACAGAAACACAATTGCGGAGGACAGGAAGGAACAAGGCTGCTGCAGCCCATTGAAATTCTGCCCCTAGTTGGGTTGCACACGGGACCCGCACTGCAATAAAAGATCCTGGGCTTTGTAAGGAAGGTGAAGAACACACTCCCCCCATACACATATACCTCTGAAACTGGCTATACCCATAGTCTGCAGCTTTTCAGACAATCCTGGTTTGTTCAGAGAGGTTAGTGATGTCAACGATAGGCCAATCCCTCTACTCTGCCTTACAGGGGCAAACAAGCAGGTCTCTAGACACCCAGGGCAAACCAGAGGAGGAAGGAGACTTGGAAGGTGAGGTAAGGATGGGCTGATCCTTGCCATCCCGTCCCTTCAGGACAACGTTGGGCGCCAGACTGCTGTGCCTCTTGTTTTTGCTTGAATGAAAGATAAGTTGTGCCAATCTCAGATTCCTCTTTAATTGCAACCTACCCCTCTTCCGCTCCCTGAGAATAAGAGACCGCCCAAGCAGGAGAAAGGCTCTGGGGGAAGCGTCCCGGCTGCTGGTTTCAGCAGCAAGTTTATTTCCTGGCATTATGTGGCTCCCTTCAGCCCTGACGGTGGGGATTTGTGCCTGCAGCTTTGGGGAGGGTGCATTGCTGGGCTCTCCCAGCACCCCCTGGCAGAGCCAGGAGATGGGAGCTGAGCTTTTGGTGGCTAAGAATGAGATGAATGAAATGGAGTCTGTCACTACTCCATGGAGGGAGCTGTGACTGGACAGAACTGAATTTCTAGAATCATATTCATAAAAGAGAATGGAGGGGGCTGGGGAGATAGCTTAGTCAGTAGAGTGCTTGCCTTGTAAGCACAAGGCCCTGGATTCGATCCCCAGCACCCAAAAAAAAAAAAAAAAAAAAAAAAGAGAATGGAGCTTTCGCCTTCAGTCATGGGCCCTAAGGCCTTTGTGCCACAACAAAGAATAATGGAATCTGGTTGCACCAGGGAACAAGGGACCCACAAACTTGGGTGCAAAATGCCCCTCGATGCTGGAATCCATGCATGTCACCTGTGGCAGTGTGTTTGGGTGTCATCACCAAGCCCAACTAGCTTCAGGCTCACATTTTACCCTGTCCCCAACCCAGGCCTTCATAGTAATCACTGTAAGTCAACTAAGCCCCTCCTCACTGCAGGTGTTTGACATCCTTTGCCTGACTCAATGCTCACAGGAAGCCAGGCTCAGAAGGGGGAAGGGGTTTATTCAAGCCACACAGGTAGCAAATGGCAGCACTTATCTTGAGCTTAAGTTCCCTTAGCCCCAAATGCCTCCATCTTAACCATTGAGCCCTATCAGTGGTTCCCAGATTTCACTGAGCTTGGTCAACAGTGGGGAGATTTAAAAACTGCAGATGCCTTGAACTTCACACTAGGACTGCTGAGTCGCAATCCCTGGGCAGAGGATGACACCGGCATTTTTAAAAGCTTCTAACTGATTCTAGCTGTGGAGCCAGGTTTGAGAACTGTTGTGTAGGATAATCTACTATCTCCCCTCTTACTAAGGGGCTTCTCTTTAGTCTTTCAGAATTGGGGCAGACAAGGTATGGATTCTCCCACCACTCATGGGGTGAGAATTTTGCAGGTGGCTGGACAGTCTGGTGTATACTTCTGGTGTAGGAGTGACCCTCTGCCTAATCTGAAGATCACAACTGCTTGCTTGAGAATGCTGGACCAGGCCTGGTTCTGTTTATGACACGGCTGTGCCTTTAGCCGGAAATGGAACACTGAACAGCGATGGCCGCTTTGCACTGTCAGAGAGGAAAGGGCCCCTCCCAGAGCCAGAGAATTTAAATGGGCTTTATCCCCCTCCCTACTCCACCCCCAGCGTGTTAAATCCTTTCAGACACCCCTGAGCTCCTCTTCAAATGCAGGACTCTTGGCCATAATAAATAATTACATCCTTCTATTTGGACTCCAATTCCAGATAGTAGTAATCCAAGAAAATCCAATAATGACAGTTGCATTAAGATCCTCCTTCCAGGCTAAGCAGAACATCTGTTTAGACATATTTTTAATCGGCAAATGCTTCCTGTGTTGAGTCCTCAGCAAATTAAATTTCTCACTGGACCGAAGGGGAAGCTGTCATTCAATAACCCATCTCTGGAAATTACACCCTAGCCTCTTTCCAGGTGCACTTAAGATTTTCCCATGCTGACTCGGCCACATAAAATCAGCCCTTACATTACTAGATCACATGTGTGTGTAGCACAGCTTGTCCGAGCGGCATTGGGATGTCTTGGTGTTATTGCCTTGAATGGAGGAATATTTTTGCCCAAAGAGGAATTGGCAGAAGAAGAAAATTAAGAGACTTGTTGAAAACCATATGGGAAATGAATAACAAACTTCCACTTGCTACATCGCTGCCTGTGATTACTTAAGACATGATGATTCTCAGGATGTAAACATTAAGGGCTTCAGCCTTGCCAACATTTTGGAGAGGTTTCCGCCACAGAATTGTTTGGACTGTTGAGCTGTTTATTTTTAGAATGGCTCATCCATTCTTTCATTCATTCAAAATTCAAATACCCTGAAAGCTTAACACCAGCCAGGCACTGTGCAGGGTCTGGAGCATTGAGGGTGAAAAGCCAGTCGCGGTTCATGCTCTCATGGAGCTTCCTTTCTATTGGAACAATCCACATTTGAAACTTTAATGCAGTGGATTCTAGGGCTGCGATAGCAAACTCAAATATGCATAGGGCCAGGAAGTTCATGTAAGTGGGGGACGTGGACTGAATGGGACAACATGAAACAGGAGGGGGTTTCTGACAAATGGGAGAACATGTCCCCCTCCTCTGACTACTAGGACAGGTGCTCCTGTACTCCAGTGGGTTGTACCAGGATGGAAGATGGGGTCACTGTTGCCAGATCTTTCCATTTTTAAAGTAAAACTAGAAAATCTGGATTGTTATATGAAATCCCTTGATTTTAAAAAGTTGGCTTCCAAAGTGAGATTTTTAAAAAAACATAGTGTGGGCCAGCAGTGTCCAGGCCAAACAAAACACATCTGTGGGTTGGGTTGATCCCAAGACTGCAAGTGTATGACTTCTGTTCTAGAAATTCTAGCAGTACAACAATTAATTTCAGGTTTAAAAATATATTACATATCAACTTTCTGAGTTGGGCAATATGACCAATTAAACTAGTGGGTACCTCTTATACCAGCATAGAAATGTTGAGGGGGCGTGGAACAAACAAACATTTCCACCACCCCAAATCAAAAATATGAAGTGAAGTTTAAGGGGAAAAATCAGTAAATGACCACGATGAGAAGATAATGGGAAAGTTAACCTCATAGAACTAAGCTTCAGATGGTCGTGAAACCATGCAGAGGACACCAAAACTGGACTAGGATGTGAAGAGCCATGGGCTGCTGTTTTAATGGCCAATGTAATGTCTGTAGAGGTCCAGAAGATGTGGCTGTGATCCCAGGTGAGGCAGGAAGCAGAGACTGAGATGCACATCAAATAAATGCTCTCAAAGGACTCAGAGGAGTGGAAACAAATCTTGCTATCTTTCTCAGGCTCTAATTGGAGACAAAAATATCTTCTGCAAGAGACTTAGTTTACCCAAACCTGTTCCACATGCAGGTATGAGTTCTCAAATTATACTTCCTGTGTAGGAAACCCCAAAGTGAGAAATCAACATAAATATTGATCTGGGATCCATGGAATTCCAAGAGCTCTGAAAAAATGCAAAATGGGGTCACAGCCATGATCCAGGGCACCTGGTACTCTTGGAAGAAAGGAACACCTTTGCTTAAAAATGAACTTTAGGGCTGGGGTTGTGGCTCAGTGGTAGAGTGCTTGCCTAGCATGTGTGAGGCCCTGGGTTCGATCCTCAGCACCACATAAAAATAAAATAAAGGTATTGTGTTCACCTACAACTAAAACAAAAAATATATTTAAAAGGTGAACTTTAAAACTTTAGAAACACAAGAATCAACAGACACAACAAATCGAAGAACTGGGATCTCAAAATATTCAAAGATAAGACAACCTGAAGGAATTAAAATAAATCTAACTAAAATGAATAATGAGCCAGAAGAAGAACTAGAAATTAGATTGGAGGGAAAAAACAAGACGGTATGAAAAAAAAGAAGGCATATTTGAAAAAGCACCAACATAAGTCTTCAATAAATGATGACTGTATTCTTTAAAACTGGAACAAGATAAATAGTACGTTGAACACAACTAAAGAAAGAAAAGGTAAAAATAGATCTGTGAAAGTAATACTGGATTCAGCACTGATAGACAGAGATGTAAAATGTGGAAAAAAAAAAAGGCATAGAGATGTGGAGGTTAAAATGGCAGCCTCCAATGTGTAATCAATAAGAATTCTAGAAAGTGAGGCACAGAGACTGGGGAAAAGGCCAAATAAAACTCATGATGAATTAGAATTTTCCAGAATTGAAGGAAGATGTGAAATTTCAAAAAGAGTACTGAATCCCAAATAGAGAAGTAAGATAAATCTATATATACACAATTATAGTGATTCTATAATTTGCCAAAGACAAAGAGCAATAGAAGGAAACCGATAAAAGATAAGACATAATGGGAAATGGAATGAACATTCAACGAAAAAGAGTGTTCTCATTAGCAATGATGATGGCCACAAGTCATTGGAATACACTCTTTGAACTGATGAGGAAAAAAATACTTGTCAACTTAGAATTCTGTATATTCCCACTTAAACTCTGTTTACGAAGAGTGAGGATAAAAGATATTTACAGATGAAGACTGACAAGAATTTATTATCACCATGACAGAATATTAAAAGAGGCATTTCCAGGTAGGAGAAATGGGATGCAGGAAGTAGCAGTGAGCAAAGGAATGGATGGATTTGAAGGTAGTCATAAATCTGTGTTGCAGACACACAAACCAGCCCTTAATAATAGAGAGTAATTTTGGAGTTTGAGAGCAGGTAACAAGTAACATAAGAAATTGAAGTTTTTCTGTGTTTTCAGGAGACTTTTATTTCTTAAAATGAAACTGGAAGCTCTGGGTTCTTCTGATCCATCTTTTGTTTTTGGTCGGGGGCAGGTACCAGGATTGAACTCAGGGGCACTCTGAGCCACATCCCTAGCCCTCTTTGTGTTTTATTTAGAGATAGGGTCTCACTGAGTTGCTTAGTGCCTCACTTTTGCTGAGGCTGACTTTGAACTCTCAATCCTCCTGCCTCAGCCTCCTGAGCCACTGGAATTACAGGTGTGCACCACCATGCCTGGCTGATCCATCTTCTTGTTCACTAATTCTTTATACTTTGTTAAGTCAAACATGAATGTTAAAAATCAAAGGCAATGCTAAAAAACAAAGGGAATAACAGAAATAAAAAGGAAGTATAGAAAAATTTATAAATCCAATAGAAATCAGAAAAGAAATAAAAATGGAGAAAGGGATAAAAGAAAAAAAAAAAAGCACAAAATGAAAGTAAAGCAATATGTCCAGGCATATTGCTTATAAAACAAATAATGAAATTCATGTGTTGAAAGAATCTTATGTGGAATAGCAAGAAAAACAATCTGGATGTTTATTGTTTATAAGAGGCCCACCTAAAACTTAGCTGAGCTTATATGCAGAAATTCTAAATAAATTATTAGCAAATCAAATCCAGTAATGTATAAAAAGAATTATATGCCATAACCAAGTAAGATTCATTCTAGAAATGCAAGGCTGTTTTAACATTTGAAAATCAATATTTTTATATGTAGCCCACTATATCAACAAGCTAAAAAAGAACAATCTTGTGATCACCAACTAATTTGATATGAAAAAAACATTTAACAAAACCTAACACTTATTCAGGATTAAAAGTCAGCAAGTTAAGAATAGAGAGGATTTATCTTAACTTGATACAAAAACTCTATCGAAGGACCTAGAGTTTGTGTCACACTTAATGGTAAAAGACTGAATGCTTTCCTTACAAGATCCAGAACAAGGCAAGGATGCCTGCTCTGATACCCTTATTCAACAGAGTTCTGGAAGTTCTAGACACTGCAGTGAAGCAAGAAAAACCAATAAAAGGCATACAAATTAGAAAGGAAGAAATAAAATGTTGTCCGTATTTGTAAATGACATGTTGTGTTGTAGAAGAACCCAAGGACTCTACAAGAAAACAAAACAAAAAAACTCCTAGAACCCGTAAGTGAACTCAGCAAGATTGTAGAATACAAGACCACCATGCAAAAATTGCTTATATTTTTGTGTTTTAACAACAAACATGCAAAAACAAAAATAATTGAACTCAGGGTCGCTTAGTAACTGAACCATATCCACAGTCCTTTTTATGTTTTATTTAGAGACAGTGTCCCCCTGAGTTGCTTAGGGCCTCGCTAAACTGCCCAGGCTAGCTTTGAACTCTCGATTTCCTGCCTCAACCTCCCAAGCTGCTGAGATTACAGGTGTACACCACTGTACCTGCCAAAAACAAAAATTTTAAACCCAGTATGTCCTTTATGGTCACTCCAAAGAGATTCTTAGATAGACACTTAACAAAACATGTATAGGATTTGTATGATGAAAATTTTTTTAAAATACTGATAAAAGAAATCAAGGAAGACCTAGGTAAATGGAGAAGCATGAGTGTTCATAGGAGCTTTTTTTGTAATAGCAGGAAACAATCCAGGTACCTTTCACCAGTTGAATGATTAAACAAAACTGTGGAACATGGATCTCAAGCACAGCTACTCAGAAACAAAAAGATACTTCATACACACATCCTGGATGACTTTCTAAAGAATTATGCTGACTGGGAAAAGCCAATCCCCAAAGGTTATATACTGCATGCTTCCATGTATATATTTCTTCAAGAGAATTTTAGGAATGGGGCAGAATAGTAGTTGCCAGGATGGATAGGTAGAAGGAGGAAAGGAGGTGGATGTGATTTTAAAATAGCAATATCAAGAATCTTTATGATGACGGAACTGTTACTGTTCTGTGTCATGAATATGGTAGACACATAAACTCTGCGTGTGATAAAATTATGTAGAACTATATACACACACACGCACACACACATACAAGTAATGCTAGGGAAATCTGAATGAAATCAGTGGGTGTGTCAATATGCATATCCCAGTTGTGATATTGGACTGTAGTTTATAAAATGTTACCATTGGGGGAAACTGAGTAAAGGACACACAAAATATCTGTTTTATATCTTGTATCTGCATGTGAATCTATAGTCTATCTCTATAAAATTTTCATTTTACAAGAAACTATTTCCTGTACAAGTAAAAAGTATGTTGAACCCTGACATTCTGATCAGTGCAAAGCTCTGTTATGATCATATAGGTGAACTTTATTATTATCATTATAAAGAGGGTCAGTAATGATAAAAGAAATAGTTCATGTGGAACATTTAAGAATCCTAAACTTGTATTACCTAACCACTGTGGTTTTAAGCAATCTATGGCTTTAAGCAATCTAGAGCAAAAATTAAGAATAGAGGAGAAAACAACAATTAGTCTCAGGTCTGGAGGTTATCTAAAGCATTTTTCTCAGTAGCTGTTGTTAGTTCATTTTTATCACTATAAGGAGATACCCGAGGCAGGCTGCTTTTAAAGAAGAAAGATTTATTTAATCAGAGTTCTGGAGATTGAAGGGCATGGCGCTCAAATCTGGAGAGGACCTCATAGCAAAAATATTGACCGGGGTATGTATGAGGGGGAGTGATCACATGAGCTGGCAGGAAGCTACAAATTCAGGGCTCAGGCTCGCTCAGATTTTATAACATAACGTTCTTCTGAGCACTTGGGGGTCCCATGAGAGTTCTCTTAATCTCTTCCAATGGCAGCACCCCCAGTGACCTAAGGACTTCCCATTAGACCCCAAGTCTTCCAGGTCCCACCACTTCTTAACACTACCACCCTGGAGACGAAGCCTCCAACACATGAACTTTTTGGTGGAGCCTGGGGGACATACTTATCCACACTACAGCAGAAACTGATACACCAAAGAGCCAAAAGTATTTGGAAGTAGACTATTTGGACAACATATGTAACACACTTCACCTGTCAATAAGACAATGTACATTATTTTAAAGACACATGGAATATTTTTTTTAAAATCAGTCTTATACTAGGCAACAAAGGAAAACTCTAAATATCATGGAATTAATATCTTGGCACATAGGCCAACCATCAATGTCAGTCAGTAAGCCAAATCCAGCTTGCCATGTGTTTTTGCAAATAAAGTTAGATTGGAACACAACCATCACATTCATTTACATATTGTCTTTGACTGCTTTCATACTATAATGGCACAGTTGAGTATTTGCAACAGAGAATATGTGATCCACAAATCTTAAAATATTTTAATACAATACAGTGTTAGAAATCAATAACATATACACAGAGTTAAATGTTTAGACATTAAACATCACACTGCCAAATAATTCAAGGGTCAAAGAAAAATGTCTAAATGGAACTTATAAACTATATCAGTACCTAACACTGAAAATGTACATGTCAAAAGTTGGGATGTGGGTAAAGAAAAAGAGAGAAATTGAAACCTTAAAAATGTTAATATTAGAAAATAAGAAAGATTGAAAATTTATGGGTTAAGCATTCAACTCACAGAACTAGAAAATCTTTGATTTTTTAAAATTAATATTTGCAAGTTTGCCAGAATAATTCCATGGGGAAAAACTAATCTTTTTAACAACTAGCACCAGAACAACTTGCAAAAGAATGAAGTTGGACCCCAACTTCATACCATATATAAAAATTAACTAAAAATGGATCAAAGACCTACATATAAAAACTAAAAATGTAGAACTCTTAGAAGAAAACATAGGTATAAATCTTTGTGACTTTGGATTAAGCTGTGATTTCTTAGATATAACAGCAGAGGCATAAGCAACAAGAGAAAAGCACAGATAAATGAGACTTCATCAAAATTTACAACTTTTATATTTCAAATGGTAAGAAGTGCAAAGATAATCTATGGAACAGGAGAAAATATTTGGAATTCATGTATCTGATAAAGATTTGGCATCTATAACATATTATGAATAATTAGGGCTGGGAATGCAGTTCAGTGGTGGAAAGCTTGCCCAGCATGCTTAAAGCCCTGGCTTGGAGCCCCAGCACCACAAAAACAAACAAATATAAAGAAGAATTATTTGTAACATGGAAAAAAAAAGAAAACAAGTAAGGGGTGGAGCAAGGATTTGACTAGATATACAAAGGACCAGTAAGCATATCTGAGATGTTCAACATAATTCATCATTAGGGAAATACAAATCAAAACCACAATGACATGCCACATCACGCCCCTTAGGATGATTATTATAATAAAAAAAGATTGACAATACCAAGTGTTGTATACCCTGGTATATTGCTGCAAGGATGTGAAACAGTACAGATGCTGTGGAAAACAGTCTGGTAGTTCTGCAAAAGGTTAAATAGAGTTGCCATAGGACCCAGCAAGTCCATGCCTAGGCATATTTGCAACAGAATGGAAAACAGTCCAAAAAAAATGTGTACGTGAATGCTCTTAACAGCATTGTTTATAATAACCAAAAAGGGGAAACAATCCAAATGTCCATCAACTGAAGAATGGACGAACCAATTGTGGTATATCCATACAGTGGAATATTATTTAGCTATAAAATGAAATGAAGAACTGATTCATGTTACAACATAGATGAACCTGAAAAACATACCCATTGAAAGGAGCCAGACACAAAAGGCACCTGGAGCATGATTCCATTTATGATAGACATCATCCATAGAAACAAGGGAGATTACTGGCTGCCAAGGACTGCCAACAGAGCCATGGGGAGTGACTGTGAACAGATACAGGGTTTCTTTTTGGAGTGATGAGAACATTGTACATCTTGATAGTGGTGATGATTGCATAACTTTATGAATATGCTAAAAACACTGAATTGTACACTTTAAAAGGGTGAATCTTATGATTGTGAATTATATCTCAATTTTTTAAGAGAAAAAAAAAGCTAGAAAGAAGACATCAGAATAAAATGCATAAAAAGAATGAAATTATAAATAAATAAAATTAATGAAGGTAAGAAAATTGAAAAGAATTTAAAGGAAAAAAACCCCAAAACTGCATTTTAGGGGGTGGAGATGAAAACTGAAGCAAAAATGCCCCAGGTGAGAACAATGAGGGATTCCAGGCAAGCAGACCTTTTGTTTTCACAAACCCATAAATTATCTGAATGATTAATAACACAAGTGTGGATTCAGGTATGTGGCGGCCCCAGGCTTAAGCATTCTGTTCCACCTGTCCACCTCTGCTATTTCCAGAAGTCTAACGCTTGGACTCAGAACCTTAAATCAAACCTCTGTTTCCTACATTCTTCTCTTATGGGTCCAGATGTGACCAGACACTGGGGAGAGCTGGGAGATTTTATGAGGCTTGGTTTTTTCCAGGGTTTATCCTACAAATAATTTATTTTTTCACACTCTGGTCCACTTTCTTTGCTGTACTGGCCAAATTACTTCAATATTTGCAACATTGATTGTCTTGAGTCAAGGCAAAGGATTGACCCAGTTTGCTCCCCCAAATGCTCATGGCTTTGAAGAGAACATTCAGCCCAATCTGGCCTCACACAGGGGGCTTGATTCTGTGGCCCACAGGGGCCCCTTTCAAGGTTTCAAACAAGCTGATCCTCTCCCATCAGAGGCTGGTCCACTTACTGCACTTCCTCTTCCTCCCATTTGGAATGCTGCCATCCCAGGGCCCAAGCCCTGGACAGGTGCAATGCCCGCCTTAGCATGCGGGTTTTAATGCCCCTCTGTGGATTTGTGGTTCATGCAATCTTGAGGTAACACAAGTGGAATCAGAGGGCAAAGTGCATGGTGCCCTGACTGTCTTGCAGATGGTAAAGAGGACATCATGCTTCCGCACAGCCCTGGGACCTTGGATGCCACAGCCAAGACCTTCTCTGCCCGGGTTCGAAGAGCCACAACTTCAAGAACTGAGAGGATATGGCCTGGAGGCGTCATCCCCTATGTCATCGGAGGGAACTTCACTGGTTAGTAGCCCCAGAAAAGGCTCCCTTGGGGCTGGATGCTTTGGCTCCCAGGGTTGACAGCATCCTCCCAGGAGTGACTTGGGTGGGACAGAGTGGATGCCAGGACCACAGCAGTCCCAATCTTCTAAGGCTCCCTTGTTCCTAGGGCAACCACAGTCTCTTCTGAGGCTGTATCCCCAAAGTGGTCACCTCGTTCCCAAGGATTAGGAAGGAACAAATCACCCTGGTCCTGAAGACGGATGGAGTTTGCACAGTGACCATGTGAGGACAAGCCACACCCATCCCCAGGCACAAGGAACAGCCCAAGTGGCTGTACATGGTAGCTTGTCATCTTCTGCCCAGATGAACACCAGGACATCGTGGTCCCTATTAACCCCCATCTGAGTAGTGCTCTCCAGGGCAACCAGGGTGCCAGTAGAGGTGACATGACGTAGCATGATTCCCTGGGTTCAAATCCTGACATTTTCTATTCCATAGAGATGTTTTAAGAATCAAGGAAATTAATATAGATAAGGCACTTAGGATTGGGCCTAGCATGTGGTCATTAGTATTTTCTATTAGTGTTATTGTCTTCAGAACATGTGAGTGATCCATGGCTTCCCATTGCCTCTAGAGTGCAACTGAAACTGCCTGTCGTGGCCTACCAGGCTCTCCCCTGGTGGCCCGCCTCCCTCCCCTTCCGTCTTCTGCCCTCTCCTTGTTCTTCCCTAGTCCCTACACTGTAGCCTCAGCAGCCATCTTCCTGTTCTAGAATATGCCCACCTCCACATGTAGTCTGGCACTTGCCCTTCTGTTTGCCAAGAGCTTTGCGTGGCTGGCCACTTCTTATCAATCAAGTCTCACATCAAGGGACACACATCCACAGAAAGTCCCTCTGCCTCCCCATAACCCCACCAGCCACTTGGTGCCCCAGCACCCAGTTTAGAATCTTTACAGCACTTACCATCACCTAAAATTACTTCCCTTCTCATTTCTGGTTGCTTTACCTCTGCCCAAGCTCTATGGGAACTAGAATTTTTTTTTTCTTCCTGTTTTCACTCCCATATCTCCAGCACCTAGGACAGGGCCTGGCCCAAAAGAAGCAAAATCTGCCCACTATACTGTGGCCAGTATAGCCAGAGTTGAACACCTCAGTAAAAAGCCACAGAGTGAGCGCCCAGCCTCCCAGTCCTTCAGCTCCCTGCGGCTCTGTGACTTCTACTATAAGAGGTGTTTGATAAAAGCAGGTATCCTGATGACCTGCCATGGCCACTGAGAACCACAGAAAGCAAGTTGGTAAAATAACTGCACATTTGTGGAGAAAGGGGTCCCCGTAGCCTGGGAGGAGCATGGAGCTGCCCCTTTCTTGATGGTGGCATTACCCACACTTCCTAGTGCCAGATGCTTCAATAAGTGCTGCAGTAAAAAGATGACTAGGACTTCAGCCTGCCCTCGGGGAGCCTCCAGTTCTAATAGCAGAGAAGGATGCATGCCCAAGGAACCAAAATGTAGGGTTATGAAAAGCTGTTAATGTTTTTGGAATCTTAATTGTGTTCTGTCAAGTCTGGTGTGCTCCTCTGACCACAGATTATATTACCTTCATCAAAATGAACTCATGGTATATTTTAGGAGTTTGATATTCTTTAATAAGTAAAATTGCTATTTTACTGAGTAATTCAGCTATAAACAAATTAACTGAAAGTGTCAAATGTCAAAAAGAATGGATAGCTGTTCCTCTTTATTCTGTGTCTGTGTTTTGGGGGACAATATGACACCTCATCCATATCTTCTAGACTGTGTTGGGAGTTTATTGCAGTGCTTTCTGTTTTTATTTTATTTTATTTATTTATTTGCACCCCTCTAGCACTCAAGACTGTCAGCCCCAGCCCTCTTTGTACTTCCAAGCACCCATGTTTTTTGAAAGCGTTTTGAAAATCTAAAAGATACTTAATTGATAAAATGGTATATATTCAAGGTGTACAAAGTGATAATTTAATACACTGATTACATCATGTAATAATCACCACAATTAAATTAATTAACACATCCATCACCACCCATAGTTACCATTTGGGGTATATGTGTGGGGATGGTGGTGAGAATATTTAAAATCTGCTCTTATATTTTAAGCAAATATTACAGTATTATTAGCAGGTTTGTTTGCTTTGCTCATCAGAGCAAGCTTTGTTTAGGCCAGCATGTCTGAGGAAGGTATGACCCCAAGTATGAAGTGACCAGTCCTTGCCCTGTCGTTTCAGGCAGTCAGAGGGCCATTTTCAAGCAGGCCATGAGACACTGGGAGAAGCACACCTGTGTGACCTTCATTGAGAGGACGGATGAGGAAAGCTTTATCGTTTTCAGTTACAGGACCTGTGGGTGAGTATTCAGAAGCAAAGCCACCTTAAGCAGAATCAGAGGTGATGGTTCAGGGGTGCATGAGTCTTAAATTCCTCTGTAACACTAAGGTGATGCTTTATAGAAGTTGAGGCTTTGCTGGAAACTCTCCTTGCCCTCTGCGAAATTGCAAGCCACTGGCAAAACAGATGGGTCCAAAGTGACTCCAGAATATCCACTCTTAGGTTCCATTTCCAGGAGAGCAATGGGTTGTGTTTTATATGGGGAAAGGCTTAGTTCAGTGACTCTTAACCTCTGACCCCACTGAGAAGCCAATACCTGGAAGGATGAGCTGTCCTTTTTCAAGAATGAATGTGCTTAGATGCAAAATTCTGCATGGGCTTATACACTTCCTACAGAAATGTGAATGACTGAATTATGAAGAAATATATCTGTTATGTTGATAAACATAAGTGTGAGGTACTCTCCACTGAAAAAGAAAGGTTCCCATCCTAGGTCAAAAGTAAAAATCGAATTGCATGCTCTAACATAAGCTAAGAATCATGAGCTAGGTCCATAACCCAGAGAGGTTTAAAAGCAAAAGGAAAGGAGATGTACTGGCAAATGCTAGCAAGGGAAACTGGCAGCACAATTTTAATTATAGATGAGGCTTTTATTGTTTTGGTTTTGTTTTTGATTATGTGTGTATTTATTTTGTGGTGCTGGGGATGGAGCCCAGGGCCTTGTCCATGCTAAGCCAACTCTATCACTGAGTTGAGCTCCCAGCCCTGTTTTTGTTTTTGAAGTTAGAAAGTGTTAAAAAAAAATTGGTGGATACTTTATAATAAGAAAAGGTACAAGTTATGGTGAGAATATGTGTCATAAATATTTATGCACTAAATAGCATAGCATTAAGAGTTATAAAACAAGCCTTGGGAATCTAAGGGGAAATTGACAGAAATACTAGCAGCAGGAGATTTACTTCATTTTCATCAGCCCAAATAGGTTAGTATCAAGCTGAATAAAAAGTAAGTAGAGAACTATAGAGGATTTAAAAAATATAATTGAGTTGATTCTGTAGATCTATCATATTCTGTAACATCTTTATAAAGTGCTAGTTGAAGGCATATAGACATTGTCCCTCTATTCAGCATTAAGATCATCTCAATGGACCCTAAAAGGCAGAAATAGTATTAAAATATCCTCAGATTACAAAGCAATGAAACTGGACACAATAACAAAAATAGAATTACCATTACTTGGCAAGTTAAAAGCTTCTCCACCTATTTTTTTTATAGCTCTTAGGTATAAAGAAATCAAGATTAAAAAGGTAGAATGACTAGATAATGAAAGCCCAGTGGTTCAAAATGAAATAAATAAGGACAAAGCTTTATCCATAAAATATCCACACCAATACTCAAGAAGTAAGTATCCAATTAAAAGAAGTCAGCAACAATAAATAAAACAGATATAAACCACCTTTGTCACAATAACAAAATAAACCTAATGAGAGCACAAGGAAACAAAGTAAAACATTATAGGGCTAATAAATTCAAGAGTGAATTCTTTGACTAAACAAACAAGAGACAATAGATAAACCACTTGTTGGTGTGACTGAGACAAAAAGTGGCAGGACAGAAACACACAACATTAGAAATGGAAAAGATGTGGCAGGATCATAGAAGAGTAGTTTACAACATTCCAGGGCAAGAAATGTGGAAATCTTGACAATGTGAATGACTTCAAGGTAAATGTAAAGTACTGGCACAGACCAGTGACTTTGAAAGAAATTGAACAATGGAGGTTAAAAAGCTATCTTGCTCCAAGCACCAAATTCAGAGTTTTATAGGGGAATTCTTCTAGACCTTCAAGAATCAGATTTTTCTGATACTCCTGAAACTTTTTGGAACATAGAGAGAAAACATTTTTAAATTCCTTTAAGGGGCTATCATAGCCTTACTGCCCTGAAATGACAAGAAGGGCATCAACTATAGGTAAATAAATAAGTTATAGACATCTCACATATGAATAGTCATGCAAGATCCTGAGTAAAACATTAGAATTCAGCAGTAAGAAAAAGGAAGAGTAGGTTGCCATGTAGGCTTACCTAAGGAATACAGGATTAGTTCAACATTAGGAAATCTACTAACATGACCGATAGGCCAAAGATGTGCCTTTTAGCAAATCTCAATATATGCTAAAGGGCATCTGCATGGTTCAACATGCATTTTCTGTTTTAAAGAAGGAGGTAGCACAGTAATAGATGTCAATTACAAAAAGTTTGTATGTATTTTCACATATACATATAAAACACATTTGTATCTTATATCATTTGAAACCATAAGCCAATATTGCTAATAATCCTAGAAGGATTTCTGTTAGAATCAGGAACAAGCCAAAGATGTTTATGGCTACTACCATGATTTAACCTTGTTTTGGAAATACTAAGTGATATAATGAGATGGGAGAATGAAAAAAACACTATGAATATTGGCAGGAACAAGGCAAAGTTCATGTTATTGGAAGTTAATGTGATCGTGTGCCTAGAAAACCCAGAAAATCAATCGAAAAACTATTAGAAACCCAAAGAGACTCTAATAAGCTGGACTGATCACAAAAGTAACTGACGAAAAATGAAGTGCTTTTCTTTATACAAGAAATAGCATGATGCATTCTACAATGGAAAAATATCACTTTTTAATCATAATCAAAATTTCAAATGCACATATCCTTTTATTCATCAATTCCATTGCTTGGGATTCACCCTGCCATGAACAAGTAAGATTCCAACTGTTCCTGTTTCCCTTTTGTTTCATTGTAATTTATTTGTTCTATTTCTCTCTTGCAGCTTTGTTTAAATAGCAAAAACTAAGTGTACATTGGTAGCAGACTGATGAAATAAATTTTAATAATATAAAAATATTTAGTGCTGAGAAATAAACTTGGTACTATATTGCTTTGAAACAAATTAAAGAGGTCTATAATGTGTTCTGTGGAGTCTAAAATGAGGGAAAGAGGCAGGATGAAAAATAAGGTACATAGTGTATTGTATAATTTAAATATATACTTGTATAAAGAAATCTTTCTGTATATTTGTATCTTTAATTGGGAGTACTAAGAAACTGTTAGCAATTATTAGCTTTGGATAGAGATTGGATGTGCAGATGAGAAACTTCGACCTTTTGAAGCATGGTCAAGAGACGTCTGGATGATGAGATTATGGGACATCTTAAGTTTTATACCTTTGTCAAAATAGTTTGATAAAATCAGTGTTGGCCAGTGTATTAGGAATAATGAATAAATATTAGTTGAAAAAAGACTTGTGCCCAGAAGGGAGTCATCTGTTTCCTCTGACAATGGTACCAAGAGGCAAACTTTCCAGAAACTCCTGCCTCCTTCTGCTGTCTCTTTTCCTCATCTTCATAGATCATCCAGTTGAACCCCAGGTGCATGTGCTTAATTCCAGGAGGAGAAACTCTCTCTTCCTTCATATTCCCAGAATGTTCAAGAAGCATCTTTGGAGGAAATTTCTGTATGGGCAGAGAGTTGAACAGTGAGAGGACTCTCACCTCTGAAAAGTGCCAGTGGGCGGGGTGGGACCCTGACCTGCTGACCTGAGTGTTTCTATCATTGTCCAGCTGTTGCTCCTATGTTGGGCGTCGAGGAGGGGGTCCCCAGGCCATATCCATTGGGAAAAACTGTGACAAGTTTGGCATTGTGGCTCACGAACTGGGCCACGTGGTTGGTTTCTGGCATGAACACACCCGGCCAGACAGAGACCAGCATGTCACCATCATCAGAGAAAACATCCAGCCAGGTAAGGAGGCCCGTGTGGAGTCTGGAAGCCACCAGCCAGGAAGGTGGCATCCACAGGGTCAAGAGGGAGTGGAGGAGAGGGCCTGTTGGGAGTTGAGCAAAGGTAATAGCTAAACATGGGGCAGCAACCCAAATGTGCAGACACTTGCTGCCAGCACTGCCACTGTCCACCTGTGCCTTCTTGGGCAGACGTCTGCTCAAGTTTGTAGAACAGAAGCGAAATAATGGTTTTCCATGTTGTAAAGGACAATTTCCTAGATGGAGCGGAATCGACCAGAACACTGTTGCAGCATCAGGACTGATCAGCCAAAAATAGAGTTCTCCTGGCTGCTGTCATGAGTCATTTTGCTGACTCGGGCAACACATGGTTTTGAAACGGCAGTGCAGTTAAGAGATGAGTGCGTGTAAGAACCGCGTTTCTGCCTAGAAGCATTCTGCCCCAAGGCAGCTGATGTGCACAGATTTTTAAAAACATGTCTTCTCATATTAAATAATTTGATTTAACCTTTGATATTTAACAGGAAAGTTGCTTGTTGAATTATATGGTAACCTTAAACATGCTTTAGAGAATCTAAACTGTGAAGTTCTAGGAATTGAACTTAACTTGGATTCATTTGCTTTTCTTTCTTCAAATTGACAGAAGAGAATTTTTTAGTTTTTAGTTTAAAAATAATTTTTTCTTTTTTTGACAAGCAGATTGAGTGCTAATCAGCCTGCAAATATAGTTAAAGATTTTCAAGTGGCATTTGAGGAGGGGTGTTGGGTGGCGAGGCCAGGAGAACACAGGGCTTGTGCTAAGTTTCCAATTTCCAACTTCTGTTAGAAACAGCAACAGGAAGCTCCACGAGCCTGTTATTTGACTAGGTGGGATAAGAGCTGTGGGAAGTGCTATGGGCCCTCCTTCTCCCTCCTCTGCCTCCTTTCAGGTGCTGCCTTGGTTTTCAAAGGCCTTAACAGAGTGTTGTGTCACAGGTCAGGAGTATAATTTCTTAAAAATGGAAGCTGGGGAAGTGAGCTCTCTGGGAGAGACCTACGACTTTGACAGCATCATGCACTACGCCCGGAACACCTTCTCAAGGTCGGAACCCATGCTCACGCTGTCTGTTTTATTGTACCTGCCGCAGGCTTGGGTCAGATTCCTGAGGTCTGTGCAGAGCAAGCGAGTCTCTGCATGCTCCTAGCACGGCTGGCCTGTCTGTCCTTGAAATACAGTGGCCTCTGGGCTGCAGTGAAATATAATCTAATCAGGTTCCCGCTAATAAGATTGAATCCCATTGTGAAGCTGGCGTTCCATCATGTCCTAATGTCACAAGCAGCAAACTGGAAAAGGGGAATTATTGAGAGGTTGGCTGGGGTAATAACTTAGAGGCTGTGTGTAAAATTTCAGGGGGTGGAGGAGCATCTTTAAAGCATGTCCTTGTGTTAGCGTGGTAGTGCTCACCACTTCTCCTAGAAGAGGTTTGGTTTATTGGAAGCTGGGTTGTGTCAGAGGACGGAGGACTGTAAATCACAGATTCACCTTAGAGGTAAAGACGTGAGGCTCCAGCCAGCTCAGAGGTGCACAGGTAGCTGGGGTTGGAGCTAGAACAGGGATCCAGGTTCCCTGCCTGCAGGTCACAGATGATGGAAGCTACTGAGTAGGACTGGACCAATTACTTCTGGCTGGTATTGGCAGGGTCTGAAGAGCTGTGCAGCTGTGTTGTACAGATGTTATGTATTCTCCATACTGTCCTGCTTCTGGACCACATAAATGTTTTGCGTATACAAGTTTTTCCCTACCAGTCCCATTTTTGTAAGTCTTCCCTGCTCTTGAGTTAAAGAAGAAACACAATACAGATATTTTCTCTCTTGGCACTTTCTTTCTGGTCTCCTCTTAAAACCAGCTGTTTGTTTATTTAATGATTCCCCCCAGGAAAGGTGTGAGGTGATTTCCAATAGGACAAGAAAAAAAATCAGGAAAAGAGGAAAAAATAAGGATAGAAGCCTGGAAAAAAAAATTAGTACTCAGAATACATGCCATAAGTTCTTGTACATCTTGTTGGGTTAGCAGCAGACCCTGCCCTGTGTTTCCTGGGAGTCACAGCAAAAAGGGAAACAATCTGCTTTGGGAGTTGCCATGTGCATAAAGATTAAAGGCAGCCATTAGCTCAGGAGAGTTTCTAGACTGAAAGGGAAACTAGTCACCAGGGCTCCTTCATTCTCAGGTGAGACGGGTGGAGGCCCCTGGTGATGGGGGTCATAATATTAGTACATTACAGCATCCCAAGTTCTCCAGGGCACTGTTCCCTGGCCACACAGCTGAGTCAGTCCTGACCTCTCTCCTGTATCCAGCATTTCAAGTGGCATAGGCTGAGCCACCCTTGGTTCTTTGTTTGTCTCCTGACTCTTCTTCAAAGACACAAGGGGCACTGGAGTGTGACAAAGAGACCACTGAACTGAAAGTAGGAAGACAGGGTTCCAGACCTAGTTCTCTCAACCTTGCTGCTGAGATAGGTGCAGACAGCAGTCAGGGGCAGCTGTGTGGTTGGTTGAATCTCCCACTCTGTGGGGCTCAGTCTCCTCATGAGAGTGTCCTCTGAGCCCCTTCCATCTCTAACCTTCATGTTACATTTTCTTAATCTGGTGTAGATGGGTGAGAGGTTGACAGATACGATCTTACCTGTTTCTGTACAGGAAATCTGAAGCTGGCTGGGCTTCCTCTTCCAGGCAGGGAGGCTGAGACTTTGAGGGCCCACCATGGGGCTTTGCGTGCAGAGTCTCAGGAAGCCAGTAGAGTGGGCAAGATGAGAGCCTGTCAGGGGGTGTGTGTCCCTGTGTGTTGGGCTGAGCCCCCAGTTTGGGAAATGGCACAGGGAATAACCAAGTGTCACTCCATCATCCCAGGGTTGCAGGCTATTACAGAGAGACCAAGTATTTCAAGAGCAGGAAATTGTCAAGTTGGCCCCCCTGAGAAGTGGGTACCCTGGATCTTGTTTCTGTGGCTTCTGTAACTTCATATTGCTTTATAATTAATTATGGAATTATTATTGATCTGTTACTATTTATCTTTCATATTCCTCTCTCCCTTGATAGATGAGATCCTTGGGGACAGAGTCTATCTCATTCTCTTTTAGCCTCCAGCACCCATTAGGGTGCTTGGCACATAGTTTGTGTGCTTGGCACATGATAGGTATTTGTTAAATGAATACACTAATATATGAGTTCAGAGGGGCCTAGGAGGTCTGTAGCATTTTGCAATTCTTTCCACATATTCACAGTAAATGACTTCAGTAAGGAGAATCTGTGTCTCTCCAAGCTGGAGTGGGCTGTGGGGACTGCAGTGTCTTTGGGCCTCCTCTGTGCCAGGTGCTAGAAAAAACTCAGGAGCCAGAGGCCAGACAAGGGCTCTTTGGACACCAGCACTTCTTTTCTTTTCTTTTCTTTTTTTTTTTTTTTTTTTGGGTGCTGGGGATCGAACCTAGGACCTTGTGTTTGCAAGGCAAGCACTCTACCGATTGAGCTATCTCCCCAGCCCCCCAGCACTTCTTTTCTTGTCTTTCTTTAAAAAAGAAAAATCTCTTATTTTTCCCCCCTGAGATTTCTAGCTCACAATCCCAACCCTTTTGCCCCTCAGGAGACAACCATTACTGCTATTATCAAAGTGAACCATTTTATCAGCATGAACCAGTGGAAATCCATGAGCCAAACCCATGAAATAATCTCTCCTCATCCAAAGTACCCAGAGTCTCTAGGAGGGAGATTGACAGAGGCAGCACTGGGTGTGATGGGCAGCTTTCCCTTCTGCAGCCGTTATCATATCTATTATTGCAGAACAATTCTCTGCCTAACCTAGCAGAACAATCCGCTGCCAAACTTCGTGACTTAAAACAGCAGCTCATTCTTTTTTCTGATACTCTGGGTCAGTCTGGCTCATTCTTCTCTGGTCTTCCCTGGTATCACTCACACAGCAACAGTCATTTGACAGTTTGCACTGGAAGGTAAAGATGGCCAGTCACATATCTGGGCAGTTAGTGCTGCTTGGCCATGCCCTTTTCGTGGGTTGTCATCCTCCAGTAGGTGTGACCAGGCTCTTCTCTGTGTGAGGACTCAGCTCCTGGGGGCAAGCTGGGAAGTGGCAAGCCCCTTAAGGCCCAGTCTTAGAACTTGCGTGGCATCTCTTCTGCTACAGTCTACTGGTCAGAACAACCCACAAGGCCAGCTCAGACTCCAGTGAAGAAACAGACTCCACCTCTGAATGACAGGAGTGGCAACTTCACATTGCAAAGGGATATGAATATTAGGAGGTGTGATTAATTATTTTATTAATCTACCACTGCTTTCCTTTTACCTCTGCCTCAGAGTTCAGAATGTTTTTTTTTTCCCAAATCTAGTATGCTACATGTGGAAACCTAAATTGTCTTTTCTGCCAATTTTCATACACATGGAAACTTAAATTGTCTTTTCTGCCAATTTTCTGCATGGATTTTCAGAAAACCATTCTTTCCTTTGGGTCTCTACTAGTGGGCTTTTTTGGAACTTCATCAAAAGTTTCTCTAGTCCCAGTGGGACATGGTGGTGCACACCTGTAATTCCAGTGGCTCAGGAGGCTGAGGCAGGAGGACAGCAAGTTCAAAGCCAGTCTCAACAACTTAGTGAGACCCTATCTTAAAACTAAAAAATTAAAAAGGGCTGGGGATGTGGCTCAGTGGTTAAGTGTCCCTGGGTTCAATTCCTGGTACAAATAGATAAATAAATAAATAAAAGTTTCTCAGTTCCCTAACTCCATGTCCTTACTCCTGGTCAAATATCCCCTGAAGCCTTGTCTTTGATTCTGTGAAAGAGCAGATGATAGCCTACAAATATGTACTCCTCTAGGGAACAAAGACTTTTCCCACTGATGGGAAACCCAGTCTTTGTTTTTCTTTACAACTGAGCTGTCTCCTTACCACTTTATTCCCTCTGGTTTATTGTGCTTCTTCTCCACTCCCCCTTAGTAGGACCCAGGCTGTGGGGAGTGGTGTCTCTGGAGGTTTTGTTGGGCAAGGTCCAGGGAACAGGAGGAGACAGCCTTCTAGTACAGGGATGTCTTTGTTTGGAGAACCCAGAGCTGACGGTTTTATTCCCTACGGCATCTGCCAGAGCCCCTCTCAGTCTAGCAGAACGTCAATGTTAGTGGTAGGGGTCACCCTCCTCGAGGGGGAGGAGCACTGTGGCAGTGTTTTACCCAGGGCAGCTCTTCCAGTAGACCTCTTTCGGAGCCCAGCGCCTTGCCGGTGGCTCTGGGACATACTGGGATGTCCCAGCTCCAAACACTGATCGCATGTGATCAGTGTGCCTGCTTGAGGTCTCCAGGGCTCGAAGTCTTCTGTGTTCTTAATACTGTCATTGAAGGCCCACTGTTTCCTGGAGGGAGGGAAACACTGACTGGAAGGAAGAAGATGCTCAGGGGTGGGTTCCAGGGCTGCCTGGGTTCCAGAGCTGGCTGTCCCCTGGGCAAGTCGTGTAAGCCCTACAGGCTTAGATTTCTCACCTGTAGAGTGGGAAGCCTAGTGATAGGAGATCTGCCTCCCAGGGTGTAAAGAAGATTAAAAAAGAAGGTGTTTGTCAAGTGCCCAACCCCAGGCAGGTCTCTTATTGCTAGGCTCGGGGAGCAGAGCACAGTGGGCTTCAAAAAATGACTCTTGAATTAAAGTATGCAGCCAAGACAAGGGCTGACTTCAAAACATTTTGCAAAATAACTATTTACATCCAAAAGGAAATGCTAAAATGTCCACAATTACCTAGCTACTAACTGCACACTCTCCTTTCTCCTTGCTCTCTCTCTTTTAAACAGTTTCCCTAAACTCTGTACTAACCTGGAACATGCATATTATCTGTATTTCTTCCTGGTTGCATCACTTTGTCATAGTTTTGCTCTTAGTTTGCTTGTTTTTCTAAATCAGACTCCAAGTTCACTTTCTCTCCAACAATAGCATGAGGAGTCTGGACCATCCGCTGATTTCCCTTTGGGCCTCCCTATGCCCACCTTTCTCTAACTGTGCCCTGGCTTCTCTAACTCCTATTGTCTCCTCTCTAGGTCCAGAGTCCCCTAGAGAAACCTCAGTGGAATCCTTGGTCTCTCTTAGTGACCTCACCAGGTTTTAAACCATAAGTGATGACTCTGTTCAATTCTAAATTCAGTCTCCTGCTACTGTAAAAATGGGCACCTGTGCCCTAACAAATGACATGTTCATTTGTAGATAGTTCCCTGAAGAAAGGAATCTTGCAGCATAAACATAAGAACCACCACATGGTCTAAGCAGCCCAGGCTAGCACACCATGTCACTGCCTGGCAAAGTCACTAGCAGATCTGGCATGTGAGATGGGTGTCTTGCCCTCCTTCACCATTCACAGGGCACACCTGAGCTAAGGCGGTGGCTTGGGAATGAGGAGAAGGCTAGGGACTTGAGGGATGCCATCCCAGAAGGCGCAGTACCTAGTCACTGGTCCAAGAGAGCATGAGGGAGAGGGAGGAGCTCAGGAACCTTTGGTCCAGTCTCAGGAGACAAGGTCATGGAACCAAAAGGAGAAAAATGGAGCAAACTTGGTTTGGGGCAGTTGGGCATAAGAGGCCCTTAGGATAGCTCAGAGGAGGTGGCACCAGGTGTCAGGGGTCTGGTAGATGGTTCTGGCTGGAAATAGAACTTACTGTGGGTATCCAGGTGTGGGCAAAATCCGAGGAGTGGGTGGAACATGGAGAGAGGAGAACAGAGGGAGTGGGGAGAAACCCAAGGGGCAGGAAGTAGAGCTCTGAGCAGCTCCGAGCAGTGCCCCAGGGATAGGGAGAACAGAGTGAAGAGGGAAGGGGGCAACAGGTCCCAGGGCTGTGGAGGGCATGGCAAAGACTGAGAAACACCCCTTGGTAGGTGAGTGGTGACCATTACAGGTGGCATCAGATGTGATGGAATGAGGAATGAATGATAGGTGAGCATCAAAACAGATGCAGTTCTTTCCAGAAACTCAGATACAAAAGAAGGAAAGAGGTAGTATCAGGAGGATTCGGTTCAATGGAAGGCCTAACCTCCAGGAGAGGCCCCACACACAGATGGTCTGGAGGCAGAGGAGGCTCAGAGCTGGCAGCAGAGCAGGTGGGGAGAAACCACGCCCACACAGGGAGGTGCAGATAAGGCCAGGGCTCAGCCAGGCATCCTGGTTTCCATTTGTGTTTTAGAAATAAGGCTGTCATTTTAGATGTCATTCACGTAGGAGTAGAATATGATGCCAATACGGGGAAGGGCTGCCCCGACCATCCAGGCCAGTCTCTTTCAACTTTCTCTTGTTCTCTGCATTTCTCTCTGGCCGTCAAGACCCCTCAAGCTCTGATTCATCAACTCATTTGCCTTTACTTGCTGGTCAGTGGCCCAGAACCTCACACTGCACCAGCTCCCAGGCTCTCCCTGAATGGACTTATCTATGCATGGTAGTGCCCAGTGCACACCTCCAGAGGCGCCCCTCACACCACCTTCTGTCTGAATGGTGCTTCCTGCCTTGTGCAGTGTGCTGGCCCCACAGCTAGGGCTGTCAGGGGCTTCATGGAAATGCTCACTACACAGCAGCAAGGAAGGCTCTGGCAACCAGGCTAGGGCACATTTTTTAACTTGGCAGTCATCTTTCATTGGGAAGTGAGCAGGCAACTGGTGAAATGAAATGCTGGAAGGCCAGCCGGAGCGAGGGAAGCTGCCCCCATCATGCCAGCGGGGGAGAGGCAGGCTGGGGGAAGGAATGCTGTCGGGATGAGGGGCAAGGAAATGAAGACTGTAAACCCCATGTGCACAGGCTGACAGCCTGACTTTTCTTCCTCTCTCTTTTGTGTTCCTGTAGAGGGGTTTTCTTAGACACCATCCTTCCCCGTCGGGATGACAATGGCGTCAGGCCAACCATTGGCCAGCGTGTGCGTCTCAGTCAGGGAGACATAGCTCAAGCCCGGAAGCTGTACAAATGCCCAGGTAACTGTAATCCACAGCGTTCCCAATACCTCTGAGCATCCCACAGCTCAATGCTGTTTGCAAGCAGCCCCTTGCTAAGATAACTTGGGAAACCTAAGGGGTCTGTTTCTTGGCAGCTATTATCTGAGACCTGTCTTAGGAGGTGTGAGATAGCGTAGAAAACCAAAATGGTGGGAGACTTGTAGGTCTCAGAGCCTACAGCTAAACTTGTGGGGGTCTTTGGACTTCTCTGGCAAAGCCTGGGGTCCAGAGGGAAAGAAATCATAGTAGGAGAGCAGTACACAGGTATAGGGGGCAGTGTGGCCCCATAACAGTCAGAGCACCTGATGATTGGAACTGGTGATGTGGATTTGGCAAGACAAGAACCAGGGAGCTAAGCAGGAAGACAGAGTGAGGGAGAATGCTTTTGGGATAATGGGGATCTGTTTCCCAAATACTCTGGGTAGGGGAAGTCTCAGTGCTGTAAAGGAGGTCATTTCTATAGTCTTAGATCAAGGACCAGTAGTCTGCTATCGAAGACTGAAAAGTACCCTTGGGTTGGAGCAAAGGTCTATTGTGTGTCCAGTTCAACAGTCCCCATCATTTAAATTGGCCCTCTTTGCCTCTCTTCCCCTTACTTTCAGCACCATCTCAACCCCTGCTACCCTGGGGGTGAGGTCTCCTTGCATCCCCTGAGCTGCTGGGTGACAGTGCAAATCACAGGTCACAGCAGCCAAGATTTTACCATGGCTGGGACAAAACACATTCCTGTGGTTTGAGGACAGTAGGAAGTTCCATTACCAACAGGTCCAGCAACTCTCCAGATGGGGGCCACTGGAGAAAACCTGTGCTGTCACATTGCTCTGTGATACAGGACCGTGGGGCCTGCAAAGGGCTGTGTGGGGCTTGCATCCTCATGAAACTCGGAAATATGTCCATTCAGCTATCAGTCATCTGGGGGCATATTGGGGCTGAAATACAGAACACACATATCATATAACCTTGCTGAATTTAAAGGGAAACCTTATAGCTCTCCCTGGGAAACGCCACAGTATTTATTTAGTTATAATGTATATGCTGCTTATTTCCCAAAAGGGTCCAAGGCAGCTGGTAAATACCACAGAGCCACACAGTAATATATCTGTTGTTGCAGAATGTTGATGATTATTCTAAAATAATTTCCATGGAACCCTCAGGGGTGTTGACTGCCGGGCATAATCCTCATGATGCCTGGCAGTTGTTCGGTAATATGATATTGAAGCCCTGATATCCAGGATTTCCTGAGGCCAGGGATGGGCAGTTCTCCACACCTCTCTTCCTGCAGTTCCAAAAAATACGGATCTTCAAGTCATTTCACATAGTGACTGAAAGCTAAGCTTTTGTCAGGCAGAGGTTGAATCACATGTAGGAGAAGATGCTTAAGGACACTTGTTTCCATGCTTTGGAGGTGGCCCCCTAAGATGAGAGGCACTCAGCAAGCCAGTGTCTTTGTCTTTGGGGCTTAAGTCCCTGGGGCTCAGGGAACTCCAAAACCTGCAGCTCCCAAAGTACAGGTACCCTTTTTTTTTTTTTTAAAGGACAAATCTGGGGAAATATTTTTAACATCTACGTTCTATGTTTTAGGCTCATGACCAAGCACCCTTCAAACACACAAGGACAGAATAGCATGCTATAGAATATTCTAACCTCCTGTGCTTCTGCATTCCTCTCTGTGTTCTTGACTATTTGGTAGCTGGATTGGAAGTGTGTGGCAGGGGGAAAACGAAAAAAGAGGGAGGAGGAGGAGGTGTGTGCAAGTTTCAAACTAATAGCTGAGGGCTGGGGGTGTAGCTCAGTAGTAGAGTGCTTGACGAGCATGCTTGGGGCCCTGGGTTTGATTCCCAGCACTGCAAAAAAAAAAAAAAGAAAAAAAAAAAAATCACACCAACAGCTGAGATGAGTTTAAAAGCATTTTTTTTTTCCTTGCCTCACTGACTGGCACTTCCACATTCTTCCTGGGGCATATGTTATCATTAGCAATCATAATGACTGCAGTGTATGGAGCACTCAGTGGGTCCCAAGCACTGAGCGGACCCATTTCATACAATGCAAATGATTCTATGCCCCCTCTGAGTGAGGCCCTGCTTACTTTACAGGTAAGAAAATGAAAGTCCAGCACATGGCCACACAGCTGGCCAGAGAGTGGGTACTCCAGCCCAACTCCAGGCTTTCCTTAGTCCCGAGAGCCTTAGCAGATGGATGTTACTCTTTGCACCCTGATGCTATTTTCACTTATGTTAGCCAAAAAATTGTCGATGTGCCTGGCTTGCTTCTTGCCAGTGGAAAGGACTTTGGGTGGTGAAGGGTGTCCTTGCTGTGCAGCCCTGCACAGGGGCTTTTGGGCAGGGAGCAGGTGCAGGAGCCCTCATCATAGTTCTCGTTTTGCTTGTGCAGCTTGTGGGGAGACCCTTCAGGACACAACAGGAAACTTTTCTGCACCTGGTTTCCCAAATGGCTACCCTTCTTACTCTCACTGTGTCTGGAGGATCTCTGTCACTCCAGGGGAAAAGGTAGGTGGGAACATTAACTGCTCTGATTAGATCATTGCATGTGGTGTACACATCCTGAAATCTCACAGTGTACCCCATACATATGTGCTACCATTATTCGTTAATCAAAATTAATTATTAAAAATAAACGTTTAAGGAAATGAAAATGTTAACTACCCTGATTTGATCATTACACACTGCATATATATATCAAATTCTCACACTTTACCCCATAAATATGTACAATTAAAATAATAATAAATAAAATTTAAAGATGAGAAACCTCCTTGTTAGTTGGGTGAGACAAGAGGACTTATCCTTACAGTTACTAGTAGTAATAACACAGTTTTTATTAAAATATTTTTTTAGTTGTATACAGACACAATACCTTTATTTTTATGTGGTGCTGAGGATTGAACCCAGTGCCTCCCACGTAGAGGCAAGCACTCTACCACTGAGACCCAATACAGTTTTCTTGTGAGCACACAGTACATACCAGGCACTTCCCTGATGCTATACATTTATTATTTCTGAACTTCTCCACCGGTCTCGCCCATACACATGGAGGCCTAGTGCATACTAAATATCCATGTAAGTTATAAATCAAACTAACTGTAAAGTAGGTTCTATCTCTTACCTTCATAAGTACACTGTTATTATGCCCTGGAGAACAAGGTCCAATTTAGAATTTATTGACAGCTCAGAGTGCTACTCTGGAAGGTGACAATATGGGAGAACTGGCCCCAAGCCCACAGTCTGCTGCTTCAGGAGCACTGTATTGGCACCCTGGCCCACAATCCCAGACATCACCCACTCCTACTTTGCAGACAGCTGCTCTTTGGCTAAAGGAGGCGGGTGGCCAGGTATGCACTCACCCTCAGGATGATGGGTCCAAGGAATGGGTCCTTGCATGCCCTGAAAGTGGGCTCAGAGCTATTTGGACAGGGAATTCCAGGGTCCTGGATCCCTGGAGTGAGGCCTTGAGACCAGGAAAGCTCTGGGTTTACATGTGCATTTGTCCCTGAAGATTCCATGACCCTCTAGAGCTGGGCCTAGGGCAAGGGCCTTTTTGTACTGGAATAAGGGTGGCATGTTTTCAACCCTACTTCAGGGTGACTTTTTTTTTTTTTTTTTTTTTTTTTTTGTGGTGCTGGGGATCGAACCCAGGGCCTTGTGCTTGGGAGGCAAGCACTCTACCAACTGAGCTATCTCCCCAGCCCAGGGTAACTATTCCTAAATCCAGTCTATAAAGGAAGAATTAGAAGCTCACACATTAAGGTGAGCTTACCAAATTCATGGTAAGATATAGAACTGGGAATAGGAACCCAGACCTTGTACTCCAAAGTTTCTCTTTTTACTTCATAGCTACAAATGCAAGTGTTCTTCAGGTTGTCTTAGATGTTGTTTTAGTCAGTTTTTTTTTTTTTTTTTTTTTTTGCTGCTGTGACTAAAAGATCTGGGAAGAAAAGTTTATTTGGGGGCTCACGGTTTCAGAGGTCTCAGTCCATGGACTGCCGGCTCCATTCCTCAGGCTTAAGGTAGGGCAGAACATCATGACAGAAGAGTGTGGCAGAGAGAAGCACATGTGATAATAAGCAGAGACAGAGAGAGGTCTCCACTTGCCAGATATATACCCCAAAACCATACTCCAATTCCCACCTCCTCGCCACACCCTACCACTTTGGTTACCACTCAGTTAATCCCAATCAGGGGATTAATTCACTGATTGGGTTCAGACTCTCACAACCCAATCATTTCTCCTCTGAACCTTGTTGCATTGTCTCACATGTGAGCTTTTGGGGGACACCTCACATCCAAATCCTAACAGATGTTCCCAGATCTCTCTGGAATCACACCTGTCACAGATGTCCTACAGTACCATGACTGCTGGTTTATTTGTCCCATTTCTAAACCTTAAGCTCAAAGATTGTCCACCCTCAGTCCTCACGTAGTCTATAGCACAAAAACAGTCGCACAGTGGATATTTGTTGACCAGCAATGTGGATACATGAGAGACTGAGTGACAGCAGCTGAGAGTGGCAGCAGGGTGCATTGGAATTTTTCAGGTGCCTGGAAGCCTTCGGGCTTTCCTAATCCATAGCTTTAAAAAGACGTCCATTTAAGTGTTGGGTTTAGCATAGTGAGATGGCTGGAGAGAAGTGGCTAAGAATCATTGTGAGCATTTTCTAAGGACTGAATTCCCTACTCACTATGTAATCTAGATAGTTTGATTGAATCCTCACATCAACCCCATATGCTAGACGGCCTTACCGTGCTCATTTTACAGGTAAGGAAATGGACTTGCCCAAGGATACTAAATTTGTTTCATAGTTGGGATGTGAACCTGGGCGACTGGGAACCTACATGCTTGACCATCATCTTATGTTATTACCTAGAGGGAACAAGCTAGTAGACATTTCATGTGCATTTATACATACACATTTGCACACACACGTGTGTACCCACACATGTACACCCTTTCTTTGACTCTGAGCATTTAAAATGGCGCTCTTGCCATCTTGTATTGGAGACTTCAGATCTTCTTCCTTAAGCAGATGGGAGGCTTCTGTGTCTGTTGGAGGCCCTAACAGGAGGGAGGCAGGGAAGAGGAAGAGGAGGAGAGGAATGAGTCTGGTAATCTCCAAATTGTTGAATTGCCCTGCACAGCTTAGGCTGTGATATGTAAGCCTCAATTATTTGTGCTAACTGGGGGCAGGGAGAATATACATCATTGAAATTCCTGCACCAATTATTCCAATTTCTGCTTCACACAGCCTTCCCCAGAGCTGCTAGTAATTAGCAAACTTGATTGATTCAAGTATCACCTCTCGTTCATCACCTCTTCCCCTATGGTCTTTATGGTTCACTAACACACTTAAAATAATTAGCCTGAATAATTATCCTGTTCATTCAGATCATGAATGTGTTACCAGGGAAGTTGTACTAACATTTCCTTTCTGTAATTTTAAAAAGCAAAGACTAAAGAATTATCGTACAACCAGCTTATAAGTATTGTTGGACTCAATCACCTGAATACAGGCACTGTGGGGGATGTGAGAGAAACCTAGGGTACATCCCTGTCTTTAAGAGGCTTAGCATTTAGTTTGGGCTCCCCCTTGCTCCCTGGGAATCTAGTTTAATGGAAGGAGGGACATTGGCTTGGTACCAGCTTTTTCCTGAAGTTTCCAAGGTGATTCTAATATACAGTATGGTTGAAAAACACCAGTTTTAAAGGAAAGTGGTCTCTCTCTCTCTCACACACACGCACACACACACACAATGATAGAGATAAGCTGGCCCGTTATTTTCTGGAACTCACTTTTCATTTCCTAAGAGACTATAGGGCTTTATGGGAGAAGATGCTTCCTGTCCTAGGACCTGACCACTGGGTGGTATTGACCCTAGGGGAGAGGTGGGCACCCCCAATACCTTTTTTGATGGGTAGCCTGTGAGGGGCAGTTTGTGGTCTCTAAATGCACACTCTTGGGACCTCATTTTAATTGCCATGTATGGGGTGCCTCCTACATGCTGGGCAGGCATTCTGCTCTTTATGTACTGCTTTTATATGCAGTCTGCTGGACAGCCCAATGGTGTGCGTGCTGTTTTACAGATGAGTAAACTAGAGGGCCAAGAAATCAATATTTCCCCAAGATTCCAGAGCTAGTAAGGAGTGGAGCTGAGAAGCAAAGCCAGATCTGCCTGACTAAAGACACCTGCTCTGAATCATTGTGAGAGAGAGTGGGTATTTCCAACGAGGCAAAGATCAGATCATATCCAGCTAGGAAACCAGGGAAGGACTTGAGGAAATGGCGGCCAGGCCTGGGGAGGATTTCACTAGTGTGGGTGTATCAAGGAGCTCTGGAAAAAGGGGACAGAGACTGACCCTGGAAGCTCTAGAAAGTAAGCAGGGATTTTAATTTTTTGAGCTGGGTGTGTAGGGAGCCACAGAGGAAGGAATCTGGTAAACATGAGATACAAGATAGGGAAGATTGATCTAGAAGAATGGATGGGGTTCAGCAGTCCCGAATTTGGGAATCAGGAAAAGTTGAAGGGGAACCAAGATGGGGTTGAATGGGAGGGACACAGACATCTTAAAGGGATAAGAGCCCTCAGCATGGGTACAGAGCAGATACTGGGGTGGTCCATGACAGAGGTAAGGGAGGGATTGGTTATATCAGGGCCTGGCACCTGAGTGATTGAGGTAATGGGTCTCCTATTGTCAGGTAGGTGGGATGGGAAATGCTTGGTTTTGAGGTGCTCATAAAGTTAGTGGGGAGCAGGGAGGGCAAAGCCAGTCAAGAAGTAGGCAGAGGTTAGGTCAGTGTGGTGACAACCAGAAAGCACAGGTTCAAAACTTCCTGTTTAGAGGGGCCAGGGAGCTTGAGGACAAATCACTATTCCTTAGGTCTGGGCTGGAGGGACTAGAGCCTTTGACCGATACCCCTTTAGGCTGTAGGTATCCTTCCAGGCAGAGGGTCCCCAGGGCTATTGTGAATATAAGAGAAGTAGCCAGTGGAGGGGCAGGAAATGAAGGTGCTGGAGCCAGAGGAGCTGCTGAGAGCAAGGTCCCTGGAGTTGAAAGAGGAGTAGGGTTGGGTGCAGTGCAGGGACCAGGACTAGCTGGAGAGCAGGAAGAGCTGAGAATTGAAGGAGCAGGGACATGCTGAACATGGGCAGAGAGCCAGCTAGAGAGCTTGGACCAGAAAGCTGGGCTTCTCAGTGTGGCAGGAGCCGAAGCTGGAGTGAGGGGTGAAATGAGAGGGGAAACCTGCACTCCATTCCTGGCCATCTGCCAGGGTGACCCCAAGCTGGAGGGTGACAGGGGATCAAGGCCAGATCATGGGTGTATTGAGGCCCAGTCTGCAGGACCACCCTGCTCCCTCCACTAAGGATTCACTTATTTGACCAGAGAGACATCCACTGAGGAACCTCAAAGATGACCAGGAGAGCTGAAATGCCTGGTCTCATTCCAGCTGAACCTGCCCGCTCCCCAGCTTCCCCCATCTCTTTGCTTCTCCTGCTGCCTCTCTGCAGACACATAGGATGCAGGGCCTGCAGGGCAGATTCTCTGACAGCTCCTTGCCTTAGCCCATGTCAGTTTCTCCAGCCCTGTTTCTCTGCCTCTAGTCCCTTTAGGTTAGTGACACCTCCTCTGAGAAATCTTCCCAAGGTGTCATGAGGCAGAATTCACTTCTCTCTTCCCTGGATGACAGAGGGGTCTTCCTGCCACCTCCCCCTGCCCTCAGTGTCCTTGCTGGCTTGTCACACTTGTCTTGCCTCATTGGTTAACTTCCCAAAAGGCTGATACCATCTTACTGCTCTCTCTCCATTGCTCAACACAGACTAGCACACAGTAGGTGGTCAGCAAACCATGGTGGAATGAATGAGTGCACTAATTATAGGAAGGCTATTAGACATACCACACCTCAGAAGAATGAGGTCATGGCTGAAGGGACATTGATCACGGAGGTGCTCAGATGCACTCAGGCTAACCCCACCCTGCCCCCCGAATGATTGATGATGTTACAAGATCTTTCCATATCTCTGAACTTCACTGACCCCTTACCTCCTTCCAAATCCCAGTCTCAATGCGCCCTGGGCTGTCTTTTTAATGCATTGTGCTCTCTGTAAACCACCTAGTGACTTCAAAAGCTCAAGTGATTCCCCAGACAGAGTCTAAGGGTCCATCTCCTTCTGTTTACTCCCCATCCTGCCTAAGGTTTATTATTTAATGTCACGAGGTTTCCTGTGCCTGTATTTTTGAGAAAACACTCCTATTGCATTCTAGGGTCTCTGTATGCTAAAAGGTAACATGAGAACACCGGTATGCAAGACATATCATGCAGAACTACTCGGGCTTTGTTGTCCAAACTCACTTTATGGTAATTCTTTACAGATCGTCCTGAACTTCACATCCATGGATTTGTTTAAGAGCCGACTGTGCTGGTACGATTATGTGGAGGTCCGGGATGGTTACTGGAGAAAAGCCCCCCTATTGGGTGAGTGGACTTCAGACAGCCTTAAGAGAGAAGCCATCAGGTGTTCCCTGGGATGCTCTCACTGTCTCCAAGGGACCGCCTTGTCGGCAGTCACAGGAAGCTCTCAAGGGCCTGTGTCATTGTAAAACTCTGAACACTCCATTTGGCCACACATGTTAAAAGCTTTTAAAACTGCTTATAACCTTTGACCCAGCAATTGCACTTCTTGGAATTTATCCTAGGGAGCTAATTAAGGAAGTGTGCAAAGCTCTAGCTACAGGGATGTGCACTGAAGCAAGGAAAATTGAAAGCAATTTAAACATTCAACAAAATAGGGGTTAACCAAATAAATGATGATACATCTTTTCAATGAAAAACTTTCTAGTCATTAAAAATTGGACGTGGCTATGTGTTAATATAGAAAGGTGTTTGTGGTATGCTGTTACACAGAAAATAGAATATGCATTAATTAAAAAATATGTGTGCATATTTACATACATACGTGCATACATACCTAATGTAGACATTGCAAACTTAGATGACCTCAAAGGTATAAAAGAATGAGATGGAATTGGTATAACAGAATAAGAAGTGGTAGGGAATGTGGTGAACTGAATACCTAATGTCCCACCCCAAATCATTCAAAACAAAATGACTTGAAAAACATTGTGCAGATTGAATCCCACTGGAAGAAACCATTTTGTGACCTAAAATATAAATACCAAGTGAAATTATAAATGTAAATAAGTAACAGTAGTTATCTTAGTATGGTAGAGTATTTTTTTAAAAAATTATTCTGTTCTTGGTTTAGAAATTTTTCCCTTTTTCTATGCTGGATATATATTTTTGTGGTCAGGGCGTGAACTCATCCATGAAGAGGCAGCTTGGACTTTTGAGTGAAGGACCGTGGGCAGGTAGTGTATAGAGAAAGCTGAGTTCATTCAAGACTTGCCACAAAAGAACAGATCCCTCATGGATGACCAGGGAAGATGAACACTGTGTTGAGGACTAATGGATCCATGACTTGGGAGCTGACATTGGAACTTATTCGGCTCAGGAATGGCAGCCATGGTGGAGTTGGAGAGAGAAGCCGATGGACAGGAGCTAGACGGAAGGGTCCCAGCTGAGGGGGTTATCCTTGCTAGAGCAGTCTGTAGGGTGGGCTTCTGGGTTGGATTAGCCTGGGGGCTTGGTGAGGACTTGGTCTCTGGCATATCTTTCTATGAGCAGAAAAGCCACTCGTGCTATGCTGTGAATGATGAGCCTGAGAGTGAGCCATGGCTGGGGCAGTTGGCTGAAGACAACCCTGGGAAATTGAGGAGAGGGCTAAACTGAGAATGTCACTGCTACACGGAGCCCCGGAGCAGGCTGGATCCTGGGGAACCAAGCGTGGGATATGCAGAAGAGACAGTGACGGGAGGTCTGGCTGGATTCAGGAGGGGCTCTGGTAGCTACTAAGTTTCTGTTATCACTGTGAGTAGCACACAAAGCACCTGTGTCAGGAGGGCCATGAATTTAAATTTCTAGAGGCAAAACAGATAGGAATCCATGTCCCTGGGAGCTCCAGGGAGCTGGGAAGCAGCCAGGGCAGGCTCTGAGTGGGAGTTCCAGGTTGCCACCATGAGGAAGAATCTATTCAGTAGAAAGCAGTCCATGTACACAGGACAGGAAAGTGATCCCCAAGCCAAGCACGCACAGGAATGTGGACACTGCAGGACAAGTGGGTTATACCAAGCCCTGAAAGGGTTGAGGCTGTGTGTCCCCTGTTTCTGTTTCCTGCCTAACAAGAGCAGGCATGGCAGGTGCTAGCAGCCAGAGGGAGGTATGGTTTTACAGACAGCACTGATCAGGTATGGCAAAATGACAGAGGGCTGGATCCCTGGGTACACAGGTTTCCAAACCTGGCTGAGGACCAGCATGGCCTGGGAAGAGTTCCATGAAGACAGATTTCTGGGAGACTAGTGAAATGGGACCCCCACAAGTTGGGTCAGAAAATGATCTTGCTGACCTAAGAATATACGTGCACGTGTTCACATCTAATACCAAATACATAGAACGGGGACTGCAAGGATGCTCATCAAACTGGTGAAATGGTTGCCTCTGAGACAGGAAGGTGAGGTGGGGTCTGCTTCACGTTTTGTTTTGCATACTCCTCAGTTGTTTGGATCTTTTATAAGTGCATTTTCCAAGAGCTGTGTGGGAGGAGCTCCATGAGAACATGGAACCATGGCCCCCTTAGCCTGGCAGAGAACCCACCCCTTCCCAAGAAAGCCAAGCTCCCCAGGGGGCACTAACTTCCCAGGGTCACACAGTTAGCTAATGACAGATAAGAGAGGTGCTCTTCAGATATCCTGGTGAGGGTGAGATGACTATTGGATCTGAGCAGGATCTCCTCTTGGGGTTGACACATAAAATACATTATTCTGTGTTCATCCAAAATTCAAATTTGACCGGACTTCCTGGATTTTTGTTTGCTAAACCTGGCAGCCCTATCCCCCCAGGAATGGGATAGACTCAAGACTCAGGAGGAGGAAGCTCTCTGTCACCCGTTTCCCCAAAGAGGGCCAAGTCACGCTCCTGGAATGGGCACTGGCAGCTGTCCAGGTGTTCCCCTTGCTTTAACTTGAAGCAGGGATCTTCTTACTGCAGGTCCTCCTGTCTTGGCTACGCTTTCATTAATGGGCTAGGACTTGCCCAGCTTGTGGGTGGTGGCGATGGTTTGGGTGTTTTTGTTTGTTTTGGGGTTTCTGGAGTGCATATTTTACCCACTAGTGCAGTGCGTGTGTGCGTGTGGTGTGTGTGTGTGTTTTGGTGTGTTTGGTGTGTGGTATGTGTGGGTGGTATGTGGTGGATGTGTGTGTGGTGTGTTTGGTGTATGGTGGGTGTTTGGTGTGTGGTGTGTATGTGGTATGTGATGTGTATTTGGGGTGTGTGTGTATGGTATGTTTGGTGTGTGGTACAGTATGTGTGGTATTATGTGGTGTGTGGTGCAGTGTGTGTGTGTATGAATATGGTATAGGGTGTGTGTGTGGTATGTATGTGGTGTGGTGTGTGTGTGGTATGTATGTAGTATAGTGTGTATGTGTATGTGGTATGGGATGTGTGTGTGTGTGTGGTATGTGGTGTGGGGTGTGTGTGTGTGGTATGTATGTGGTGTGTATGTGTGTGGTATGTATGTGGTGTGTGTGGTATATATGTGGTACTGTGTATGTGTGCAGTATGTATGTCGTGTGGGGTGTGTGTGTGTGTGTGTGGTATGTATGTTGTGTGGGGTATGTATGTGTGGTATGTACATGATGTGTAGTGTTTGTGGAACGTGTTTGATGTGTATGGTGTGGTATGTATGTGGTGTGGTGTGTATGTGTGTGTGGTATATATGTGGAGTGTGTGTGTGGTATATATGTGGTACAGCGTGTGTGTGTGTGTGGTATGTATGTGATGTGTGTGTGTGGTATATATGTGGTATGGTGTGTGTGTGTGGTATGTATGTCGTTTGGGGTATGTGTGTGGTATGTATGTGGTGCGCATGTGTGTGTGTGTGTGGTATGTATGTCATGTGGGATGTGTGTGTGCGTGCGTGTGTGGTATGTATGTCGTGTGGGGTGTGTATGTGGTATGTACGTGATGTGTGGTGTGTGTGGAACGTGTTTGGTGTGTATGTGTGTGGTATGTACGTGGTGTGGTGTGTGTGTATGTGGTATGTTCGTGTTGTGGTGTGTGGGTATGTGGTATGTATGTGGTGTGCGTGTGTGCGTGTGCGCACGCAGCTTCTGCGATCACCATTCTTCCTGTGCAGCAGCTCTCCTTTGCCAACTCTTTGGCCTGCTCTGATGTTTCCAAATGCAGTTGTTAGTGAACTTTTGTGTTTGGAACAAGTGCACTGTGTCAGCCGAGCTGGTCCCTGGGAGGGGTCAGTGCCATGAAATCTACTGGGAGGAGGCAGGTCAATGCCCCTTTGGCAGGAGGGAGAGCGGATTAGGGCGGATTGTGAAAGTATGCATCTCGCTCTGAAAAACCGTGCATTGCATTTTTTCCCAGGGCGGTGTGTGAAAACCCAGGCATAATGCGTGCATGACTTTTTATGAATGAACCCTTTATGACTCCCCATGGAGCCCACTTGTAGTGGTCCTCATCTGCATTTCCTCTTCTTGATATCCTTATTAAACTCCTCCTCCAAATCCAGGAACCAGATATCAGTTTAGGAATTCGATACCTTTTCTCTATTCCAGTTTCTCTCCAGCCTGTTTATTCTCCCTGGAAGGAGACTGTTTGAGACCCAGATTTTCACTTAGCGATTTCAAGGAAAAATTAAGTAGATGAAGAACATTTTGTGACTGGTTAAAGACCTCAAATTGGTTTTTCAGTTTCAGGGACCACTTACAAGATCGTACCAAAAGGTGGAAGGCGATGGCTGCATGCAGAACCGGTCCAGTCGTCTTTAAGTATTGTCCTGGAAATTTGATCCCTCCATGTATTCCTGTTAGAGGAATTACTCTTAATGATGTACTTTTATATGCAGAACTGTCTTTGGGCATTCTGGGTCTCCACAATACACACAAAAGCCCCCTTTCCCTGAAATGGGGAGAAAAGTTCAAAAAGTCCAGGCTGGCCATCAGGGTCACATGGCCCCACCATTGTGGGGTTACCTGGGCAGGAGCAGCCTCCTGGACCAACAGGAATGACAGAGTGAGGCCAGCAGCCAAGACCTGTGTTTCACGAGACTTGCTTCATGGTGTGAGGCTTTGACCTTCATTTGGATTTACTCGGCTGTTTCCAAACAGGGAAATGGGCATGGTGCTTAGGTTCCTAGAGAGCAGAGTCTATGTCTGTCTATCCAAAATGGTGCAATGTTCACGATTTCCCCCAAGTTCCTTTTGAGGGCAGTGGAGGTGCTGGTGGTGATGATGAAGGAGGTGATATTGATGCTGAAAAGCCAGATCTAGACGTCGAGGTTCAAATTCTGCTTCCATTTCCAGCTTTGATCCTCCATTTTCTCATGTATGCAATGGGATTAGCAACGGCACCTAAGTCAGAGAGCAGCAGGGATGAAACGAGATAAGCCACGTGAGGTGCCTAGGACGGTGGCTGGCATGGACATGGTCAGTGACAGAGGGGCTTCTCTGAGCGCCTGTGTGGTGAAGCTGAGAATGCTGGGGTGTCACTCAAGGGGCCAGGTAATGGGTTCCAGTTAAGAATGACAAAAGGATCAGGGGGGAGTACCTAGATTTGTACTTTATCCTGTCAAGTCTGGCTTTGTAGAGGCTGTAAATACACCCAGCTGCAGTTCCTCCCTCCTCCAGGGTACAGAGCAGAGGCTGGTGATCCTCTGACCCTCAGCTGGTGGGCAGTTCTGATCCGGTTAGGTCCTCAGGCAGTGGTGCACAGGCAGTGTCCCTCTCTCTTTTGGAAACAGTCCCCATTGACTGTGACAGCTGGGGTTTTAAAAGCAGGAACTTGGACTTGAAACTCGCTAGGCTAAGGAGGAATTCCCTTTGTGGACTGGCTTTGTCTAACTGCTGTTCAGTGAGCTGTCTCCCCGCTGACGAGCGCTGGTATGTGTCTTTTTCCAAAAACTAATCAAAACTAATTGGCCACGCCAGAGGAACAATTACCGAAAATTTATAGGCTTCTGATGGGTTTTTCCTTGCCAAAGTCTCTGCAGCAGTTTCATCTCATCTCTCTGAATATTAAGCTCACCAAATCCAAATGGCTACAAGTGCCCAGAATCGCAAGGAAGCAGAGATGAGCAGCCCTCTCTTCCATCTCTCCCCAGAGAACATTCTCCAGAGTTGTGAGGGGTGTTAAGAAAGCCCCTCGTGGCATCTATTCTTCCCCAACCTCACTGCTCCCCCATTTCTCAGAAAGGTAAAGCAGAATTATAGCTTCAAGTGGTCTGCCCCGGGCCTGATGTAGAGCTGACAGTGTCCACTAAATAACTGTTAAGTAGACTTTTAAAAGTTGAGGTACAGTTTACATGCTGTGCAGTTCACTATTTAAAGTCAATGTGTGTTCACCAATTTTAGAATATTTTCATCTCCTCCAAAGAACACCGATACTTGTTGGAGGTGCCCCCACCCCCGCCCCAACTCCTCTCCCCAAACTAAAGAAATTCTTTGAGGACTGTGCATAGTAGGTGCTTGGCAGAACCATGGATTTTTGGTCCATGTAGACCCTGTTTGCTTTGTGTTCTGACCAGTGAGACTCAATCCACACCTGCCCCACCCGAACCCGACCCATGGCCGTGGATTGCCATGTACTGGGAAGGCCTGGCCTTCACCTTCTCCTCTGTAGAAGGTCCAAATTTCAGACCACATGTATGCATTCAAAGAAATATTGGGATATTTTTCAAGAACAAAAACTCACATCTATTATGAGCCCTTATTTTTTTATTTTTTCGTGGTGCTGGGGATTGAACCCAGGGCCTGATGCATGCAAGGCAGGTGCTCTACCAACTGAGCTATATCCCCACCCCTATTATGAGCCTTTTTCTATCAGGTATTAGGAACTCGATCTCAGTCAACTTGTGTTTTCTTCCCCTGGGGTGGGCATGCTTCGTGCCAAGGCGTGGTGGGGAGGTACCCATATTGCCACCCTGGCTGGCCTTGCTGGGATGTCCTCATCTCCAACAAGTCAGTGCTCTGGCCAGATAAATGGCTACTGTGCTTCTTCTTTGCCTCAATATTAGGCCAGTTCGGAATGGTACCAAGTCCATGTCTTCCTCCACGCTAGGGAGACATTATTCTGTGACTCCCCAAACCCTGCGGACTTTGAGAAAGTTGCTTCCACAGCCCCCAGGAGCCTAGAATTGTGTTGCCGTGCCATACCATGCTCTGCTGAGGAACTCACATGCCTGCATCATGGCTAAATGTCTTGCTGAACCATGTAGACACTTCTACTCTGACCCCAAGAAGGGCAGGGGAATCTTAGGGTCCCATTGCCCCTCAGACTCTGGTCAAGGACTAGGGATGCAATTTTCTGCTTCTCCCAGATCCTGAAACCTGCCTGGGGTTTCTGTCTGTCCTTTTCCATCCAGAGTCTCAGTTCAGGGTGGGACAGGGCACAGGTTCTTTTAGGGGCTGCCTGGTGCCCTCTCCAATTCTGCCTCCTTGTCCCTTCCCTCCTCTCTCCTAGGAATCTTTCTGAAATGACAAGGGTGAGGAAATGTGCACTCATTCACCATGTGGGCTTCCACATCTACGGTATTGTGACTTGGTTCCTGGGATTCAAAAGCCAGGATCCATTTCTTTCATTGTGTCTTCTCTGGCCTCCATTCCTGAGGCAACAAAGCATAATGTCCAAAGGCAGGGGCATGAGAGGACAGGAAATAGCAAGAAACAGGACTCAGTCTCAGACCATCCTTCCACCACGCCTGCAGAGGCGCCACAGGACCCGTTTGGCAGGGAAGGAACCTCAGTGGTACCCTGGGTGCTTAGATTGATCAGAATCTGGGATTCTCCTCTGCGAGACACAGTGATCATGGGACGTTCAATCCCATCTTCCAGCCCTCTGTATGCTATAGGATCAGCTGTCACAGGCTGGGTTATTGCTCACTTCAAGCCACATTTGAAAAACCATGTTGTTCAGTCTGCAGTGAGTACCTTCTTGGCATCTCCAGGCATCCTGACTGTGTCTTTTGCACTTTCCAGGTAGGTTTTGTGGTGACAAGGTCCCAGAGCCCGTGGTTTCCACGGACAGCCGGCTCTGGGTGGAGTTCCGCAGCAGCAGCAACATCCTGGGCAAAGGTTTCTTCGCGGTGTATGAAGGTTTGTTCATGCTGAAAGAAGCCACTCAGGTGGCTGCTGTCCTTCCCACACAGCCTGCTATCCCTGACCCACCCTGGGCCTGCGTGGTAGCTTGCCAGAGCCTGAGGATGGGGTGACCCCGGTTAGGGGCATGCTGACAGTTGTGAGGCTGCTTCTGCCACAGGTGGAAAGCAGAGGCCAGCTGTGCTCCCCACAGAACCTGTGTCATCTACCTGTCACCAGCCTGCTGAACCTCCTTCCTGTCCAGCCAGGGAGTTTTTTACCCTCACAGGGTGGTGTCAGGGTTATAGAGCAGTGGTCTCTGAATAGCTGTGTGAGCCTGAGCAAAGAACCTGACCTTTCTGGGCCTCTGTTTGTTTCACTTGTGAAAAGAAAACTCTAGACAACATCAGGAAGCACTTGCGCTTCTTAGAAGGTCCGCCATCCCCTGGCTGAATGCCAGCCTTGAGGGTAATGCTGCTCTATGTGCCCAGCTTCTCTGGCTCACTCCCCACACCACCTGCCCCACCATAAAAAAGAAGTGGGGGAGGACCCAGCTAGAAAATTATGAAGGCTCCTGTTGGCCTTAAATTACATAACTTTTGGAGAAGCCAGAGTTTTGTTTTTGTAAAGGAAATAACGTTCTTGTTTGTGTGAGTGCATGAGTGTGCGTGTGTGTGCCCAACGTCCCCTGCCTTATATGTTAGAATCACCTAGGGATGTTGCTGCTGCTCAGCGCTCCCCAGACCCACTCGAATCAGAACCTCTGGGACTGTGGCCCTGGCATCCACAGTTGGAGTGATCTCCCAGGTGAATCTAATGCCCAGGGAAGGCTCCGTATGGTTATTTTCTTTATATGAAAAAATTCAGAGTTGTAACAGATGCATTTGTGCCTTTCTGAGGCAGTCTTTGTTGGATGGAGATGAAAATATCGGTGCGTGGAGCCACCTACTGGTGACAAGAGGCCGCCTGCCTTTCTCTGACACCCTTCCTCCCATGCTCTCTTTCTATAGCTACCTGTGGGGGAGACATTAACAAAGATGCAGGCCAGATTCAATCTCCCAACTACCCAGACGACTACAGGCCTTCCAAGGAATGTGTGTGGAGGATTACAGTTTCGGAGGGGTTCCACGTGGGACTTACCTTCCAAGCTTTCGAGGTAAGGACTGCTTGGATTGTCTTACCTGGGATGGAGTTAAGTGGCAACTTTGACTGGAAAAGCGTTCTGCAAAGATATGTTTTTGTGTTAAAAACAGGAACCTAAGAAGCCATTTCAAGTCCCCAGTGAGTTGTGCCTGGGCATCTGATATCAAAGTTTTTGCCAGCTTTGAAATTTGGTTCACCTCCTTTCTGCAGGCAGCTTGTAGGACAGGTCGAGGGACCTAGGTTGGAATCCAAGGTAGTTTTGTAGTATTGTTCTTCCGCTTCTCTTATTCTCTTCTCAGCTTGATTCACCCTTGACAGCTGTAACAAGAGAACAGTTTGGAGAAGTTCAGTCCCCGCTGGCTGGGTTAGGTTGTGAGAGTGATCTTTAGGCTTCATTCTCAAGTCGAACACCACGAAGCCAAGCCATCTGCCACCATCCGCACTGTCTCTGTTTCTCCCTTTAGATCGAAAGGCACGACAGCTGCGCCTATGACTACCTGGAGATCCGGGATGGCCCCACGGAGGAGAGCACGCTGATTGGCCACTTCTGTGGCTATGAGAAGCCAGAGGATGTGAAATCGAGCTCCAACAGACTGTGGATGAAGTTCGTGTCTGATGGTTCCATCAACAAAGCGGGGTTTGCGGCCAATTTTTTCAAGGGTATGAATTAGCGTTTTGCTTCCAGTTTTAGTCACAGGAAGAAATATTGCTCCCCCAGTGTTAGAATCATAAACCCATATGGCACCTCAGCACCAAACCAGACTCCCCGCAGGGAGGAGGCAGCGACCCATGTCAGAGCTGTGTGTAGGGTCCCGTGGAGTTCCCAACTGATCCGGAGCAGGCTCAGCCTTGGCCTCTGCAGGGCAGGCTGGTCTGTGCTTGGAAATTAGACTTAGCAAGTTGACAAGGTCAAACCAACTTTAGTGAAGGTGAATATTGATAACAGCGAAAATTTTGAATCGAAGTGATCATTAATTGAGCACCTATTGTGTGCCAGGGCTGTGTACGGTACTTGATTTACCTGATGTCATTTAATTTCCCAAATAGCTCTTTGAATTAGGTTTGAGTTACATTTGATCAGCACTGAGTAGGGCTGCTCAGGATCAGCTAGGAAAGCGGCAGACAGAGGAGCCCAGCACAGTGTGACTACACAGCTCAGACTTTCTAGGACATGGCCTTACGCTCCTTAGTGTGGGCCAGAGACAACCCAGGGCTTCAGCTCCTAAGGCTGACGCCCCCAGCCTCCGTGCCTACCCCAGGGGAGTGTGGGGGGAGCAGAGTAGGGGACGCTCTGGGAACAAACCTCCTTGTTGCCTTGGGGACCCACGTTCTGTAGGGTCTTAATGAAGGCAGACCCAGCATGCTTGGCCCCAGGGTGGGCTTCCTGTGAATGGGTGGATCTTCCTTGTCTGCTCTCAGGGCCCCTGAAATCCTGCAGACCATACCCTAGTGGGGACCATGATGTTGCTCAGTGCATTGTAACTGGCACACAGTAGGACTCCCACAGCCCTGGTAGACAGCCTGTCCTCTGCAGTGGAGACCCCTTAACTAGTGCCAGCACCCCCCCAGCGGCCCAGCTACTTGAGCCCAGGGAGGCTGCTTCCCTGCCTCTCCACCTCTCCTGGGCTCCTGGCACTGCCAGCCTAGAGATCCTGGTCCCTCTCCCCTTCTCCCCTTTGACCTCCTTTTTAGACCCTTCCTCCAGGTTCTACATGAAGGGTCTGGATGTCAGAAGAACCCTCTTCTAACCATACCACCCAAGCAGGCAGCCATGTGTCCTTTCTGAAGCCTCAGTTGTCCCCTCTGTAGAGTAGGGAGGAGGATATCTGCCCCTTTTCTCGAACCAGTTTCTGCGGAGTCCCAGTGAAGTGACATCTGTGGAGGCATTTTATAAGCTGTGAGTGCCACACGAGATGTGGGATTATAGTGTTTTCCTTTTTGAGGCGTCCTGGGGAGAGCAAGAAAGAGAGCAGGAACTGTCATGGCCACCTTCCTTAGCCCAGCCTTCTCCCAGCGAGTCCAGCTCGTGTGTCAGGACCCAGCCAGTGAAAGAAACTGGAAGTGTAACTACAAGGCCTTCAGGAGAGCTGGAGCGAGAAGAGGCTCTTGCCTTGATGCCAGTTGGCAGCAGGCTCTGCCCAGGGCCCAGCTGGCCCATGACACTGGCCAGGGTGCCAGTTGGCTTCAGCCCCTGTCTCTTGATGCCAGATGGCAGCCCCTCTCAGGGCCTACTGGCTGGGCAGCAAGCAGAGCACCTCACATTCTGTTGCTCTGGGAGGTGGCAGTGGCATTCAGGGGTTGGCTGGGTCATTTGGTCCCACACCCCCTATGTGACGAATGCAAGGATTCCACCTTGAGCCCCATATTCCACTGTCCAGTGCAGATGGGCAGCGCCGGTGTCTAGGGATGGGGACTGGCTTCCTTCAAGGTATTCCCTCAAAAGCCTACCATGTGCTCTCTCGCCCCTTTCTCCAACTCTCTCTGAAACCATATTTGGGATCCTGCTTAAGCCGTCTCATTACTTAGCCACAGAATGGCTCCGCCCCCTACTAATTCCACTCAGAGGAGAGAAAGAAGCCAGGGCTGCTGCCATGCTGAGCAGAGCCCTGGCTCCAGCCTCTTCTCCTACCCACATGCTCTCCCAGACCTTTTCTGGGAGGTTGACCTTGGCCACTACAGCCCAGAGCAGGCCCGAGCCAGTAGACTTGGAGCAGATGCTACTTCATGGCAGCATGGAAGTGACGCAGACAACCACGCTCCCACTTAGAGCAGGGCCCCCGGGACACTTGCACACCCTCCATCCACACTAGAGAAGGTTTGCGAGTCCTGAGACATGCCACTGCTCTGAGTCCTGAGACATGCCACTGCTCTTGAACAGTCCACCGTTATCCTGCTCACTGGCTCAACGCCGCACCCTTCTGGCCTTTGCCGGAACTGCATTTCCTTCGCTTTAGGCTTAGGTCCACTCCACTGGCTCCCTCCTGCGCCTGGCTAAGACACACCAAGAAACTTGCTTATCCATGGTTCTTGCCTGTGTGTTCTGCCCACAGCCACTGTACCTTCGGTCATCAGAATTTCCCCCTGTCCTGTCTTGGGCCTTTGTTGGTCTTCATCTATTCTGACAGACTCTCCTTGGTTTCTTCTGCCCTCCACCCAGTTTCTTGCATCTGCTGTGCATCCCTCCTGCCTGTCTGGTCTTCCTCCACCGGCCCATCCTTGATGTATTTTCCATCTTTCTGTCTTTGCCTTGTCTCCTTCTCCTCCTCAGGCCTGCACTGCTCCACTCACCTGGCTCAGGTGTCGCCAGGTAGCTTTCTCCTTCCATTCCCCCATCATTGTGTCTCTCCACCCACTGAATTTCAGAAGCCACTGAAATTCCCCTGTTGTCTGTAGTGATCACCCTGCTCACTGTATGCTGGGTGCATCGCAGGCATCATCTTCAATCACCACTCAAAGCAAGGACCCTTCTTCTCCTGCTCCTGCACAGGAGGCTCAGAGAGGTTAAATCCCAGCCATCACCCAGGTAGGAGAAGAGCCCCTGGTGGATCCAGCCCAACCTGTCTCACTTTAAAGCCTGGACTCCTTCCCCTGCTCCTCATTATTTGTTCTCTTCTTTTTATATTTCCTAGCAGATGTCTAAGGCAGTGCTTTGCATATTGTAAGGTGATGAAAAAATAATTGCCTGATTCTTACTATCTCAGCAGACTGAATAGTAAATTTATTTGAGACCACAGACATTTCAACTCCCTGCCTGGGCCATTTCTAATCCCAGTAGCCCCTAACTGGCCACTGCTGAGCCCAAGAACACCCCACTCTGAGGGGGTACATCAGGTTACTAGTGACTGTGAAACAGTGAGGTGTTTACCCTATCCAGGCTGGTGAGGGATTCGTGCAGCCCAGAAAGGGGAGATTGGCAACTTATGGGTTTATCTGAGTAGGAAAGTACAGCAGAGAGGGAGGAGTGAGGCTAGAGGACTTGTGTTTTTGCAGGACCTATGGGTTGGAAGTTGCAAGGAGTTAGACAACCCAAGAAGCACCTTCAAGACATAGCCAAAGCCCTTCCCTGGAGTGTTCAGGCAGGATCTGGAAAGCTGTCTATTGGGACTGCTCTTCGAAGGACCCCTGCCTCTGGCAGGAGACTGGGTGTCTTTCTAGGCCTTTACCAACTCTTAGATGTCCTGATTTCTGTCTTCTTTTGACAGTTTGGGGGAAGAACTCCACATTTGTGCTTTTCTTGTCTTCCGTGGTGTTATGGAACAATGCTCTCCTCCCTGCCCTACCGCACTCTTTCCTCTCCCCAGACTGGACTTTTTTTCCAGACACCTCAGTCCCTTTGATAGACTCCTCTACCTCTGTTGGCTGCATCCTACATGCTCTTTCAGGGATAGATGTACCAGGGCTTGGCAATGCAGAGTATTTTTCCTTTTATTTCTAATGCTCTTTGGAGATGCCAACGGCTAGGATTTGTCTGTTCTTCAGTGGTGCATGGGCAAATGTGCGCGGGGGGTTCTCCAAGGGCTCCTGTGTTCTTCTGGATAGCACTCGTGGTATTCTACCTCCTGTTATCTAATGTGCCAAACACATCACTAGAAGTGTGTTGGTGCGGAATCCCTCAGACTCCCCAACCCTTTCTCCTCCTGGCTTCTCCCTGCAGTTTCTCCCAGGAGCAATGATTAACTGAGGAACCCAGTGTTTTGCATAACCTTTCAGATCTTCCTGCATCTACCTCTTGAGGGTATCTATAAGAATGCTGAGTGACAGGTCCCACTTTTAATGTCTAGAGTACTTACACGTTTTCATCTAGAAAAGTGTCCTTTCATTGTCACCTTTTATTGAATGTCTCCAAGAAATTCTATATTAGGGGGGTGGGAATCCTCAGTTCCATGGCATTACAATGGTATGGAACCTTGTGAGATTTTTGAAATCACACACACACACACACACACTGCTGACTGGACACCAGGTAGAATTTGATGGTCCAGGAATGGGCTCCCCTAGGAGCCCTGATGGGCTGACCAACTCCTGCTTGGGTCATCAGGACCCCATCTGAACTGTAGCTACTGCCAGTTTTCCAGACATGGGCACAGGACTCCTTGGAGGTGGTCAGCAGGAGTACACTGGTCCTTGGAAGCCTCCATCTGGGGTCCCTGGGATGTGAAGGGCAGGGAGCCAGCCAGGTGGCTGTGTGATGACTTAGGGGGTGCCTTCCCTCCCAGCAGAGGTGGACGAGTGCTCCCGGCCAGAGCATGGCGGGTGTGAGCAGCGCTGTGTGAACACACTGGGCAGCTACAAGTGCACCTGCGACCCCGGCTACGAGCTGGCCGCCGACAAGAAGACGTGTGAAGGTTGGTGCTGGTCCTGCCAAGCCGGAATGGCAGGGGGGCGGGGAGAAGTTTCAGGAGAAGTGGGGCAGAGATGTGGCAACTGGCTGGCTGTGAACTAATAGCTTATTTCCTCTGTCCCTCTTCTACCTGGCTGGGGTCTGTGCACCTTGCCCACCTGTGTGAATCTGCTTGCTCATGCAAGCCAGGTATGGCGAATAGCTTGGCCCAAACACTTTTATTTGTCCTTTGCTCCAAGTTATGTGGAACCCCTACCTGTGCTGGGGCACAACAGGCCCAATTCATGGTTGTCATTTTTAAAAGCAGTAAAGACTTCCCAGTTTTGTCCCTCCCAATCCTCATTGAAACAATTAGGTTAGAAAACAGGACACTGCATTAATCAGTTCAGATGGCCTAACTTTTTTCATTATTACTGAAGAACAGCAGGGCTTATTGCTGCTTGGGGGAAATTGCAGTCACTTGGAACTACAACCAAATGAATCTTGTTTCTGCTTCTCTCGTGCAGTGGCCTGTGGCGGTTTCATTACCAAGCTGAACGGAACCATCACCAGCCCTGGATGGCCCAAGGAGTATCCCACAAACAAAAACTGTGTCTGGCAGGTGGTGGCCCCTGTTCAGTACCGCATCTCCCTGCAGTTCGAAGTGTTTGAACTGGAAGGCAATGACGTATGTCTCTCTGCTCTCACTGAGGTGGGACTAGGATGAGAAGTGACTCCGAGCTGGGCACCAGGGAGGTGGCTTGTGTTGGAGCTGCTGCTTCAGAGTCATAGGATCCTGGGGAGTATTAACCAGCAGTGACAGCCCTCGTCATTAATAAATCCAAGGAGAAGGGGGACAAGAATGAAGGAGGCAGGTGTCAGGGTTTAGGGGTGGTCAGGACAGGTCTGAAGTCTGGGGTGTGAATGTGGGAGTTGGTGTCCAGCTAGAACAGAGGGGTTGAGGACCACCTAGGCACAAGGATGCTAGAGAGGACCTATTCCCTCTCTTGGGAGTGGTCATGGATGGCCACATCAGACGAGACCCAGGCAGTGTCCTATAACCAGAGTGCCTGTCAGTCATGCTCCCTGTCTGCACCTGGAGCTGGAGGGACCCCTGGGGGCACACAGGCCCTTTTCCATGTTCCCCCTGCCCCAGCCAAGCTGGGGTTCTCACCTTAACAGCACCAGCCAGACTGTCACCTAGTCAGCCCTTTCGGGTACTGAGAAGAGACCCCAATCCGAATGATGCTGATACACGGAGGCTCTGGTGCCAATGAGGGATTCGCCACCAAGTGAATACTGCATGGGAAAAACAAACCCTTGAAAGAAATTGATCAGACCATTCAGCAGTGAAGTTGCTTTTGAGAAAAATCATTGCTACGGCCGGCAACATGGAGCCACCCTGGTCCTGACTCCACCACTGCTAGCCGTGTGACTTCAGACAAAATGTCTTTCCCCTTCTGAGCTTTAGTTTCTCTACATGAGAATATAATAGAGATGGATTGTGTCTTTCTCTTCTGCTTCTCCTTCTTTTAGCAGTGGGGGCCTTTCTTCAAGCAAAATCTCATGTGGAAGCCCGATACACAAAATAAGTAGAAGTCAGGCTACAGTCAGCCATAAGCGCTGGTGCCAGGCGATGGCATCACTGCTGAGCCCCAGCTGGAAAGCCAAGTCCTACTGCCCTCTGGAACTCATTCTAGTGACAGGGAACCTCCCCCTGGGCTGGGCTGAGCCCATCTAGCTACATGGCGAGGTGCAGCTCTCAGAAAGGGGGTCTGGGGTGGGGACGTGGGCATAGCAGGCTGCTCTCCACCTTGTTCCCTGTAGGTCTGCAAATACGACTTTGTGGAGGTGCGCAGTGGCCTGTCCCCTGACGCCAGGCTGCATGGCAGGTTCTGTGGCTCAGAGACACCCGAGGTCATCACCTCCCAGAGCAACAACATGCGTGTGGAGTTCAAGTCTGACAACACCGTCTCCAAACGTGGCTTCAGGGCCCACTTCTTCTCAGGTAAGGGGGTGAAGGTGAGGCCAGGACTGAGGGGGAACAGCCTTATAGGCCTTGGCCTCCCTGCTTCCTGGGCACCTCCCCTCTGCCTGCTCCCTCCCTTCCCTCTTGGTCCCTCTGCCTTGGCAGAGTCACGCCTGCACCCAGAGGATCTGGCTTGGTGTGATACTGGTGGCCGTGCTTCCTACGACTGCCCTAACCAACTACCACACGGCTGGGTGACCTAAAATAGCAGCATCTTACATGGAGGCAGAAATCTCAGATCAAGGAGTGGCTCTGGGGACAATCCTCCTTGGCCTTTTCTAGCTGTGGTAGTTCCCACCAAGCCTGGGCATTTGTTGGCTTGTGGCTACAGTCCTCCAACACCCATGCCAAGTGACACCCGAATCTGAGCAGAGGCTCCGCATAAGGAGAAAAGGGGAGGGAATGGACAATGGGGGGGTGGTCCCCGGAGGAGGCCACTGTGAGCAGGTTCTGAGCCATGAGGGAAGTTCCCAAGTTGGCAGTTCCTCTTAGGAGAGTCCTTTGATCTCCCCAGACAAGGACGAGTGTGCCAAGGACAACGGTGGCTGCCAGCACGAGTGCGTTAACACGTTTGGGAGCTACCTGTGCAGGTGCAGGAGCGGCTACCGGCTGCATGAGAACGGGCACGACTGTAAAGAGGGTGAGCAGAGCCCATGGGGGTGGCGCTGCCTCGGCCCCATGCCCTGCCCTTGGAGTGCTAGTGCGCATGCGGGAGGGCGGGGCGTGGGCGGGAACAGGCGTGGGCAGCCTCCCACCCTCGTGTTCTTAGGCTGGTCCTTCGCCCTCCTCCTGGCGACTGCTTGTGGCTCTCCTGCCAGGTCTTAGCAGGCACAGGACAGCCTAGTTGAGTTACAACAGCGGAGTGGTTAAGCCTGTGGGCAGCAGAATCAGACTCCCTGGGTCTCAATCCCAGCTCTGCCGCTTACTAGCTAGTTACTAATCCCCCTGAGTCACAGTTTCTCTTTTGTTAAACGGGCTAAACATGGAGCTGGGTTTGTGGCTCAGTGGTAGAGCGCTTGCCTAGCATGTGTGAGGCACTGGGTTTGATTCTCAGCACCACCTATAAATAACAAAATAAGGTCCATCAACATCTAAAAAAGTGTTTTTTCAAAAAAGGGGGCTAAATTTATCTCCTTCCTAAAACTTTTGTAAAAATGCCTGGAAAGTATTTCAGATAGTCTGATACATATTATACCCTTAGATGTCAATAAATATCGACCGTTTATGCCTATCATAGTATTATTTACCATATACAGACCTCAGTGAAATATATTTTGGGAAAACCTTTGCTCCTGCCCCATTCACTACTGGGAGTTCTTCATGGCCAGAAGACTTTTAATGTCCTGTCATTCTGGAAGAAGCCTTCCCTTTATTCTTACTCTGTCAAGAGAAGGGAGTTTGTGCCCCTGTGATAAACACAGACTTCATGCCTTGGCCCAGCCATGAAGCCCAGTACAGGAAGTCAAGGCTGGGGAGGATGGGAAAACCACAGGCCTCTTCTAGTTTCTTATTTGTAAATGGGAAGGATTGAGTGGGGAGATGCATACAAAATGCTCACCACGGTGTTCATCACAGAGGGAGACAGAACCTAGCTACTGGCCAAACTGCTAGGCATTGAGCAAGCCCTGGGACCCCCGTTTGCCAATGCACTGTAACCAGGACAGAGCAGGCAGACTCCAAGTGAAAATGCTTTGAGAAGCAAAAGGAAGCGTGTAGACAGAAGGGATGAAGCTCTTGGCTCCAGCCTCTCACATGCGTGATCTCATTTAAGCCGCATGTACGAGGTTGGCACCACTTTTACAAATCAGGACATAACCCTTAAGACTGTCCGTGGTAGAACCAGGACTTGAACCAAGCTCCAAAGCCAGGGGCCTGTGCTCTGAACTCTAGCAGATTACAATGATGACTTTGATGTGAATAGTAAAAGTGAGGAGGTGACCTGGCTCCTGAGCCACAGCCAGGAAGACAGCAAAACCAGTTCAAACAAATAGGCAAGTCTCTGCACCAGGGGACACTTGATCCAGGCTGGCCACCCCCACCGTTGATGACCCTGAGACAAGGGACAGGGGAAGAAGCTACCCTAGAATGAACACCTTTGGTGCTACCCACAAGTTAATGACTTCTCTCTCCATGTGTCCACAGCCGGCTGTGCACACAAGATCAGCAGTGCAGAGGGGACCCTGGCGAGCCCCAACTGGCCTGATAAATACCCCAGTCGGAGGGAGTGTACCTGGAACATCTCTTCGACCGCAGGTCACAGGGTGAAACTTGTGAGTCATTTTTGTAGTTTATTAAGAACATGGACCTTGGTGTCAGGTGGATATGAGTTTGAGTCTCCACTCAGCCACTTCCCAGCTTTGAAACTTGGGCACATCATTCATTTCTGGGTCTTCATTTGACTACCTGGAAAATGGGGATGCTAATGAAGCCCACTTCCTGGGGCTGTTGTGCAGATGAAAAGAGAAAATGAAGAACAGCTCTATAAACACACCTGTTCACAGGGGCACCTGGCTGGGGTGGTGCCCAACATACGGATCTGCAGGGCTGTGTGAGATTCAGGTGTTTCCAGTTTTGATTTTTTACACAATGTTTCATTCTCAAGGTAAAGAAAGAAAGAAAGAAAAGTAGTAAGTTCAGAAGATTGGGCTGGGGAAATCAGAAGTCCCCAGATCCCCCAATGCACTCTAGAAAAGACCATTCTCAACACTTTCTTGTGGATTACTTCAGAAATTCCCCACGCACATACAAAGCATACATGTGCATGGGAAAATAATGGTCTTTTCTCTTACTCAGTCTTCTCAAATGGAATCTTACTATTCATATTCTTCTATATCCTTTTCTTCAATTTTCAATAGAAGCATTATGCTAATTCTTTCTTGAATTAACAACAACCACCACCTTGAATTCTTTTCTTTAAAGTCTCCTCCACGAATCTGATGTGTGGTCACGCTCAGTCGTTTCAAAGGGGAAACTAGTCTCTCCTCTGATTCTCATTCCTCAGCCCCCAGTGGCTCTCAGATCCTGGAGTATTGGAGAGTCTGTACTTCTGACAGACAACAATTTTTATAAACAAGTCTTCTGACTCCAGAGAATGCTAGAGCGGTAATTCAGGGAGAATGGAGAGAACAAAGGAGAACGTGGTGATCCGTGAACTCTGGCGCAGGGACTTGTGAGGGTGTTTACTGATGAGACCTGTAAAGGGGAGGAGAGGCAGGCGAATGGGCTGCCGGGGGTGGGGGGAGTGCAGAAAGGACCCCTGACTGCAGGGTGCCCTTGGCAGGCACCTCCTGTGCATGCATTGCCCACTTAGGCGATGCTACTGTGCTTTGCTCCCAGGAGCTACTACTCTGGGTCAGTCAGAATAGCCTGGAATCTGGGTGAGGGTGAGTTAGAGTGCATTCAAGAAAGGCAATCCTGCTGTCTGCTGGAAAATGTTTGCAGTGGCTAAGTACCTTTCTGCCAACCCGAGGGACTGGCGCCCCCTGGGGATGGGATCGTGTACCCGCACAATCAGAAGCCTTTATCTCAGGTGCCTGCATACGCCTGTTCCTTTAAAAAAGACATTCCCTTGAATGGAGCAGGTGGGGTACATTGATTGCACTCTATGTTTTGCTATCATAGAATGTGAGTTAACTACTTCCCAAGACACCTGGTGTTTCACTGCATGGGGACAGTGACAAGGCAGACATGGACTTTGGGGAGCTCCCCACCTCCTTGGCCTGCTTCTCCTTCCCTTTGCGTGACCCACTAGGTGCCCTGCTTTCCCTCTCCTGCTTGGTGTCTCTACCCAGTCCCCCCTGCTCCCAGAGCTCCCCTTCTCCTGAGGTGTGAGCTTTTCCCATTCATAGTGCTCATTATTCCGGGAAGCCTCAGAGGGATCCTTCTTCTTTCCCCTCCCTACCTGCATCTCTGTCCTGTCACCCCAGCCTCCCTGTCTTAAATTTAGGTTCCCCCCAACTAACAGCCTCACTTCTACTCTGTACTTCAGTCCAAGACTTCCTCTAACACTGTCCTTGCTCACCTTGTCCCGTCTCCTTGTCCCCACAGGCAGCCCGTCAGTTGCCTCCATTGGGGCTGCAAAGCCTGTGTACGACTGAAGCACAGGGGTCCCCTCCCAGCTTCGGGGAACAGTTTTTAAGGGACATGGGGAGGAGGGAGGTGGTATAAATGGTTGATGATTTAAAGTGTGGACGGAGATGGCTGGCTCGGGGTCAAGTTTAGCTCTGTCTCTGGTTGTGTTAATTTGGGCAAGCCAGGTAGCTTCTCTAAGCCTTCCCCTTCTGCACGCTGCTTTTTTCTTATAGCATCACCAGAATTAAGAGAGAAATGCTTGGCATGGAAAAAGTACCCAACAAATGGCCATCACTCTCATCTGCACGGAGCAGCCTGCCCTCCTGTTTCATCCATAGAGAACAGAGGTTAAGGAAGCCATAGCTTCTGGGTTATGGTCAGGCTCTACCAGTGGATGACCTTGGACAAGTCAGCTGACATCTCCTTGCCTCAGTTTCCTCATCTGTAAAAGCAGAGATCGGACACATGACAGACTTGCAAGGACCCATTAAGTCCCAAGTTTTTGATTCTGAGAATATTTCAGCAAAATTGACAAAGATGCTTTTAAGTTAGAAATTATAATCTGAAACTTAGATATCACATTAGTTAATATTATATTAGTTAATTATATTCTTGTTTTTAATTATACTGTATAACTATATTGTATATAGCATATATAACTATATTATATTATAGGTTATGTTTATATATATGTATATTATAGGTTATATTTAAGTTTTTTTTTATGTTTCACATCTGGGATGATGGGTCCAAAAGGACTTTTCTTTAAATTGTTTTGGTACTGGGGATTGAACCCAGAGGCATTTAATCACTGAGCCACATCATCTGCTCTTTTTATTTTTTTTATTTTGAGGCAGGGTCTGCTAAGTTGCTGAAGCTAGCTTTGAACTTGTGATCCTCCTGCCTCAGTCTCCTGAGTTGCCGGGATTACAGGCATGTGCTACTGTACCTGGCCAAAAAGGGTCTTTTAATAAGGTGATATTGTAAATCTCTGAACACAGCTGCTGGCACTAGGAGGAGCACAGTCAGTGCCAACTCTTAGGATGAAGTAGGGGTGGAAGGAAGTCCACTCCGGGTGGTCAGCAGCAGGAGTGTAGGTAACTCATGGGCTGCTTTGGGGACCGAGGGGAGACCTGCCTCCAGACATGGTCCTCCACAGAGGGGCTGGACAAACCCCTCTGGGCACTTCCGCTCCTCCTTTTTTCCAACTTCAGCTGAACCCCAGACCTTTTCCTTACTTTTTCTTCCTTCTTCCCCAGACATTCAATGAGTTTGAGATCGAGCAGCACCAGGAATGTGCCTATGACCACCTGGAGATGTACGACGGGCCCGACACCCTGGCCCCCATCCTCGGCCGGTTCTGTGGCAGCAAGAAACCAGACCCCGTGGTGGCTTCGGGCAGTAGCCTGTTTCTCAGGTTTTATTCCGATGCCTCTGTGCAGAGGAAAGGCTTCCTGGCAGCATACAGCACAGGTACAGGGCTCCAGGTGATGAGCTCCTTGACAGGAGCAGAGTGGGGGCAAAGGCAGGGAAGCGCAGCCTTGTGTTTCTCTGGGGGAAGGTAAGGCAGCTGTGATAAAATGTCCATGTTAAAAGGAAACATGGGCGACCACAGGCAGAAGGGTGGTTCTTTTTGATGTTAATTAATTGACAAATTTGACAGGGACAGCACTTTGCTGGTACCCCGTGTCTTTCCTTCCTTCATTCCTCCCTTTTAACAATGTATTTGTGATTTTTTCTGGTCTGCAGAACCCAGTCTGGGAGGGGGCGGGGGCAGTAGCCCTCTTTACTTCTGAGGACCAGTTCAAGAAAATGAGATGTGTTTCTGCTCCCCATTATTTTGTCCTCAAAATATCAATAGTTCTGTTGGATCCTGGGAAAACGTATAGGCTTATGACTTATCTACTTTGCTAAGTAGAAGAAGGTCAATAAGAAAACTGGCTCGGCTCTTTAGCCATTCCTCTGTTAGCTCTCGCCTGGGACCAGAGCCCCTGGGGCCAGTGTTGGCCCTTTGATTCTGGCTTAGATTGTGTTAGAGCCTGTGGTACCTGAGAACCACTTAGCCTCCTGAGTTTGATACTGAGTCTAAGGTCATGATCATGGGACCCTATGACCCTTTTCACAACCTCCTCCCTCCAGTTTTTTTCAGAGCTAGAAAGTAGGAATCAGGTCGAGTAAAATGGCAGCCAGCATCCCCAGGCGGTCTCACTTGGCCCTGCTTAGCCAAAACCTCTTCATGGCTTAAGACTCCCTTCCGCACTGTGAGGAGGTCTGGCTTCCCCCACAGAAGTTTGAAGGCCGTTGGCTAGTGAGTTCACCCTTTTCCCTGTAGATGGAAATTGGAACATGGGTGTTCAAGGAGGGTTAGGGACCCAGCAGGAAATGGGGACATACTTAGAGTTGTTATTTATGGAGAATTTCATAAAAAGACTGTTTACAAAGCATGGGCAGGATGTGGGGACACAGCAAGGGACAGGACAGTCACTAGGCCTATAGACCCACAGGCTACTATCCCCTCCCGCCCCAGCAGTGACTTGCAGGAGGAACAGGCAGCCAGGAGCCAGGATGCAGAACCTAACTTCTCTCCCTGCTCTGACCTGCTGGCATTCCCAGTGGCTGAACAGAGCTGGAAGTAAAGAGGGGGTAAAGGAGCCCGGGCAGGTAGACTAGAGGTCATCCCCGTGGGGCCTGGAACAGGCGGGGTAGGAGGCCTCCTAGCCTGCTTTGTACTCACTTCATTGCCGTCTCATCTCAGGAATTTGATTTCCCAAAGACTGGTCAAACTCGGAAGAAATTGGTAGTCAGACAGGCTCCCCCTGGGCCTGCGTGTTCAGAACAGGGTGGCAGGAATCCACACCGGGGAGCCGCTGGCATCTGGGGGTGTGCAGCACATCAAGGAACACTGTGGAGGAGTCTGCCTTCAGGTGCTCCTGATCTAGACCTGCCTATCTCATTTATCCATTTTATTTTTTGTGGATTCAAGTAGCATAGACACAAGATGGCACAGGCCCCGGCCAACCTGGACTTCTGTCCTAGTAAAACACAGAAGCCAAGGCTATAGAATCCAAGCCCAAAGCTGAGGTGTGGCTCACCTGTGACACCCATGGGGACCTCACAGTTGGCTTGTAGTCAACTCAAGTGCAAGAGGAAGTCCAGGATTGAGGTTTCTGGGTTTGGGTGCTCACCCGCAGTTCTGATGTGCCTTTATCGCCCTCTGTTGGCAGAAATGAAAAGTTACAGTAAGTCTATGGGGCTGGCGAGCCCATCTTGAGCTTCTGACACTTCCAGGGCTTGAAGTGGTCAAGATCCCACATCCCAGCAGCCAGTCAGGCAAACTGTTCATCTACCCCATATCTTCTTAAGTGTAGGGAGAAAAACAAAGCCAGCTTTTCAGTTCCGCACTCTGAGTTTCCCAGAAGCCTTATGTGGCCCAGCATGGGAACATGGAACCTGTCTGGTAAGGGCCAGTTTGGCCCCTCAGGGGCCTCTGTTTACTCCTCTGTGATCTGGAACGATGGCATTTCCTGGCGTCCCCTACAAGGCATGCACCCGGCCCTGCAGAGAAGCTGACAGTCAGCAGGGTGGGCGGCACCTGGGCTCTGGGTGCTGGGGGAACATCTCATTCTCTCTTCTCCAGAGTGTGGGGGCAGGCTGAAGGCTGAAGTGCAGACCAAAGAGCTCTATTCCCACGCCCAGTTTGGGGACAACAACTACCCGAGCCAGGCCCACTGTGACTGGGTGATCGTGGCAGAAGATGGCTACGGCGTGGAGCTGATATTCCGGATCTTCGAGGTGGAGGAGGAGGCCGACTGTGGCTACGACTACATGGAGGCTTACGACGGCTACGACAGCTCGGCACCCAGGCTGGGCCGCTTCTGTGGCTCAGGGGTGAGTCCAGGGTGCCAGCGCCATGGGCAAAAACCATGGGATCAGAGCACGAGTAGGACTCGCTGTCCCTACTGCTCATTAGCGACAGCGAAGAGGCCCATTTTTTCTGCAGTGGAGGGGGAAATAGGAGGATCGTGGGAGAGGAGGCTGGGAGGGAGCATCCAGGAACCCGTTCCTGAAGGCTTTGGGCTGAGGTCAGTCCAAGGAAGAGCTCTGTGCCTTTTGGCCCCATATTTGCAAAGAATCCTCTTCCATTTTTGTTTGGCTTTCAGGATTTTCTTACTATTTAATTATGATTTTGTGTATTCTCTATATTAACAATTCTCTTCCCAACCAAAACCAAATGCTTATGAAATCAGTCTTACTATAACCAATACTTATACTCAAAGTCATTGACACTTTTCTCATGATTGTCTCTTTCCTGGGCCACCAAACCTAGGACCAGGACAGGCCTGTTTTTCTATTATTTTCCCAGCATGTGGCTCAGGGCCTGGCTTATAGTCGGTGCTCAGTGGATGAAGTGCACCAACAGTACAGTGTCCTGGTAGCTCCCTGGCCCTGCCACACTGCCCACGCTGGGCTCCAGCCTTTTCTCTGCCTTCAGGGCTCATCACTCAATCTTCTTTGCTATTGGCTGGACTTATGTCAAAGCATTTGGAATCACGGAAGCTCCTTGTACACAGATACTTGACATGGGATTTATGTCTTTCAGTAATTTCCCTCCATCTTTCCTCATCCTCCAAAAAATAAAGAATGACAGAGTGTGACTTACCTAATGCACTGCCTTGGAAACAGTCCTTCCGACTGTGGAGAGGAACCTTGGCGGGTCCTGAGCAGTGTGCTCTGTGGGAAGCCCCATTTGGCTCTACTAGGACCTGGGATGTGGCAGTCTTGGAACTTGGCAGGACCTTTCAGCTCCAATACACTTTTTGTCCTTTGTCAGGCCATAGCTTGAAGAGTGGTCCTTGGTTTAGGTCTCCTGGGAGACACAGCAGAGTGGTGACAGAGCTGGGTGACTCGTGGCATGTAATTCAGCATCAGAAAGTGTCCAACTCTGGTCCTGCCCACCTGTGTGCACTTGAGTCTTGGTTTCCTCAAGTGTGAAATGGAGATAATGCCTGCCTCATAAAGTTCTTGAAAGTCTCCATAAGGTCAGATCTGGAAGTGCTGAGCACAGTGCCTGGCCCACCCATGCACTTAAACCACAGATGCTATATGATCTGTGGGTCTGGGAGCATGTTTGGGAAAGCAGGGCTCACAGAACTTTCTAGAGCAGAATTTGCCGTGCTTTCATTTGAAAAGGATCTTGTATGGATGCCCTTCTGTCTCTGGGGCAGGGACACCTCATGGCAGCCTGGGCCATCCTGTGTCCTTGGGTGTGGTCCTGTCCCCTCCTCATTTAAACTCCAGTCACAGTCAACTGACTTCAAGTCCCCTGGTTTCCCTTTCTCCTTTTCTTAGCCATTGGAAGAGATCTACTCTGCTGGGGATTCCCTGATGATTCGATTCCACACGGATGACACCATTAACAAGAAAGGCTTTCATGCCCGATATACCAGCACCAAGTTCCAGGATGCCCTGCACATGAAGAAATAATGCCCACGTTCTCGAAAGAGAGGCATTGAGAATGCTTTTACAACAGCACCTGGCAAATCAGCCCTAAAACAGCATACAGTATATTTCTCAAGAAAAAAAACTCAAAATCCAGTCTTGAAGGTATATATTTGAATGAAGGCACATGCACGTTTGGCCAAGGAGGAGGGAAGATGTTCCCTTGGTTCCAGCAGCAGTGTTGTCAGTGGGCTGTAGAGATTAAGGCCTGAAGTCCACTTGAGCTACGTGTCTTCCTGCTCGCACTCCATCCCTTGCTCCTGGCGGGCAAGAGGCCAGCCCTAGGGTTGGTGGGTCAGTCCTCTTCCTCATACTTCTATAGGTGCCACGAAATCTGACCGAATCCTGGAGATGCAGGTTACACTGAGCAGTGAGGATAAAAGCTTAACTAATTTATTAGAGCTTGGCTGGAAACTTTTGCCTTCTCTCCGCCAGGGACCTGTCAACCAGGAAACCTGAAAAGGTGAACATCGGGCTAAAAGAGACATAACAGCAAGCAGCGCACACAGGAGCTTTGAGCACGAGAATTGTCACTGCGAAGGTGGAAGACCTCAAGCATGTTCCTCCCCACCCTCTCTGGGCTCCCCCATCCCTAATTGCGTTAAGGGGCCATGGCATCCGCTGTAAACTCCAGCAGAACATTTGCTGGGGAGAATTCCTAGTTTTCCAAAAAGAAAACATCCTGGCTCCTCCTGGTATCGCCACTCTCACTGCCGTGAGGATCCCCACCTGTGCTTGGGGAGGTCCCTGGGCCTGGAAGACCCTCCAACTGTGGAAACACCTGCTGCTGTGAACCTTGACTCCTTGACAGCGGGTTCAAACTGCATCTGCAAGACGTGCAAAGACATCTCAGGAGGGGCCTGTTCAGGTCCCTCACGGGTGAACACTGTTGAAAATAATTCTGTTATGTTAGAATCATCACCTGGTGGAAAAAGTCCACCTGTGACCAATCTCCTGTAACCAAACAGGTTAAAGAGTATGCTGGTAACTTTTCTCAGATTAACTAGCATTCAATCACCAACTTGCAATCAGGATTCACAACACTTGGCACTTGTTCTAGGGAAGTACGGAGGATGATGTTTACATGATTTTAGCACCTCAAGGTATAATTTAAACAATGATTAGTTTTGAATGGCATTTCATTAAGGCATCTATGGGCATTATGAGCTAAAAGCTGTGGTATGTTAGCTTTAAAAGAGTATTTATGTTGGAATAATTTTAAAATAATGTTTACATGATGGTTAGTCCTGTTTGGCTGGTGTTGAACACAGGGCAGCACCCAAGAATATTTCCACTTAGAGCCAAGAAACTCCCCAGCACTGGAATTCCCTTGGGATGAATCATCATTTTGAACATAATATTTCTAAACGGCTAAAGGTTCTTCTTTTTAAAGATCAGAATATGCCACCAGAAGATGATGGTCAGTTCAATGATTGCTGGGAGTAAAAACTAGAATAATACAAAGAAGCATAAAAGAAATGCATGGAAATACTTTTTTCCTTAAAACAGAAAAAGAAATCAAATTATTATTATTAATATATGTCTGTATATATGTAAGTATGTAAAGGATCAGCTGTCAAAGCCTTAATCAATGCAGTGTGAAAAATGCCAACCCACTGGCTGTAGCTTTATTGTACAGGCCTCCAGTGCTGGCCCCACGTGTTTTGCCGTACCAAGCTCTCTTCTGGCCTCCCTTGGCCCTGGACTAAGGTTCAGCCTCCATTCTCACATCTTGGTAGATGGCAGACCCTGCCCAGGATGAACTTGGATGTGACAAATGGAACCCCTCTTGTTGTGGTTCAGACCCTCCTGCCTGTTACAGTGGGTTCCACTGCTCAGATCTTTGGATCTTCTGAGGTTTTATTTTATCTCATCTTGTCCATCAAAGTTGAAACTGAAATCAGAATACATCAGGAGGCTGCCAAGGGTCTCTCTCCAAGGAGACGAGGATCCTGTGTTTTTAACCTTGAGAAGCCTATGTAAGACGAACAGATTCCATGGGGAAGTGGGCGGGAGGGAGAAACAGAGCTGGCTTCAGCGTTTGCCACACTGATGATTCTTTTTATTGCTTTATTGTGAACATTTTCAAAAGTATGTGACTTCAACTGTTGTCACCATGTGGCCAATTTACAACAATGGAGCCCTATGAGAACCTTTATGTAGGCCTGCGAGTGATGTATTCCCAGAAGACAAGCTCTGATTCAGTTGGGGCTGGACAGGCCCCTCCTCTGGAAGCCTGCACCCATGGGGGATCTCTGCAGGGCACAGGTCCCGCAAAGAGCCGCAAGGCTAGCTTCCCCAAATAAAGTCCATTAGGCAGAAGACCCAGGCCCCTGCACAGGCTGTGCTGATCTCTCAGCGACCTGCCTGCAGATGTTCCTGGAAGTGGATGAAGGGGCCAGAGGATGGCCCTTCAGCTTGCTCTGTCCTTTAACTGGGTGCCATGCCTTGGGTGTCACAGAGCTGCAAGACTAGAGAATTAGCTTCACCAAATGACCTGATGGAGTTTGGGGGTCTGGAGCTCCAGCCTGGTCTAATTTTAGTGTAATTTGAGCTCACCGAAGCTAAGGCCTGCATCCTAGAGCAGGAGGAGGGTCTGATTAACATTAGGCAGCAGAATTTCTTCAAATGGAGGAGGCAAAGCTGTGTACTGAGTCACTATTTTCTCTCTTTTCCTCTAAAGATTCCATTTCTATTTCACTACTTCCCTCAAAAGTGTCATAGGATTCACAAATTGCTCATCCTGGTTAAATTATTTGTTAAATATGGCTAACTGGCAAATTCACATAGGAATTTACCACCCACCTGATCCGTTTGACAACCCTCAGATAATTCTTGGTATTGTTAGTACTCAATTTGGGAACAAACATTCCCTTGGCTTCAGCAGATGTTTTTAAGGTTTTCTTTATAGACTGAACTTCTGAAAATAATCTCAGATGCCTAAAAGGTTTCTTTAAAAAAAATAAAGTGTTATCTATAAATGTATGAGTATTTTTTATTTTGAGTAACTTTACATTTCATGAAATGATATCAAAGAGAATATGGGGGAGCTAACATGGCTGTTTAGAAAGGATGCTTCACTAAACAATGTGGATTTATTGATGTGTCCTGGGTGTGTGTTACTAGTTCAGACAAAATGGATCCTCTTCATGATCATTTTCTCCACAACCACCAGCACTCGGGCAGGATGTTGCAGGAAGCTTAATCTAGGGCCTTCTACTCGCTGGTGAGTCTCAAGCACATGGCTCTAGAAACAGTTTCCTACTGGTGTCAGAAAAGCACAAGCAAGGCAAAGACAGGGTTCACACTAACCCCTTGGCCTTGCGCATCCCCGGTCTGGCCAGATGGTACTAGATCCCAAACCTAAGTTCTTTGGTACAGGTTTGATTCTTCATGTGCCAAGCAAAGTTAGAAGCATAATTGGTGCCAAGTATGCTGATTTGAAGAATGTAGTCATTGGAAACTGTAGCATCCCCACTTTAGAGATTAAGAGACTAAGGCTGCCTACTTGCCTGTGACCCGGCAGCTGCCAGTAGGGTCGACATAGCCTTAAATGCAGGACCTGCTGTTTTCTCTGTTTTCTGGGTACCAGCAGATTCAGTTCAGATGGTCACTTTGGTCTTAGGAAGTGAAGCCCTAAGCTTCACTGGAAGCCCCTGGAGGTGGAGGCCACATTGGTCTTGTCCAGTACAAGGTGCCTGGCTCCTTAGAGGCAACTGATTGCAACAGTGGCTGTCACCCCTAACTGTTCATTGTGTCACCTGAGGTTGCCCCTATTCCATTCAGTAGGACCCAGGCACCAGGGTTCTTATAAGCCTCCCGGGTAACTCAAAAGACATACCTCATATTTGAAGAGTTTATGCCTTGGGAAATAAATGGTTTTCACTCAACCCGTTTATGTTCCTACACTAGAGGTTCTCAACTGGGCATAATTTCCCCACCGCCAGGGGACATTTTATAATGTCTGGAAACATTTTGGTTATCACAAGTAGGGAAGTGATGTGCTTGTAGTGGGCAGAGACCAGGGATGCTGCTAATCATTGTACAATGCACAGGACAGAACCCATGACAAAGGATTATCTAACCCAGAATTTCAGTAGTTTTCAGTGGGTTGAGAAAACATGACCTAGACCAAGTTGTGGAATTTCCACAGATACGGCTTCCAACTCCCTTGAAGTCATTCAAGTAATTCTGGTGTTTTATTGTGAGACTAGAGCTATACAAAATTTTTTTTTGTTTGAATGTACTTCATGTTTGTACTTCCGAAGATACACATTTAAGGTTTCTAATTCCAGCCCTAACAAAAGTTTATGTGTGTTTCAAATGGAATTTGGGCTCTGAGTGGGATTTACAATTCCAACCCCAGACCTAGTCCTTTTCGGGGGGGATCATAATCAGGATGAAGTCCTTCTAGTAGCAGGCAGTTTAAGCTGGACTTTGGGTTGTTTGGGGCTGGGATAGAGTTCATGGGTGAATGCCTTAACTGGGTCCCCATGAAAGGGCCAGCTGTTGTTAGGGGGGTAGACAAGTGGGAGATACCAGGCTTCCACTCAGTGTGATCTCTGTGGGGTTGGAAGTGCACATTCAGGGATCTCTGTGATTTTTCAGGATTTGAATGATCCCTGATTGAAGATGTTTGTGATATCAGGAAAGTGTGCTAATAAGGAGGAAAATTGCATTTTGAATGTTATACCTAGGGCTAAACAAAGGTGACCATGCAGATAACATGGATCCTGAGGTGAATGAGTTAAGAATATAGTTAATATAAATGTTTGTTTATATGTGCATTCACACATTTATGCATCTGTAAATTTGTTTTTTTTATTTTTAAGTGCTTTCCCAATGTTTAGTTACCTGTGATTCACTCTAACCAGTGAACTTGCAAGTATCCTCGCATCACTGAAAGCCAGGTATATGATTTCTTTAATACAGCCTCTCAGGTAGATAGTGGTTGTTTAGATGAATTGTATATTTTTGAGAATTTTTTTCTCCGTCTTCCAAAATATAGCTTAGAACTTCTATATTATTTAATATTAAGCATTTCTCAACTGTTTCAGAATTGATATTTATGCATTCCTGTGTTCAAGCCTTTGGGGATGCTTATTTACTTAAAGGTTAAATTTCTTAAAGAAATCTAAAAAATGGATATGTAGGAAGTCTGAGAAATTGTAAAAGAAATACTGGTGAAATGGACATAAAATGTATCAAAGACCAATATGAAAATCAATAAAAGCAATGCAGACAAAGGACAGACACTGTAGAAAGAAGATAGTTGAAATATAAAAGCATTAAATGTCTGGGCAGATGAAACAAAATGATGGACTGTGAGTCACCAATGAGACATAATTACACAGAAAGAGTAACACAGGAAACAGTTCCTGTTGTAAGTTTTCAGTACAGTTGGGGAGTTAGAACACATCACATAAATACACCAAAAGTTGGTTTCTGGAAGCATAAATACTAACGGAAGGCAGCCACCATGTAGCAATCTGACCACCTGAGACTACCATACAGTAAGGAAGTTCAGGCTCACCATAAGGAAAAGGAGGGGGGAAAAAAGAGGGAGGGAGAGGGAGAGGGAACTGAAGAGGGAGGGGACGGATAGAGACAGAGAGAGGGAGGAGAGAAGTTATTCTAGCCCAGATGGTACATTTGTGAGGGGACTCAGGTGTCTAACCAGGATGGGAAACCCACCTAATTCAAGGTAATCTGGTCGTGCCACTAATTGTCCTTGTCAGGATCACTAGCAGCTGCCAACTAAGAATCAGAGGGCTGCTCCATCTTTTCTTAGGTAGCGACTGACAGAGTTAACTGCTACCCCCTCTTCTTGAAATGGTTATTTTCTGTGACCCCAGGCCTCTGATTTTCCTCTCATGCAGCCTTCCGTGCTGGCCGTACCTCCTCTTCCAGCCCCCTAAGTGTCCTCGAGTCCTGGGTTTCTATCCTGGTCCCCTGCTCTGCCTACCTGCAGCTTTAAACCCATCCACAGTGCCACCACCAAATGGCCATCTTCAGTCCCAGACCACCTGTATCTTGAGGTACAGCCGCTAAAACAGAGCTGTAGGTCCCCAACTCTGTTTTCCCAGTAGCACCTCCCTAAGCCAGCAGTGCCTGGAACCCCACTAGCCGAGCCCCAGCCCAGGAGTTGGCTTCGTTCTGCCCTTCCCTCACCTTCCCTCCCTTCTCTGCCTCATATTTTCACATCGTCAAGTCTCACTGCCTTCACCTCCAAAATGGGCCACAAGCCCATTCCAACCAGTCTCCTGCTTCCACCCCTGTCCCTTGCTTCCACCCCTGTCCCCTGCAATCCATGCTCCATGGAGAAGCCAGGGTGAGCTTGTTGGTATCAGTTGGATCACACTCTCTCTGAAAACCCTCGAAAAGCTTCCTAATGCTCTAAGAATAAAAATCCCAGGGGCTGGGGGTATAGCTCAGTTGGTAGAGTGCTTGCCTAGCATGCTCAAGGCCCTGGGTTCAATCCCCAGCACCAAAAAAAAAAAATTTCACCCTGCCCTGCCTTGTCTATGTCATCAGACCTCAGACTCGCTTGCTCTGCCCTTACCCTCTTTCTAGGTGGCTTCCTGGTTTCTGTTGGTCCAGATGCACTGGACCTTCCACTTCCATGAGCACGTGGAGGCTGTGGAGCTTGGCCTTTGCTGCGCCTTGTGACCCTCTTCCCCTCTTCCAAGTGCACCTTGAATGTCATCTCTGGAGTTGTCTAAAGCTATGACCTCTGGTCACTTCACTTGCTCTTTCTTTAGGCCCCTCTTTGCTCCTCACGTGGTGGTTTTCATTTAAATGACCAATTGGTTGCAGTTCTATGGTTTTGTTGGCAACTCACTCACCATCTTAAGAATCCATGGCAGAAATCCTAAGCTACAGAAAACCACCTGTGTCCACAGCTTCCTCAGCTAGAGGAAATGTGAGCACAGGTAGCAGAGGAGCCCAACTCACTGACCGCTGAGTGTGCCCTCACTAGCAGCTACAGCTCTGCCTCAGAGTGGCTCTGACACCCGCCCTGCACACATCCTCAGCAGAGGCTGGTAGCGTGGGGACTCTGTCATGGCCAGGAACACGGTCCATGCAGACGCCTGTCAGCTGGGGACAGAGCGGCCACTCTCAGCCCTTGTGATCCATTGTTTCTAAAGAGCTGGCAGCTGCAGGAGCCACCAAGCTCTCAGGCCAGCTGTGGTATCTTTGCTGAGATCGAAGAAGCTTGCCTGGATAGTAAGAAGGACAGAAAATAAAGGCAAAGAGGATGGAGGGCCCGGGCCATTGACAGTGGCCAGGGAACAGGAGCCCATCTTTCCTGAGGGACGGGCTGAGGGCTTGGCTACTCCCCTGCCCATAAATGGCTTGGCCAAGGCTCTCTTGGAGCCACCTCGCCCTGCCTCCCCAGCTCTCCCAGCTGGATGTTCCTACAAATGGGAGACCCAAGCCAATAACCCCAGTGAGAAGGGAGCTTGCCTAGGGCAGGGTTTGGAGAAGGTTCTTGAGAGACCGTCGGCAATGGTGAGTGAGTGCTAGCATCTTAGCCTAACCTTCCTTTCTATAAAAACGAATTCTCAGGCCTTAAAGCTCTGGTCTCCTAATTCAACTAAGTATAACTGCACCCTTGGCACAATGAAGGAACTTGGGTTTTAATTATTTTCCTGTATGTGAAATACTAATTCTTCTCCTACACTCTTATCTAACAATAGCTGATCTCATCTTTTATTTTGATATTTTTGTTGTTGAACAAGGATGTGGAGTAGATGTCTCAGCTCTGTTTGCTTCCTGGGGAATCAGGGGATCTCATCAGTGATTTACCTTTCTTGTATGTTCCGTCCGCCTTCTGCTATGTTATCAGCAACATGCATGTTCATAAGTTGCATCAGAAGCTTCCCACCTTTCTTATTGACTTATGATATGTATTTGGTTTTGATTCAAGTGAAGTTTGCTAAGTTAGGAAAGAAAACAGATGAGGCTTCTGATTTATTAAAGGATTACAGAAACAACCTGGATGTCTGTTAACAGATGAATGACTGAAGAAACAGTGGTGTGTGTGTGTGTGTGTGTGTGTGTGTGTGTACAGAATGGAATATTATTTAGCCTTTAAAAAGGAGGAGTTCCTTGGGTCAGCTGTTACTTCCTTACACTGGACTTTCCATCTATCTAAAAGGGAGGAGATCCTACTGTTGGCTACAACCAGTTTGGCCCTGAACATTATGCTAAAGGAAATAAGCCAGACACAAAAAGAAAAATATCACATGGTGTCACTTGTGTAGAATCTAAAAACAAGAAGGGAGGATTATTCAAAGAAGTTAAATTTAGACATTAAATTAGGAAGACCTGTGGTCTAACCAGATATACTGCTTACCAGCTGACGATCTCCAGAAACCTATCTTGTCTGGATTTCCTCTCCTGTGAGGCAGGGATAACAGTGCTCCCTCATGGGGAGGTTATGAGAGCAGTGTCTGACCCAGCACACCCTCAATAACTGCGTCATTGCCCCATCTGACTCTCTTCCCCTCACAAGCAGCAAACTCCTAGTGAAGGACAACATCCTCCTCGGGAATCTCCCTATAGCTAGAATACCTGCTCAGACGAGCCCTAGGCAAGAAGCAGATCAGTTGCTGGCACCTTGAATTTTGCTACTTCAGGCTTACAGTTCCATGCAGTAAGAACTTCCCGAGGGGCTTCTCCACCCTCACTCTGCTGGCCAGGCCTTGAAGAACATGGCACCACATGATCCCTCATGCACTAGAGTATTTTACAGACTAGAAGGAGCTGCCACAGACATTATATCCCTTATGTTTACACTGCGAAGTGGGCAGGGCCAGTTAATAGTATCCCATTTTGAGCCTGGGGGAATGAGTTTGCTGTGAGGAGATGGAGACCTGAGAGTTTGAGCAATATAGCCAAGATCGTACAGCCATTAGACGGCAGAGACGGGATTCAAACCCAGATCAGGTGGTTCTGAGACCAGGGTTGCCTCATCCCACCCAGCTGCATCTCTAAAGGGCACGGCATCATGTTTTTCTCGCCCTGAGAATACTGTACTGTTTCTACAAAATGTCTTTCTAAAATTGGCCAAAATCATCGTCATCCAAACATTGATAAACAACACATGCAAAAGCCTGCTTGTTGCTGTCTCGCCTCTTCTGTCCTCCCCACAAAGGAAGCTTTGTCCGGGGCCCGCTGACATCAGAGCCCAGCACTCGCTGATGAGATAACCTCTGGGCAGCTGCTTCAATGCCTCGCAGCCCGTTTGGTGATAGCATGAAGGACAGTGGTTAGATCCCTTGAGCCAGAGGACCCTGACCTGAGGCTCAGCCGATCCCTGCCTAATGGTGTCCCAGAAGAAGAGGTGTAGAGTGCCTGCAGTTCATCTGCAGAAACGCAGGAGTTATCTGGAAGCTGAGTGGAGTGCTGGAAAGAGGCGGTCACCAGGAGACCCAGGTTCTGGTTGCAGCTGATGAGTTGTGTGGACTCGGGCAACGCGTTGCCATCCTCCAGCGTTGGTGTCCTTCTCCGTAGCTGGAAGGTGCCCTGTTGCTAAGAGACAGAGCAGTGAGCAGAGTCGCCACTGAAGCTTTCGAGCTGGACGAGGCCATCTTTTTCTTTTTCTTTTTGTAAACTATGTTTTAGTTGCAGATGGACACAATATCTTTATTTTTTTAAATTTATTTTATGTGGTGCTGAGGATGGAACCCAGTGCCTCACACCTGCTAGGCAAGTGCTCACCACTGAGCCACAACCCCAGCCCTGGATGAGGCCATCCTAATTGAAGGCTGAGCAAGGGGGAGTATATGTTTGGGTGCTCAAAGCACTCTTGGTTCATGGAAGATTTTCACCTTCAGTAATTCACCTGAATTCTGACCCACCTGTTAGCCAAAATGGGTGTCCTCTTGGTTTTGCTCATTTGGGGACTATCTGCTACAACCATTTCTCAGTTCAGATCAGGGTCACGTGGACCAAGTTCACTGACCTGTTTTCAGAGTGAGGCTCTAACTGCTCCTATTTGTCCATGAGATAATTTCTGATGAGTCCCTAGGTCTCAGTCTTTTCTGTACAAATGAGATTTGGAAGTGTAAAATGACCTTTGAGGCACTTCAGGTTCAAAATGTTAGGATCCTTTGGGATTCTTTAATATTTCACAATATTCCTATTTTGGATAATATGTAATATTAAAACTTAGCAAACATACTATTCTTAGAATGATAGAACCTATTCTGGGGGGACTGCAGGAAGATCAAGAACCTGAGTGCAGGCTGAGCGCTTGGTGGACAGGGAGGCTGGGACTGAGGGAGGGTCCGGCCGTGGGGGCATTAACCAGGCTGGCTAGACTCAGGGCTGAAGTTCCAGGAAGTGGAGACAAGGCCACTGCAGCCCAGGGGCACCTGGGCCAGAACATGTCATCTGCCCAGTCAGAGAAGGGTCCACCCACTGTCAGATGGGGAAGGGAAGAGCCTGGAAGACACACTAGTGAGCCCAAACTGAAGGGTGAGGGAGGAGAGGAGCCATGGCAGCCTGGGCAGAGCCTGACCCTGAGGAGTGGGCACCTGGGCAGGCTCTTTGGTGCCCCGCTGACCTTGCGATCTTTAAACATGGATTCCACATGGGATGGGCAAGACTGGGAGCTGGGCGAGGGGAAGGTGGAGGTGGGAGGGCTTCTCCTCTGCCACCCTGACCAGTCCAGCTCCACCGCCCAGAACCTCTGCCTTGGCTTGGCGAAAATGAAAGGCTGATCTCTCCCAGCGAACTCTCCGGGGACGGTGGTTTAGGATCAGGCGCTAGAACGTGCCTCTGGGGGGCTCATCTTCTGCTCCACGCAGAAAACACAAAGTACTTCTAAATTCCTGCAGTTCTTTCCCTGAAAGGAATTCTAGGGGGGGGGGGGAAAGAATTTCTGCACCTTGCTGAATTTCGGGTGATGTTTCTACTGCCCTCGTGGGTCAGGGCTCCTGGGCCAGACCCTCACAGGCTGGACCCCTAATCTGGTTGGTGACCTGGAGGAGTGTGTGTGTGGGGAAGACAGACAATCTGAGAAGGGGCTCCTGATGACCTCGGCTCCCCTGCTCCCCTGCTGCCTCTGGGGCTCCCGGGCTGATTGATGTGTGGGATCCATACTTTCTTGTGGAATCACCAGCCGTGGGGAGTTTAAGGACTCAGGAGCTTGCTGGCCGTTCCTGCCAAGTTTAATGTTTCCTCCTCTCTTGCAGAGCTTTTCACTCAACTTCACGCTGCCGGCTAACGCAGTAAGTACAGCCACCCTGTTCACCAGGAAGGCAGCCAAGGTCAAGGCCGAATTTACACGGGAACTCCAGAACTCTGCCCCACGTGCCTCGAGTGCAGTGATGAGTTAGCCTGTCAAAGGCAACGGTGAACAGCTGAGGGGTGCCGAGAGCCTCATTTTCAATATAAAAATTATAACACACCGACACCCCCGGACCTTTCATTCCAATCGACAGAAATTACGGCATTAACCCTTTCCCACTCTTTATGGACTTCACATAAATCTTGACGTTCACTCTCGTGTACTAGTGTGTTCTTACTCTCCGTATAATTTCATACCTTTAGATGTTTTCTATCAGTCTTCACAACCCTAATGGAGGGTAGTCATATGTGATTTCTTCAAGTGAAGTATTTCCTTATTTGATTAATTATAATTGGGAGTGACTTTGTGATTAGTGTCATTGTAGACGATCCTTGTCTGCATTTAGGATTATTTCCTCAGTATATATTCTGGAAGAGGAACAATTGGGTCAGTGATGAACATGTTCAGGCTCTTGATTATGTGACTTAGTTGTCAGTCAAAATGGAGACTTTTGGGTTGTGCAGGGTGAACAGTTTCAATCCACAGTGGATCTGCTGGCTTCGGTCCTCACGCTGTGCTGGGGTGGTGCTAACGGCTGGGTTGTTTTCCGATCAGTACTGTGCCATGATTGAGTACGGCATCTTCCTGGCCCAGTGTTTTGTGGGTTGACTGTGCTGATTTTCTGATGAGCTACGTGGTTATTCAGAGGACTCCTAAGCTTGGGCTCATATTCTCTGTAACATGGGGGCAAAGCTCCAGAGAGTAGCAGACAGTTAGACCCTGGTAACTTCCTGCTGCACTATGGTGCCCGCCAGCCTGTGTCTGGTGACTGCCCCTGCCGGGTGGGGGTCCCTGCCTGCTGAGCCTTGACCTGCCTCAGTGCTTCGGCCTCTGCCTGTGTCCGTAGACAGGTTTCTCCATCCCTCCTCTTCCTGTCGAAATCTTTTTCCTTGGTCACGGCTTCAACTTTCCCTCAGGCTGCTGGGACCCAGCAGGTCTAGAGAGACCCCAGGTTTGCCTTCTCCTGCGTGGCCCATCATTGAGATATTGCAGAGGAGCCATTGCTTGGGCCAGTTGGGGTGAGGGAGGGAGGACGAACCCCTTAGGATGACAGCCATCCCCTTCTGGAGATCCTTCTTGGTGAAGAGCTCGTTGGTCTGAAAACTGTCCCATGCCCACTTTGAACCTGGGTAAGACCTCTGCTTTAGCACTGAGTGCCCTGCCTCCTGGGCAGTCTCTGGAAAGCCAGGCGTCAGCCATCCGACTTGGCGGTGACGTTTCTATTGATAAGCCTTCTCTTTTGGTGCTGGCAATGCCAGTGCACAGGGAAGTGGGGAAGGTGGTTGCCATGGTCAGAGCTTCTCCACAGGGAGTTTGGAACAGGGCTGCATAGGCAAGTCAGGCCCTGATGGACCGTTCTGAGCTCTCAAGTGTGAAAAACTGGGTTGGAGTGCTGCATTTGACCTTGGAGGCAGGGTAGGCACAGTAGGTAAAAGCATGGGTCCCAGAACCAGACTACCTGAGTCTACCACCTAGGGCTGTGTGACTTCACACAAGTTGCTTCACTTCTCTGTGCCTCACTTTTCTCTTCTCTAAAATGGGATCATTATAATCTTGTCTCACTGTTTGTTGTGAAGAATAAACGAGTCAATCTGGGAAAAGTGTTTGACAGCCTAGCAATGAGCAGGTGTATACCAGAGCAGAAAATTCCACCCGAGAGAGGCAAAGAAAGCAAACAGGCAAAGAAAGGTACAGACCAGAGGCCGTGCTACTAGGAGAGGGAGAGAGCTGTGGTTTCATCTGACAGGTTCCCTTTTCTTACCTCCAGTCCCTGAAAAAGCCAGCTTCCCACCTGCCCTGGGGCTTCACAAGGTGCCTCTGCATCCTAAGTTAAACCTGCCCCCCCTTTTATTGCCAGAGCTGCCCCAAGGAAATTTCTGTAATATGAAGATATATGCCTTACCTGAAATGATGGCTGACTTTTCCTACCACTCTAGAAATAAAATGCCTCAGGCAGATACAGGGTTAGTGGGAGCAGGAAGAGTCTGTGCAGACAGAAGTGGGGTCGTTGAAGTACCAAGCGTCCATGCCTGGTTATCGGATTCCTCCTCTAAAGGAACTCCCGGGAAAGAGGCCTGAGCTCGGAATTCAGACACTCACGTTCAGGGCAGATCTATGGCTCTCTGTGGCGCCTTTGGCAAGTCCCGTAATATCTGTGTTTCACTTTTTGGTAAAACAGAGATCATAGCTGTTGAAAACCCCCAGCATTCCCATGGACCCATGGAGGCTGCTGAGAGGATTAAATAAACAACAGATCTGAGCAGAGCTTTGCAGGTTAAAGGGATACACAAGCTCATACTTCTGGTACCCATGTGATGCCCCCACAACCCGAGAGGTAGCTGGCACTGTCCCTGTTTTTTTAGAGGAAGAAAAGAGACCCTGGAGCCTGTGAGTGGAGGAAAGACCGGTCCACTGAGAACAGACCCGTGCTCTCAGTCCCACCCGGGACCACCTGACGTGTTGCTCAGGTAGAACTTTGTTCCCTGAGTTTTATTGATCAAGGCAAGACTCCTGTCTTAAATAGCTCGGAAACGGGTGAGATCCAGCACCCCCTGTGAAGTGGCCATGAACCAGAAACACACATTCATCCAACATGGCCTTGTCCCCAGGAGCAGGAGCCACTCACAGGCTCAGTCATTTGTGTCACTACAGTTGAAGAACAGGTTGGTCCTCCCTAAAGAGTCTCCCTTCTGCCCGTCTTCGATGTTTATACTCACTTCCCCTCTAGCTCTGGGGACAAGTAGGCCAAAGCGTGCCCAGAGTGCTGGGAAGGCCGTGGGGACCAGGGACAGGTGAAAACTTTTTGAGATGAAAATGTGCCACAGCAGAGCCACAGTGTGAATAATAAAGATGTCATCTGAATTGCTGAATTCTTCCTCTTTGCAGTCAAATTCCACTCCAGTTCTTACCTGGGAAGCAGTCAAGGGAGGTTACTGGGGAGTGGTGGTTGCTCACAGCGTAGAGGAGGGGTGAACCCTAGCACTGTAGCCTAACCGCCTTCAGGCTGTCCTGCTCGGGGTGCGTTCTATCGATCTCTGTCTTCTGACGATGTTTTCTGGTTTCACACAGACTTCCTCTCCGGTTGTTACAAGTGGGAAAGAAGCAGTAAGTATGCTCTTAAATGATCAAGCCTTGGCTCCATCATTTATAGAATGGGGATAAGAAAGCTCTATCTGTATGGTGCATCTGTTTTGAGGATTCAAGTTTGCTATGTGAACAGTCACCAAGCCCAGACCCTGGCTCAAATGTTATTCTTAGGACCTTCTAAGTTCAAGAGTGAGGGAGAACCTATAAAATCACAGGTAGATTTCACAAAAGAAGTCAGACACGAACGACCACACACCTTACATTTACATCTATGTGATGTGGAAAAACAGACAAAATTCCTCTATGGTGATAGATTTCAGTATTTTAGTGCTCACATTTGGGGGAGATGAAGGGAGTCTGGGGGGTTTCTGGGGCCCTGGCAGGATTGTTTCTTGGTGTGAGTATTGGTTATACAGTATGTTCATCATCGGGAAGCCATCAACCTGCATATTTATGATTTTATACTTTATTATTCTATAATAAAATCACACCCACCAAAAGTGAAGGAGAACCAAGGCTTACATAGGAATGGCATGTTAATAAGGATCCTGTTGATCGTCTTCAGTATTTCCAGAAACAAGTCTGCAAATGTGAAGTCAGGTGGCTACAAGCCTGACTTTCCACTCAGATAAAACAGACATTTGAAAAATGGTTAATGCGTTTAATATAAATACATATGAAAAGTCACATCAAAATGGTGTAGAACATAATAAAAGCTTTTGCTTTTGGCCAGACTGTGAGGTGAACGAGGCATCTGAAGGCTGTGTGTGGCTGGCTCCTCAGTTTTTCCCACATGGAGACATCTGTGTCTCTGTTCCCAGGAACTCCTGTTTAGATTGGTTGTCCATTCTCTTCTAGATTATGACTCTTGCCTCCTGATTTAAACTAAGTAAATCAAGGTAAATCAAGTCCTATGAAAGCAAGTCCCTTGTCATGTAGGGTACAAACTTCTTTTTTTTTTTTTTTTCTTTTTTTTTATTGTAAACAAATGGGATACATGTTGTTTCTCTGTTTGTACATAGAGTAAAGGCATACCATTTGTGTAATCATAAATTTACATAGGGTGATGTTGGTTGATTCATTCTGTTATTTTTCCCCTTCCCCCCACCCCTCCCTACAAACTTCTTAAAAAATAGTATTACGTTACTCTTCTGATTTTGTATATGACACTGAGGCTTCATGCAGGCTTTTTGTTTTATCTCTAACCTGCTGAATTATTCCTGTCATCTTGGAGAATCGGGGTTTCCCTGACTGTGTTTTTCTCTCTGTGCCAGGACTGTGGGCCCTCTCTAGGGTTAGCGGCAAGCATCCCATCCCTGGTGGCTGCAGCTCTGCTGGTGGCCTTGCTACTTACTTTGATTCACCAGAGAAGAAGAAGAAGCAGCCATGAGTCCGCTGAGGTGATGACCAGCTTCTTAGGTTCTGGATCTGCAGCAGGAATCAGTATTTCAGTGAACTGGCTTTTGGGCTAAAAGTCTGAGAATTCAGGGCCAGTGTTGTTCCCTGAGGGCGAGGTAGTGGAGTTTCTGAGCCACAACTCCCCTTCCAGACCTGACACTGTGCTCAGGCCGACCTGATTTTGCGCACAACCCTCAGGTCGCTTGAGGAAGTCACTGGCCATGAGGATGGTACTCGGGTGTCGTAAAGGAGCCGTGGAGGGGATGTTGGCTGCCACAGCAAACACGTGTCTGCACAGAGGGTCTGTTTTCCAAGCTGAGGGGCAGAAAGGGCCCAAGCTTCACAAGGGGAGGACGGAGGCCACATTAGGGAAGACGGGAGGAGAGCAGTGCGGAGGTGTGCCCAGGACAGACCTGCCCGTTTCCTAGTCTGCACATGCAAGTTTGCAAGATCTTGTGCATCTACCTCCCATCCCTAAGTACCAGATTGCTCAGAATTCAAAGGCCACACAGACTGATATCCATCAAATTTCCCAGGTGTGGTCACATAGACTCTGGCTTCTAATTCCACCTGTTTATGAACATTCCTGGTTGTTTCCACAATGCTAAGTATGCACTGACAGGGAGAGGGAAAACCTTGGTTCTTTCCTAGGCTCTGCCACTTTATGATTTATATGATCCTGGACAAGTGACATTTTCTATGCCTTTGTTGGTTCAATTCAAAAAACGGGTGTTATAAAAACTACCTCCCTGAGCTGGGGATGCAGCTCAGTGGTAGAGCACTTGGCAAGCATGTGCAAGACCCTGGATTTAATACTCAGTGCCAGAAAAAACATAACAAAAAACTACCCATCCTATTTTAAGGAGTAGGAAAAATCATAAGAATAAAATGACATCTTGGGTGGTGAACATCTTTATATCACATGTAAAGGTGTGTTGACAAGCTGTAAACTTCAAACACATTAAGAAGTACTGTAGGCGATGGTGGTATTATTTATTGAAGCAATAGTTTCTCACCCTTCAGTACACTTTAAAATCATCTAGGAGGCTAAAAAATCACCAATAACCAAAACCAATTAAGTCAAAACTTCTGGACAATAGAGCTGTGTCATTGATCTTTTTAAAAATAGATACTTTCATTATGGTTATAGTAGCCCCCCCTCTTATTCATAGTCCCCTTAGATACATTCTAAGATCCCACAGTGGATGCTTGATACTGTGGATAGTACTAAACCCTGTATATACATATATACATTATGCATACATACCTATGAGAAAGTTTATTTTATAAATTAGACACAGAGATTAACAATAACTAATAATAAAATAGAACAATTATGATAAAATACTGTAATAAATGTTTTGTGAATGTGGTTTCTTAACTGCATGGGGTGGGTAGCATGTACAGCATGGATACACTGGATTAAAGGATGATTACTTTCCAGCTGGGATAAAGCTAGATGGCCCAAGATTTTATCATGCTACTCAAAATAGAAATTTTAAATTTAGATTGTTTGTTTCAGGAAGTTTCCACTAACATTTTTGGACCCTGTTTGATCATAGATAACTAAAACTATGGAAAGCAAAATCTTGGACAAAGAGGGATTATTGTAATTTTGAACATATACTGCAGTAAAACAGTACAGTGAATCTAAGTATCAACTCAGGGCCAGTCTTGTTTTATCTCTCCATCTTTCAATTCTGGATTATTTTTATAGTAACTCATAATGATGTTTCTTCAGTTTTTTTTTTAACAGTATCATTTGCTTATATTTTTGTTTTGTTTTTAAAGTTTTCTGGTGATTCTAATATGCATTCAGGTTTAAGAATCACTGAGTCTAATTATGGTTATGGTCAAAACCTGTGACTCTTCACTTCTTTTTTTTTTTTTTTTTTTAAACCAATTTAGGAAAGTGAGAGACCATGTGAAATTACAGAAATCTACGACAATCCCAAGATAGCTGAGGTATGAATTTTTATTATAATCTCTCTACATGACTAACACAGAAGTAAGCAAGCTAAGGGTTTTAAAGCCTCTCCTGCACAGAAGTACAATGTAAGCAAATGGAAGGAATGCAGCCAAATGAAGCTCAAGCACAAAGGGGTTCTCCATGCATTTTTATTGGAGTTCAAGTTAATTTAGCATTAGGAAATCAACTTAATGTAATCTATTTCACTGACAAATTCAAAGAGAGAAATTGTATTACCACCTCAATGGGAGAAGAGTTCAAAAAAAATTCAACAGTCCCTTTTGATATACACTTTCGGAAAACCAGAGTAGGAACTTCTTAACTTGCAAAATAACATCCTTTTTAAAAAATGACACAAAAATCATACCTAAGAGTAAAATGTTGAAAGCATTCTTTTCTTTTTCTGGGATTATCAGATATAAATCAAAGATTCTCATCACTTCTATTCATTTTAGGTCCTAGTAAATACAGTAGGATAGAAAAAGAAAAAGAAAACATAAGATTAAAAAGAAAGAAACAAAATTCACATTATTTGCAGATTATATGATTGCCTACATTGAAAAACCATATAATCTAAACATAAATTATTATAATTGACAAGATTGATATTTGAACAAGTTCACTGAATACAAAAATCAATCAAAGTAATGTGCATTTCTCATCAGCAACAATAAAAAAAGTAATTTTATGAAATATCACTTTGTAGTGGTAATAAAAATATATAGAAAGGTGAAGAATAAATGTAAGAAAGATATGTAATGCTTCATGGAAAATAATAAAACTTTAGTAAAAGACATTGATACTGAATAAGGAGGGTATATACCATGTTCTTGGGTAGGGAAACTCAGTAGTACCAAGATGTCAAACACCACAAATTTATGGTTACTTTGTTATCTAGGTAATAAATGTAATTTAATGTAAATCCTAGTAGATTTTTTCATGAAACTAATTAAAGTTCTACAATCTATATGGAATAAAGCAGAAAAATATTTTATAAGAAACAATGAACATATAAAACAAATAGAATACCAATAGCAAGATGATAGATTTAAACCCAACCATACCAATAATCACATTAAATGTAAATTATCTAAATACCCTCAGTTAAAAGGCAGAGATATTCAGATTGGCTAGCAAAGCAAGATCTAACTATATGATGTTTACAAAACCCAACTTTAAATATACAGACTGGGACAGATTGAAAGTTAAAGGATGGAAAAAGAGATACATGCTAACAATGAACAAAAGAGAGTTGAGTGCCTAAAAGCCTCCCACGGTAGTAAACTCAAACAATTGCAGACCTCTCTTATCGGTTCTCTGTCCCTCAAGGCTCACTGTCTTTCCTTATCTGATGTCCGTGTCTTGAACACTATCGTTTTAAATGTTTTATCTGATTTTGGGTTGTTTCACGTGGGAGGGTAAATGTATATGGTTGCTGTTATTCCATCTTGGCCAGAAGCAGAAATCTCTAGTGTATTTTTTTTTTTTTTAATCTCTGTTTTCTTAAGAATCCTAGGAGGTCACCCACAGATGAGAATACAATAGGAGCACAGGAAGCTCACATATACGTGAAGACTGTAGTGGGAAGCGAGGAACCCCTGCCTGACACTTACCGTCCTCCTGAAGAGAGAGAGAGGAGGAGGGGACTGTGGTGGCTTATTCCCAGACTCCCAGACTGAGTCTCGAATGATGTGGCTTCATCAAGGAGCAGACGGGAGCAGAACAGGGCTGAAACCCAGGGATCTGTGCTTGGAGAAGAGATGTGTCAAGCTGCTTCTTAACCAATTCAAATTTTATTTATAGGTCTGGAACACTTTGGGGTACATTTGTCTCTTTAGGGGATGGTTCCAAAAAGGTTCATTCCAACTCTCAGACCTGGTGGTTTAATAAGCAGTGGAGCACCAGGTGAATTTGCCATACATCAGATAGAGCCCCGTACGTCCCAATCATGACCCCAGTGGGAACTTGCTTTACTTTGTGATCTTGGGAAAAGGGCCTGGTTTCTGAGTGTCTTGCTGCCTTCTCATCTTTTTCTCAGATCCCTTTTCTTAAAAAAAAAAAAAAAAAAAAAAAAAAAAAAAAAAAAAAGGAAAGAAAAGGAAGAAGAAGAAGCAGCAGCAGCTATCAGACCTGGCTTCTATGTTGGCTAAGTGTCAGCCAAGATCAGCCTGGTACGAGTTAGGATATAAATGAAACATTATGTGAAATGTGTGAGGGGAAGCCAGTTCCTATTTCTGAATATCTCAGGGTAGAAATCACGTGGAGCCACACGTTCCCTGACCACATCTGGTTGGATCATATCAAATAGCAGAGGAAAGAATCTGGAATCTAAAGTCCAACTTGCCCCTGAGCAGCTGTACGAAGTTGATTAACTTCTCCAAGCCTCAGTTTTGGGCTTTGCAAAAGAGGGAATGATAATACTTGCTTTATGTGGTCATTGAAAAGATTAAAAAAGAAATAAAGGGAAGTGTTTGCCAATTAGTAGGTAGTAAAAATGTCAGTTCTCTCTCCCTGACCCCCTTCCTACCTCTTCCTATATTGCCTGCCTGACAAAGTCAAACAACTGATCACCAGCATTTGTTACCCATAATCATAAAGTCAAAAAGAAAATGTTTATGGCAAACTTTTTACACAAACTTCAACCCAAATTGTTGACATCTCAATATAGTTCTAGGTGTCCTTAGTACCTGGTGAAACTTCAAATCTAGATGTGATGCTGTCTGTACCTATGAACCGGAAAAGGCCAGGTTCTTTCAAGTTCCAAATTCCAAGTACAGGGATTTGTAGTATTACAGTTAGCCTTCAAGATGTTGATGTTGGGGGAAATTTGCATTTCATGTTAAAGTGATTTTTCTTTACAATGAGGTATTTTAATGAATTTTAGAAGTAAGACATTATGATACCTCTGATGATAGTTCCTCAAATATCTTTGAACTTGGTGCCTTTGGAGTGGTTGCTAAAGATACAATTGCTTTTATTAAAAAATATCCTTTGGAGGGCACAAGATTCTTGAGCCCATGAACAGACAGCACTGCCATTTTAGCTTGCAGAGGGCTCTCTCCAGGGAAGCCCAATGGAAGAGGAGAGACCACCTGGAATGGTGTTGGACCCATTAAGCAAACTGGACAAACAGCAACCGGTTTGTCCTATTTTGTGGGAATTGCTCTAGAATAGACCACCCTCTGGCTTGCAAGCAATTCCTCTTTCCAGTTTTCAAATCCTCTGCATCCCCCTCCCCATTTTCTCCCATCCCCTTCTTTTGGCCTCACCACTAGTTTCATGTTCTCTGTGACTTTGGGCAAGGTGACTTCCTAGCATGTCAGATGTCCACTACTCACCTAAGAGACATCAATCATCACCCCCACTTGAGTCTGTGATCAGAGAGCGTCTGAGGAAGGCAGTTCTGCTACGAGCTGTGTGTAGGGTAAAGAAGGGGAGGGGAGGCAAGAGTTGCCCTGGAAGATCATTAGGAATGAGTGCTAATCCACTCCATCAGAGAGAGAGAAGGCCATGTCCTTGGACTATCTTTAAAAAAAAAAAAAAAAAAAAATCTTGCAGGAAGAGAGATCAAGAGGACCCAGGGGATGAGCACAGAGGGATGAGCTGAGTAGCTACACACCTGCCATCCAAGGAAAAGCCAGGGACAGTGTCAGCCAGCTCCAGTGGGGCTTTCACCTTCTCCTCGAGGAGGCTTCTAGACAGCCTGTTTCCTCCATTCAGGGCCATTGCCTTTGAGCATGTCAGACATCCTACTGGGAAACCCTGGTCCCGAGCATCCCAGGGAACATCTGCCAGCTCCATGAGTCATCTTGGTATCCTGGAAAACACTTCTTTCTCACACAGGGCCTCTGATTGGTCAGAAATGTGTCCTACTTTCCTGAACAACAGAATGGTTCTATTAAAGCCAATCAACCAATGTCACATGCCAACACCTGCTTTTCGAAACCACTTTGCCCCATGGGTTCAGTCGCCTTGACAAGCAGATTTGGCCATTTGTAAGCAGATGTGCCAGGGACGCTGGTACTTTTACTTCTCTTACATGTTGGGAAGGACCTTGGATTTACTGAGAAGTCGGCTGTGACTTTGATACTCATGATCAGCCCTAGGGCACACTGTTGATCTCCGGAGCCTCAGTTCTGTACTCATAAGATGGAGATAGCAGTTTTAATCTTTCAACTCCACGGTGCATAGAAATGTGCATGTCAAAAAACCTTGCAGCCTATTAAGTAAGGTATGGCTTGTATTTTGGATCATTTATTTTAATTCTACTTACAATCCATTGCTTAGAATCTCACTTCAAATTGTTTCTATTAAACTTGTAAGGTTCAGTGTTTCTGTCATTTGTTTCTGCTGTATGCACAAAAACTTATTTTGGAACAAAGTAAAAAGTAAAGTCATTTTTTATGAACCTAAAAAATATGTGTGGCTTTCCTTTTGCTGTATGACAGTATAAGAGAAGAGCATCTTGGGTTTGAAACTAAGATTATCCCGGAGACATTCCTGGTACCAGGGTGACTGATGGAAGATACTTGATCTGTCATGGAAGGTAGACCCCGTATTGTACTCAAAAGGCTGAGACCAGAAGTCTGAAGATGTGGTTCTCCAGCCCTGCCCTGCTGTTAAGCTACGAATGATCTTACAGTGTGTTTGGGACCCATTTCTTACACAGCACCTAATATTTGGATTGGTTTGTCTCTAAGATTATGTCCACTCAGCTCAGATATTTTAACTGTGTTTTTCACAAACCAGGCAAAATAAAGCCCCTCCCTACCCCGTTTTGTCTACCTGTGCTCACCACCCCCCAGCACAATCCTCTGAATTCTATGGTCCTCTTCAGTTCCTGACTTGCAGGTGGACAGAGATACTTGTCCTCTCCAACCATATGGGCTTTCTCCCTCCTCTTCAGACACCTAGGATCCTCCAGCAGCAAGGGCTTTCTCTCTGCTCATTGGGTGCCATGGTCCTTCCTGTCACATGGGACTTCTCTCTGCTTTGCAGACACCATGATCTTCCTACCAAGTGTCCTTTGCATGTGCCATTCATGAGATGGAAATTCATGGAGGGATGGCAAATATAATTTTCAGGACAGAGTACTGGAGAGGAAGGAGTTACATAGAAACAGAGCTCAGAGAACAAAAGAGGGTCCTTCTTGAGGATTCTATTGTGTATTGACCTGAACATGCATGTGAGCAAACCACCCAAGGCTGGAAAAAGAACCACTCTAAAGAATTAGGGAGAACAAGGCTCCCAGGCTCATGCAGGACCAGGAACAGTGCCTGTTCCCAAACACCAGGAGTAGAAAACATGATAATTCATCAGGAATCAGGAAGAATACTGAGAAAAGTATTGTCTCAGTACTGAGAAAGAATATTAACCCTAGGTTACACTAGGACAGGGCTGCTCTCGTCCTGAGTGAAAAAGTTTACAAAGCAAGAAGAGGACATATCAAACTGTTTCCAAGTAACTTAACCACATCTGAGAACAAACCTCAAGAATATTTACAGAAAAACAAAAATATCCAGCTCACAACAGGGTGTAATTTATAACATTGAGAACCCAGTAGAAAATTATTAGGTATTCATAGAGGTAAGAAAACATCACCCATCATGAGGAAGATCCTTGGATGCAACTTGGATGCAGAATTGACATAGATGATACAATTGGTAGACAGACACTAAAATAGTTGTAACTATATTCCAAATATTCAATAAGCTAGAGGAAAGATTAAGTGAGTTAAATAGAGACATGGGAGATGTTTTCTAAAACCCAACTCATACATTTAAGGATTAAAACTATAATGCCTGAGATGAAAAATATACTGGATGAGACTAATGGAAACTTATACATTGTGAGAAAAGATTAGTAAACTTAAAGATATATCAATAAAATTGGTTTCAAATAAAACACAGATTTAAAAGGCCTGAAAACAAGAATATAATGTCAGTGATCCCATTAATACACGGGATAACATTGATTGGCTCAAAATTATGGTTTGGATGTGAGGTGTCTCCCAAAAGCTCACGTGTGAGACAATGCAAGAAAATTCAGAGGAGAAATGATTCGGTTGTGAGAATCTTAACACAATCAGTGAATTAATTCCCTGATAGGGATTAACTGAGTGGTAACTGAAGTGGTAGGGTGTGGCTGGAAGAGACGGGAATTGGGGTGTGGCTTTGGGGTATTCATCTGTATCGACAAGCCGAGTCTCTCTCTGCTTCCTAATCAATACGTGAGATGCTTCCTCTGCCACACTCTTCCACCATGATGTTCAGCCTCATCTTGATCCTGATGGAATGCAGCCTGCCTTCTATGGACTAAGACCTTTGAAACTGAGCCCTCAAATAGACTTTTCCTCCTCCATAATTGTGCTGGTCAGATCATTTAGTCACAGCAGTTAAAAAGCTGACTTAAACACTCAATAAACATGTAATGCAAGTCCCTAGAGTGAGAGGAAGCAGACAGAAAAAAAATTGGAAGAAATAATAAATGATGGGGAATCCAAGATGGCAGACTAGAGGGTGACTGCATCTCCCGTCGCTCCAGAATCCGGGATTAAAGAAGGGGAGGTATTGAGAGACTCAGACCAACATAGAACCGCAGGGTGAGTGTCTCCCACCGGGTGAAGCTTGGCCCGGGTGGCAGGCCTGGACAGGGGCAGCTTCTCGGAGCAGGACCGGGCAGCTAGAGTCTTCCCCAAGCAGCCCTGCTCCCTCCGGCAGCAGGCTCAACCCACAGCCAGCTTCATGGAGCAGGCCTGCCCAGTGAGAGCTTTTCCGCCCAGAGCCAACCCCAAGCCCTGACCCAGTGGTGGGCCCGGCACGCAGGCGGCTTCTGGGGCCAGGACAGGGCAGCCAGAGACTTCCCCAAGCAGCCCTGTTCCCTCCGGCTGCAGGCTCGACCTACGCCAGTTTCTTGGAGCAGGCCCGCCCAGTGAGAGCTTTTCCGCACAGAGCCATCCCCAAGCCCCAGACCCAGTAGCAGGCTAAGGGCAGCTTTCTTCGGAAGCACTGCATTATCAAGTTCCTCCAAGACTTCAGGCTACTGAAGGCTGGGAGGTGATTTACTAGAAATCTACAGGGACACTATAAGCCAAAGAGGAAATCTGCAATATCTCAGAGTCCCACTGATATCTGACCAATATGAGAAAACAAGGGAAGAAAATGTCCCAAACAAACCTAGATACTATAGCAATAAAACCCAATGACAGCACAGCAGAAGAAATGTCAGAAAGGGAGTTCAGAATGTACATAATTAAAACAATCAGGGAAGCAAATGAGGAGATGATAGAGCAAATGCAGGCATTGAAGGAAGAGATGAAAGAGCAAATGCAGGCATTAAATGATCGCACCAAGCAACAGTTAAAAGAGCAAATACGGGAAGCAAAAGATCATTTCAATAAAGAGTTAGAGATACTGAAAAAAAAACAAACAAACAGAAATCCTTGAAATGAAGGAAACAATAAACCAAGTTAAAAACTCCATAGAAAGCATAACCAATAGGATAGAACACCTGGAAGACAGAACCTCAGACATTGAGGACAAAATATTAATCTTGAAAACAAAGTTGACCAAACAGAGAAGATGGTAAGAAATCATGAACAGAATCTACAAGAATTATGGGATATCATGAAAAGGCCAAATTTAAGAATTATTGGGATTGAGGAAGGCTTAGAGAAACAAACCAAAGGAATGAACAATCTATTCAATGAAATAATATCAGAAAATTTCCCAAATCTGCAGAATGAAATGGAAAACCAGGTACAAGAGGCTTATAGGACTCCAAATATACAAAATTACAACAGACCCACACCAAGGCACATTATTATGAAAATGCCTAACATACAAAATAAAGACAGAATATTAAAGGCTGCGAGAGAAAAAAATCAAATTACATTCAGGGGGAAACCAATAAGAATATCAGCAGATTTTTCAATCCAGACCCTAAAAGCTAGAAGGGCCTGGAACAACATTTACCAAGCCCTGAAAGAAAATGAATACCAACCAAGAATCTTATACCCAGCAAAACTTACTTTCAGATTTGACGACGAAATAAAAGCCTTCCATGATAAACAAAAGCTAAAAGAATTTACAAAAAGAAAGCTGGCATTACAGAACATTCTCAGCAAAATATTCCATGAGGAAGAGATGAAAAACAACGATGCAAATCAGCAACGGGAGGAACTAGCCTAAAGGAATAGCCAAATAAAGGAGAAACCAAATCATGTCAAAAAAACAAAATGAGTCAAATGACTGGGAATACAAATCATATCACAATAATAACCCTGAATGTTAATGGCCTGAACTCATCAATCAAAAGACAGACTGGCAGATTGGATTTAAAAGAAAAATCCAACAATATGCTGCCTGCAAGAGACTCATCTCATAGAAAGAGATACCCACAGACTAAAGGTGAAAGGATGGGAAAAAATATACCACACACATGGACACAGCAAAAAAGCTAGAGTACCCATCCTCATTTCAGATAATGTGGACTTTAAGCCAAAACTAGTCAGAAGGGATAAAGAAGGACATTTCATACTGCTTAAGGGAAGCATAAATCAGCAAGACATAACAATCATAAATATCTATGCCCCGAACATTGGCTCATCCATGAACGTCAAACAAATCCTTCTCAATTCCAGAAATCAAATAGACCACAACACAATAATACTAAGCGATTTTAACACACCTCTCTCACCACTGGATAGATCTTCCAAACAAAAAGTGAATAAAGAAACCATAGATCTCAATAACACAATCAACAATTTAGACTTAATGGACATATATAGAATATACCATCCAACAAAGAATGAATACACTTTCTTCTCAGCAGCACATGGATCCTTCTCTAAAATAGACCATATTTTATGCCACAAAGCTACTGTTAGCAAATACAAGAAGATAGAGATACTACCTTGTATTCTATCAGATCATAATGGATTGAAATTTAGAAATAAATGACAGAATAAAAAACAGAAACTTCTCCAATACCTGGAGATTAAATAATACACTATTATATGATGAATGGATAACAGAAGACATCAGGAGGGAAATAAAAAAATTCTTAGAAGTAAATGAGAACAAAGACACATCATATCAAAATCTCTGGGACACTATGAAAGCAATACTTAGAGGAAGATTTATTTCATGGGGCACATTCAAGAAAAGAAGTAGAAATCAACAAATAAACGACTTAACACTACAGCTCAAAGCCCTAGAAAAGAAGAGCAGACCAACACCAAAAATAGTAGAAGACAGGAAATAGTTAAAATCAGAGCCGAAATCAACGAAATTGAAACAAAAAAAACAATCGAAAAAATTAATAAATAGTTGATTCCTTGAAAAATAAACAAAATTGATAAACCCTTAGCCACACTAACAAAGAGAAAGAGGGAGAAAACTCAAATTACTAAAATTTGGAATGAACAAGGAAATATCACAACAGACATGAGTGAAATACAAAACATAATTAGAAGCTATTTTGAAAACCTATATTCCAACAAAACAGAAAACCACGAAGACATCAACAAGTTTCTAGAGTCATATGAATTACCTAAACTGAACGAGGAGGACATACACAACTTAAATAAATCAATTTCAAGCAATGAAATAGAAGAGGTCATCAAAAACCTACCAACAAAGAAAAGTCCGGGACAAGATGGGTTCTCAACCGAGTTCTACAAAACCTTTAAAGAAGAGCTAATTCCAAAATTCCTCAAAATATTCCATAAAATAGAAGAAGAGGGAACCCTCCCAAACTCATTCTATGAAGCCAATATCACCCTGATACCTAAACCAGAGAGAGACACATCAAGGAAAGAAAATTTCAGACCAATATCCTTAATGAACATCGACACAAAAATTCTCAACAAAATTTTAGCAAATCGCATACAAAAATATATTAAAAAGATAGAGCACCACAATCAAGTGGGTTTTATCCCAGGGATGCAATATTGGTTCAACATCCAGAAATCAATGAATGTCATTCACCATATCAACAGACTTAAAGTTAAGAATCACATGATTATTTTGATAGATGCAGAAAAAGCATTCGATAAAATACAGCATCCCTTCATGCTCAAAACACTAGAAAAAATAGGGATAGTGGGAACATTCCTTAACACTGTAAAGGTCATCTACGCTAAGCCCATGGCCAATATCATTCTAAATGGTGAAAAACTGAAAGCATTCCCCCTAAAAACTGGAACAAGGCAGGTATGCCCTCTTTCACCACTTCTATTCAACATCGTCCTTGAAACTCTAGCCAGAGCAATTAGACAAACCAAAGAAATTAAAAGGATACAAACAGGAAAAGAAGAACTCAAACTATCCCTGTTCACTGATGACATGATTATATATTTAGAGGAAACTGGAAATTCCACCAGAAAACTTTTAGAACTCATAAGTGAATTCAGTAAAGTAGCAGGTTACAAGATCAATACTCATAAATCCAATGCATTTTTATACATAAGTGATGAATCTTCAGAAAGAGAAGTTAAGAAAACTACCCCATTCACAATGGCCTCAAAAAAAAAAAAAAAAAACTTGGGAATCAACCTCACAAAAGAGGTGAAAGACCTCTACAATGAGAACTACAGAACACTAAAGAAAGAAATTAAAGAAAACCTTAGAAGATGGAAAGATCTCCCATGTTCTTGGATAGGCAGAATTAATATTGTCAAAATGGCCATACTACCTAAAGTGCTATACAGATTCAATGCAATTCCAATTAAAATCCCAATGACGTACCTTACAGAAATAGAGCAAGTAATTATGAAATTCATCTGGAAGAATAAGAAACCCAGAATAGCTAAAGAAATCCTCAGAAGAAAGAGCGAAGCAGGGGGTATCGCAATACCAAATCTCCAACTCTACTACAAAGCAATAGTAACAAAAACGTCATGGTATTGGTACCAATTAGGTAGATCAATGGTACAGAATAGAGGACATGGACACAAACCCAAATAAATACAATTTTCTCATATTAGACAAAGGGGCCAAAAAATGCAATGGAGAAAAGATAGCCTCTTCAACAAAGGGTGCTGGGAAAACTGTAAATCCTTATGCAACAGAATGAAATTAAACCCTTATCTCTCACCCTGCACAAAAATCAACTCAAAATGGATCAAGGACCTCGGAATCAGATCAGAGACCCTGCATCTTATAGAATAAAAAGTAGGTCCAAATCTTCAACATGTCGGCTTAGGATCAGACTTCCTTAACAGGACTCCCATAGCACAAGAAATAAAAGCAAGAATCAACAACTGGGATAGATTCAAACTAAAAAGCTTTCTCTCAGCAAAGGAAACTATCAGTAATGTGAAGAGAGAGCCTACAGAGTGGGAGAATATCTTTGCCACTCATACTTCAGATAGAGTGCTAATTTCCAGAATCTATAAAGAACTCAAAATACTCTACACCAAGAATACAAATAATCCAATCAACAAATGGGCTAAGGAAATGAATAGACACTTCACAGAAGAAGATGTACAATCAATCAACAGATATATGAAAAATGTTCAACATCTCTAGTAATAAGAGAAATGCAAATCAAAACTACCCTAAGATTCCATCTCACCCCAATTAGAATGGCGATTATCAAGAACACAAGCAACAATAGGTGTTGGCAAGGATGTGGGGAAAAAGGTACGCTCATACATTGCTGGTGGGGTTGCAAATTAGTGCAGTCACTCTGGAAAGCAGTATGGAGATTCCTCAGAAAGCTTGGAATGGAACCACCATTTGACCCAGCTATCCCACTCCTTGGCCTATACCCAAAGGACTTAAAATCAGCATACTACAAAGATACAGCCACATCAATGTTCATAGCTGCTCAATTCACAATAGCCAGATTGTGGAACCAACCTGGATGTCCTTCAGTTGATGAATGGATAAAGAAACTGTGGCATATATATACAATGGAATATTACTCTGCCATGAAGAATGATAAAATTATGGCATTTGCAGGCAAATGGATGAAATTGGAGAATATCATGCTAAGTGAGATAAGCCAATCTCAAAAAACCAAAGGACGAATGATCTCGCTGATAAGCAGATGATGACACATAATGGGGGGTGGGAGGGGTTAGTGTTAGGGTTAGGGTTAGGTTTAGGATGAGGGTTAGGGAGGGTGGCAAGAATGGAAGAAGGAAGGACTGTATAGAGGGAAAAGAGGGGTGGGACGGGTGGAGGAAGGGAAAAAATAATAGAACGAATCAAACGACATTACCCTATGTAAATTTATGATTACACAAATGGTATGCCTTTACTCCATGTACAAACAGAGAAACAACATGTATCCCATTTGTTTACAATAAAAAAAAGACTACTCTATAAAAAAAAAAGAAATAATAAATGATAATTTTAATTAGAATTGTAGATTCACAGATCAATGAAGTTCAGGAAATCCCACGCACAAGAAACATGAACAACGACAACAAAAATACTACACCAGTGTTCTTCATAATCAAATTGCTCAGAACTTGTGATAAAGAATGTAAAAGCAGCCAGTGGAAAAAGACACATTATATCCTAGAAACAAAGATAAGGATTATACCAGATTTCTTATGGGAAACAATACAAGCTCAACAATGGGACGACATTTTTAAAGTACAGAGGAAAAACTGTCAATCTAGAATTTTTGTTTATTTATTTATTTATTTATTTGTGGTACTGGGGATTGAAGCAAAACCATCTCTTAAAAAAGGCAAAGCCTTTTCAGATATACAAAGGTTAAAAAAAAAGATCACCACCAGCAGACCAGCACTATGAGAATATTAAAGGAAGTCCTTTAGGCAAAAGGAGAATGGTATCAGACATCAGCATCCACACAAGGAAAGAAAACCAGCAACTCCATGGGTAAATATAAAGACTATTGCTCTTACTGCAGTCATTATTGAACATCTTCTTGACACTCCGGTCAACAACAGACCACATAAGATTGCATTGCATATGGAAATCACAGCCGTCTCAGTTTGCCAAGCACACCATATTAGGTTTGCATGACAGCAAATGCCCAATGCATGGCTAGAATCACACCCCCCTCTGCCTCCTCCCCCTCACCAGGGAAGCTAACACGCTTAACACATGTTTTGGATTTGTTTCATGTGCAAATATTGTCCCCTACATGCCATGGAAATGCAGAACACAAATGCACTGCAGGCTGCGGTGTATTCAAATCCAAGGTCACCACTGCGAGGGTCACTTGGTCTCCCTCACTTAGCTCTCCAGGAATTTCTTCACAGAACACTGTATTCTTGCCCTTGGATTTACATGCCAGTCCGTCTGAGATGACTGATTTGTTACTTTTAAAGTCATATGCTTACCTTTCTGTGCAGCAGTCCCCAGGGACTGGAGCTATAGCAGGATAATATGACAGAGACTAATCTCCTTTAAATTTATAGTACTTTTTAGTTTTAAAAGCATTCTTCATCTATTATTTTGTTTTATTTTTACACCAACCCCAGGAGGTATGTGGCATTGATGTTACTTTGCTGGTTTCACTGATGGCTCTAGGAAGTGAATTTGATTGGTCCTGTAGACTGGAAAGCAATTTGTTTTGAGAGATGATTTAAGTTTGCACAAAACGAAGTGTTATGAATAATGAGTTTAACTGGTAACTGGGGGGAGTTTCTGTGCAGCTATGGGGCTATGCATGCAGGAGGGAGGAATCTGAAATGCTTAGGATGAATTTGGTTGACAAAAATGCACTTGAAATAGGCAAAAGCAACTTCAACTGTGGCTCTCATCTGTCCCTAAAAGACAAATGTCAGTGAGTACCCTAAAGTCCTAAAAATCTGCACTTAGAGGGTTGGGGTTGTAGCTCAGTGACAGTGTACTTGCCTAGCATGAGTGAGGCACTGGGTTTGATCCTCAGAACTGCGTATAAATAAACAAAATAAAGGTTCAACAACTGAAAATATAGAAAAAAAAATCTGCACTTCAGCTTCACAAAAACTCTGGAGACATTTGATGGGGCCTTTGTCTCCTGTCCCCTGTGCTGGCCAATCGAAGCAGGCTGGGGTCCGAGAGTCCAAGAGCCAAAACACTGACTGCCCCAATCCCCACCACCTCCTGTTCTGGCTCCAGGGACTTGGAACCTTCTGCAGAGAAAGACTGCAAGTAAAATACTGGCAGGGTACTTAATTGTCCTTTCCCCAGAGGCATTATCAACTTGTTCTTTCACCCTTCCCAATCCAAAGGATCCCTAAATGATTCTTTTAAGCATTTTACAGCATTGCTTCATTTAATCCTCTGAAAGATGCAGACAAAAGAACCAGAATTTTTATAGAGGAGGAAACCAAGTCTCAGAGAGATTGTCCAAAGTCAGAGCTGGTAAATGGGGAAGACCAGTCTGTACAAAGATTCTCTGTTAAATCAGGAAGAACTCTGGCATTAACTTGCTGTGTGACATTGAGTGGTCACTCCCTGTCTACGGATCTTTATCTGTCATCTATAGAATGAAGGGGTTGGTGTAGAAAGTCTCTAAGATCCTGCTCTGAATTCTTACTTGATCCACCAAGATCTGTATTTGCTTCCTAAAGTTCTCTTGCTGGCCACTAGAGGGCGCTCTGTTCCTATAGTAGGAGGCACTGAGGATGGCGGGGTTCTGATAACCAATCACCAACCTACTTGATAATAATTCTAGCCTAGAGCAAAAAATCATATGCAACTTCAGCAGAGGGCGTTTGTGGAACTCTCTACAGGGCTTCTCAAATCAGGGAAGTAGCTGTTAGAATCTTCAAGATTCTCTAATGAGGAAACTCGTGCATGGGGCTATTGACTGGTGGGGACCTTCAGAGAATCAGAGCTGAGGAGTTGGTTAGTGAAGGTAGGAAGGCCACCTGCTCGTTTCCCAAAAGCTAGTCACCTGCTTTCAACTCTTCTCTCCCCATTCTTCCTCATGAGGCTGGAAATATTTCTTACATGCCCTTACACTGATCACTTTTCTAGCCTAGACAAGTATATTCACAAAAGGAATCTTTATATCACCACCATAATCAGAAAACTGTGATTTTTGTAATAGATTAAAATAAATGCCTTCATGGAATGCAAGATTCATGCTTATAATCACAGAAAATTCTGACAACTTTGTTTTCTATTTTACACCTGTACCTAGAAAAATGGGCTGCTCTCAATAAATATTTGTTGATTATATCTGCATAAAGATATTCATCTACATACTATCTAAAATAATATTGTATATTGTCCCTGGGAAGCACAGGGGCAGCAGAAAGGACCAGGGGACTATCTCATGGACTGTGGTCAGACGCTGTCAAAGGGAAGTGGTGGGACAGTGGCCAGGTGTCCTGGTTTAACTGGGCCCACATGCCTGCTACAGAGGAGCTGTGTAGCTCCAGCAAATCGATGGCCTATCGTGTCTTTTCCAAAAGAAACCATAAATCTTATTTTTTTTAAATGTGCATTTTATCTAGTTTTAAATACTGGCCACTATTTTTTAAAATCCCTAAAACACAGCAAAGACCAAACACAACACATCTGAAGGCTGTTTTAGGGGCTGCCAGTCTTTGGCCTCTGTTATCCATCGCAAAAACTTCTTTCCCTCCCTTTCAAGTTTCAAGCATGGAGAGAAGTCTTGGGACGATTGTTTCCAAAAGTCTGTTCCAAACATGGAAGCTCTGGCTCAGCAACCCCTCCAGTGCGGAACGTGGGGGACCTCCTGGCCTCTGCGCTTACCTGGACCGCTATGGAAGATGCGAAGAATCCTCCCATTCTTTAAAACAGGCTGGGGTCCGCCCTGCCCTGTGAAGCCATCCCCAGGCTCCCCCGCCTGGAGGGCCAACCCCTGACGCGGAGCTTCTAACCTGTACTGTCCTACCTAGCTGGGCGATTACTCTTCTCCTCCATAACAGCTCCCCTCCTCCTGCACGCACCGGCCATTTTTCTGTCATCGTCATCTTGCCGTTCCTTTCCTTTCCTTGTTATCCAAGCCTCTCCTCTGAGAGGATATTGATTTATTGAAGAAGAGCTGAATTCTGAATATTAATCCCTGCCGGCCCTGGTCTGTGACTGACCCTGATTGCTGACTCCTCAGTGGACTTTGGGGGTGTACTTTCTCCGGTGGCCAGGACGGTGAGGGTTCCTGTGGGTACACTTTGAGGTTTCTCTAACTATGAGGGGATTAAGCAGGTGGGCATCTCTGCCCCAGGCCACACCTCCCAATCTCCCTGAATTCAGCACCTATTATCCTCGGTGCCCCCAGTTTCGGTTTCACCATGACCACAGCTGATCTTGCACAGAGAAGCAGCCTGGTCGCAGCCCTTCGGAAAGCAGCTCCGCAGCACGGTCACTGCACACACCGAGGCAGGCAGCCATGCTGCAAGCAAGCCACACCCGAACCTGGCTGATTGGAACACAGTGCACAGCTGACGCAAGGGCAGCCTGCCTATTGGCTATGGTCATTGGTCAACTAAGGACCCCTCAGGCCTAGATTAAACAGGCAAGTTGGCCCTGTTTAATTCTCTGTTTCAGAAAATAGAAATGGGAGTTTCAGGGAGTGATGGACAAAGCTGAGGGAGTCCCCAGGGCCCCTGAAGGTCTGCAGGAGTGGCTGGCCCTGGGCCGTCTCACCCAAGGTATGGTTCTCAGGATGTCCGGTTGTGCTCCTTTGTCAACCCCTGGGTTCCATGAGATCGTTGTCCCTGGCCCCTTTAAGCCTGATGGGGTGTCTAGAGGAACTTTGGTGCAAGCGTCTTTCTGCTCACGTGGTTGGAGGTGCTCCTTGACTTCAGGCCTGGGTCTGGGCCCACCAGCACTAGCAGGCCTGTGCAACCATTCTCACCTCCCCGGGCTCAGGCTGCTCTTTTTTTTTTTTTTTTTTTTTTTTTTTAATACCTTAACTTTACTTATTCATTCATTTATTTTTACGGTGCTGAGGGTCAAACCCATGCCTTACACGTGCTAGACAAGTGCTCTACCGCTGAGCCACAACCCCAGCCCTTGGGCCGCTCTTGCCTTCGGGTATTTAAGGTCCATCTTCCAGCCACTCCCTGACCCCAGTCCCCGGGCGTTCTACTAATGCTGTGGGGCTGGGTTCAGGAAGAGGAACCTGGGTAATGTTGGTTCAACCATAAAGCACACGCACGCGCGCGCGCACACACACACACACACACACACACACACACACACAGAGCGGGGCATGGGGAGCCATGGAGCCCTGATGTGTAATTCAATACCTGACCACAAGAACGTGAGTTCCCACGAAGGTGAAACTCCAAGGAAGCCGGTTCTGCTGGGGACCTCTCCCCATGCTCATGGCCACCCCCTGTCCCTTCTCTTCCCTCCACATGGCTTCTTCAATGCTCCCCTCTGGCTTTCCTCTCTTGAATATGGGCTAATGGTCACCAGAGTTTGCCTCCAGCTTTTCTGCAGGCTGAGAACACCAAACCGGGACAGATGCCTTTAGGTCCCTTCGGACCACAGGGTCTGGTCCGTGGCCCCCCTGAAGGAAACAGCGGTCAGAATGGGCCTGGCTGGAAGTTCCAGAGGCTCCCTCCCTTCCCTTGGGTGCCCTGAGACTAGGAGACTGAGGAGCTCACCTTCCTGAGAAAGACTCCAGGGTGGAAAAGGAGGGCTAGTCCTTAGGTGGGTCAGGACGCCGCACTTCCTCCTGAGGAGAAGCGGGAGACTCCACGCCATGCGGCCCAGCGCTGGGACACCCACAGCCCAGCCCCATTGTGGCGGGAGAGCTGCGGGCTTTGAACTGCCCCGAGCCGGTCGGGAGCTGGAGTCTCTGCAAATTCTAACCAAGCCTGTTTGTCCTCCCAAGATAAACCGTAAGCTGTTTATTGTGTTTAAAAACATTTTGTGATAATTGAGCAAGGACGACGCCATCATCCCATTTCCTCCTATTTTTATTGAGGATATCCAGTATCACAGCTACGCTGAGGGCAGAGTGGGTTTCCAGGGCTTCCCCGTGAGCTGCAGCGACGACCCCACGTCTACTGAAAAGCACATTGTGAATTCTAAGCTGCTGTGGTACAAAGGGTCTGTCAGACCATAACCCATGACCACATGCTTCCTTATCATGTCTCCAAAGCCATTTATTTCTAGTAGCAACCCGCATTTCAATAAGTCCTAAAGAATCGTAAAGTTTCTTAAGCAATCCTTTACAAATATGAAGCATGATTTATTTAACCTGAAAAGAATGGGAACAAAATGTTGACAACTTCTAAAATTTTTTTTAGATTTTAAAATTTTTTTACAGACTGCATTTTGATTCATTGTGCACAAATGGGGTATATCATTTTGTTCCTATGGTTGTACACGATGTAGATTCATACTATTCATGTTATCATACATGTACGTAGGGTAATGATGTCTGTCTCTTTCCACCATTTTTCATACCCCCTCCCTCTAATTTCCCTCTATGTAATCTAAAGATCCTCCATTCTTTTCTCACCCCCCTCCACCCCTATTATATATCATCATTCACTTATCAGGGAAAACATTCGAACTTTGGTTTTTTTGGGATTGGCTTATTTCACTTAGCATACTATTCTCCGGTTCCATCCATTTACCTGCAAATGCCATAATATTATTCTTCTTTATGACTGAATAATATTCCATTGTGTATATATACACCACAGTTTCTTTATCTATTCATCTGTTGAAGGGCATCTAGGCAACAATCTAGTGTTGGCTTAAGATCAGACTTCCTTAGCAAGACTCCCAAAGCACAAGAAATCAAAGCAAGAATTAATAAATGGAATGGATTCAAACTAAAAAGCTTTTTCTCAGCAAAGGATACAATCAATAATGTGAAAAGAGAGCCTACAGAGTGGGAGAAAATCTTTTTCACATGCATTTCAGATAGAGCACTTATCTCCAAAATTTGTAAAGAACATAACTTTACACCAAAAATACAAAGAACCCAATCAATAAATGGGCTAAGGAACTGACAGACAACTTTTTCCTAGGCATTTCTTTCCCATGGTTCAATGTAATCCAATCCCAGATGTGCAAATATTTCTTCTTCACTTTCTGCTTTGAGAAATATCCTCTGAAAACATAACGAGAAATATGTGCATTCAGTTATTTTTTTTAAAGCATCTCAGTGCAAACACAGTGAAAATATGACTTGTAAAACTATCTTTGTTAGAATGAATTATTACAAAATCAGAAAGTTTTGCTGCTGAGTAGAAAAAGTTATTGTAACTAGTTTCTGTAAATTTTACATTTTTCTTTCGAAGAATATGATTGTTATGGTTTGGATGTGAGGGGTCCCTCAAATGCTCACGTGTAAGACAATGCAACAAGGTTCAGAGGATAAATGATTGGGTTGTGAGTGAATTCATCCCCTGATAGGGATTAACTGAGTGGTAACGGAAGTGGTAGGATGTGGCTGGAGGAGGTGGGAATTGGGGGCATGGCTTTGGGTATATATGTGTATCTGGCAAGTGGAGACCTCTTTGCTTCCTGATCACCATGTGAGCTGTTTCCCTCCACCGCACTCTTTCACCATGATGTCCTGCTTCACCTTGAGCCCTCAGGAATGGAGCCTGCTATCTATGGACTGAGACCTTGAAACTGTGAGCCCCCAAATAAATTTTTCTTCCCCTAATTGTTCTTGTCAGATTTTTCAGTCACAGCAACAAAAAAGCTGACTTAAACAATGATACTAAGTGAATTAAGATAAAGTCATGACATCTTTCCATATTAAGCAAAAGGCATTACTAGTTCTTAACAGCTGTTCATTAGAACCACCAGATGGAGTTGCTTTTTTTTTTTTTTTTTTAATTGAAGTTTGAACCACATCCTGTCCAAGGAAATTGAAGCTTCAAGAGAGGCCCTGTCATCTATCTATTTAAAAGTTCTGGATGATTCTAATGTGCTGCTAGTAGTTTTAGGACACTTTACTAAGTGTTGTGTTCTCTAGTCTCTACACCCGCTCCCACCCTGGGATCCCCCTTAAGACAGAGCACCACCCTCCTCCTCCACATATCTTCTTGTAAATAGCACACTCCTGGGCACATAGAATGCCTGTCTGCTTAAATTATTTATTATGTATCAATTTGTAAGTCTTTCTAAATGATATCCATCTACCTCCACCCACATGCTCAGCTTCTGGGGGTTCCCGCTAGCATCTACAGCTCCTTCTCTGCGAGCAGCATTTTGAATTTCTTTGAGAAATCCCCTCCCTCTACACTCAGTCCATGAAAGTCAGGTGGAGCTACTCTCACCTCCAGGGAGAAGCACACAACCCAAGTCTGACCAATCAGAGTTACCATATCGGCTGGGATTTTTGCTCATACTATTAAGACAGAGGTTCTGCTCTGTTGGAGCATGGAAAAGCTGGATTGAGAATGAATCTAACACTGCAGAAGCCTGCCTGAGCACCTGGATACAGCTGCACCTGAAGCCAGTGTTACCCCTGGACACTGCAGTAAGCAACCTAGTTCCCTTTCTTTTGCCTATTGATACTTGTAACCGAGGCATCCCTAACTAAATACATCTCATGTAGACTGTGAACTCCTAGAGGGCAAGGACCATTACTTCCAGTTATTTTATCTTCTTCCCCTCCAGAACCTAGTTTTGTGTGCTCGACCACTATAAGAAGAACAGACCTAGGTGCTCATGGATATAACAGTTGAATCTTGGATGCTTCATAAGCCTCGTAGTAATATACCATTTGCCTAAGGTGTGAATTGGATCGTGACCACAGCAAGGCAAGTATTCACAGCACAGGAGTCACACTGCTGGTGAGCCTAGCCCACTGCCCATCTCCATCTCCAGGCAACTCTCGCTCTCCTTGCAGGATCTCTCTTTAACCACTCAGAATGCTACTGCTTCAGCATTTGAGGGGTAATCAAGTGGTGTTTGGGATTTGGGGGGATCCCTGGTTTTCTTTGAAGTCACTCACGCAAACAGCAAGGACACAGCAAACTCAATCTGTTCACTGCTCTGCTTGCTCTGGGGTTACCTTAGCTTATCTTTTTTGAGCCCAAAGACGCTGAGTTGCACTCTGGACCAGGTGGGGACTGTCAGCCCGTAGGGGGTCTTTCTCACTGCACTTTACTGTGATCAGCTGGGAGTGGGACACTCATAGCAACTGAAAGGATCCCTGGACACTAAAATCAGTCCAGGGAAAGTGCTCAGGGGACCTGTCTTAGGGATGAGGATCAAAGTTGCCCATTTGGGGAAGGAAGCACTACCTTGGTTTTGTCATATAAAGCGTGGTTATCCAGCACCATCTTCCGCTCGTGTGTGGCAAAGCGACGGAGGTCTCTCTCAAACTGCTAGAAAGTGATAATGAGAACGAATCAACATCAAGTCCAAAATGTCTTCACTGTTCTCCGTTCAGAGATAGCTGAGAACCTCTCGTGGAATATCCATCTCCACTAAACATTCTCAAAGTGATTTTTCTCTCCTAGGGAGACGCTGATGGCAGAGCTCTGTGTTCCCATGAACACACTGGACTGTAAGCTCAGTGAGAACAGGAACCTGATGTCTTTTGTCCATGACCCCGTTCACTAGTCAAATAATGCCTGGCGTGTAGAAGTAAATACTGGGCCAGGTATAAAATAATTTTATTTTAAAAATTTAAATATCATTATTGGAAAAGAGGACAAGGAGTCAGGGGACTCAGATTCCAGGATTTTTGTCCCTACCTGGTTGTGTATCTCTTGGCAAGTCACCCAGCCTCTCTGAATCTTGGTTGGTCAAAGGATGGAGGATATACATGATAAATTCCCCTCTGGCTTTAACATTCTTTCCTACTAAGATTCTTTGAGGTCGCTTCCTCCAAAACGGCATCTCTTAAGATCACGAGTTGGGCTTCGAGGCTACAGGGAGCAAAACCTGAAGCCTAAGAGGACAAGAAAGCTTTGGAAATGAGAATAATGAATAAGGTTTTTGAGACTGGTTTTCCTGAGAGAAACCCAGAGCTAGAAATTTTGTCCTTAGAACACCTGGGGTCATTGCGCCCTCTAGTGGCGACGGATGATTTCCTATCAGGGAAGTTAGCTGTCCCTGACTGGGTCCAGCAGAAGTCCTTCACAGCCTGCTGGAGATGGAGCCAGGCTTGTGGAGAAATTGGGGAGAAGCAGAACCTGGTGCCGTAGTGACAGGTCTGTGGAGGTTCAGGAGTGCTGCTTGGCCCACCGCCTCCCCCTTCCCAGCCCTGGCCGCTCTCCTTCCTCCCCCAGCGGCTCACACCCCACTGTGTGACTGGTGACTGGTGGCAGCTGGAGAGGCTGGAGGAGGAGGTGAGGCTGGGGCAAGTGGAGCCAGTGCCCAGATCCCCAGCTCTACAGTTTGGGTGAGAGACGTTTCTCTGGGCTCCTCTGCAAGAGCCTGAGGAGCAGTTTCCACGCCCCATTAGGAATTGCACTGTGTCTGTCATTTGGAAGGTAATGAAATTACTCCACAAATATTTGCTGAGTGCCAGCTGTGTCTGGGTGCTTGGAATATGAACAGTGAACAAAAGAAAGACATCTCCCCTGAGAACTTAGATTCTATCAAGGGGCATAGATAATTCACAATAGCAGAAGAAATTCATTAATTATGGGATACATTAAAAAGTAAGTGCTGTGAAACAGGTAGGGCAAGGATCTTATGTTCAGATAACCACAGGCAGACATGGGCAGAGGCAGTAGTAGCACAGGCTGCCTGTATCATTGCTCCCGACAGACTTTAGACTTTGGGCTGTTTCATAGTCACTGCATACACATGGGCAAGTTGTGCCCTGTGACACTGTAGACAGCACAGTATGTGTACTCTTGGTAGATATTCAGGTTTATTATGACAATTTTAGGGCCAATGGAAGTAAGGTCACTTTAGGAAGAGATGCTTTTTGAAGTAGGTACCTGGCCATAATCATTTGTGTTTCCAGAGACTACAGTGTGTCTCCTCCCAACATTTGACATAAATATACATGAACAATACTTTTGAAGAAATTCTGGCTGTTTTGGTTTAGATATAAGGTGTCCACCAAAAGCTCGTATGTGAGATCGTGTTAAGAAAGCTTAGAGGTGAAATGAGGGGTTATGAGAGCCTTAACCTGATCAGTGCATGAATCCACCTGAATGGATCAAGTGGGTGGAAACTGTAGGCAAGGTGGGGTGTGGCTAGATGGGGTGGGTCACTGGGCGAGTGTCTTTGGTGCTCACATTTCCTCCCTGGTAAGTGGAGTCCTCTCTCTGCTTCCTGGTGCCCATGTCTTGGGCAGCTTTCCTCTGCCATTCCCTCCCACCACGATGTTTTGCCTCACCTGGGGCCCAGAACTATGGAGTCTATGGACTGAAACCTCTGAAATCATGAGCCCCAAATCAACTTCTCCTCCTCTGTGATGTTGTTGTCAGGTCTTGTGGTCACAGCAACAAGAAACCCGACTAAAACACCAGGAAATAAAGTGATGCTAACCTGCTTGGAAGAAATGTGATTCAGGGGAAAACAAGTTTCTCTTGATTTTTAACTAATGAACTTTGCACAGTCCTGAGAGCATACCATACCTGGGTGGCTTCAGAAAACCTCAGTTTCATGTGTTCCTGCAGATGGACCCTCCTCAGGAAGTCCTTGGGCCCCGAGATCATGTGGAAGCTTTGTGGTAGTTACTATCCCTGGGCTGAGGTGACATTAGAGTGGACCAGGAATTTTGGACTAGACCAATCCTAGTTGCCCACCCACATTTATCTCCTGGGGGACAGAGCACCAGACTAGAGCCAGTAGAGGCCAGCAAAACCCACCAAAAGTGTGTCACTTAAGTGATATAAAGATTATAAGACAATCACAAAAGTAGCTCAGCTTTAAGTGTGTTGAGCCCTGGGTACTTTTAAACTCAGACAGCATCTCATTTAACCCAGGTGGTGCAGCACTATGAGGTGGGCATCATTGTTACCCCAGGACAGATGGGCAACGGGAATTTCGAGAGGTTTAATAACTCGTGTAGTCACCCTGCTAAACTGGGTGAGTTTGATGTTCTGCCGGTGTCTTGTAGAACCAGTAGCCATAATTTCTGAGAACTCTGAGAAAAGTGACCAGAATGTGCTGAAAACATTTTGTCTTAAAAACAAACTGGGCAAAGGGCAGCGGTTTCAGCCCATAAATCCCAGTTGGCATGACCTTGTGTGATCTTGTGAAGATTTCCTTTTGGCACCGTCCCCTTTCTCAACAGTCTCTGTGTTCCCAAAGATTTATGTCTACTGGAGAAATTACATTTAGGATGTGTCTTTCATTTATTTTTTTTTCATTCTTTTATGAATAAAAGATGCATTTCATTGCCAGTTGACATTTTTTGATTCAGATAAGAAATCCCAGGGCTAAGACCCTGTGCTGAGGTAATTCCAGCCCAAAGCAAAGACACTTGGCATTTAATTCAAAGTCAAAAACAATTCATTTTTGTTGTGCAGTTCATTAGTATAAAACCCTCCGAGGATCCATTTCATTCAAGGCAACAGCTTTGGAAAACAGGTGGAAGTGTGGAGAGCTTGGTTGGGAAGGCGGAGCACATGCCACAGGGACTCAGCCCCTGGTTCCCTCTCCTGTGAGCGTAAAATGATGGGGGTTGAATGGCCATTTAGTCAGTACTGGCCACGCACCTGGCGCTGATGGGCTTTGAGAGCATTGTCTCCAAATCTCTGCAACCTTGAGGTAGCCGAGGCCACAGTCCTCATTTTCCCCCTGGGAAGACTAAGTGCACGATCTCCCGGCTAATAGGAGGCAGAGCGGGGGCTTGTCACCAGGTCTGGGTGAGCCTGCTAGTTTCTCTGCTTCCTTGGTCTCACCCCTGAGCTCTCTCAGAATCAGTTGGGGGAGGGGTGCTTTTCAAACTCTAGCCCCAGAGTTTCTGAGTCAGTAAGTCTACGTGGGGTGGAGGGTTTACAAGTCTAACCTGTTCCCAGGTGAGGCTGCTGCTGCTGCTGCTCTTGGGACCACACATCAGACATAGCTGTTCTAGCCGCACCTGACATGACTGTGGTGGGTAGACTGCCTGATTTAGAGGTTTCTGAACCCAGCACCACAATGGCACCCCATCCTCCTGCTGTCATCTCTCCCCTGGGCCCCAGGAGACCTGGTCAACATGTTATGGGAAGCCAGCCTCATCCTGTGGGTCCATGTAGCACTTACCGGGGAGCCGGTCCATCCCAGCAGGGCAAAGGCACGGCGCTCGTAGGGGCACATGACCAAGTCCACACGGATGGCCTTCCAGGTCTTCCCATCCTGCTGGCTGGCCTTGTCACTGTCCACTCTCTGATGGTCCAATTTTAGAATCAGAAAGCATTTTTGAAAATGATCTAGTGCATCCACCTTCCTGCTAGGTATCTTGAGCTTTTCAAATGTTGACTCCACAAGGTCACAGTATAGAAGTAACCCCTGAAAAGAAACAACAGGATACCAGGAAGGTCGCCAGTGGAGTCTGTGATTTTATGGCCGACTCTTAACAAAACCCTTCCAGGGCTGAATGGAGGCAGATGCATTTTTGAGCTCCATCCAGAGTCTACCTGGCACAGTAGGTGAGGAAGCTGAGCGAGTAAGTGTCTTATCCTCCCTCTGCAGAAAAAGAACTTAGCTACCAGAAAGGTTGAGCCAAAGCCACTTAACAGCAAAACCTTGAGAGAATTTGCCTCCCTACTTCTGGCTCTCAGAATGCTGAGACTCCCCTTACTCCTTTGAGAACAAACCAACCATTAAAACAAAGTCACACTGCTTTCAGGTGGGTGGCTTTGACATAGTGTCCCCATGCTATACTAATGACCAGGTTTAAGTAGATCAAAGTTTGCGACTGGAGGCTCAGCTCCACTTTGGGGCAGGGTGACTTACTATTTCCAGCAGCACTGGGGCTGCTCTTTCTCTTGCCTGCCTTGGAGCAAGTGGGGTAGAGGTAGATATTTCATCTGAAGGTGTCTACTCAGCAAGCGAACAAGTGATTCTGAGACACGGCTAAGCAAGTTGCCATCTGTTCCCTGGGAGTTCTTCACACACAGGATGGAGGAGGGGAAGAGAGAGGCAGAGAGTGGCAGTTAACTGCTAAAGCCAAGTGGCAACTGAAGGAGCAAATAACCCCGAAATAGCATAATCATAGCTGTTGGTGCCTGGGATTTGTTACCATGTAGCCTTAAGTTCTGATCTCTAATTTTATCATCAAAAGCACTTGAAAGGTTTAAGAAAGCACAGCTTGCAGGGCCTGTTCTCACAGTGACCCAAGAAGTTGCACTTCTACCCAGTCTTCAGATGATGCTGATGTTGCTGGTCCTGGGACCCCACTCTGAGCATTGCTGGTTCCGTTTATTATTGTTTTGGGACACACTTTCCATTTCTTCTGCAGAACCCCAAGAGCCACTGTTTCCATTCAGAGGAGAATTTTTCCTTTGCCATCTCAGGAAAGGGCAGCTTAGCAGGAACAAAGGCCCTGGGAGGGTTGAGGAGGGAGCTCCGCTGTTGGAAGGAACCTCTGGGTAGGAGAATGAATGCTGCCATAAATGACCTCCGACCACCAGTCTATTTAAATGCTTTTTAATGAAACTTGCCAAAACGGGTACATTATAGCTGACTTTCATGTACATTTCAATATGTAAATTTGAAGAGCAACTTATTAAAACATTAAGAAGTCTCACATTGAAGTCAAATTTGTAATAACATCTACCTTCCTTTCAAAAAACATCTGCAGTGCTGGCTTCCTAAAGGTGCTGTTGCTCTTGCCACGGTGGTGACACTTCGCTGGTCACATACAGCCGTCCTTGGTTGAGTTTGTCTTGAGTTTTGCAAGGCTCACAGGATTGCCTCCCCTGAATGAGACGCCCCCTCTGCCTATTGGGTTCTGTCTGCAGCAGGGTGTGGTTGTCAACATGTATGCAACCCTGATATGGACTTCAGTTTTCCTTTTCCTTCTGGAATTTGGCTATCTCTGTTTTCTTAGTTCCCTGCCTCGTTCCCCATTTCTTCTCTCCCCCATGACTTCTCTCCTGTGAAAATTCCTTTCAAGGGTTGGACTCTGGCTTCCCCATCAACACCCACCAGCATGTTCTTCTTTTTTCCACTGGAAACAGAGTCCTGACTAGGAAGGAGGCATTCCCCTGCTCCTTCCCCGCTGTCCTCAGGGGACAGAGCAACTAGAACTCAGGATAAGGAGAGAGCTAGAGAAGGTGGGACAGGATCAGCTGAGCTTGAGGTCCTCCAGCCAGTGTCCCTTCCCACCCGTTGCTTTCAATCTCCTCCAGCTCCTCAGCAGAATCAGCATCCCCTATTGAAAGTCAAGTCAGTTTCTCAAAGTGAAAACAGTGTTCTCCAGATTGCTTCCAAGACCCCTCTGATATCAAAGTCCACAGATGAGACCCTTCTATAGACTGGTGTGGAATTTGCACATCACCTGTGCACATCCTCCCTGTAAATCAGCTCTAGATCACTTATAGGACCTATATGAATGCTATGTGAATAGCTGTCACAGGGATTCATGACATGAAAAAAAACTCTGCACGTGTTCAGCACGGATACAGTTTTTCCCTTAATATTTCCTACCAAGGTTGGTTGGATCCTGGATGCAGAAGCTGAGGTTATGGAGGGTCCACTTCTATTCTTTTACTTCCTGGTGAACTGGATCTCCTGGCAGTGCCACAAGCTGGAGATGTGGTGGCAGGGAAGAGTTAGGGGGTCTGTACCCAAGGTCCTGCTTGCCAGGCGTGAACCCTAGCCAGAGTTGGCTGGTGTCCTTTCCCTGGGGTGAACTATCCATGGCCAGTCTTAGAATTCAGGCAAACCAAGTCTTCGGCAACGGAGACCCCTCCCCAAAGGTCAAGACTGCCAAGCCCCTTGCCTCCCCTTTTCTCACCTCCCACTAAGGGATGTTCTGCCAGGGCAACTTTTAGAGTCATCTGAGGTGGCTCCCCTGATACCCTTGGCTGTTCATGCTCCGCAGGGGTTTTGAACACCTGGTCAGCCTTGTTCACTGTGAGTATGTGCATGCGTGCCTGCTAGGCTATGGTTTGGGAAAGAAGAGAGGGACATGACTGTGAAGCAGAGGCGGAAGTTAAATATGGAGAACTGGGGCGCAGGCGTGGAGCTGCAGCGGTGTGGTCAGAACTGCTCCGCCCCTTTCCCTGCTGTCAAGCTGTTAGTGAGTGAAGGGGAGGGGGCTGCACCGGTTCCTCCTGTGTCCCCTCATCTGCCCCAGCGCCAGGCTCTCAGGCAGAGTTCAGTAAGCATGAGAGATTGTGGCAGCGGCCACATTTGTTAGCCCTGGCACTTTCTCGGGCACCGTGCCCATTCCTTATGCAGCTCTCTCAGTCCCATGTTAGCGAGGACAGAGGCGTGTCATACCTGCTTTAGAGACAAGCAAAAGGGGAACGTGAAAGATTAGGGAATAATTCCATGTTGAACAGCCAGGAAACGGCGGGGTTGTGCTTCTAAAGTCCCCAGTCTCCTAGCTAAGCATCAGCCGCCATCGCAGGGCCTGCATGTAAAACACCCACCTCTGCTTGGGGAGGGCAGTATGACAGCCTTGAAACCCAGGAAGGACCAACGGCAAGAGGGTCCCGCTGCCACCTCCCTTCCCATCCCGATCTGGGGTAGTCTTAGCATGAGGAGTGTCCGTAAACAGGACGATGGGTCCCCCTTTGCAAGGGCCCAGGTGGGCAACCAAGCAGCCCATTCCTCCAGACCTCAGCCTGCAGGGTCCAGTACCGTGCTCCTTCATCTGTCAAGGAGAGTCTTTCCTCTTTTCCACCCATGCAGAGGAATGGTCAGGATAGCTGACTCTTCCTTGTCCTGCTGTCCCCTAAAGGGGCCTATTGTGTCCACCATCAGGGACCCTGGTTACCCTGGGTCCATTATTCTGAGAGGGATGCTGGGAGAGGCTCACAGTGCACTTGGCTGTGGTTCCAGTTGGTTCTTCACGTCTAGAGTCCATGGCGCTGAGGCTGTGTGTTCCTAGCTCTAATTTTCACTTTATCTAATCTCCTCTCACTGGCCTATCAGAGAGCTGGGTCCACACCTCACAAGTACGATCCACGGAGAAAGGATAGGAGAAAGGATAAAGCAGCACCAGGGAACACCAGTCCAGCCTCCTCGGCTTACTCGCTTTGCAGGGTGGAGCCCTGTGGTCCCTCTGGAACACGGGGCTCTCACTAGAGGGGGACAAGAGCCCGGGCCTCAGCGTCAGTGCAGGTTGGCTTCCTCCGCTGGGCCTGGGCCAGCCCGTCAGGATCTGGTTTTGTCAGTGGGTGAGGGCTTTGAGCCATGACCTCTGCTGGACCCAGCTTGCCCTCCTTCATTTCCTCCTTCCCATCCAGCACAAAGTCCAGGCGGGAATTCAAGGCACAGCGACACCCTATTTGATCCTGGTCTGAGTGGTCCTGCTGCATTCCTAGCTTGAGACTTTCTCAGCATTTCCCAGGCTTTCCCATTATGTTTGGGTGTTCTATGGCCTCTGCCTGTCAATCACACATACGTGGCTGCAGAGGCCCCTCTGGTGATAGGGTAAGTGTAAATAAACAAGGTACATATTCATAACAGGGACTCTAAGGACACACAGCAGCTAAATCTCATTGTAGGTCACATGGCTTTGTGATAATGTCTTACTAATAATTGAGAATTGATTATTGGTTATCACACAATTATGAGGTAAATAATATATAAAATTCAACATGTTAATATAATGCTTGAGTAGGTAGTCATGTATTTTTAGTATCTCTTCTTACCTTCTTTTGCCATAAGTTTGTCACTTTATGCAACAGTTGTTGTTCTTCTTCCTCTGTTGCTTCTGGGCTGGTAATTAAAAAATCTACATCGTGCCCAATCTTCTTACCCCTAATTTTTAAAAGTGGTATGAAATGGAAACCAATTAGATTTTTAGCCCTCAGTTTTTAAAAAACTACCTTTGTTTCTATGCCCTGAGGCCAAGGATCGTGACACAAAATGCTTTTGCCTCTAGTTTTTGCAAAATAAATTTATGACACAGAAGAAAAGCCATATATAGTACATGTAGGATGATGTGGGGGGCGGGGAAAGTAACAAAGAATTTCATTCCTTCTACATGTTCACTCATACCTGTAAAACACAGACAGACAGACAGACACACATGCCATGACAACAGGCAAACCTAAGAACTGCATTCATACACTACAAGGTAACACTCTTAGAATTAGGACATAACTTAAGGTGATTTTTCTTAGGTTCAGTTTTTTTTCTCACTTTTTCCTTTGTCCCAAATCTGGTTGTCAGAACAGCCAATAGCCACGAAGTAAAAAGAGCAGAGGGAGAGGTGGAGGGGGGCGTTGGAGGGAAGAATCCTCTACTGAACCGGTGCCTCAATAGCCCACCCCCGCACACACCTCTGTGAAGAATCCATTCACTCATTCATCTGTGACCCAAACAAGGTTCTTGAGCACCTACTTTGTGTTGGGCATCACGCACTGGTCTCATGAGAACTAAGTTCTAACAGCTTAGTGGGGAATAAACACTGGGCTGAATTACTGAATATGTGTGCACTAAGTGCTTGGACGGTGTCCAGAGAGCACTGAAGAGAGGTCCCTAGCCCAGCCTGGAGAAGAAGGGATGAAGAAAGCCTTCTGGAGGAGGAAATGTCTGAATTGAGTCTTAGAGGCTGAAAAGTCAGCCAGGTGACAATTTGAGGAATGGCAGTTGAGGGAGAAAATTCCCACTGCGTGAAGTCTCAGAGGCAAACAACAGCTCTGTATGTGCAGGAAATTTTAAGCCCTTTGGGGCTGCTGCAATGAAATGCCAGGGCAGGACACAAGCTGCAGAGAGAAGCCAGCATCAGATCCCAAAAGGTGTTTTGTGCTGTTTCGGAAGCCTGTATGTGATGGGGAGCCACTGAAGGTACTAGAGCAGGAGAAGCAAAGCAGAACGAGGGTTACCTCCGGAATCCTCCTGTCATGGTGACAAAAGCATCTGGAAGAAATGCCCAGACAGCCTCTTTAACCAGCAGGCTTACTGCCTCTGCTTCTGCCCTGGTCACACAGCTGACGAGGTCTTCATAATAGAGGAATCCTGAAAGGTCATTTGACAGGTCAAAGGAGAGAGTGAGGTACATACAAAAAACCTACCTCTGTGGAGGGGATTCTGCCCCCGGGGGCGCTTCATCGCCACAGGCATCCCCTCAATTCTGTTTCCATGGTGACAGAATAAGCCCCACAGTTCACTTGGTTGTGGATTGTCCTTGATAGCAATGGCTGTTTGGTGTCTGACTGTGACTTACAATCTCCTTACTAGAAGGAGACATTTTATATCCCTTGGAAATCCAGACCATTCCAGTCTGAGATCCTAATGAAGATCCAGCCTTCTTGATCAAAAAAAATGGTAATGCATGAGGATTTGGGATGGTAAGATGTAGGATGGAAGGTAATGGGTTAAAAAGTGAAAGTCAAGAATTGCAAGAGGGTAGATTTGCGTCTGAGGCAAGGTGGAAAGTGTCTGAGGAGTTTGGATCGCCACTTCTTTGCCTGCCACCATGAACAAATGAAAGCTCAGACAGTGTCAGGATGAAGAGCTAATGACTGGGCTTTTCCCAGAGCAGCGTGGAGGGAGGCAGGCAGACAGGGAGGCTTATCTCTAAGGATTGGGAGGAAGTATATTGCAAGGAAGACTCACTGAGCCTGAGTGACATCTAATTATGTAATCCCGCACCAGGGAATGCTCTTCTTTGCAGGGTTCCCAAGAGAGGGCCTTCCAAATTCTGCTGCATCTCTCTAATAACAGGGGCACTGATACCTCCAGAGGCAGCCCATATCCTGTCTGTAAGCTCTGCTTGGGCTGTTCTTTCTTTTGACAAACTTAGGTCTACTTCCTTGCAGGTTCATCCACCACTGACACTCAGGATGGATGTGAAGCAAATCTGTTGGTCCTTGTTTCTCACCCCAAGATCAAGGGAGGGAGGGAGCAGCGAGGTCATTTGACTTGAACATCCTGTTCACAAAGTTCTCAAACTTCCGTATTATCTCTGTATGGGGCATGTTATGATTTAGGTATGAGGTGTTCCCCAAAAGCTCACGTGTGAGACAATGCAAGAATTCTTTGGAGGTGGAATGGTTGGATTGTAAGTTGTAACCTAATCAATGAATTAGTTCATTGATATGGATTAACTGGGTGGTAATTGTAGGCAAGTGGGCAGTGGCTAGAGGAGATGGGTCATTGGGGATGTACCTTTGGAGTTTACAACTTGTCCCTGCCTCTTTATTGCTATCTCTTGAGCTACTTTCCTCTGCTGCACCCTTCCACCATGATGTTTGCCACCGTAGGCCCAGAGGGATAGAGTCAGTCATCTATAGACTGAGGCCTCTGAAACTGTGAGCCCCAAATAGCCTTTTCCTCATCTACATTGTTCATTTCAGGTCAATTAAAAAATGGACTGACACAGAACACTTGCAGAAATGTGTTGGTGAGATCAAGAAGAGATGATGCTTATACTAATGTCCCTATAAACTGTGTCCAATGTCACACTTATGGGACTATTTAGCTTATGGGAGTACTTTCTTGGTATCACAATTGATACTTTTTCTCCTTTTATTTTAAAAAGCCACCTTTTTATGGTAACATGGTGCTTTTTGTGAGGGTGGGGAGTGTGATCTAAAAAACAAAACTGCATTTGGCTCTCATTTAGAAAGTGCCATCATGACTGATATACAAAGTACAAATCAGTTGGTAACCACAACACTCCCGTGCTTATTGTATGTGAAACAAAATTATGATTAGCAATGATTTCAAAAGCCTGCAGGTATCAAGAATGAACAGGGGGTACTATGAGAACTTGGTGACATCCATGGAAACAATTTAATTGGGTTTCCTTTTTTGTATGGCAAGAAACTCATCACATCGCATAATGTTATGTATGTGCTTCCATATTTCAGGAACTGACTTTTGAGCAGGTGAATACTCTAGTCCCAGAGAACTGCAATCAGGCACAATTATACGTTAAAGGGAACCAGGTTCTCCACCTGGCCCACTTGTCACACTTTAAATGTGTGTTAGCTTACCCTCTGCAGAACCCTAAGCAATTCCCATTGACAATTCTGCACACTGGAGCGCTGCTCCAAGAAATGCATATAACCAAATTTTTGTTTTTCTAGTAAATATGATGAGAGGGTATTCCCTGATTTCTACATAGAACTAACAGCATTAAACAGCGGGGGCAAACACTGACTGATTAAATGAATAGCTACTTCATGCACTATGTTGGAAGAGCCCAAAGGGAAGAAGAAAAATCCAGATCACAAACTTAGGAAATTGGAGGCTCCTTAGATCTTAAGAGCACTTAATGCCCTTTGACAGGGGTTCCAACTAAGTGATTCTAAGCATTGAGGGTTCTTACCGTCATTCCAAACCATTAACTTGCCATTGTTGTTTAATACTTATGTAAATTTTTTAAATGACATCTCTATAATTGATATAATCATACCTTTTAAATGTGTATTTTCTGTAGCCCAGAATATAAGGACTGGGTCTTTTTTTCTTAGATTCTTTTATTTCCTGTATGATGTTGTATAAAGCTTGTTAGTAATCTTTCAGGGATTAACAAATCCACAAAAGATGAGTGGGGGTCTTTTTGGGACCCACCAAGACTTGGTTTTGCAGAATTCCTCTACCTTTGCTTATGATTTTATTCTTTGTTGTCATTACTTAAGCAGAAGATAGCTGTTTGCTTTCCTTTTGTTCCTTGATATCCTCTGGTAGAAGAGTCCCTTACATTCATATCAGTAAAATTTTGTTGACATCATCTCTCTATAACTCCAGTAGCCATAGTGCTTGGGGACTGTGACCACTTTAGAACCACAAATATTTCTATTAAAATTCTATTGTACTTCTATGTTGTATTTCATGTTAAAAATATAAATTTAAAGCACACATTATTGACCCTGTATCAACATTTCTTCATTTTTGAAAAATTCACTGGAACCCTCCATAAATGGAAGTGGGCAAACCACTTGAGCCCTGGGAGGCCCTGCCACGCTTGAAGGTAATGGTCGCAGAGTTCATGCCTCCACACCTGTCTTCTCAGTTTATAGGGTCCTGGTTGGGAAGATCAACCCTGGGTCTGAGTTTCCACCATTTGCCTTCTGTTTTCCTGGTGTTTTTCAGTTTGTAAGGCAGATCCACAGTTGTGAGCCACAACTGTGACGATGACTCTAGTTTCCAAGTATTCATTTCTCTCCAATCCTGCATGTCGACATCCCCTGTCCTTAACCCCACACCCATGTCTCTTACCCAGGGGGAGAGCCAGGACCTGAATGTCAAGGGAGTCCCTGAGAACCAGTGGTCAGGCACCCCAGTTTGACATCTGGATGAAGGAATCAAAGCAGCACAGGTAAGCTCTTCTACTCGGTGCCAGCACACAGCTCAGGTCTTTGCTTGCCTTCTCTGATGTACTCCCCTGTGAACTGTCAATCTTGTCTCCCTTTCATCAATGAGGCAACCAAGGCCTGAAGGTTTTAACTAACTTGTTCAGGATCATGCAGTTGGAAAGTGCTGGAGCCAAGATTTGGATTCAAACATCAACAGATGCCAAAAAAATGTCCCAGCTCACCTGCATTGACATCAAAGCACAACTGGCTACGATTTCTACCAAACCTGACTATTCCAGGGAAACCTGAGGTTTAGAAGAGAGAGACCATTACCTGCTTTCTGCATGTGTGTAAATTTTAGGCTTTTGTCTGATCTTATTTTGCTCAGACTTCTGAAACCCATTCTGAACCATCTCTCAGATGTCTTCAATCCCACTCCAAAAACAGAAGTGAAGAGCTAAAAGGGAGGAAAGTCATGCTATTAGTTTTTAAAATAATCACTATGACAATGAAGTGGTACTTTTCTAGGTCTCAGGCAATGGAGAAACAGTACAAGCAGAACTCCCACCCAGTGTCTATGGAATATGCCAACCAGGTAGACAATGGTAATTTTTTAGAGGCATTTTTGTTCCAGCTAAGAAATGAGAGGCAGATCCAGTTTACACATAATCAGACAGATCACCTGTGCCACCAGCGAGTGAGAAGATATCCCTACGGAGTTCCCACCTGTGCTGAGAGTCCCATACACGCAATGACGCTCTGCCCATCTACCCCACATTTGAGATAGCTCGGTCGGTAGAGTGCTTGTCTTGCAAGCACAAGGCCCTGGGTTCGATCCCCAGCACCCAAAAAAAAAAAAAAAAAAAAAAAAAAAAAAAAAAAAAAGAAAGAAGGTTCGAAGAGATTATATAAATTCTCCCTCACCACACAGGTGGTAAGTGGCAGAACCCAGATTAAACCCTGGTCTATCTGTACTCCAGACCTGGGCTCCTGCTCAAGGCCACATTTTATGCCTGTGTACCACTTCTGAACAGAAGGAACTGACTGAAGTCAGCCTACCTGCAATCTAGGGTAGACTAGAGGTAAGCCCCGCTTCTGAGTAGTGAGGATGCAGAGAGGAGCTTTTTAGACACAACTGTGCTCTGCAAGAGCAGATTTGTTCTATCTGCTTGGTCTTTATGTCCTATGACAATTTTAGCCACAATTGAGAGATTCTTGGAAGGAAAGGTAATTTGCATATCACCATAGCATGTTGATATGCTGGAACACCCATATTTATTTAGGCATCTTCTTCCTAGAAATCTGCTAAGGACAAAATCACCACCCCCACTCAAATTCATATGTTGAACACTTAATGCCAGCATCAGCATCATGGTGTTTGGACATGGGTCTTTGGGAGGTAATTAAGCTTAGATGAGGTAATGAGGCTAGGCCCTCATGGTGGCATTTATACTCTTATAAGATGCCAAAGAGTTTGCTCACCTTCTTTTTCTCAACTGTGAGAAGACACAGCAAAAAGGCAGCCAAACATAAGCCAGAAAGAGAGCCCTGAACAGAATCCAGCCACACTGGTACTTTGATTTAGAACATTCAGACTCCAGAACTGGGAGAAAATACCTTTCTATTGTTTAAGCTACCCAGTCTATGGCATTTTATTATGGCAGCCTGAACTGACTGATAAAACCATCCCAGAATAAGCAAGAAGATTAATTATAAAATCATTTTCAATAAACATGTAAAGTCACTTACTTTGAAGGATTTATATCGTTCATCATTTAAGACAGCTTTCACTTCAGAACTTTCTCCATCTTCAATGATTTCCTATGGACAATTAAAATTTTTTTTTTAATTTATGACACTGGACAATCACAATCCAAGACTCCCACATTTACAGATCTAGCAGCTTGATTCTTCATGACATGCGCACCCATTGCCTGCAGGATATTTCCCTGGCTAATCTAGAGAAAACAAGAATTTTCCTGTAATCTAAAATCCTGTATCCAAAGACCTATTTATGATCCTCAAGGATAAAGATAGAGAATGACTAGGTTCAAATCTACAGAACCCAAACCAAAATGTTCATTGACAAACATATGCCCACAGATTTGTCATAATTTTCTTTTCAGTGGCTATTAACTTGCTAAAATAAGAGGACTTTTCTATTGTGCTGGTTAATTTAGGACCCACTGAAAAGCTGGTCCTTCTTCAAGCCTGTACAATTACTCTCAGGACCCCTCTCCTTTAAGCACACTTGGGATATTTTCCTTGAATAATGAATGATTTGACTATACAGAGACTACTACAGGATCACCCACTTGTCTTCCTGGGACTCCTTAAACATTTCTAAATATAGAAACAGTGGCTCTCCTTCTGGAACACACAGGTAGAGCTGTAGAATCAGTGCTTCCACATGTCACACCCACCACTAGTGGGGACCAACCCTGAGTAGAACTGAGCCGTCCACACAGCCTGTTGGAGTCAGACCAGTCCCCTGTTGATGAGCTTTCAGGTTACTTGAGTCTTTCACCGCAGGTAATAACAACAGCAGGAGTTCTTCTTTTTCCACTAGCTGGCCCCACGCGGCTCCCACTGTGATAATGTTGGGTATGAATCATACATGTTTATGCATCTATCCTTCTCTCTATATAAATGCATGGATAGATACCTCTATCTCCACATTGAATCTGGAGATACATGTTGAGATGGTGAGAGAGAGATGACAGATTTTTCTGTCAATTATGTGAATAGGGTATTCACAATCCTCTCTCTGTGTCTCTGTCTCAACCCTTACCCATTAAGAGGTGGACAAATTCCACTTTGCCCTTACCTCTATGATACACTTCACCTTGTCCCCCAGGCAGGGAATTCCCTCGATGTCCTTCATGCTGCTGATGGTGAATGGCAGAGATTTCAGTACGGAAGCTGCTCTCATAAATATCAGATAACAACCTTCATTTTCTCTAAACTCATAATTTTCAGCCAAGACCTCAAAAGCATCCTGAAGAATAAAAACAGATAAACAAAAGGTCTGTCTCCACTCGCCAAGTGCCTCTGGTTGTCTCTCCTTTACATATTGGAATGCCACCTGATGGTTTTCTCCAAGGTGGGGATCAGGCTGCCTTTGCACCTTTGCACCCTCCCCGTGGGATCCCATGGAGTTGAATGGAAAAGACAGGTGTCGAGTGTCTTGCAAGGAAACTGAGTTTGCTGCCGTCAGGTGCTCAGGAATGATTTAACTCACCACGTCTGGCTGGACATGACTCAGCATGATCCTTTCCTCTTTGCTGTCTTCCCCACCAGCCTATGGCAAGGGTTCTGCTGTGACCACTGGGCATTTGTCTCTTAGTGTGTACACAGCACACAGCTGACACTTAATGTAGACTTGATGAATGAGTGGGTGTGCTCACAGGTGACACAGACACCCCCACCACCCAGGGTTATCCCAGGTGGGGCATGTTTGCCTTGCTAGGAGAGGATGAAGCAGCTGCTATGTGTGCCCTCATGAGGAGCGGGCCCAGGAGCTGCATTGTCCTGGTCTTCCTGGTGGATATGGGACTGGAAGTTTAGAAATGAGCAGCTTTGTGTTTGATGTACTATGGCATGTTTTATTCAGGTACCACTGACTGCTCATGGGCTTGCTAGGGTCATTTGAAACACTTCACAGAGCTTTAGAGACGGTCTAGCTGAGTTCTTATTGCAGGGATGAGGAAGTGAGGCTCAGGGGAATTGACTGCCCAGATCAGTTAACAGCAGGCTGGAATCCATGTCCCTGGACTCAGTCTTTTGACTTCTAGCAAAGGCTACTAATGCATTATTGCTCCTAATGCATTATATGCTTTTACTATGTTTTGGACCAATTATAGTATTTCATTGTTCAGAATATCTCTTTTTGATGTTGTTTCTATTAATGACAACTCTCAATAATCAGAAATCTCTACATAGTATCCTAGTATCAGCCAAATGTATTTGTCCATTTCCAAGAAAGGAAACCCAATCTTGACAGAAGAAAAACCAAAGATCAGACTAGGGGGAAGGGGGATGGGGTGTGGAGAAATCTTTTTTAGATTTCAAAAAAAAAAAAAAAAAAAAACCCTCCCATAATTTAATTTGCAGACCCATAGAAAGGGGCTGAAAACACTTCATTTGCTCTGGGTGTTGAGGTAAAGACCTCTTACCGTGAATACGTGGTTATGGTTGTCTAAAGTTGTTCTTCTCTGACATGCGTACTGGGAGATCTTTCGCACAGCATGTGCTGGGATCCTCTGGGGGTCTGGGTTGGAGTGGGCTGAGTCAGCTCTTCTCACCTGAACAAATGCATAAGCATCTATGTTAAGCAATGATTAATTATGGCTATAATAAAGGTACATATGAGGTAACAAGTTGGAGGCAGTTTGATGTCAGTTGTTTCTGGGAGGAAGATAGAATTATAAGGGCCTCAAATTCCATGTTACATACATCTCTAATATTTGAATTTGTGATCTTTATCATGTATTTTTTTGAAATCAGAAAAAAACATGAAAAAGGATCTCCAATAATTATCATTTTCTTTTTCTTGAGAACTTAACGCTTTTATGGTCCAAGACCTCTTCCCCAAAGTTATGGCGCTACTGCTTGAGAATTTGGCATTGAGAGCTAAACTTTATTTTTCTTTCCAAATGATCACAGTAAGAAAAAAAAAAAAAAAAACGCTCTATTTTTTCTGGCTACCAGAATATCCAGGCTTAAATATTTTGAAATATTGGGTATAAATGTGTTCATAAAATTAACCACCATCTACTCAGTGCCTATATTTTATCAGGCACTGTAAGGGCTTCCATGCACATGTTATCCTAATCTTCATGCCGTGTCATGAGGTGGCATTAGTGTTGTATCACAGAGGAGAAAACCTAAGCCCAGCAAAGCCAAAGACACAGAGGAAGTAAGCAGAGAAATAGGGTTTGACCCAGATCCGTTGATTCTAAAACCTATGTTATTTAGCCACCAAGCAAAGGGCAATGACAATCACAGCTGGACACTCACAAGCTGGTGTTTCCCTGTTGTCTCCACTGGTCTCCCTGCCCGCATGCACTCTATCAGCCAGGAGATGTCTAGGAGTTCCAGCTGGGAGCTGGCTTTGATGTTCTGTACCTGAAGCCACTCCAGAACGTCGGAACCCGAGTTGTTCTCTGCTACAATGTGGGTGACAGAATCACTGGAAAATGCAAGAGGGAGTTATTGGCTTAAGTAGCTTTCAAAGCCAGAAGTTCTTCTCTGTCCTCAAGTTTTCCACACATTCCATCTGATGGAGAAAGGCACCCACTAGACCAGACCCTAGGCCCAAGGAATTCAGGCCTCCATGCAAGGGAATCCTCTCCATTTTAATTAGTGAAGCAACAAAAGGGGTCTGTGTCACATGTCAGATGCAAGAAAAACTAAGGCAATATTAACAAGACTGTGGTGTCAATGGAAAAACCAAAGTCCAGGGAAGATGGAAGATGAAATTGTTCTTAAAGTGACACCTTGCACTCTACATGTGGTTTGGTGTGCTGTTTCACTTTTATTTGTAGGGCATTTTAATATAGTGGCTTTCAAACTTTTTTTAACTGTGATCCACAGTTATAAATACATTTTATATCATGACCCAAAATTCAAATAGAAATACATATAGATGTTGATGTGCTTATCTGACTTGGTCCATTTGAGCTGCTATAACAAAATAGCTTAAGTGGGGGTAGTTTATAAACAACAGGAATTTATTGTTCATAGTTTTGGAGCTGGGAAGTCCAAGATCAAGGTGCTGGCTTGTTTGGTATCTTGTGAGAGACCATTCCTTACTAACGGCACCTGACACGTAACTTCTTAGGGTGAAAGGGGAAGGCAGCTCTCTGGGGCCTTTCAGGGCATTAATCCCATTGACCAGTGTGACAACCTCCATGATCTAATCACTTTCCAAAAGTCCCACCTCGTATCATCACCTTGGGGATTAGCTTTCAAAATACAAATTTGGGGGGAACACAACATTCAAGTCATAGCAACATCCCCATAAATTGCTTTCACAATCCATTAATTTCACAGTCCATTTATAGGTTGTGACCGACTTTTGGGAAATATTGATTTGTATGTCTTGAAGCACACCCCTGTGATATAATTCAGGTAGGGATCTCTTCCCTAACAATGACTGGACATTTATCATGGTTCAGACTCTGTCAAGTACTTTACATATACCATCTCATTTAATAGTCACATAGCTCCACAAGTAATTATTATATTGTTCACACTTCAAAAACAGAAAACTGAAGAACAGAGATATTAAATGACACCTTGAAGGTCACATAGCTCTTAAATGGTACATTTTTTGATGAACTTATTTGGGGCAGTTGTGTCTCGTTTTCAACAAGTCATAGTTAGCATCCTATCATTGGGCCCTATGATTTTTAAGGTCCTTTCCATTCAAATTTTCTATAAATCTGGGAAATAGTGAGAACAAGCCAGGCATCCAAGAGAAAAACAGAATACATTTCTCTTCCTTTTCCTACTTCTCTTCCTTGATTCCCTTTTCTCCTTCTTTTTTTTTTAATTACTGTTCAATCCATTGGGTATTTGGGGATTCACGATTACACGCACAGTCTTAGGTTCCTGGTGGAGGTGGTGGTGAGACAATGGGCACCTAAGAGGGACAGAGAAGTTTCTGGGTGTTAGTGTCTCCCATGGAGCAGGTGGCTAGTGACATGGGCTGTGAGGAGACACGAGGCAGGGACAAGGTCTGCAGGTGGTGTTAGAGAAGGAAGAGCGTGGAGGGAGCTGGGGATGGCTTTGCAGAAGAGGTGGGATTTGTGTCTGGTTGTAATGGATGAGCAGGAATAAGGTATCTGCAAGGTAGAACTTTGGGTTCTCCTGGGGAAAAAAAAATGTCCAGAGATCAGAGGGACTCAGAAAAAATGGCCTGGCCTGGAGTAGAGGGGTTAGGTGGGGATGTAGTTGCAGAAGTGGCTGAGAGAGGAGTCATGACATTACACAGGGTCTGATGAAGCCGTGCAGGCTTTGGGAGCAGAACATCAGCACCGCAGCGTCACTCTAAAGGACGGAGCTGGGGCACGCAATGACTGGGAAGGGAGAGCGATGGGTGGGGGCGCTTGGGGAGCTGCTTAAGGGGTGAGATGATTTTAGCCCAGTCTGGTTGCTGCCGTACTAGAAAGGAAGGCAAGGGAGAAATGCAGTGGGCACTTGGCATTAGCTCACCTGCAAGAGGCGGAGAATATAGGACAGAGTCAAATGTTACCCCAGCATCTCCATCACTGCAAAGTGACAACTCTTTGTTGGAAACAGGGATTTCACAGGTGGCATCTGTCTGGGGCAGGGGTGGGGAAATGGAATTAAAGTTATTTTAGGCATGCCACCTTAGAAGAGGGCAGGAGACTCAAGTGAAAATGCCTGGTCAACCGTTGGGATCTGAGGCTGGCACCAGGAGAGGGGTGGGGGACAGAGGTCAGAGCTGAGACCACGTGGGTGGCAGGAGCAGAAATGTGCTGCAGTCAAACCCAAGCCAAGGAAAGATGAGTAACTACTTCCCTATTCTAGGCCCATATACTTCTAAAAATTATTTCTGATAAATTTCTTGAAAGGTTCTTTATGTCAAGAGTTTAAGAAGACAACAAAAGAATTAACAGGCTTATATAGGAAAGGTTAGTACCTCTCTATTTCTGCCCTTTAGAAACATTTTTATTATGATATCTATTATATATTATTATATAATCATATAATATGTAATTATATTATATTATAATATCTATTATATATTGTTATTTACTATATACTTATGTCTATTATGATAGACATGAATATTTATTCTTCTGGTTGGTAAGGTTTTCTCTAAATTCAGAGGGAGAAGGTTATGCCAAGAAGGTGTCCCGGGATATAACTCCCAAATTCAGACTCTCACCACCCCTCCCCACCAACCCTACTGTCCTCCTGGGATTTCCTGGACAGCGGGGCACATCTGAGCTCATGCCGTTGGATGAGAACCACATGAACTTCTTATAAGCAGATGTGTGGGCCACGGGCTCCATATCATGTGAAGGAAGTCTGATTTAAAGTTCCAATGCCTGCTCCTTACGCAACTAGCCAACAAAACACACCGAAAACAAAGATAAGCACACACAAAACAAAAAAACCAAGCCAACAAGACCTCTCAAGCCAGTGTCACACAGAGTCGGTCACTGGTTCTCAACAAGATAAGAGTAAAAATTTTAAACTGGTTTTTAGAAATTTTGATAAGAATTTGACATTGCCACAATAGTTTTTTTTTTTTTTTTTTTTTTTTAATGAAAACATGGGTCTGAAACAAATCTTTGTAAACCAGGCCTTTGCCACAAATAATTTATGAAATATGAATTGTGGGGATGCTCTCTGCTCTGGCCCGGCCCTTCTTTCCCATCTTGTGTTGCCTGGGTTTGGTGGACCCTCTCCAGGAGGCCACGTGGCTCTGGGCTGCCCTGTCTTTGCTTGGGTTGGGGTTGTCATCATGCTCACAGGTTCGCCTCTGTGCGCCGGTTACTTTCAGTCCTGAGCCCTCTCCTGACAGCGTTACCAGGAGATGTGCCCCCTGTCATCTTCCAGCACCTGTCTGTCTATTTGCTGACACATGGGTTCCTTTCTGCTCTGAGCACTCCGATATTGAAAATATTAATAATATTCGAGAAATTTCTATCAGATACTATGGTTGGCATGTTTCAGATGTGCCTCAACTTCATTATGAATATTCTTCAGCTATGAGACAGGCATTACTACCCCATCTAAAAACGAGAAAACTTTGGGCACAGTGAAATTTCCACCCTGCCGGTAATTGGTGGAGCAGGGATTTGCTCCTAAATCTACTTTAATCCAAAGCCTGTGAGCTGCCCATCTGTGAGCTGCCCATCTGTGACTACACACGATCCAGGGCAGTGGCAGGAGCTGTTCTCTTCCTTCCCTTTTGCAGAAGGAATAAGATCTGAATGGCTGTTGAAGAAAACTGATTTCCACCAAAAGGTAGAAATGTAAATGGAATAACACTTCTTGTGTTTCACTTTTAGATGCAATTGCCCCTGTGGCTGCCACATAGAATTTATATTCTGCTATTTTATGTCCTCTGTATGGACTACAATTAGATGGCTGATCATGTAGAACTGTCCCAGAGAATCTGAAAGACAGTCTCCATAGCTACACACCAAGATGGAGGATCTGCAGGGAGATTTCCACGCTCTCTGGGCTCTGGGTTTTGCCTCAATCTCTGAGAGTATGCGGAGGAGGCGCTCTGGGCTCATCTTCCAAACAATTTTATCCTTCTTACCATCCACTCTCCCAACCCAACTTCGCTCCATCTCTTTACCTGGGATCCCCCTGGATATAGTCCTGCCTCTCCCAGGGACATCTGGAATGCCTGGATGGAGAGGGACAGGGGCAGCAGCTATAAAACAATGAACAACAGATACCGATATGAGGAAAAAAGCTGAAGTTGGGCGTGGTAGTGCATGCCTGTAATCCCAGCAAGGCTGAGGCAGGAGGATCACGAGTTCAAAGTCAGCCTCACCAATGGCGAGGTGCTAAGCAACTGGTTGAGACCCTGTCTCTAAATAAAATACAAAATAGGGCTGGGGATGTGGCTCAGTGGTCAAGAGTCCCTGAGTTCAATCCCTGATACCAAAAAAACAAACAAACAAACAAAAAAACTAGAAATAAATATTCCAGACTATTAGCAGAAATGATAATAACAGCTCGTGCACATGCACACGCGCATGCACACATAAACACACACATATGTATTCTTACTTAACCCTCACATAAGCCATATGAGGTAGACTATATAATTTCAGATGAAAAGAGGTTACATGAAGGCTGGAGAGGTTACATGAAGCTGGGACACACCCGCAGGTGCACCTGACTCCAGCGACCTTTTAACATTCTAAGAGACTGTGGTCGGACCCCTGAAGGAGGTTTCGTTTGTTTGACATACTTTTCTACACTTTGCAAGTTCTGCCATGAACTATCTACCATCACTTTTTTACTTAGGGGGAAAAATACACATGAATGTCATTTGAAAGGGCAAATAAATCCGGAATAAGACTGAGTTAGTTGCTGCCAGGCCCATGGAGGCCTGTTACAGTGAAAAGCCAAAGAACTTTGGGCGAACCCTCAGGTAGCTGCCCCTGACTTCTTCCAAAGACCCCAAGATGCTGCTGAGACGGCTGCTCCTGAAATTTCAGTGAACTCCCTTCTCACCTAGTTTCTTAATCATGACCAATTACTAATGTCTTGAACTAAGTTTGGGTGACTTTGAACCAATTGTAGCAATTCTGACCTGGGATTCATTCCTCTGCTTTGTACAGGGAAGAAGATTCTGGGTCACCTCTTCTAGCTCGTGAGTAATTCTCACATGCCTGGCTTGGTCCTTGGCATCCCTGAAGGCAGGGGTGTGGCTTCCTCTGTGAGTTATAACCAAGCCTATGGCTTGGTGCAGGACCAGGACCAGGACCCAATTCAGAGTCATGGTTAGTGGATGTTGGTAGAATAAATAAATGAATGAAGTAATCTATAGCTCTAAAGGAATGTCTCTCAAACCCTAACGTCTACCAGAGACACCCAGGAAGCTAGAGGAAGAAGAATAGAGGGAAGCTGCATAACAGGTACCAAAATATAGTCAGCTAGGAAGAAGTCCCGGTGCTCACCCCTACAGCATAGGGAGGGGCAAAAACTAGGCTGGGAGATTTTCTCCTCAGTGAAGTTTCTCAAAATGCAGTGCTTGGGTTGTACTGTGGTTGTCTCATGGATTTTTCCTTCCCTTGCATCTGAGAGTATTGGTGACTGCTTCAGTCAATAGGGTACAGGGGAGGTAACACTGTGCAACTTTTCAAACTGAGTCATAAAAGGCCACCAGGAACACTCACTCTGGGACACCAGTGCTTCCTGTAAGAAGTTTATTTTATATTGAGGTAGGGGGGATTGAACCCAAGGGTACTTTACCACTAAGCCACACACCCAGTTCTTTTTATTTTATTTTTCTGAGATGGAAGTCTGAATATATTGTTCCCTATACATGTGAACAATTATTATGTGAGCTAAAAAAAGTCAGGAATATAATTTTACATGAAAATTAAAAATTTATTATAAGAATTGTGTGTGAGACATTCACATGCTCAAGAACCCTGGATTATGGAATTAGCTCATAAATCTTAGATCTGAATTTTTTTCTCAGATACTAGTTTCCCTGCTCTTTCAGCCTCTCTTTCCTAACTGGTCCTCTTTCCCTATAATTAGAAAAATCCTCCATGATGAAAGAGGCAGCTGTCCCTTCGTGGAGACAGACCCTCCACCCTTTCAGTCTGACTCTCTCAGATCTCATGGATGGTCACCTGCTTTCATTATAGTCTTTATAACTTCTTTGTTTCCTGGGAAAGGTCATTCTTGATTTTTCCCATCTGCTGTAGGACTTCTTTTGTAAACAATGACTTTAGACATTTACAGTTAAGCTGAGCTATTGAGGGTTTTAAAAGCCTCCTGCCAATTTCTCTTAGCAACTGAGTTGTTTCAGAATCCTTGAAACTGAAAAAAATCAAAGCAGTTTTGTTTGGCCTGACCCCTTGCTCTTATTAGCACCAGTAAAGACAGATTTCTCTTTCTAATCTTGCTCTCCTTATGATTGAGAGGATCTCACTCTGATTTTTTGGCCCATCTTAATGGGAGTATGAAATTTTTCATTAAAGTCTGTAAATTTTGAAATAGAAGTAATTTGAACCAGAGCATGGATGAAATTTACATTCCATGCTCTTGAATTTATAAAAAGTATTAGGTTGCTAATAATAAAGTAATATGCATGCAATGTAGGGAAAATGTTTTTAATTACAAAAATTACTCTTGGTAAATGCAAGCTTTTGGGGCTGGTTTCATATCCACTGGATAAATTATTCTCAGAGCAAATATTTCTTGCAGTCTACTGTGTGTAAAAAAATCGTCTACATTCTGTGGATGAGGTCTACCTGGTAGCCTCGCGGAGACAAGGAGGCATAGCTGGAGGAGAGGAAGACCGGGAGCTGACTTCCAGCATGACTCCCCCACACAGGGAGCAAGTCCTGTCCCCTTGGGGGCCTTTAATGGTCTTGGTAGCAGAGAGGTGTAGGGAGAAGGTATGTGAGAGAGAGGGAAGAATGAGAAAAAAACACAAATTAAAAACTAGTGAGGTTGTGTTTGGGTGTTGGAAGGAGCCTTGAAGATGAACCAGCCTAACATCTTATTTTCTAGAACAGGTAACTGATCTCTTTCATTTGGTATTCTGTTTACTGTGCAAAGGAGGACTTTGAATATTTTTATTTCATGCTCCAAAAACTTGAAGTGATAGAACTATGTCAGATGAACAAAGCTGGACATAGTTAAAGAACAGGTTTTCTTCAGAAATGATCATTGCAATAGGGGAAAGGGTCTAGCATGAAATGAGCTCAGTGGGAAGAAAAGGCAGGAATCTTTTTAAAGGTTGGGATGAGCTGGGGAAAGACCAGGGGTGTGTGTGGGGGGGGATGGGTGTGTGGGGGGATGAACTGTGTTAATTAAAGCTTATCTGGGTGTTACTATTGACCTGCCTACTACTCCAAAATTTATCCACAAGGGTGCCATGGGAAGGCATTGTCTTGGATGAGAGTGAGATAAAACAGCACATCATCACCAGCAATGGGTTCTGTTAGTATCCACGTTACAGTATTTGTCAGGTTCTGGAAATGGAAAACTAGCAGACACAAGCGGGCAGGTAGGGAGTTCATTAGTCAGAGCTTACCTAGAGAAGAAACTTCTGTGGGGCAAGTTAGAGCAAGGTCTCCACAGAAGGAGATCCTCGCCTTCCCGCAGAGACTGCAGTTGAGAGTTTAATCTCCTCTGATGCTGATGTTTGCATTTCAAAGAGATCGAAGCTCCTTCTGAGTGGTTAGAAGATTCGCATCTCAAAGAGGCAGAGAAAGGGTTTATAAACTACAGCAACTGTCTAAGAGGGGGTTCAGGGACACATCTGCCACTGCAGGTTTGGGGCTAGAACAACAGTATTTCTGCTGGCAGCCGAGAGCTTTCTGATGGCAGGCACTTTGAAGGGGGTCACCCCTGGGGCATGACCTTGAACTGCTGGAAGCCATGATAGAATTTGGTCAAGGTGAGAGTCTCTGCCAAATGTCAGGTGGAAAGACGTGGATTTTTACCATCTTGAGATTCCCAAGGACTTAGGAGGCACTAGTTTGGGAATGATGAGTGAGGCAGAAGCCATATTTCAAATGGCATAGTGAAAGCATGGTATGTACAAGCAATCATGTTAGATAAAAGTGAACCAAACAATACAAGATGGCTGGAAGTACAGAGCTGAGTAGACAGAATAATTTTTGAAGGAAGACCAGTACACATGTGGAATACCTGGTAGATGATGATAATGATGATGAATACTAACTGATAACAAAGTTACCATTCCTGAATCCCCTGACTGACGGTAAACTCATTGCTTGCAAGACTCATGTCTTCTACTATTTTATTTCTCCAGAAACTGACAAATACTGTACAGGGCGGGTATGGTGAAGCCCTTTACTGATGATGGCCTGATGCTGTATCTTGCTTCTGTTGAAGACTATGCTGTCCATTGTGGGTAAGTCATGGAGGGTCCCACTGAAGGCCCTACTGTCATCTGGTGGGTGGCCAGCTGTTTGAGGAATGGCATTCAGCAAGTATGAAGCTGTTAGGTGTGTGTTACTATGGAGTGCCATCCTTCCTGATCACAGTTGTCCGCGTCACATCAATGATTAGGGTCAGGCCACAGAGGGGAACTTAGCCAAGGCATTTGTAGAGGATGGCTAATGATAGGTTTCCAAATAGCTCCATGTTTCAGAATCCAGGAAGAACCAAAAGCATGTCAAGCAGTTGATCCTGATCCTTCCCCAGCCTGTCCTAGGGGAGATGAAGACTGTGAAGTGGCTCTAAAATCTAGGATATTGGTCATGGAATAAAATTCTGAATCCTTTTTAACCAATGTGCAAAAATGCCTCCAGGGACCTGACACCTCCCCTGATTTGCTTCAAGAATCAGCTTCCCGTGACACACTGAATAGCCTGTCTTTTGTAATATAACATACATGTGAATGCAGTCCCACCCCAGTATGATACACACATGCTGGAGACCATGAAATAGCTCCAGAGCATTCAACATATTAAGACGCACCATTTCTACTATAGGTATTCAGGCCCAGGTAAAGTAGGAATCAGGTTTTTTCCCTCAATTTTAATCTTCTTGAAAACCCGAGAGGGTGCTAGGAAGTATGGAAACTGCTGCCTGTCTCAGAGCAAGTCATTCTCTTTTTCTTTTTCTTAGTTCCCTCTTTGGATTTTATATACTAGGAAAGAAAGGCATAGCCTTCACTGCTGAGAAGTTTCTTTTCTTTTAGAAACCACGCTTCTTTGTTAGTTCCATTTTTAAAACATATGCTTACTGCCAATAGATTTGGAAAACACAGAAAATAAAACAGCCATAATCTCTCCCTCCTACTCCCACCCCACCCCAAGTAACCACTTGCAACACTTTGATGGGTTTCCTTCCTGTCTTTGATTTGCTTCTATCATTCAACCTAGTTAAGAAAAGGAGAGAGAGAACACTCTCCTTAAGGTTTTGCTGTGTCTGTCAATGTTAATTAACAAGAAAAAAAATTACATTTTCCATTTGTTTAACTTTTTAAATTTATGGAAGCACACTGTCATCCATCATCTCATTTGGTCATCACGCCAAACAGGAAACATTTATCAGGAAACCAAGGTGAGGAAAGAGAGGGCCTTGACCCACACCACATGGCCAGGAAGGGTCAGATTTGAGCCAGGATTTGAGATCCATAGATTTCCACTTATAATAGTTCTTACTTTTCTCTCCGATGAAAGCTTATACATCTATGTACAAAAATTCTGTTTGAGAGCTAGGATTTGTACTTCCTGTGGTTTATTTTTGCTCCATAGAGCACATGTGTGTTTAATTTGCCTTCTGAGCCACCAGCCTGGGAACTTTGCCCCATCACATGCACAGAGCAGTTTGCTCCCCAAGCACCCGTTTCCTCTGTCACCGGAACAGCTGGCCTGGTCCCTGGCAGCAGGCATCTGGGGCACCAAGCTGCCTCTTCAGTTCCTCTGCCAACACAAGAAATTTGCTACCTGTCATCGGCCTAAGGACCTGCTTCAGCCACCTCGTACGTATCCACTGCTACGTCCATAACTAAGGCCGCGGGCCCTGCCAGAAGCTTGAACCACAGAGAGCTTTCTGCCTAAGGAGTGTTTTGGCCGTCTGGCTCTCACCTCCTCTCTGGCCCCAGCCAGATTGCTTTACCATGAAAAGAAGCCCCATATTTACCAGGGCTTTTAATTTGTTAATTTTTTAAAAAGCAATTCTTGTTTTGGGCCTCTACCTATAATCCTTTCCCCTCCCCATTCTAACCCTTTCTGTAAGCCTCCGAGGTTAGGCAGACTTAATAATTAGATGAAATTCAGACTTCATGGAAAGGATTTCAGAGACTGAGGTGGAGGGTGGCTATAAGGGCTTTAAAAAAAGGAAGAAAGGGAGAAAAGGGGACATGGGAGAAATCATTGGCAACCCAGGAATTTCTGAGTGAGGCATTTTAACAAAAAAGAAAAGTCAATATTCAATGAATGATGGAGCTGAGAAATTGAACATATCTGATTATTGATTTTTGGAACATGTCACCTCAGCATTTTGAAGATCACATTTCACCAGCAAGAAATGCTTGACAGTTTTATTTTTAAATATCAAAAACTATTTTAAAAATCAAAATGTCTTTTCACATTGAATTCTTGTAATTTTTTCTGGAAGAAAAAATTGTGGTTAATCTCTTCCTGGCACAGTCACAGCCAGTGAATTCCATGGATCCCCAGTCTGTCCCCAGGACCATCCTTGGCAGTTCTGATATGGGTCTATCATTTCTGTCAAGGTTCTTACACCACTTGCTTCTACATTTTGTTCTGTCTTCTCTTCATCTATTTGAGACCCACAAAGAACTTACAAACCCATTAGAAAAACAACAGGGATACCTGCTATTGAGGGGTTAGTGGGTGAACCAGTCAAAGTATCCCAGATGGTTGCATCAGTTTCCTTCTTGCCTGGGTTTGGATCACCTCACACAAGTGGGGTGTATGCCACCCCTGGATAAGCTGTCATTGAATCTTTAACCAGCTTCCCTCTCTGAACCCCACCTGGACTGCTCTTCGGAAAAGCATGATGGAGCCCACATTTGGATGCTGTGGTGAGTCAGCTAGTCACTCACCCGAACTCCTCACAGACACTGGTCCCCTGAGCACAGTCAGATATTGAGGCAAGAGCCAAGCACCCAAACCACGCTTTCGGCCCCAAAGTAGCTGATATTTTTGGTGAACTTGATATTTTGTTCTATTTGGTCAAAATTGAAATCAAATGGTTTCCAACTAGCTCTTGGTTTATCATCCCTAGAAAACTCATTGCATAACAGCAAAAGATAAAAAAAAAAAAAAAAAAAAAAACAATTTCACCTTATCTTTTGGTGCCAGTTAGTTTCAAAATAATTATCTTCCATCCCCACTCATCTCACTTCCCTGACCTGATTGGCCCATGTCTGTTCTTTGGTTTCAGATCTACCTGCTGCTCTCCCGGTGGGAACATCCCCTCTTCCATAAGTGGAAGAAAGCCCAGGATTCTTGGATTCCAACGAAGCTGTTCACAGAGCCCCTGCTTATTTACCAAGTGAATGGGTGGTGTCCTACCTGAGCTCATTTTCAACCCTGAACCCTTTCCTGCGGGCCAGCTCCATGAGGAAGGATCTGCGGGTGGTTCCCATTTTCTTCTCCAAAATGAAGAGGACCAAATCTCGAAATCTGATGTCGTGAGGAGTGGAGCTCACGGAGGCCCCAGTCTGCCTGGGTCTCTTCTTCCGAGGACCCGAGTGGGATGTTCGCAGAGGATCCATGGAAGAGACTGCTCTGCTCCTGGTTATGCCATCGAGCGATGTCTCCAGAAGTGAGGGGGAGCTTGCCACCCTTCTGTATGAGGGCTCTGATGTCATCGACTGGCAGACTCTGCAGGAGGGCAAGGCTTTGTGGGCACTACCCTGCTAACAGCTTCCTGCTGAAGGAATTTCTATCTCTGTTCAGTTTCTTTGTCCAATATGGTTCTTACTGAAAATAGCAAATTAACATTTGTTTCCTGATGCATAATCTCATTAGCTCCTCAGAACAGAATAACCTTGTGAGAAAGGTAGGAAAGCATCATTGTTTGCATATTATTTATATCTGAATGGGTTGGGGCCTTCTGCTGTCTTCATTTGTTGATCCTTTTTGAATTCCCTACTCACTTGCTCTGTCTGTTCTCAAAGACAATCATAGCTGAAATCTATGTGTGTGTTATATGTTGCATGTGATTGTTTTGATTTTACTTAAAGGACATGTTATATTTCTCTTTCTGCTTGTCACCCAGAACTGCTTCACCCACAACTGTCTTTCAGATCTGTGTTCTACTCTGCTGCTTCTTCTTGCTCCATGGTGTGCCGTGGTAGGCATTGACCACATGTTCACTTATGTGGGTGCATTTTATAAATACAGAAACCAAGGCTCAGATAATTACTCAAGATCAAATAAGGAACCGAGGAACCAAACAAGGTCATGAATTCAGTTCCTCTGATTCCAAGTGCAGTTTTTTCAGTGGCCTGAGGTTGTCCAGAGAGTAGTTTAATATATAACTCTAAAATAGTTATATAACCTATCTATCAGATAAACTATCTAAAGGCTGTGACTTCTGATAAGAATCACTTTAACCAAGAATCACTGCCATAAAAAGACATTTTCCTTACTTTCTAGGAAAAATAAAGTCTGTGACTTTCATCAACACACTTATTTATCTCATTTCCTGAGCACCTACTATGTGGTCAGGACAAGCACCTACCAATTTTTGCTGACTGAATCCTTACAGAGCTACTCTCAAGTAGGAACGGCCATCCTCATTTGTCTAAACAGCTTGATGAAGGCTAAAGAGTTCATAAATGGTGACAACTAAGAAGTAATTGAGCCAGGATTTGAGCTAAGATTTATCTAATGAAAAAAACACATGCTTTTCACACACCAAGAAGCCTTCCTATACACAGGTCTCCCCCAGGAACAGATCTGAGCTCTGCCTTCCTTCACTGCCATACACTTGGGACTTTGGGCACTTCCAAAACTACATGAGCAGCACCTCACCACACTGTCAGGGAGAGTGATGGAGCCATCTTCAAGTATCTGCAAAGTTCTCTGTGTTGCTCAGGAAAACAAAATTGGAAATCTTCGGGTGGAGGTTGTAGAGTAATAGATTTCAGCTCTGCAAGACAGACATTTTTAATAACTACAGCTGTCAAAAATATGGACAGTTGCTTTGTATGTGGTATGTTAGAAAAATGTTCAAGCAGATGCTGGGCAACTCTAATGAAGTATTAGAGAAGGAATTATAACATCTGGAAGAATCTTTAATGCAACTCTGGGATTCCAGACTACTATGATTGTTTGCTGGAGATCAACATTTGGAGAAGAATCCATTTGAAACCTTGTTGCTAGGTGTTTGGCTACTGCTGTGCTGAAGGCTTTATGTCAGAAGCAGTCCTGGTTACCAGTAGTCTCACAGCAGGGAGAAGGCAAATAGTCTAGCCAGAGTGTGGGGTGGTTGTGTTCATTCCCAGGTGTGGCCACTGACTGGTAAAGGCATGCCACCCAAACAGTAAAGGGATGGGGCAGTGGTAAAGAGATGTGGATAGGAGTTCAAACATTGAAGTCGGACTGGCCATAAAAACTCCATCTCCACTGCCTGGAAGCTGTGACCTTGAGTAGGTTGCTTAACTTCTTTAAGTCTCAAATTTCTCCATCTGTAAAAGGAGGGCTGAGATAGCCATCTAACCTATTAGGCAGAGGGTCTGACACAGGGGAAGCATTTTAAATAAATATCACTAGTAATTTGTGTTTTGTTTTTAAAGCCATTCCAGTTCAATCTGAAATCTGATCTCTATGTTTTATAAAATGATTAAATCATCAAAATATCATATTAACTAATGTCATGATTCATGCTTTGAATCACTTATATTGAAAAGATTACCAACAATTGTTTGTTTGTTTGTTTTGGTACCAGGGACTGAGCCCTGAGGGGCTTAACCACTAAGCAACATCCCCAGGTCCCCATTTTTTTAAAAAAATATTTCATTGAGAATCAGGGTCTCACTGAGTTGCTTAGATTCTTGCTAAGATGCTGAGTCTGACTTTGAACTCATGATCCTCCCATCTCAGCCTCCTAAGCCACCAACAAAAATTTTAAATGTGATGATGTCTGTGTGGTTATTAGGCTATTATCTCTCAGCTCCACATCTACCTACGTTTTTCTGATGGGTTCCACCAGGTTGGAGCAGGAACTGGGCAGATCCTATTTCTCATTTGTCAGCCGAGTCTGTTAGGCTCTGCCAATAGGGGGTACTAGTGAGAGGTTGCAAGTGGGGAGAGCTGGAGAAGGAATTGGTGCTTTGGTTTTTTTGGTTGCTACTGTTGGGGTAGCAGATTTCCTTGAGTTTCTAGGAATGGTTTCCCACTCTGGCTGCAGTAATTGTCAAAAGTCTCTGAATTTGCAGCACCCTCTTTTCAGAAGTCTGTGTTTCAGCTCCATGGGACCCTGCTCCAAACTTTCAATTTTCAACAACCCCAGCTACATCCCTTTGTTATCCCAACCTAGGAATGGGACATGCTTCCTGAAGTCACTCTCTTTGAGTGTCCTCTTTTTGCTGCTTTTTAGCCTTCAGAGCCTGTTAAACAAATCCCCTAAATTTAATTCTCCCTGTTGAAATCCATAGTGTGCTTTTCATTTTCCTAACTGGACCTCGACTGATAAAATGTCCAGTGGAAGTGAGAGTGTAGAATATGGGGATGCCCTTACACTGTTGGAGGTACACTCTTTCTAAAGAGAAATCCGACTATGGTGTGAAAAAATCCTTAAGATGTCCAAATCCCTCAACCTGACAGTTCCATTTTTTAGGAGAGAGACACATAAGGGTATACGTGCCTAGGTATTTGCCACATTACCTGTACAAGGAAACAACGTGAGCATCTAGCAATAGAGATCAGTAGGCTTACTGGAGCACTATGCAGCCACCTAAGTCATTCAAATGAGACTACTAAACAACATGGGTAAATGTTCATAATACAATCTTTGTAAAATCAGTCTGCAACATTGTGATAACTGTATGACACCAATTTTGACAAGACTAGAGAGACAGATGGCAAGCTGAACATTAAAATAGTGGATTTCACAGGTTGTTGTGTTTATTCATAATTTCTTTTTCGTCTTCATGCTTTTCAGTGTTTTACAAATTTTCTACGATAAACACAAATCATGCTTGTAATCACAAAGCAAATTAGCTTTAAAAAAAGATTTCCTTGAGTTTACACCATGTGGCCTTAGCCAAGAGTTATGATTCAAAGGCAGTAAGCTAAGAGCAGTTGAACGCATTTCCTGGTCCCACAGCATGCGCAGGGCTGAAGGACAAAGCCCCTTGGATTCCATGTAAAAGTCATATCTTCCCGAGGCAAGTCGCCTCTGAAATAGAACACCAGTGCTGGAGAAGGCAAGGGGATTTGTTTCCACCTGGCTTTGATAAGTGATGGAGTTCGTGACTTCTAATTCCTTTTTTCTGCCTCAGAGGATTCTTTGCATTGGCATCAAGTGACCCAGGCTAGGATCACAGTTAGGACAGCGGAAGCCACTGTGCTACAGTTTGTCCCCTCAAAACACATTAAAATTTGGTTGACATTGTGGTGGCATTGGGAGGTGGAGCCTTCAAGAGGAAGAATGCCTTCCCTGTGGGGTGAGTACTCACTGCTGTGGGACTGGATTGAGTCACGGGTGAGTCGTTGTGCAGTGGAGCCGTCCTCCATGTTTGTCCCTTCCACACACATCCACTTACCCTCGTGAGTCCCACTGTGGGTTGAAGCAGCACATGCCCCTTGCTTTTGAATTTCCCAACCTTCAGAACTGTGAGCTCAAATGAACCTCTTTTCTTGTAAGTTACCCAGTGTTGGGTATTTTGTTATAGAAACAGAAAATGGACTAACGCCTGAAGGGAAGTGTGGAATCCCTCAGCACCATCTTAAAATAGGTCTGAGGACACCAAAGTCTCATTGTCATTGCAGGAATTAAATTATATCATGCTCACAAAGTGCCTTGAAAGTTTCAAAACAATGCATAAAGGTCAATTGTTCTTATTATCCTCACTGGCATTACCGCCCATGGCAGGAATCAATTCCATCTTACTATTCCATCATTTTCTGGAGATACTTGTATCCAATGTTGAGCACTCCCTTGCTCCAGCAGATTGGTCAATAATTCCCAAATGCTTTGTGTTGGCCTAACACTCCAAAGTTTGTTTTCCTTTCATGCTACTTGTTGGTGGAGGTCTCAGCTCCACTCGAGACACAGGCCGATGGAGACGTCACACGTTTGTGTCTATAGCATCTGGACTATGAGGCCACCTCAGCACTGAGGCAGAGAAGAGGCACTGGACTGGGGATATTGCATCAGCAGTAAATGCCTGGCCTTTGAAATGATACCCATTACTGTTGCCCGTAGCCCATTGACCAAAAATAGCCCCCAAGTCCCTCTTAACGGCAGCAGATCTGGGAAATTCAGGGAGCCCATGGGATTTGGGGGAGCATTCCTGTTCCTACTGTGCCCAGGATCAAGCTTAGAACTGGCTGTGGAGACTCCCAAGTGAGGGGAGGTTACTGCACGTGCACTAGGCCGAGGGCAGAGAGTCCGGAAGCCCCAGCACCCTGCACTTCCGGCAGAAGCAGCTCCAAGAGCACCACGCTGTGCTGTTTCCAGAATTCCAAGCTCTGGGGGCAAGCAGGCCTGTTCCTCCTGAAATACTTCAGACCAACTGCTCCTCCTCTCAAGCATCGTCTGGAAGGGAAAGTCCTGCATAAGCTGTCGAAGGGCTGTGTTGAGTTTGGGTCAGGTGCCTTCCTGCTCCACTGTCTGCCTCCTGGCCCCTAGCAGCACGTGCCATCCTGTCTTGTGATGATCTAATCCCGTTGGACCAAAAGTCTAGCGCATTCAAGCTGAATCCTCTGTACCTAGCATAGTACCTGGTAAGGTAGGCACCAGTACATGTTTGCAGAACAAATTAGAATTCAAATGTAGGCTGCCATTATTAAGTTTTTATACTGTTTGTGCAGTGACAATATGACTCTTCTCCCATGACTGCCTTTCTCCACTCCAAGTATTCCCACCTGAACGTCTCTTCAACAGGAGCAAGTAGAACACAGGAAAGGAGCCAGACTACTTGAACTCAACACTCAGACATGAGCTGTGTGACCTTAGGTGAGTTGCAAAACCTTTCTGTGCCTCAATTCTCTCGTCTCTGCCATGGGGGTTATAATAATACTTATCTTATGAAGGCTAAATGAGCATTTCAAAGAGTACTGGCATACAAAGAGTGCTCTCACCTGTTCACGGCTATCAGCAGGACTCAAGCTTCTCCTTCCCCCGTCCCTTCCCTGTCTCCCATCACTTCCTAGGTACTTTGCCAGAGCCCTTTCCATGGTCTTTTGCTTTCCCTGAATCCTTAAAAACACGGTGTCAGGCCCCCTCAAGAACAAACCCAGGTTCTCAGTGAGACGGGAAGGGTGTCCGGAAATGATTCCCAGTGTGGACTTCAGGGGACGCTAGCTCCATGGAGTGTTCAAGATTAAACAAAAAGGTCTGCCGTGATAAAATAAATAAATAATAATAAAAAAATGTTTGCAGGGGATTAAATTTGGGGAATCCAGACAAACTCTGTGCAAAGTGTGTTAAAACACTGACGGGCTCGAGAAGACTTGAGGTGAAGAAACCTGGTTAATTTTGTTCTGCCCAACATACTCCCAGCTCGTTTGTACTTTATTTTGTTTGTTCCGCAGAACGCTTAGAACACCCTGTGCAACGCAGTTGGGAGGATCGGTGGTGCTGGAGAGAGACCAGCCGGAACCACCTGCCACCGAGCAAGCAGGTGTGTGCTCCTTCCTGAATGAGGGGGATTCTCAGCTTCGGATTTGGAAAGTGGCAATCACAGTGCCGACTTGGAAGAGTTCATGGGATAACATGAAAACCAGCACTGACCCCTGTGGGTGCTGGGTACTCTTCCTTCCACCTCCTCACCCTGCCACTCCTGACCCGTGCTTCTGCCTGGTTGGGTGACAACAGCCGAGAGGAAGCGGCACGTGTGGTCACTACCCTTCTAGTTTAATACTGATTTTTCCTCACTTGGGGGATTAGTTGGTGTCCACATGATTATTCTTAGAGAGCTCTACCGAGGCAGGAAAGCAGCCGGCAGAGGGGCTGGGGAGCCAGGTTTTCCCTGGCTGGTGGAACGGTGGTGTCTCTTCTCATCAGCAAATATTATTTTTATTCTTATGAGTCCAGCTGTTGTACTCTGCACACTTGGGAAGAAGTCAGTTTAAGAGAGAAAACTTCTGTTTCCGGCAGTTTTATTTTCTTTTATATCAGATACCCTGGTTCATCTATTTAGTTCAAGCTGTAGATCTGGGAACTTTGCCATCCTTGATTGTGTGGGCAGGGTCTTGTTTTGGTTTTCTTCTGAGCACCAGCTTCCTCTGTTGCCTGAACAGCTGTGTTTGGTTTTGGCAGCAGGTGTCCCTGGAGCTTAGAACTGCCAGGAAAACTGGTAGAGTTTCTTGTGTGACAAAAATCTTGGAAAATTTGCTTCTTGCCACTAAGGAGCAATTTGTATATGTATACATACAAATCTATTATTCATCTATCTATCTATCTATCTATCTATCTATCTATCTATCTATCCATCTATTCTGGGTGCCTAATAAGTACAAGAAAATCCTGTAGTTTAGTTATTATATGGGGTTTTACCTTCATCCACAAAGTGAGAAATGACAGAACAAGGGGACTGATGGAAACAGTGTCGTTGTGACTTCTAGTCTTTACTCAAGCATATTTCTTAAACTCTAGCTGAGGACAAAATAGTGAGCTACAGCCTGAGCGTAAGGTGGAAGTGAAAAGTCACCAGTATGTGCCTTCAGGCAGAGTTGGAGTAGGAGAGTTGGAGTAGCATTTGCAAAGAATAAATTTGGGAGTTAGAGAAGTTGCTTGAGCCCAAGCAAACTGTGACCAAAACGGTGCCTTAGAAAAATTAATCAGGCGGGGACGAGTGAGGTGAGTTGGAGAGGGAGAGAGAAGGGACGCAATTAAGAGAAGATCATCCTAAAATGTGAATGGGACAGAGAAGTGAATGGGAACCCTGAAGTGAGATGACAGGCCCAATGACAGGCTGAGCTGTTGGTCCTTGGTTGGGGGTGAGAATGGGATGCCATCAGCCATGGCCCTGCAGACCTTGTGGTGGGGACAAAGGTGAAGGAGCAGCCTGGGGAGCAATGATTAGTGGCTGTTCCAGGCACTGGGGGAAGGTTTTTAAGTGGAGTGGAAGTGGTGTGGTGCTCAAGAGGGAGGAGTGGGCTGGAGACAAAGGTGGAGAAGTCGTGGTCATGCGTGGATGTCAGCAACCAGCTCCCAAGGCTCCAGAGCTCCTCACCACTGGTGCTGGTCTGCAGCGTTGGCTGACTGACCCACCGCTGCCACCAGCCACAACACACACATCATTGGGAAGCTGGAGCATTTGGCTTGATTCTTCAGCTTCAAACTTCAGGACACATAAAATTAAGTGGAAAAGTTTATGATACAATAAATTACGAGTAATAAAGGTTTCCCGTAAGGTCTTTGTGAAGTGCTTCCTCTTCAGAACACCCTGAACATTTAGCTTGTGGGTTCACAGCCCCTTTGGAGGGGTGACTAGCAAGAGGGTGCCCTGGAGACTTGGAAACCCAAAGCTGGGACTCCGACTGGAGCACTATTACAAATGGTCAAGAGAGAGCAGATGAAACTGGAGCCAACCATTCACTGGACAGATGTTATGGTGCCTCCCATGTTCCAGGGATTGTTCTAGGCCATGGGTGTACAGACTGAATAGAGCAATCACTGCACTGTAGGAATTTACATTCTATTAGAAGGAAACAGACAATAAATAAAATCATTAAATAAACTATAGTAAGCCAGATGGTGTAAATGTGTGGAAAGAAAGGGGATAAGGCCTGCCAGGAGGGGGCTGGGGTGCTATCTTTAAGTTGATCCAAGAAGGCTTTACTGAGGAGGTGACCTTCGAGCAAAGACCCGAAAGAAACTAAGAGCAGTAGGAATGGGGACTGAAAGATAAATGGGCCAGACCACAGAGGCAAGTCAGAAAAAAAGTTTTGAAAGAGAATTTTACAATCATTTAGACAATGAATTGGAAAACAATAGGATCATAACCCAAATTGTAAGGTACATGGAATTAAATCCAACTTGAAGTGTGTTTTACTTTTATGGTTTAAAAAGAGTCTGTTGAGTACTTCAGCTGCTCTTTGCTGGATTTGATGGGGTGAATTTGACTCCACAGTGATATCTGTAAATCTGGAGGTTTGAGCTGGTCTTGGATGAAATAAATGACAAATGGAAGCTGATAATATTGTGTTTCAAATCCCCTACTTTCTCCTGGTCTCTTAGCAATGGACACTTTCCTTTCCTGCTATGAACATTTATCATCAAGGACATGATAGACTCCTATAGTGGACTCTGTGGTGTGCTGCCTAGAGTCCCCTCCAGGACAGGAATGCTGGAGCCGATGGCTCACTGACAAAGACAGCCACCTTCGTATGGTCAAAACCCTCCCTGGGGCCAGCCCACATCAATTACCAGTTAATCTGAAGGCCAGACCAGCTTGTTTCAGTGGGTGACAACTCTTCAGGCCACCAAACTCGCATGTCCTATGAGACTGGCCACAGCTATGTGGGGATTATACTGTGGTTCCACTCTTCCCCCTGCCCAGTCTACTTCTATCACCACCCCACAGAAATTGATCCCAAGGACAATCCTAACAGACTCCTGCACACCAATCCTCACCTCAGGGCCAGCTTCCTGGGACGTTACACACATTTTAATACCCTATTTTATTCCCCTTCTGTCCCTACTGACCTTTCTTTATGTGGACAAGTACGGATTATCTTCCCAGTTAGATTTTAACCTTTGCGTGCGTTAAGTAGCTTAGCACAGGTCCTGGTACATGGTTGACAGTCCCTAATAATAGCTTAAGAACACCATTTCTGCTTCCACCCAGAGAGACCAATGGGAATTCTGTCCTACCTATAGTGGGAGAGCTTGGGCCCACAAGCCTTTGCGCCAGACTATCTCTTTAAAGCTGGTTTAGCTGGGGATGGAGCCAAAACCCTCTCTTATTCCTTGCCAGGAAGCGAAAGTCTTTTATCACCACCTGGGAGGAAAAAGGGGTTCAACGGCCCAGCAGAAACAACCTCACATCACAAATATGGCACCAAACTCAATTCTCATGCAACAAATTTGAGAAATGTATTTTAAATGTTTGTTTCTCAAAGAGAATAATTTTGGTGCGGGGAGCAGGGACTCCTTTGCTATACAGTATTTTTTTTTTTATAAAGGCTTGTGAGTAATTGTTTATTTTCTAAATTGTCAAAAATGTCATATTCAATGTTTGAAAATTGTGGAGACAATAGCTTATAGTTAGGTGCTAAATGTTGTGATTATCTTTAACCAAAATGTTTTAACTTATACAAACTATATGCTACTGTGGCACAAAGGAGGATGACTCCTTTTAAAAAACGTGAGGCTATATGACATCAGAGGTGGAAAATCTGTGTTCCACTAGTCAGTCACACTCTGCTAAGAAAGGTAGAAGGGCAGAGGTTCTAGCAATAAGAGCTTCCACTGAAGGAAGGGGTTTGCCTTAGACAGCTTTCGATGAGGGGTAGGAGGAAAAAGTAAATCCAAGAGCAGTTTGGTACCTCTGAGAGGAAAAGTAGGCAAATTGCATCCATTAGTCTCCTGGGTCACCATGGTGTCTTCTTCAGACAGGTTGTTATAACAAAAAAAAAAAAAAAATGCCATGAACTGGGTGACTTAAACAACAGAAATTTATTTCTCAACATTCTGGAATACCAGTTGACTCTTCCTGGTTTGTAGACCACTGATAACACCTTCTCATGGATTCTCACATAATAGAGGGAGCGATCACCAATCTCATCTCTTTTTAAAAGGGCACTAATCCCATTGGCAGGGGTTCCACCATTGTGAACTAGTTAGCTCTCAAAGTACTCCCCTCCAAATACCATCACATTATGGATTAGGGCTTAATATGTGAATTATTTCTGGTAGGTTGACACAAACATTCAGTCCATAGTAATGGGTGAAAAACAAAAACATTGCTTACTTCTTACTTGCATGCAGTGTTATATAAATATTTGTTTTATGCTTAAACTTTTGGTTCACAATCCTGGCTACAGGGTAGAACTACCTTAGCCTTTAACAATGACCAGGCCCCATGGTAGGCCAGTAGAATCTAAATCTCAGAGAACAGGGGTGCCATGGGATATCCATGTTTTTTGCAAGCTCAACAAAATCCTCTCCTACTGCCAAGCCTTTGAAACTACTGGTTCAGAATATTTGTGAAGCATGACTGAGATGGATACCTCTACTTTGTCTTCCTTTATACAAAGCTAAAAAAATACAATAGTCATAGATTTCCTCCTTTGTCTCCCCCCGACCTTTTTTTTTTTTGGTATTGGGGACTAAACCTAGGGGCCCTCTACCACTGAACTACATTTCCAGCCCTTTTTATTATTTGGGGAGAGGGACAGGGTCTGACTAAGTTGTGGAGGCTGGCCTAGAACTTGTGGTCCTCCTGCCTCAGCCGCCCAGGTTGCTGGGATTACAGGTAGGCATGTTTGTGCCCACTCCTTGTTGTTATAACAACCTGTAAGTAACAACATGTAACTCTTGATATTTGGGTTTGAAAGTGAAAAGACTGCTTTTAATTGGTGCAGCATTTTCATCAATATTCTGGGCAACATAAACTTGCACCCCTGAGCGCTTATGACAGCAGGTGGGGCACTAGAAGAAAGTGTCACCTTCCCTTTGAGTACTGGCTCCACTTCATCGGTCATGCTCTGAGACGTTGTACCCTAATGCCACAAGGACAGATGCCCACACGCTTCTTCCACATCTCCAGGTGCCACCTTGGGGAAAGAGAGCAGAACTCTGAAAGATGTTAATCTCCTAGAGTCATCCAAGCACAAAAAAAAAAAAAAGCCGAGTCATACAGCAGGACAGTTGAAATTATTCAGTTGGACTGAAATGACTAGATGGGACTAAAATTTAGTTTTTTTGCACATCCCAGCCAGAAGAAAGGAAAATCAGTCCTTCTATAAATAAAATAATGAAGCTCATATTTTCTCCATACACAGAAGTAAGATAAGGGATTTTGCACCTGATGCATGAGCTTATGAATACCCACGCGAGTGCATCGATCCTGCATGCCTCTGTGTGTTCTCCATACACACATAAGTGCGCCGCAGACCATGGCAGTGTAAACGAGGACTCAGAAGCACAGGCCTGCAGTGGCAGCACCAGCATGTCTGGCATTCTGACGGCACGGAAGGAATTCCAGCTTCTTGGGAGCAAACCCTGATCACCACATCTGAGAGGTGCTGCGAGATGAGCCCATTGGTGGTATGATTGACAAGCCAGTTTGCCTAGGAGCTAGTGGCATGTAGGTTGGCCAAACAGTTTCATTTCCAGCGCTGGCCCTGGGCATGGACATTCTTTCTGCTTGTCACCACTTGGTGTCAGTATTTTCTGTCTTAAAAGCTCTCTGGGCTGTATAGCAAAGTCCCCGTTGGAGAAAGTCCAGAGTGCTTCATCATGAATAAATGACTTGACTTCTGAAGATTTCAATGGACTTCCTGTTTTGGGTTCTACTTTGCAAGCTTCTTCCTTTTTGCAACATCCTTTTTATCTGCACAGGCCAACATCAGCATTACGCCACTCATTCATTTGACCACCACTTTTTTGTTTTTGACTCGATCAACAAACGTTGGTTTCTCAGAATTCTGGAGGCTGACAAGTCACAATGCCAGCAGATTTGGCATCTGATGAGAACCCACTTCCTGGCTTGTAGTCAGCCTCCTTCTTGCTGTGTCCATGTTCTCCTGAACTCGCCAGCCCACTGACGCCTCAGCCTGATCAACACATTGTGAGGACCAGGATCATGTAACACAGGTCTCTCCGCCTTCTCAGACTGGGGGATTCGAGCTGGTTGAACAAACAGGGCAGAGGCAACAGTTCTGTAGGGATAGAGCTGGTTCTGGCATTGAGATTGGCTTTGCCATTTAGCAGTTTTGTGACCATGGACAAGAAAGCTCTGAGTCATGATTTCCTCATAATTAAAACAGGCATAACAAACATTTTTCTTCCAGTTTATCATGAAAATTAAAGGAGCAAATAGATAAAGCAGAGAGGATATTTTGGGCAATAAGACTACTCTGTCTGACATTATCATGGTTATTACACATTTGTCTAAACTGATAGAACAATGCATGTACAACACCAAGAGTGAGCTATAATGTAGTGTGGACTTTGGATGGTAATCAAACCTAACAATTAGAGCACTCAGGTAGGGGATGTTGATCATATGGGAGGTAGGTGGTATACGGGACATCTCTGTACCTTCTGCTCAATTTTGTGATGAACTTAAAACTTTTCTAAAAAAAAAAAATTCATTTAAAAAAGAAGTGTCACTTGAGATGAGTGCATATCGATGTCTATTTAATGTGTTGGTAGAGGCCTCTCTGGCCTCATGGTCTTTTAGCTCCAGGGCTGTGCAAATAGCCTGCGGTTTAGAATAAAGTCCAGGCTCCATCATTTACACTGACACTTTGATGACAAGCAATTTGCTGAAATCCTCCATATGTGCATTTAAATCCTTATAGAAATCTGCAAATTGCTTTTTGAGGATGTAGTAATTTACACTCAGATTACACACCACAAGGATAATGGGTCCATTTTCTTACACACTTAGCACACAGTATGTTATCAAACTTTGGAATTTTTTTTGCAAATCTGACATCTGGAAAAAGATACTCCAATGGAGTTTTCATTTGCTTTCCCTTGAATATGTAATGAGTTGTGCATCTTTATATCTATTTAAAGGAAATGTACATTTGAATAAGTCCTCCATTTATATCTTTTGCATATTTTTCTACTGGATGTGTTGTATTTTTCTTATTGAGCTCTGGGACTTGTCAAGATATTACAAAAGTGGCCCTTTCTTGTGGGAAGGGGGAAGTCCCGTGTTTTCGACTCATTTTTAAATGTTTTTTTTTTTTAATATTTAAGTATTTAATTCACTGGAATTTATTTCTGTGAACCAAGTGAAGCATTGGATCCAAGTTTCTTTTCCTTTGGGTAGTTTCCTAGCTGTCCTACATTCTTTAATTAAATAATTCATGTTTCTCCAGTGATCTAAAGACTACTCAGGTTTTGAAAGAATAAGCAAAGGTCAATGACTTCTAAATTCGGTAGCAAGAGGATGTGTAAGCTGCAGAGATTTAGAGCAGGCTTTCAGCCCTTTCTAATTGTGTTTCTTGTCATTTGGAGAAAAGGAGAAATAAATGTACATTGAGCTGAAGATATAGTTCAATGAATAGCTGTGTGGGAGAGTGGAAAGAACCTGGGCTCCCAGATCAGAAAACCTGACTTCACTTCTCCTGTTGACTAATTCTGGGCAAGTCACATACCTACTCTGTGCCTCAGTTTTCTCTTCTGTCAAATGGACCTAATATTAGCAACCATGTCATAACATGGTGTGAAGTTCAAGCGTGTTTGTGAAAGAGCTTTATAAAGTGCTACAGGCACATTTGTTGTTATTTGAATTTGTACAAGGTGGTACAACATTTTGCCAGTCAACTTATACAACATGACTCTAGATTTTTGAATGTTTTAGTGTTCCTGAAATATTTTCAACTTCTTTAAGGAGGATTAGTTTATTTTTCCTTGCTGGTGAGTATTCTGGGCTTGCTATTTTTAGTTTTTTTCTAACAGCATCTGAGTCGGGGCAGTGGTGGGGGTGATTGGGTTGGATGCCTGGGAAGTTAAGAGCATCCTCTGGGAGGGTGGATTTTGAGGGAGGACAGTTAGAGCTGTATGGGCATCAGAAAGGTGATTGACAGAGGGACAGAAGATAAGGAAAACCACTGCGAGATAGTATAAGCATACTTGCAGTCTTATAAATATGATCATTTCCTGGAAAATGTGAAAATGTTCAGTCTTATAATTTATAGCAGAGTATGGTGAACAGTACAGAGTAAGAGCAAGAGTCAGGCCATGCAGTGGCTGAGACACAGCCTTCCTCTTTTTAGTAGTTATTTAATCTCTCCAAGTCCCAGTTTTCTCATCCGTGCCCAAAGGGTTGTAAAGATAAAATTCCTGGTGCTCATGTGAGTCTCAGTTGGAAGTTGGATTGGACAATTGAGGGAAAAGGGTAAATTTCATGATGGTGGCTTGTATTTGTTTTTGGGAAATGCAGTGGAATCTGGCTGCAAGCCATCCAGCAACTGAAACTCAGACACTCTTCTCCATTTCATAAACCCACTTCAAAGCCAATAGAAGTCTGGACAGAAGATGCCACTAATATCCTGCCAACTTAGCAAGAAAGGACAGAGGACGATGACTCTGTTATCACAAATGGAAAGCGTACTGTCCAGGACAAAGGATGGGGACACTGGATGGGGGTACAAAGAAGAGGACCTTGGGACCTGCAGAAGGACCAGGACAAAATGAAAACCCCATTCAACTGCAACCATGGGACACTTAATGGAAAACGTGACCATGATTTGATTTGTTTGGACCAGAGAAACCCGTTCTCCAGAGTTCTCTCAGCTTTATCAGCTCTTCCATCATCCAGCTGTCAGTTATTCCATAGCTGTCAGTCATGTTGTCTGGCCCTCAGGGCCTCTACTCAGACATTTCAAATGCTTCTAGCCCCAGGGGAAAGGTGACTTCAAAATTCCTTCCACTGTTAGCACAATTTAAGTTTATTTTATTAAATTCTAAAAATTAAAAAATGGATCACCCAAAATACCCTCTCCATCAGTTGGTCCAGGTGCTGTAACAAATGACAATATTTTCTGTGTCACTTACGGTAAATAAGTGAATTCTCAGGAAGTGTATTGGAAATCATCACAGGATGTTTACATTTGTTTTGGGGGACACACATTATTTAATTTTCGATGTGAATTTTTTGTTCATTCTGTACCAGCCTAGAGAACTGTATATATCTGCGCTCTCATTAATAAGGACACACCAGCAGGGCCAACTCCATGGGTGGGTGACCTGCTCAGTCACCAGGGCCCCATCCCCCACAGCAGAGTCCCACACTTGGCTCACTACTCTGCCACCATCATCTCAAAATTCCTAAAAATTGTTGTGCCAGAGACCTCACATGTTCATTTTGCACTGGATCCTAAATAGCACATAGTCAGCTCAGCTCATTGGGAAATACTAGATTTCATTCAAACGCAGAAGCAAGTTTGTACAGTTTAACAGTTAACGTTATTTAAAAAAAATAACCTAGATTTACATGCATAAAAATTATATATTATATATTATGTTTGTGGGACAAGGCCTCATCATGCTAATGTTTATACACAGGGCATGGATCTTGAGTAACACCAGTAAGTAGGTAGTTTTGAAAGGGGAAAAAAAAAACTACAATTAAGTTAATTTCTTTGGTTCAGGGGCATTAATTCTAACCACGTCATACCCTATGATTAGAGGAAGTGAGAGAGAAATAAAGAAATTGAGGAGGGCAGATCAGTCAAGGGTGTAGAAGAGAAATAAAGAGGAATCAAGAGGTGGGGGGCTGAAATGAAATAATGAGCCCAGGAGTCTGCTTTCAATGAAAAAAAAGCAATTGATCACTCCTTCTGAAGTATGAATTATCTAATGATTTCTCAGGGACACAAAATATGTACTATCTTCATTGTGTGGTTTTAACTTTTTCTTTCTTCTTTCTTTCTTTCTTTCTTTCTTTCTTTCTTCTTTCTTCTTTCTTTCTTGGAGAGGACTGTGCTTGCTTTGAAGCAAACTAGAAACCTCATCATGACAATTTCTTTGGATGGCTGAATTCAAAGTAAAACCAACTTGTGTGGATTGCTTTGATCTCTGATCTCTCTGTGCTTGGAAGCTTGCCTTAATCTGTAATGATAAAGTTAAAAAATAAATTAACCTGTTTTCTTATATGGTGGAAATAAATATATCTTTTCCCCTTACCTTTTCAGTATTGCTCTTTGATTTTTATTTATTTATTTATTTTTGGAGGAGGGATGCTGGCCATTTTTTAAGCCAAGTATTCTTTGAAACAGATATATGATTCTGTTGCTTTAAGAGGTTAAAAAAAGAGTCACACTTGGTCAGTCTGAAAATGCAACACCTGGTGCCCATATTTAGAAATTTTGGCACACACGCGCGCGCATATGCACACACACACACACACACACACACACACACACACCAGTCTTTAGCACTGAAGTGTGCAAAACATTACAGGAAGTTCTTTGCTTAAAAGCAGTTGAGTTCAATCATTTATTTGTAAGTTGGATGTTGGGCACTTGAAAGCACTTTTCCCCACAGAAGCAAAGCTATAAATGGTGCTTTGGTCCCCAGGCTCAAAAGACTGTTGTAGAAACGTCTGCCCGGGGATGAAAATAGAAAACGGTTCTGTGGCAATAGAGTAATTGAGTCAAAGAGAAAAAGCTAACAAAGCAAGAATCTGTGCCTTTGGATGCTGTGCCTGAGGAAGAGCGGCTTTCATCCTAGAGGTGGTGAGGCAGCTGGAGATTCCCAAGTGGTCCAGATGCTTTGAAGATTCCATTGAAAACCTGCATGTCTTCCATGCAAGGGTGCAGCAAGCAGTGCTTTTGTGTGACTACCAAGTTGGGTTTAATTTTTTGACTCAGACTGGAAAGAGAGTGAGAGAGGAACTCACACCTTCCTCAGGGGTCTAGAGTGTTGGAAGAAGAGAGGAGGCAAGAAGGAAGCTGGGGGGCTGAGGGCCATTGCTCAAGCGGTGCCCTGGGAACATCAACTCTCCTCTGTGCTCCTCTTGCCTGTGTGCATGCAAAGGTCCAGCTCACACACCCTCCCTGGGGAGCTGTCCCCATTTTCCTAACTCCCCCACTAGCTTTTAGTATAGCTTTTACACTTCTCTATGAATGCATACATCACATCATTTTGCAATTATTTGTTTGAATATGTCTCCTTCACTAAGAGTAAGGTCATTATCCCTCCAAAGGGGAGGGTTAGAGACTGTGGGGAGGGCGTCTCATGTCAGGGAATACCCCTCTCACTTCACTTGCCAGGAGCCTCACTGGTCCAACATCATGCACCTTTTGTCCAAGATGAATGAAAGAAGGAGACCTTGAGGTTTAGGGGAGATTGAGATGATGTGTAGCCTATTGCTTTACAATCCCTGGAGCTTATACCATGAGGTTTCCCCAATAGCCATCTCCCCATTCTTCCTTTGAAAGCTCCTTACATTCATATGAGGATCACCCTAAATCCATAGTCTTGGGTAGCCCTCTCACCTAGCTTCAGAATGGAGAACAAGGTATCACTGTACCTCAGCTCTGGTGTTTAGTTCAGAGATAGATATGTGACTCAAATATCCAATGAAGTTGGATCTTCACTTTATCTGAAGGTATGTCTCCATCCTGTTGTACCTGAACCTGGCAGGATTGAGGGGGGAACTTGAGAGTGAGAGTGGTGTGTGTTTCAGTGAATGTTTAACAACTGGCTCTTGGAAAAAATCCCTGATTTGTAACATTTGCCAATTCCTGTGGTGAAAATACTTCTACTATGATTGATTTTAAGCTCCCTCATAATGTCACTGAACATGGACTTGGGAAGAAATGTATGTTATTCCACCATAGAGATGGATGGAATAGATGTTAATAATCTCAAAAGTATAAATAAAAGTAAAATAATGAGGAAGAGATGAGTGTAGAGCATTTATTACCTTTGCTTTAATGTAATTTAATTGTAATCTTATTTTCAAATAATGGTCCTGTTAACAATAGGTTCACAAAATTCTCAAAAAGTTAAATTGTCTCTCATTGGATGATATGATCCAGCAACTCCCTGAAAAAGCCATCTGGCCACTCTGAAAGAAGGAATTAGCCAAGAGGTCCAGAAAGTGTGGGAAAATGGTCCTAACCATAGTATTTGGGCCTGAATTCTTCCGCCTGCCCAGCCTCAGGACACTTGGACTACTCAACAACTTCCTTTCTTACTTAGTTCAACCTGAGTTGGGTTTTCTGTTACTTGTGGTTGAAGATGTCCTAAGAAAAACCAAATACTATGTATTTGACATTTATAAGTCAAGTGACTTATCCTGTATTACCTAATGGTGTGCCATGGGTTGAGAATTTGCCCTGGGAAGATGTGTCTATGCCCTAACATTGGGAACCTGTGAACGTGACCCTTTTTGGAAAGGGGGCCTTTGCAGATGTAATTAAAGATCTCAATTTGAAAGGAGGAAAGTTCTAAATTCAGTAATACATGTTCTTGCAAGAGACACAGAGAGAAAAGGCCAGGGGAAGACAGGTAGAGAAGTGAGTTATAGATTACAAGCAAGGAGAGCCTGGAGCTACGAGGAGCCAGAGAGGAAGGTTCTTCCCCTCAGCCCTGCTGTCCACCTTGATGTTGGACCTCCGGCCTCTAGAACTGTGAGATAGTAAATGTCTTTTGTTTTAAGTCACCAAATTTGCCATAAATTGTTATGGCAGTCCTATGAAACCAACACAAGGTAGTATTGTTTTACCTGTACAGTGAGCATCTTTTAAATTTTTACCCTATTTTAAAAAGCAAATTAAAGACCTCTTTAGAAATCAGGAAACTTTTTAAAGTAGATAAGACAATCACCTGAAGATAATTACTGTTAATGTTTCAGTGTGTGTATGTATATGTGATTATAAAATGTGACTCATGAACCATTAAACTATATGGACAATTTCAAGTCCTACAGAAGTAGGACTTATTATTTATTTTTCCCATATTATCATATATTGTTTCTATTAATTGTTCTATTAGATATTATTTCTAAATATTGTTTTCTATTCATATTAAGGATAGATTCAATTTTTAAATTATTGCATTATCAATGGACATTTACATCATTTCTAATTGTGTACTTTTTTGGAGGGGAGATACTGGGGGTTGAACTCAGGGGCACTCAATCACTGAGCCACATTCCCTAACCCTATTTTGTATTTTATTTATAGACAGGGTCTCACTGAGTTGCTTAGCGCCTCACCGTTGTTGTTGTTGAGGCTGGCCTTGAACTCATGATCCTTCTGAGTGGCTGGGATTATAGGTTTGTGCCACCACACCCAGCGTAATTGTGTACTTTTATAAATAAATCTAAACTTAGGGAAAACTTCAGAAATTTTTCATTTTCTTTTAAGTACATGAACATTTTAAGGATTCTATTATACTCCATGTATGACTTACCAAAATGCATAAATGCATTCTATTGTCATGTATAACTAGTTAGAAAAAATTAAAATTAATTTAAAAAAGAATTCTATACCTATTACTAAATTATCCTTAGGAAGTTTCTATCAGTTTGTAGTCCATGTCAGCAAGAGTACCCATTTAGCAATGTTCTTTGACAAACCTGAATATTATTATTATTTTTCAAAAGCTAACTTTGATAGCTTAAATTGGCATTTTCTACTTGCTTTAATTTGCATTTCTTTGGTAAGACTGTGGACTTGTTTATATCTTTATTTCTTTGCTTTGGTAAGACTGTGGACTTGTTTATATCTTTATTTCTTTGCTTTGGTAAGACTATGGACTTGTTTATATCTTTATCAGCCACTCTTACTTCTTCTTGTGTGAATTAACCTTTTATGCTGTTTACTTGTGTTCCTATGGGGTATTCTAATGTCTTTTCCTTATTGATTTGAAAAAAAAAATCTATATAGTGATGTTATAGGTCATCTATGAAGGTCTATTGCTATAAAATGGCTTTCTATAAAGATTTGTTCATTTTATATTCAGGATCTTCCCAGGCAGTCATGGTCTGGGACGATGATGGTGGTTCATTTGGTTTTCATTCCAATTTCAAGGCCACCACCTGCACTATTTGATGTTTCTAGTCTGTCGATCTTTAATTTGCCATTTCTTTTTTTTTTTTTTTTTTTTTTTTTGGGTGCTGGGGATCGAACTCAGGGCCTTGTGTTTACAAGGCAAGCACTCTACCAGCTGAGCTATCTCCCCAGCCCCTTAATTTGCCATTTCTTATGAGGGAATTTGAATTCTTTCACTTGGATAACTGGAGTTCAGAGATGTGAAAACTTTTTTAAACCTTTTCACCATAGGAGTTCAAATTATTTAGTTAAATAATTTAAAAATCATGAACAACATTTTTTTCATAAATAATTGACTTCCTTGTTCTGATTAAATATATCTCGACCACAGATATTGTCTTTGCAAAAAAAAATTATATGTGGGAGTAAGGAGGTTTTAGTTCTTTCTACTCTTGTTTTTTTTTTTTCCCCTGGTTTGAAGTCTTTCTCTGAAATGGACTTTTAGAGATCACTTCATTACCTTAGATTTGTCAGATAAAATACATAATACTACGCAATATTTAGGACAGGCTTTTACTAAGAAAAAAAAAAAAAGAAAGAAAAGAAAAGAAAATCATTTGTTTATCTAAAATTAAACTAGGCATCCTGCATTTTCATTTGCTAAATCTGGCCACTTTCTCTCTAGGCCTATTCCAGATCTGACAAATGTGAATGAGTACAGGACCATGAGATGTAGTCTAATCTCGGGGCACTTTGCAATGCGGCAATCAGGATCCTGTACTGCAGGGAATGTTATCCTCCAGAGGAGACTGTTCCAGGGATGGTGATGGAGGAAGGTTAGTGAAGCCTGGGAAGGCCAGGGATTTATTGGGATCTCCTGGGGACTAGAAAAAGAGTTTAGATGTAGGTAAGGCATGAGAGTGCGATCAAAGAAGCAATATGAAGGAGACCGTGGCACTGGAGTTAAATGTAGAGTTGATGAGTTCAGGGGGGGCGGGGGGCAAAAGTCTGATTCCTGAATCTTAGGACAGAGATAGCAAATAGTTTTCTGCTGAAGTGTCGCTTTGAGCACTTCCTGGATGCATTTTAAGAAGGATGCTGAGTCTACGCTCAGGCTCAATTGGAGAAGTATTGCGGTTGAAAAGCCAGATTTTCATGGTCACATAGTTCCTGTTCCTGCATTAGAATTAGAATTTCAATTATTTTAAACATCAATTTGGTTCTTAAATTTGAACAGCTATTTTTTATTTCATAGTTTTGCAGATGTCTTTTAATAACTTCCATATTTAACTCAGGAAGTTTTTGTTATATAGAAATAATATTCTAGTTTTATGCTTGCTATAAAGAAAAGATCAAAGAAATAGAATATAGTCCTTTCACCGGGATGTTTATAATCTCATCAAATTAATGGAATATATAGTATGACAAATAATAAAGAGATGGCTTATGGGTAAAAGTCAAGACTGTAGTCCAAATATGAAGAGATGCTGAGCATGGTGGCACAAGCTTAAAATCCCAGTGATTTAGGAGGCTAAGGTCAGAGGATTGCAAGTTTGAGGCCAGCCTCAGCAATTTAGTGAGACTCTGTCTCAAAATAAAAATAAAAAGGGTAGGGATATGGCTGAGTGATAAAGTGCCCCTTGGTTCAATCTCTAGTAGAAAAGAGAGAGAGAGAGCAGAGGCCCTGGTAGACAAGAATGAAATAAGACAAGCTTCTGGACGAAGTGAGCATTGAAGGTGAGTGAGATTTGGGAAGGCCACAGAAAGCAGAAAATGGTCAAGACTGGGATTAACACATGGGAGATGGAAGGACTATACCAGCCGTCTCTCAAGCAGGATTTTCTTCTCCTTTGATGGAGACAACATAAATGAGGTGGCCTGGGTCACTGGGCAGTTCCAATGCCCCCGATGACTCTCTAGAGGGAACTGAAGATTATAGACATTTGGAATCCAGCCATGTTTAAAAACTGACATGAGCATTTCAAATATGTGGAAAAGCTGAAAGAATGGCACAAAAAATCCCCACATACCCCTCACCCAGCTTCAATCGTTGCTGACATTTTTTCATGATATTTAAAAGTAAATTGTAGACCTCATGGCCCTTAAACCTTAAATCCATCAGTGCACATCTCCCCCAAAAAACCCTAGTAAGAATTTTCTCCTGTATTACCACAATACCATTATCATACCTGAGTTCATTAATAATTCCCTGATACCTAATATTCAGAACATTTCTCTGGTTGTCCCCAAATTCCTTCTGTAGATGGTTTCCTTAAAACACTATCCTGCTTAGAGTCATGCATCTCATTTGGTTGTCATGATTCTTGAATCTGATTTAATTTTGAATATTTCCTTTACTACCCTCCCCTGTTTTTTAGAAGACCAAGTAGTGGTCTTGTGAACTCTCCACATTTGGAATTTTAAAATGATTATTGTTTCCTCTTAATGCGGCCCAACTTGTTCTTCTATCCCTTTATTTGCTGTAAATTTCATAGGACCTTATGTTCCCAGTGTCTAGGAAAGTCCCACGTACAGCTGGGCATAGCAAGCTTGTTAATCATTCACTCCCCAGAGTGCCCTCCTTTGGATGATTAATTATATATCCACTTCATGGAAGTTGAAAGTTAAGTCTAAAAGTTAATTAGATTGAGATTAAATATTGATGGCAAGAATACTTCGTAAGTGAGATGGATGTACTTAGTTTTATACCACATCAAGAAGCAATATGGATACTGTTGAGTGGATCATGTGATTAAGGTAGTGAAGCCAGATCTCAGTTCTGAGAAGGTCAACTTTGCAGTTAGCCAGCAGTCTCTGGGATGAGACCGGTGGCCTGTGTTATTGTTGGAATATGAGGTTCCCCCAAAACATTTCACCAACTCATTTTTGCATCAATTGATGGTGATCGTTGGCTTAACCAATTATTTATTTCAGTTTGCCAAATGGTGATTTTCTTATTCTAGCATTCATTCTGCAATTATTAATTAGCATTTTTCTGTGAAAGTCAAGGAGGATTTTCAATTCCTCCTTGAAACATCAGATTAAATGCAATTAATCTAGTCTTTAAAATTTCTTGTTGTGGGACTTCATAGTATAGTTACCTCCAACATTAGCAAATGATGTTTTTAGTTTCATTATTATGGACTAGTGGATTTTTATTTGTTTGAGTTTTTAAAATACAGTCATTTTTCTCTTTGATACTCAAATTGTTCCCAAATTTTCTCCTGTAACACCTTTCAAGGAGTTGCTCCTAAGTTCTTCTGACATCCCTCTTTCAGCATCTCCTTGCTTTCTGAGGAGTAAGAAAAGATAAGAGGACTCAGGTTTATTTTCTCCTTTTCCCGCCCATACCTGAAATCAATCCTTTCTTCAATAGGAGCCTCTGCCCCCTTTTGGTGGGGAATGTATTCTTTCCTTAATATAATTGTGTCTGAGAATTTTTCCATGTGTTTAAAATTTGGAATGTCATTGCTTCTAAGACGTTTCAATGTTTAGTGCTAGTTAATCACGAGTGCAGCTTGGTATTTTCAGTTAAATTTAATATTACTAAGTTTTTTTCTTCTTTGAGTTTATGTTCATATTTTTCTCTATTTATGCCATAAACCTTGGTTCCCACTAATTTTTTAGGCCACATAAAAATTACTTCAAAAATCACCTACATATTTTTCTACTAAAAATACAAAAACTGAGCACTGTTCCTCTGCGGTTATTTTCATTGTTGAATACATTTCACTGAGAACTGTGTTTGCAGTTACTTGAAATAATTCTCTTCTGTGGGATACAATATGACTTAAATTTATTTGTTTCTGTTTGTTTTTATTTTTAAGGTTTGTTTTTCTCCTTGCCTTAATTTCATTTTTAGGATATATCTCATGGTAACCTCGTTTAAATGTCAGACTTAATTAAAAAAAAGAACCATAGAATCTATCTACATCCTTATCACTTAAGCTCTGTTTCCTGCTTCCTTCTATCTCCTGTGGGTGACTATTTTTATTAGCTTCTGATTTATCATTCCCAAGATTATATCTGCAATAATAACTGTGTGTGCATATGTATATACATATGTATATACCAAAATGTATTCAATCAGATCCCTACTGATAGACATTTAGGTTTCCAATCTTTTGCTATTGCCAATGTAACTGCAACAAACAATTGTATACAGATGTTGCATGGGTACATATGTGAAGGTGTATCTTGAGGATAAGAACCTAGAAGTGAGATTCCTGGGTCACAAGGCAAATGAAAGTAATTTTGTTATGTGTTGCCCATTGCCCTCCACAGAGAATGTGACACTTTGCAAGCATAAGTGTTTCATCAGAGCTTCAACAACACTCTCTCATTGGGCTTTAAGGTTTACAAAATCAGGGCTGGGGAGATAGTGCAGTTGGTAGAGTGCTTGCCTTGCAAGTATAAGGCCCTGGGTTTGACCCCCAGCACTGCAAAAAAAAAAAAAAAAAAAAAAAAAAAAAAAAAAAAAATTTTACAAAATCTGATATGTGAGATATTTCTTCAGCCTGGTTATAATTACCTCTCTCTTAATAGAAGTGTGATTGAATATCTTTTCATGCATTTAAAGATCATTTTGTCCAATTTTTGTCTAGGGTATTTGGGGGGGGGTTCCCTCTCAATTTTTATGAACACCTGATCCATTAGAGAGAGTAGCCTTTTATTATAAAACATAATGTAACTCTCTACTGCCTATATCTTTTGATGTTGCTTATGATTTTTTTTGCATAAAATGCTTCCCTATGTTTCTTTAGCTAAATTTATAAGAATGATCTTTTATTACTTCTAGATTTTAAGTCATAGTTAAGATTATAAAGAAATTTAACTGTGGTTTCTTCATCTCTTATATTAAGATCTTGGATCCATTAGGAGTTTTCTCTGGCAAATGGTTTGAGGTACAAATCTGATCTTTTGTCTTTTTCCCAATGGCTTTATACTTTCTCCATTTATTAAAAAGCCTATCTTTCCTCCATTAGGTATGTCACATTCATAACAGACTTCATTTCCTTATATTCTTCAATTTATGTCTACATTTTCTCTGCAGTTCCATTGGCCAGGCAGCTGTGCCACACTGCGGTTTTTTTGGTTTTTGGGGTTTTTTTTTTTTTTTTTTGGTAATATTTTATTTTATTATTGTTTTTACCATTCTGTTTTCACTAGATAGGCTTCAGTATGCTTTAATATCTGACTGGGTGAGGTCCTTTCCCTACCCTTGATCTTCTTTTTCAGGGTTTTTATTCGCTCTTCTTGCCTGTTTATTTTCATACAGAAATTTGGAATCAAATTGTCTAGCTCCAACATGAGCAGAGAGACTCCTATTGCTGTTTTTATTGGGAGCACATTAACATTTTACTTAATTTAAATTGGAGATAATGGACAGTTTTATAATGTTGAATCATCTATTCAAGAACATGAAACATCTCATTTGTTTAAGTCATTTATTTGGGGACCTTCTGAACCCAGATGGACTGCTTGGGTAGGAAGACCAGAAACTAATCTAGCTTCACCAGATAAAAGGCAACAGAAAATTGGTAATCAACAGCCATATCCTGTGCTGCCGAGGATTTCTCCTGGAGGACAGAGCCTCAATTCTTGCAGGTCACAAGCTTTATCTTGGTTTCCCTATCTCTGAAGTACCCATTCCTAGGCCAGAAAACTCTTCCTTCCTACCCTCTCCTGCTCTTAACATGACCTGACCGATGAGAACCACCTGGCCTCCTGGTTGCCTGGGATCCCACGTATCATCTACACCCACTCTGTTTCTGGATGGCTGTTTTGAACTAGTGGCTGGGCCATATGACTGATGAGAGAAAATGGTGTTTGGTGGCCAGTCTGACCAAAGAGATTGTCAACTACTGGGAATCCGTGTGGAATAAGGTGGATCATCAGGGAGTCTCAATCACTGAGAGCATACATGGCATTCATAGTGGTTCTAGAAGAACAAAAAGCCTCTGAAGCCCTAAAGGAGGGCCTGCTGTTGGAAGCCTGAGAGTGGGGGTGGATTTAGCTATGGAGAAGTAGCAAGAGGGGAGACCAAGGCTCAAGGGAAAGCAGGTGATGGCAGAAATATTTCACAGGAGAATCTCGTTGGCAGATGGACTCTGAGGACTGAACACAGGGGGTGGGGAGATGAAGGCCAGGAGTTGTCCTTCCCGGGAGGCTACTGCAATGTTCTTTCCAACAGGGCTTCAACTGGTGCAGTGAGCGAAAGCTGTTTTCATCAAAGTTGTTCTCTTAATAATACAGGTACTTCACCCCAGGCCAGTTTGATAGACAGAATGTTAAGTTTACTGTACAGATAAAATAGGGAACTGATTTGTGTCATAGAAAGTACAGCTTTGAGCTTAAAAGGGCCTTTGCTCATTTGCTCAAGCCACAGATGTCTTTTCTTCTTCTTTCTTTCTCCCTTCCTGCCTCTCCTGCCACAAAAGAGGAGAACAGACAAACTGCTACCAGCCTCAGCTACACTTCCTTTTCTGCTTGCCTTCCCCCACCCTCTTCTGCTATTTTCCTCCTCTGTCCTGCAGGTTCCTTAGCTTCCTCCCAGTGCTTCTTCCATCTGTGCCCTGAGCTGGCACTAGCTGAAAAACCAGGCCTGGGCCTCACCATTGGCAAGGGTCCTGCTTGCTACCAGGCTGCTGTTGCTGCAGGATGCGCACCGCTACCCCACCCCAAGAAAGGGGCACAAGAAAGGAAAGGAGAATAAATGGCTTGGGGGTTAGAGACCCCAGCTAAAGGGTCAGGAAAACTGGGTGGATGTAAATCTTGTCACTTTCCCGAGGCTCAGATTTTGCATCATAAAATAGGAATGATAATATTAACCCCCACAGAGTTGTCATGCTGAGCATCAGGAGAGTAGCCTAGAAGCAGGCTGCTTAGTACCAACACCACACAATGCCTACTTTCTTCTGCAGTTGGCTTAAACTGGCCCCTGCAGGGGAACAGCAATGGATGGGTGGGTATAACAGAGCAGATAGGTTGAACTGTGACTGACCTCCTGGTCCCAGGGAGGACCTGGACAACCTCCAAAGCCCAGCCACCCATCCCTTCCTTAGGGAGCAGTCTCATAAGGAGAATGGAAGACTTCTCTTCTGGAAACTCAAGAGTGTGCGGCTAGTGTTAAACAATCGCCAATCACATCGGTGGTATCCAGATTCCAAGTCAAAAAAAGCCCGAGCCCTCCTTGAATCCCTGCTCCTGTGTTCTAAAAGAGAGAAGTTGAAGTCAGGGAGACTGGGTGACTCACCCAAGGTCGATGTCAGGGCAGGGCCCTCACAGAAGCTCTCTCTTGCAATGGCAGAGCCCTCTGATTAGCAGCTTAGACCGTGGAGACAGACTAGGGGGTCTGAGTCCCAGTTCTTCTGTTGACAAGTGGCTTAACTTTGGACCAGTTACTCAACCTTGCTGAGGATGTAAAATCAATGTCAGCATAGTAGAGGGAACAGAGGGAGCATTCAATAAGCACAGTGTTATAGTTTTCCCCCACAGAAGCAGGAGAAAGAGCCCAAAAACAATCACAGTTGGTTAGGTCTTGTCCCCAAGCTCCAGGACAATCTGTCATCTTGTTCTCAAGTCTTATCTTACAAAGTTGACTTAGATTTAGGCATGCTGTTTTGGCTTTCCCCAATAATCCTAAGCCATATTTTCTCTTTAATTATTTTTGTTAAGCATTTATTTTTTAAATAAATACCTACAATATGGGTGAATTATAAAAACATTAAAATGAACATTTATACCTGCCATTCAACTTAAGACATAGGACACTGTCATTGTTTGGAAATCCTATGAACCCCTTCACTCCAATCCCATTCTTTGGTAACCACACATCTGACTTTTACATTTATTGTCCCCTTCATTGGTTTTGCTGCCTATGCGTGTATCCTAAATAACATATTTGGTTTTATATGTCTTTAACCTTAATGTGAATGGAATAATACTGCATAAGCTTTTTTAGTTTGCCTTTTATGCACAAATTGTTTTTTATCCATACTGATGTATTTGAAGTTCACTAATTTTCACTGTTGAGTAGTACTCCATCATGTGAATATGCCACAATTATTCATCCTTCTTTTGAGGGAAAATTGGGATATTTCCAGGACTTTTTTTTTTTTCTATTAGAAACAGTGCTTCTATGAAAATTTGTGCACATGACCTTGGCCTAAATAGTTAGGAGTGCTCTGCACATTTATGATCTATGCAGGGTCATAAGTATGTTAAATTTTTTGGATAATTACATACTGTTTCCAGAGTGATTGCACTTTATATTTTATTTCAGGTTGGAAGTGTCCATTTGTCATCTGTCAATCTTCTGATGAATTACTTTCCTCATCCAATGTGCCTGTAGATCAGGTTGGAAGGCTTACCATGGTATGCTGCTGCGAATGTGCTATAAAACCACGTGTGGTCTCACTTCATTTATAAGTCACCAGCTAAGACTTGGTGTTGTCAGTTTCCACGCTTGCACTGACCTTCTTGGTCAGCCAGTGTAGAACAATCATGGAAGGCCTGGAACATCAGGTGGTCGCACCACATACCACATGGGGCAAAATGTCCAGTCTGGAAAAGCAGACTCTCATTTTCAGCATGTCAGACTAAATACGGTAAAAAGAAGAGAGACAAGTGGCTGTAAAAAGAAAAAGCAGAAGTGTAACCCTTGAGCCTATCTTTTTCTCTGGGGAAATAAGAGGTTGCCAACCCAGGTGCTGAAGAGAGTTGTTGGTGGAGACAGAAGTCAAGGGGCCGATGGTGCATTTTACAATAATTCAGAAGGAGTGAGCTGAGTGTTATCAACCCCTCAGTGAAGCCTGGCTTTCATGGTCTTTGATGACAATGTACGTGCCTTTACTGAATTGGTTTCCTTGTTTCTTTCAGCTAAGAGCTGTGGGAGACAAGCAGCAGCGGTCCGAAGCTCCTTTAGAATATACCGCAGGAAGATGAAGCTACTGGACTGGAGAAAATAAATCATCAGAGACGAGCACTTGCATTTTTCTCATGAAGATCATCTGCTCTCCTGCTGGCCTGGCCAGGCAGACATATCTGGTAGAACTAGAAATTCAGATGCAGTTCATAACTGTGAATAATCAAGGTTACCTGGAGAACTATAGGATCTCTGTGCAAAGAGGAGGCCAGGAGAGAAGAAATCCATATACATCCACCTCTACCACTGCCCCTGCTGCCTCTCCGTCCTCCTCCTTGGCCTCCTCTCTGGCTCCACCTCTTCTGTCCACTCCTCTTTCCCCATGGTGCTTCAGCCAGACCTTGAGTCTATAACAGAGAGGCAACTAGGAGTCCTCTTCTTTGTCCCCTGAAATGTTCTTCAGACCCAGAAGAGGCCTGGCCCCCTGATTGATGTGGCACACGTGCACCTTCACAGAGGCAATCAGGGCATTCCTGTTAGCTGCAGGGAAGTGCATCCAGGTACAAAAGGAAGAATGCTTCTCATTGTCTTTCTCCTCCTGCTCCTTAAACAATAGATAAACCTGATTTTCAGATCAGGTAGAGGAAGAGTGAAGTCTTCCAGGAGGGAAGTAGAGCTTCCTGGATGGGTTTAGCCATAGCAGGTAGGATTCCCTCTGCCCAGCCTTGCCTGACCTGTCTGTTTGGGATGCTGCCTTGTCTGGTATGTTGCTGGGCCTGATGAAAGGGTGACGTGAGCAGTGGATGAGTAGGACGAAGGCAGGGAGTGGAGTGACTGCTTATAAAAGGACTTCTGTCTGATGTTGGAATTGCAATGTTGGAAAATAGATAAGTTCTCCTCAGTTGACTCTCTGGTACATCCTGGCTTTATCTGAAAGCATCAGGCTATCACCATGGTAACTCTGCATTCTACCAGCTGATAAGGAGGACACGTGGCTTATAATGGAGATATCTCCCCTGGCCCAGGTCACCCTCAAATGACCTCGTACCAAGAATTGCCCATCTCATTTTAAATAGAACCCTGGGAAAAGAGAGACTCTAACTTTCCTAGTAAACTATTACCACTGTGTCTCTGCGACGCTGATATACATTTGGAAGAACAGTGCTAAAAAAAGTCCCATTTTCATATAATAGTTCTATAAATGGAAAAAGCTTATCCATGACTTTATGCAAATGTTCAGGAAGCCCCCAAAAAGACATTCAGACAGAATTCATTATTCTGTTCTTTCTTGAGCCAAGGAAGTTGCTGCTGACAGCTGGACACCTGCTAAAATCTGGGACCTTACATGTATTTGGGACAAACAGGAAGTAGTGACCCAGCTAGAAGCTTGTCCCAACCTGGTAACAAACCTGATTTTAAAAGAAAGCAGCTGGAAAGAAATCTGCATGCCCGATAGGTTTCACTATTAAAGTTTACACAACGTGGAGTCATCGGCCAAGCTGGCTGGCTACCCAGGTCACATGATTACGTAGAAACATGAAACTTGACTATGTGCTCCAGCAAGTTTTACTTCTCCCTAGTGCAGGGGTGTTTGCCAGCAGCCTGCACTCTCAGAAGTCAGATCCAGTGACTGGAGCCCTGGAGATCAGAGGCTTACCATGCTGCTCCCCAGGAGGGCCAGGAACTGCTGACATTACCACGGGTTGGTGACTCGTGTTCCTCACCAAAAAGAATGGACAAGCTTAATAAGATAACTGTGCCCGCCAGTCAGAAGTTGAGGTAAGATTTTCCCATCTGATACTTACTGCATCTCCACCTCCCCATCCTAATGCTCTTACAGCATCTCAGAAATACTGAAACCCTGGAATATTCTGCCATTTTGAGGGCAGTGGGTGGCAATTGCTATAGGGAAGCAGTCTGGGTTTTAAAAGAAATGTGTAGGAGCAAGTAGGCCTGCTTTAGCTCTGGCTTTTGCCAGTGATAAATATAAGGAGAGACAATGAAATAGAAAAACGAACGGCTCAGATTCTACCAAAAGTCCGCTTTCAGAGTCTGAATGCAACAGACTTTGCTAATGAAGGGTTTGTCTAAACTGAGTCTGTACCTGCTTCATTATGGATTACTACTGAATTTCCAGGATAGTTGTAACCATATGTATTCACTTTAGTTTTATTATCACTTATTTTGTGTATTTTCATCATAAATTTATTGGAGGGGGACGTTATCTGTCTTTCCAATGCCCTCATGACTTTGTAACAATGGCTTATAAAAACAAAACACTTAGAATAAACCAGAAGTGGCCCAAGGGCATGAGTCAAGGAGATATGGAAAAGACAACTTCCCAAATTTTGATTTTGAAGATCTTCATTTGTCTTACTATAATGACATCATGGCTTCTGGAAATTGGAACTTTTAAAGGTACAGGGAGTGTGCTTTATTCCAGCTATAAATCAGAGCTTTAGTTTTCCATGGGGCGATGTGACATGGGTTGCAGATGAATTATCAAAAATAAGTAGAAACTGAAGAATTGGAGTTTTTCAGACAACATTTAAGAGAAATTAGCCTAGAATTGGCAGAGGGACAACCCTTCACAGTTAGGATATGGGTCTTCCACCTGGTTGGGACTTGATAAGAGGCCATTCAAGATGCTCTTCCATCTGCAAAGAGGAGGTAGCTTCAGCCAGGCAGCCATTTCCATTTTGAGAGCTGCTGAGAGCATGGCACCATCAGCACGGCTGGGGGACAAGGAGGTGCCACAGCTGCCTTGGGTCTTTGGTCTCGGCAGCTGCTCCTCCATGAGAGGAAATAGCAAGGGACTCCCTCAGTGTAGAAGAGAATCGGAGTAGCTGGAGAGGTTTCCATGGACAAGACGCTTCAAGAACTGGGATTTGAGAGAAGGACCAGAGTAAAGCAGTTGGAAAACTGCAGAGAGAGAGTTACATGCTGGGAGGGTGGAAATGCAGAAGTTGACATGAGTATAGTCCATTCGTGGGATGGTGAGGAGAGTTTTCTGCCCAGCAGAGGCTGGAGAACCGGGCATGTGGGACCAGAAGGTCCTAAGAAGGTTGGATGTGTAGGGTGGAGACAACTCGGAAAGAACAGTGAAGGTTCTAGTCACCGGAGCTGGAGAGCCCGCTACTGTGTTTTGGAGTTGTCATGCCTGAGGCTTAGCAGGGGTGGGCAGGACGGATTGGACAGAGGAACCTGGAGGCAGGGATACTGTGGGGGTCGGGGAGACTCAAGTAATCCAAGCACCTAGAATTGTGGGCCTGGACCTGGGGCACAGCAGTGAGGAGGGAAAGAAGAAAGGTGGGAAAGACATGGGAAAGAGAAAAAAACTAACAAGGCACAGACCTCCAGGGAGAAGAGGGTTCCAAAGTGACTTTTCCGACATAGTCCATAACCTGCAGCTACACTAAACCTTAGAAACTCTTCCAGGAAATCCCGATGGGAATCTAAATAAAGAAAGGCAATAGAACTTAAATCATTTTATGATCCCTCCCTCTGGGACAAAGTCCAGCTTGATCACAGAGTGGTTGATAGGCAATATGCAACCATAGATTACAGGATAGAAAACCAAAATTATATTGTGGATAATCATATACTACACTCAGCTGCTGAGAGAAAAGTAGCTTTTCCCCGACTCGGTTACTAAGTCGTCTTAACAGCATTGGCCTGTTTTCATAAAATGTGCACTGTCGACGTGGAACTTTTCAAAGAAATGAAATTGTAAACACAGTGGACTCAAAACATCATCCTAGATCTCTCTGTAATTGTAAGTCCTGGTGAGGAACAGATAGATGGAATATGTGCCCCCTATGACTTGTGTCCTCTCCCCTTCCTGGGTCAACATCAATTTAGGTTGCCCCACTGTGCAATTATTTGGCACCAGATAACAATATATAGAGACAGTTATGTTTATCCTCTTATGCTTGTCAAAGTTCTCTTGGAATTTGCTCCAATCCTTAGCCAAAAAAAAAAAAAAAAAAATAGTGTCAATCCAAGCAATGGAAGAGAGGACACTGGCTCAGGGGGTGTATCTCTAGGGCTGAAGAGAACTGGAGGCAAAAGGAGTGACCAGGAGAAAAGCAGAGTAAACCAAGGAAAAAGAGGGCAGGCAGGATTGGGAGGGAAGTAGAGGATTCTTGAAATGGAGGAGAAAGAGAAGGTTCCCATATGGACGACTGGGGTGGGCACTCACCTCAAGAGACTGTGTAGAGGAGTTTAGGCAGGCAAATGGCAGCTGTGTGTGACCACAGAGATGTGTGGCCATGAGTCTCCCTTTGTTTGCTCCCACCAACGCACAATGTGAGGTAGACTCCCCTGTCAGCGAGAGTTCATAGACTCTCAGGATCTTCTAGTTGGTTCTTAGCTGTGGTTTTCCCTTGATTTTTTTTCTTTTTTTTATTAATTTTTTTTATTTTTACAGACTGCATTTTGATTCATTGTACACAAATGGAGTACAACTTTTCATTCCTATGGTTATACACAATGTAGATTCACATCATTCATGTAATCATACATGGACATATGGTAATACTGTCTGTTTCATTCTACTATCTTTCTGTCCCCCACCCGCTCCCACCCCATTTTCCTCTACACCATCCAAAGTTCCTTCATTCTTCTCTTCCTCTACCACCCCCCCTCATTACATATTGTCATCCACTTATCAGAGAAAACATTCAGCCTTTGGTTTTTTGGGCTTGGCCTATTTCACTTAGCATGATATTATAAGGTAGTGATATCATCAGAAACCCCCCTGGGTTCTCAAGTCTTCCACATAAACATTGTTCTTATTATCTCAAAAATGTTACACTTCTAAGTGAACATTTCAAACTTCACCATCCCGAATCACATTCGAATTCATTCTTTTCAGGTTAGAGGAAATTTTCCATTTTGATAACTTCCCAATTAGCTCATCATGTTTGTGCTTCTGTGTTTTTCTTTGTAGCGCGCACACACACACACCTACTTATCTTACAAGTAGAAAAGTTCTTTGACACAAGCATGATCAAATCAGGTCTCCCCAATCCTCATCTTATTGGTTCAAGAGTGTGGTGTTTTTCAGTCAGACAAATCAAGGTGTTTGTGACTTGAGGCCTCCCTGAACCAAGTTTCTTCACCTGTAAGTCAAAGATGAATAACAGTACAAATGTCATAGGACTATTAGAAGGATTAAATAAATCAGCTTGTGATCCCATAGTAAACCTGGCACGTGGCAATTATTGGATTTAAGAATAACAGCTATTAATTATTGTCATTGCTATTATTAATTCTACAGCTGTGCTGTTGATTTTCTGAACACGAACAGTGGACTTTACACTGATCCCTGATAAAGTTGGTACCAGTTTCATTTCTTCTTTCTGACTATATTGTCTATTGGTTCTGTGACATCTGTGGTATTTTGCTTTGCATGGATTATAGACATGACAGATAGCCCTCTCAACCATCGTCTAAATGGCCAGTAAACCGTTGAGCATGACAGAGTCCTGCCATGGGTGCCTGGGTCTCAAGGCTAGGGTGCTCGCCCTGAGATTTGACAGTTGCTGCGATATGTTTTCTCTTCTCAGGTCTTAGAGTTTTTAGCTGGAGTTCCCAGTTCCTTGACTTCTCAAGTTCAATTCTTCGGAAACAAATTCAACTTCTTTTTACCTTTCCATCTCTGGCTCCCTCCCTGGTCCTTCCTGTTTCAGTCATGGTTTCATGATCAGCTCTAAGTCTGACTCACCCTTCTCTCTTCACCTCCACTCATGCCCACTCACCTACCACATCCCATCGTCTTTCCTTTATGTTACTTCTATCTATGTTCTTTTCTTTCACATCATCCTGGGCATGTTCTCATCTCTTCTAGGTCCCTAGGTTTGTCAAATTCCTCTATAAAATGAAGAGTTTGGACCAAACAATCCCCCAAATCCCTCTTGGCTCCAATGCTCTGTGATCCTTGAAGCACAGAGACATTTTAGATATGTCCTAGTCTCTAAGATTGCCGTTTTATTCCATGACCCCTAGGAGATACTTCTTGATTTATTCAGAAGGAAGATGTAAGTGGAGTCCAAAATGACTGATTCCTATAGCCATGGGTCCTGAAGAAGTCATTTAGCCTCCCTGTACCTCAGTTTCCCCAATTGTCAAGTGAAATGAGGCATGCCTTCCTCAGGCTTATTTGGAAGACAAAGCAGGACAACATGGGCTGAAGTACCCAGCATAGTAGATGTCACTGTGTCAGTACGAGAAGTAAACAGGAAGTGAACCCAACAGCCAGGACCTCAGTCCCCCCATTGCGAGTGGGTGGTTGTCTTCTTTCCTCTTCGCATTACGGATCCAGTCCTCCTAACTGGAGGGTCAGGCAGGCCGGGGGTGCGAACAGGAGCCTCACCACCCGATGGTAGAGACCGACAGCCCCCCAGGCAACCTGGCTTCCCACTCACCTCGCACTGCCTACCTGCCACAGGTCCACTGAGAATCTGCCCAACTGACTGTCTTGTGTCACAATGATGAATGGAATATGCAGAGCAACTGGACAAGGGCCCTATCTCCTTGTGGGAAAGCTGCATAGGAGCCGCATTATCAGAAATTTACTTAGTGAGAGTAGACCTTGGGGCTATCAGCCAAGAAAACTCAGGCGACTCTCTCACCCATCTATGTGTAACTATGATTGGAAAATCCTAGACCAGAGTATGCGTGTCTGAAGTACCCTCTCTCCCAATCCAACCACTGGTGTGTGCCATGGCGGGGACAGCTCCTTCCTCTTCCTGCAAAACATCTCCAAAAGGGTTGGGATACAATTAATTAGGTCAGATTGCCGAGACTGAACCACATTTGTGTTCCAGCCCTGCCTTCTAGATCGATCCTAGATTGGAGGAAGCACACATTCACAGCCTCTTGGGTTTTCCCCACAGATGATTAACTCCAGCTAATACATGGAGACTTCACCAGTTTGACTTTCTTTCTCTCTCTTTCTCTCTTTCGTTTTCTGTGCTGGGGATTGTACCCCGGGTTCTTAATCACTGAGCCACGTCCCCAGCCCTTTGTATTTTTCATTTTTGAGACGGTCTCACTAGCTTGCTTGGGACCTTGCCAGGTTGCTAAAACTGGCCTCACAATTGTGATCCTCCTGCCTCAGTCTCCCAAGTCACTGGGTTTACAGGTGTGCACTACCACATCCGGGTACTTGGCTTATTTTTAAAGAGGACCTTACTATTGACTTCTTATAATAACATCAAGGAATCTAAGTCTGATAAGAACATGAGCAAGGGAGAAAGGGAGAGCGATTAAATGACAGTTTGTTCGAAGGAAATTGAAGCATGAGAAGGCTTTCTTTGGTTTTTAATAAAATGCAGACCTATTCTTCCCTTGGTCTAACTCAGAACATAACTGTATTTTTTAGAACTTCTCGGCCTGGGACAATTTCGCCCCCAGGGGATCTTTTGTTCTCACATTTGGAGGTTGTTACTGACACCTAGTAGGTAGAGAGCAGTTATGTTGCTAGACCGTCTAATTGACAATCCCCACGGCAAAGAATTGTCTGGCCCAAAATGTAAATAGTGCCACCACTCAGAAACCCTGACTCCAAACAAGTGCAATGTATTCTCTCTAGAACAAGAAGCACACTTTCGTTTGTATTTGCTTAGAGTAACAATGTGTATTTAAAATGTAGAACACATGATAGACATCTTTGCAATTGTTAAGGCCTCTGCTCACAGCAGATTGATTTTTTTTTTTTTTTTCTTTTTCTGTCTGAGAGGTTTGAAGAAGAAATTGCCAAGGGAAAAGGCTAGAAGTTCTTGGGCCTGTATGTCAATGAATTGTTGTTGTTAATTTTAAATCTTAAAAAAAAAAAAAAAAAAAAAAAAAAAAAAAGCAAAACTAGTTTCCACAGCTTCATGCACCATTGAGGTATCTATCATTCTTTCCTGGGCAGAGAATGAGAGTAGGGAGATTTCCAGGCATGAGTCTAGATTGAAACGGTCTCTGTTTCTACTTTTATAAATAGACTGAGCAAACCTTGAGGGGAAACCCTGAAGGTTGGGACAAAAGCAAGTCAGTTGGCAGCAACTATAAAGAAGTCCAAGGGCTGTGAGTCCAGTCCAATACCTAAATTCTGGGCAGAAGTGGATGCACTGTGCTTGTTCTGGAGCAGAATATGCTGTTCTGAAGTCCATGGAGACCAGTACTTGAAGACCCCGGATAAAGACAAAGCAAATGACCTAAACAGACATTTATCAAAAGATATACAAATGGCCAAAAGAATATGAAAAGATGCTCGGTATCACTAATCACCAGAAAAATGCAAATCAAAACTACAATGGGATATCACCTCACCCTAGTTAGAATGATCATTATCAAAGAGACAAAAAATAAAAAATGTTGGCAAAGATGCAGAAAAAGGGGAACTCTTACACTGTTGTGTGGCAAAAATTAGAATGGCAAGACATTATGGAAGACATTATGGCAATTCCTTGAAAGACTACAAAGCAGCAATCCCACCAGTGGGTACATATCAAGGGAAATGAAATGATTGGATCAAAGAGACGCACTCCCATGGTTATTGCAGTATCATTCAAATAGTCAAGATTATATGGAATCAACCAAAATGTCCATCAGGAGATGAATGGATAAAGAATGTGGTGTGTGCTCTTTGTTGGAAAGTTAGATGCTCCAGGCCGTGGCTGATTATGTATGCATGTACACACATATATATGAATATGTATAATGGAGTATTAGTCATCCATTAAAAAGATGAAATGTTATTTGTGCCAAAGTGGTGAAATTGAGAACATAAACCAGGCACAGAAAGATGAATACCACATGTTTGCACTCATTTGTGGAAACTAAAAAATTAATATCACAGAAGAACAGAGTGGAAGAGTGGTCACTGAAGTTGGGGGGTGGGGGGAGCAGGATAGCAAGAGACTATCTCAGATTGTTACGTAGAAGGAATTAGTACTGGTATTCTCCAGCCTAGTAGGGTAACTAGTCCCCAACAATCTATATTTCAAAGTAACTAGGAGAGTCTGGAAGTTCCCAAAACATAGAAATGATTAATGGGTAAGGAGACAGAAATGTTTATTACCCTGATTTTGTCATTACGTGTTGTATACACGTATGGAATGATCATACTTTTATCCCAGAAATACGTATATGACTCCATAAAAAGAAGGAAAAGACAAAGCAAGAGGTGCAGGACAGAAGGTATGCTTTTGTTGTCTATGTTTTAACATCTTCTTAGTCAAAACTGAAAATCCTGCAGCAGTGTCTGAGACACAGATGTGGGGTAACTCATTCATCAGCCAAGATGACCTCGCTGTGGCCAGGGGTGGGTATTTTTTTAAACTGATGGGTGGGTTCTGAGGGTGCAATTTTTTAGTTTATTCCCACTTGATTATTAAGTAATTCTATATCTTCCCTCTATAAAATGACTCTTTAAGTTACTTTTGATCTTATCAAGATCTCAGAAATGGCTTCTCTGATGCTCTTAGGAGGGAAGGTGCCCGTGAAGGATTCAGGCTGGTGGGAGCCGCTCTCTGTTATGAAGTCAGGTGCTCCAGGCTGGTGGCTAGTTCTAGATCCTGCCTCCAGGTTCATGTGGCCGTGGTGCCCTTGACCCACTATAGACAGAACCCATAGGAGATTTTAAGTTCACTTCACCGAGACTCTGGCTCTTCAAGTGTATGGCTCAGTAGCATTCCACACATTCGTAATGTCAGGCGAACATCACCACCGTTCATCTCCAGGATCTTTTTCATCTTGCAAAACTGAAGTTCTGTGCTTATTAAACTACCCCCAGGCTGGCCGCTCTCCTCCCGGCCCCTGCACACCCCGATTCCGCTTCTCTCAGAGTGACCTCATGGTTCACCTGAGCAGCAGCAAGTCTTCCTGCTTTCAGCTGCTCTCTTTGGAAGGACCACTCTGCTTCTTTAGGGAGACCTTGATTCTCCCCTTTTGCTGTACCGGGCGTTGATGTTTAAGCTCTCAGGAACAGACTTCTCATTCCCTGTCCTTGCTGTGCTTGCTAGACCCCAGGGACCAAGCACACAATTAGGGGTTAAGAGGACAACAGGCCTATTGCTCTAGAAATGGGCCCTGCAGATTGAATGGAATTCTAACCCCATCTCTGTGCCTGCCTCTAGATCAAGGGAGTGGGGGACTCTGGTGACACCATTGTAGGGGGTGGCAGGCTCTTTCTGGGATGGCCTGGCTATGGTGGACACCTCTCAGGGATTTCTACCTCCGGCTGTGTGTCTTCCCCAGAACATTCACACTCCCATCCCCAGTTCTCCATCCATCGGTGAGCAAGCTTGGCTCCCCTCCCACCTCCTTCCTCGCCATACATTGTTCCACAGCTGAAGCTATCAGCCCCCCAAGTGTTCCTCCTGCAGGCCCCTGCTTTTGCTCATTTGACCCACCCCCTCCCGCCTGTTCTGCCTCCACCTCCCTTCTAAAAGGGAGTCAACCAGCAGCTACACCTGAAAGCTTATTTTTTACCATATTTGCACAACCCTTTTACAACACTATGATCTAGGCCTCCCAAACAGACCATTCTCCTGAGTTCAACATGGCTGAGCCAATGCTAATTTCAAAAGTAAGGCAAGGTAACCAACTTAATGGACACACAGTGTCCCCTTGTTGGCTGCTCTTCTCTGTTGACCACTTCCCTGAAGAAGGATCTTATTACCCCGGGAGCATCCCTGCCTCCCAGCAGATTTGCTGGGGGCTCCAGTCTGTCCCAGATTTCATCCCTTCACACAAGGCAGGGAACACACAGTCAGATCTCTGAGCTTCCTAGTGTGTGGCCATGCATACAGAAGAGTTCTGTGCTTAGTGCGATACTCTGTTGATGCTGTCCTGAAATTCCTCATCACTTCAAACAAGAGGCCTGTGTTTTCATTTTACACGGGACCCTAGAAATAATGAGCTAGCACTGGCCAGTGTCCATGAGCAGCCATGCCTGCTTACCCTGCCATGTGTAGAGACATGGCATGGTGGAAAAGAACCGCGGCTCACCTAAAAGGACCTCAGAGGCCCTCTCTCCAGCCCTCTGTTTCTCAGGTAGGCAAACTGAGGTCAAAGTGCTGAAGTCTCCTGTTCAACCTCATACCAGCAAAGACAAACCTAGAGCTGCACCTCCACGTCTGCCTGTGAGGAGGAAGGGGTGGCCACGCACCCCTTTTCTACTCTCATCATGTAATTTTATGGCCAACATAATATTCCAGCTTAGTCAGTGTTCTATTCTTTTCTTAGATATTTTTTTTAAACTAAAAGGCAGCCAACTTACAAGTCAGAAATCCAAGTTTCATGCTGTCAGTATTTCAGATTATTGCATGCTTCCAGGCCCAAACTTGAATTCCACGCTGACTCAGGACACTACTGTGTGTTTTTCAAAGAATGCTCCCACAGTAGTTCATGTCATCCGAGAGTGAGTTATAATTACAAAGAGCAAAGTTGGCCTTACATACAGGCGGAGCGTGTAACACCCCTGTGGTATCATTTAACAGGTGTCCTGGCAAGGTGTTTTTGCTGTACTGGAAAGAAGATGAACTTTGGACTCAGACAGACTAGGGTTTAAATTCTTGCTTTGTAACTAACTAACTCATAGTCTTTGGGAAAGTCACAATCCTTTTTAGTCTGCTTTTTTTTCTTTTTTAATCTGTAAAATGGAAATAAAAATGTATATAAGTAATATATAACATAAATAATAGAAGCATTGTAACTGTAAATATGTAAAATGGAGAGAAAGAGCTCAGTGAATGTCCCATTCCCAAAATTATCCCCTGCCTCAACTTTCCTCATGCCCCAAATCATGCTGTTCGACATCCATACAGGCATTGTCTCAGGGTTCTGGTTCAGATTCAACTCCCAAGTGGAACAGGTTAAGGTGAAGGAGCCAAATCATTATCTGCCACTAGCAACCAGGCAGGAATCATTTATCAGACAGCCAGCTTAGATCCAGGGGCACAGAGCTGTCTTCTCCACCTCCCACAGAGGACAATTCAATCAACATTGTTGGCTGAATGAATGGAACATTGTTCAAGAAGGCGGTGAGAAAGAAGGAAAGGTCAGAAGCCAGCGACCACACCTAAGTGGAGTTCCCCAGGGGGAGGCTGTGCCCAAGGGTGGCTTGAAATATAGAATTTGAGCTTAAACACAGGACAAAATGCCTCCTGTGCTCCACCCCCACCCCATCACTTTACAACTTTACTTGGTGTAAAAGATGCAGAGTTACAAATAATGTTTTAAGCACAAAAATTATGTTAATGCCACATTCAATACTGGACCTATGAGGAAAGGAAGAGTAATTCTATTTTTGTGCAAATAATGACAAGAGAATCAAATACAAACATGAGAAATACACTTCCAAAAAAGAAAATGGGACTCTCAATACCAACGTACTGGGAAATTGAACTCTACATATATGTGATTATTTTGTCTTTACAGCCTGTTCAGGGTCAAGGTTCTCTTTGCAGTAGAAGGACTTATTTCATAGCACCTTCCAGTTCAAGGATCATCACAGTTTGCAAACCAATCCCTAAGGATTGGGCCTGACATACCCAAAGCTACTTTTTAGGGTGAATGCTGTCAAAAACATCTTAAAATGGTTAAAACATGACTGGGAATGTAGTTTAGTGGTAGATCACATGCTTGGCATGCACAAGGTCCTGGGTCTGATTCTCAGGACCATAAAGTAAAAAGAAAAAAAAAAAAAGAAAAAGAAAAAACATGAAAACAAAAGCTATTTGTGTGAAATACCTCAAAAGTAAATTGAAAAAATTTTTGCTTTAAAATTGCTAATGCCTACTCTCTGAGTATGGGATTTCCTTTTGGGATGATGAAAATGTTCTAGGAGTAGATACTGGTAGTGGTTGTGCGACCTTGCAGATTTCCTAAATGTTACTGAATGGTTCAAATACATGGAAATGGCTGAAAGAGTGAATTTTACACTTTGTGTGTTTTATCACAATTAAAACTAATAATGAAACTACTTGCCTTATTTAACATAATATGATATATTGAAGGGGCCTCTGATATTTTCCTTTGACCAATTAGATATTGTTTTAAAGTAGATCTTGATATGCATTTCTAGATGCCTTTTAAGAATTGCAAAGCTTCCTTTCACCTCCAACCCTGCACACAAGAAATTCTCAATACTTCTTTTTAACTCAGAGCCCAGGAAGAAGAATTTAACTAGGTCAAACATTTTCAGGATACAGGAAAAAAACATCCCTCAAAATCATTCTTTTCCCGAAAATATCTTTGCTTTGAGCTGCAGAAATAGATGGCTGGACAAGAAGATGACAATACTGAATGGTACCAGGTAGGCCCAGCCAAAATTCTTTTTTCCCACTAATTATGAAGTTAATCTTTTAAAAGATATGTTCAAAGTTTTAAATACTTTATTTTCTAGAATTAAATTTTCAGAATTTTAAAAAAATGGGATTAGATTTTTGTTTGTCTGTCTTGCCACTTAGTTTTACAAACGATTGGCAGCTGAATAGTTTAGGAACGTCAGTTTTGCACAGTGATTTTTATGCTTTTAGAGGAGAGACTGTTTTCAAAATTTCAGCTGTCAGCAGGATGGTGGTACACATCTATAATTGCAGCAACTTGGGATGCTGAGGCAGGAGGATCAGAAGTTTAAGACCAGCCTCAGCAACTTAGCAAGTCCTAGTCCCAAAATAAAAAATAAAAAAGGGTTGGGGAAGTAGTCCAGTGGTAAAGTACCCCTGTATTCAATTCCCAGTACAAAAAAAAAAAAAAAAAAAAAAAAAATTCAGTCCATCAGAGTCTATCACGGGGACAGAATTAAACAGCTTGCCCTTTGGGGGGGGTTTCAAACCCAAGCATCTGGTCTGTAGATATAGGCCCCTCATTTAATGTTTTCGGTTTTCACAACTTGCTATTGCTGGTTTTATGAAGACACTCTCCTTTAACCCGCCCCTGACTGCAGTGTGGGTGGGTGAGAGCCAGGACCAGCAAGACTTCTGTGGGCCAGCAGGAAGAAAGGGCTGTATCCCTAAAGGCCCAAGGGCTCCTGGCCCCCCAAAGTCAGAAAGGAGAAGGGCCATGCAGTGGCAAATCTTTTAAGAACATTTTGAAGTGACTGTAGCATAGTTTCCTTGTCATCTCATCAGTCTCAATGTGGCTGTCCCATGCCTAGCTGCCTCCTTCAGGGTAAATGGAACCAGAATTTTTTTTTTTTTTTTTTTTTTTTAAACTACATGGTAATAGTGGACTCATCCTACTCCTGACTCTGCAAGTCAGCCCAGTTTCTGCTTGCTTATAACTCAGCTGGGTGGTTCAGACATGCCAACCACTACCACCAAATATTTGCAGATCTCGGCAGGAAGAAAAGAAATGGAAGGGTGTGAACCTCCTGGAGAAACTTGCAAATTACTTTCTATGGTTAATAGGCTGTTAGTGAGAGAGGATGCTGACAGAGATCACCTGTCCTGTGGACAGTCACTCTTCTCCAGCACTGGCCATTTTGACCAGGTATTGAGATGATCCCATGGTGCTGGTGTAGTCCCAGCTGCTCTGTTCAGCCCCTCTACTTCTGAGCACGTTCCAGGCCCAGAAAGTCCCTACCCCATTCCCTTCTGCCTCTGAGTGTACTATCGCCTCTCTTGACCCCCCTCCCCTGCCACCTGTCCCTTTTCTCTTTTGCCTCTGCCGGCCCTAAAGACTAAAACAGGTCCTAAGAGCCCATGCTCCCTCTAGCAAGAAGTCTGACCTTGGGAATCAATAGCAGGGCAGGGCAGGGGTGGGGAACACATGTAACCCCAACGAGACTGCTGTGTTGATACAGGGACTGGATGCCATCTCCAGGGACAGAGGGGAAGGTGACTAGAGAGACCTGTGGTGAATGAAGTTAGTCACTTGCCCTGATGAGGGGCCAAATTAACACAAAGCAGTATGTATCCTCCAGAGGGGGCTGTGTGCATGGGCTCTGGAGTCACAACTGATTGTGAACGCCCACTCTGCCGTTTACCAGCTGTAGGACTAGACAAATTACACGACCTTTCTGAGCCAAATGTTCTAATTTATAAAAATAAGGATAGCCACAACAGTGTGGATATACTTAACCCTACTGAACTGTACACTTAAACATGGTTAAGAATTTTCTTATTACAATTAAAAAATGGGGTAATAATAGGATCTATCCCGTGGGGAGGTGGTGAGAGCCGAGTGAGACAATGCATGCGATATCTGGTACATAATACATGCTCCATAAATGTTGCCTTCACTACTGTTGGTTCTCCAAGTCTGACTACTGCTCTGTGTGAGGCAGGCTTTCAACAATGGCTTGTAGGGCTTGTGCTATAATCATGGCTCTGGGCTGGGCCAAGTGGTGGAGGCATCTCCCTGCCATGGGAAAGCTTATCTTCTACCAGGAGACTCAGACCAGTATGGAAAGGGAAGGAGCAGGGTACAATGAAAAGAGATGAGGGAACTTCCATGAAATTAACCTTGGAGCAACAGCCAAATTTCCCTGGAATCTAATTTGTTGGTTCCTGCATAATTTTCCTGAAGTCTCTGTTACTTATTAATTTCTATGACCACTTTAATTACAGACTAAATTAGGAGTCTGGATCTCAAAGCTAGGTATTCTGAAGCAGCATCATGCACTCTGTAGGCCTGTGTCTGCATCTGAGGAATGGGGTGGCAGCACTAGCTCAACCTTGGGTTATCACACTCTAGAAGGGACTGTTGAAACTTCTGTGCCAGCTCCACCATAGGCTTGCTCTTTAGAGGGAAGCAGCCTGGGTGCTGAATTTGCAAATCTAATAATAACACCAATAATACCACAGGACTGCCAGGTTGGAGGAAGTGGGCCTGAGGAAGCCGGGGCGAGAGCCCAACCAGGCTGTGGAAAGCAGGGAGGCAGGATGCCGGTCACTGGAGGTGTCCCACCATGTCCCAATAACCTCACAGTCAAAAAGTGACATTCCGTTTCAGCCGAAGTCTTCAACTTTAAACAGAAATTAGAACCCCCTAGTCTCTCTGTCTCATTTCTCTGACTTTGCATAGGTCAGAAGGATTTTGTCAAGTGATAAGGTGACAGAAAAGGCAGGGTTTGTGTTCAGTTTTGGTCTGTGTCCTGCATGGGTCTTGCTCATTGCACACTTACTAAATGTGGAATAAATAAGACAAATAAATGTCTTGCATAAAATCAACAAATCATGATATTAAACTTTAAGAGAGAGCCTAGAAAAAAAAAAGTAAGGAAATCAAGAAAAATAATATTTTCACCAAAATGGTAATAATGAATTTATGATAAACTAAATATTGAAATTTAAATGAAGACGGGATCAATATTACTGTTGTTTTTTGCCTCAGGTCCCAATACAATTAGTACAAATTTGTCCTGGTAATTTCCTCTTTGAGAGCTGTCAGCCTAGTGGCCACCAACTCCTCCTCCTACCCAGCTGAAGCCCTAAAGGCATTCCTAAAATCGTTTCATTGCTTTTGGCACCTCACTGTCATGGGCTTGGACTAGGGCTCAGCAGAGTAGCATGCATATTGATCTTCCAACCACCAGAGTCCCCTGGCCCAGAGCCACCCTAATTATGAGGAACGCTCTCCTGAGTGACGTTCCACTGTCCATTTCTTTGGCTTTTACACTAACAAGGTTTTGACACCTGTCTTTAAGCCCTCAGTCTCATCTTTGACTATATCCCTCCCACAACACCCCACATTCCTGTTTCATTCTAGACCCCAAACATCTCAGAAAAAGTCATCTCTGAGCCTTTGCACTTCTTGTTCCTGATACCTGCCTTTTGTGTCTCACTCTTTTTGTTTCTGGAGAGGAAATCTTTGGGCTTGGAAATAATAGAAATGAGACCAAACCAAGTTTAGGGAGCACACAAGGGCAAAGGTTTTAATTGAGGCTTCAGCTGAAAAGAGACAGCACTGATCAAGAAGAAGACCAGGCTGCTAACCAAACAAAGGGAGATGTAAAGTTTTATTGATTTGCTGGAGTGGGCTAAAGTCTGTAATTTTCCACTGACCAGGGGCACAATTCCAAAATATGTTTCTTCTTACATGAAGCTTGGACCAAGGGTGGTCAGTCAACTTGTATTAAGAATGGCTAAGTTACTCTTGTGACTGGCACCATCATCCTAGGCAAGCATCCTGGCCTTGGGCTCTATCTGGGCCTTATGATAGGGGTGAAGCACTTTGGGTGCTTGGGCTGCAGTAACTGCTGTAGCTGCTGTAAAAGCACAAGGTTGGGGTAGGAGAAAACACAGTCCAGCTCCAATGGGCAATCAACACGTCTACAGGTAGAGGAAGTAGAATCTGACCCAAAGTTAAGGCAGCGAAGGAGACAGATGTGGTATGAAAACAAAGATGCTGAGACTTTCATCCTGTTCTAGCTACCCATCAGACATCTGCAGGCCCAAGTGAAAAGTCAGTGTTCTCAGCAGAAGTCCCCTTCAAGTCCTAGAAATGTAACCTAGGCAACCATTATCACTGATAACACACCCATCAGAGGTGTTAGTTACAGCACCACTAGCAGGAAGCTAATAATGCATTTTCCAGCTGTGCAACCTCCAAAATTCATGATTTTTAAGTTGAATAAGAGCCAGGGAAGCTGGAGGGTTTATCTGCGTTTTTCCCCAGGAACAATTTCATCTCGTGCAAATATTCTGCTTCTGTGGTTTTATCAGGGTCTCATGACACACACATCTGACGAAAAGAGCACAGGGGTAAAGAAGCAGCTCACCATGCTACAGAGGGTAACGGCTTATGTCACCCAGGGATTACTTCATTGTCACAGCCTTTTGTCCCACTGGGGTGGTTCCTGACTGTCTCTTCCCCTCTGAGAGGTTTTGATTCCCCCTTTTCTTAGGGAGACAAGGACCAAAATTTTCTTCTGTGACTTTTCAGGGTGACGTTCTTACACTGATCCTGCCTACCTTTGGAGGTTATAAAAATCTTTTGCTCCCTGATCTAAAGGGGTCAGCAGCATAGGTTCCTGACTTGGAATGGGCTAGGCCACTAGGCAACCATTAATTTTGATTGAAACTATTGAAACCTACGAGAGACAAACTTGGGTAAGTTAGCTAGGCGGGGGCCAAAAAGAAGAGAGAGTTATGTGAGAACTGCAATTGAAAGCAGAGGGCCACGTTAGGGTCTTAACCACCAGCCAGTTGTGTCACCTCCCAAATTAGTGATTTTTAACTTGGCTAAGAACAAAAGAAGCCAGAGAGTTTGTTTAGGTTTTACCCCGGTAACAGTCCCATCTTGTGCTAGCATTCTGCTTTTTTCAGGGTCTCATGACTGGTCTGTTGAAAAGAGCAGAAGGGTAGAGAATCAGTCTGCTATGCTATGAGAGGGAAATAATTTACTGTGCCCAGGAGTTAATTGCATTGTCCTATCATAATGGTCCCTGAGTGTCTGAGAAGGCAATAAACCAGACCTGGTCATTTTAGCAATGGTTCTCAGTCTTTGGTGTGCTCGAGGGTTACCAGTCCTGGGGAATTTATTGAAATACAGATTGCTGGGCCCTACTGGGATTTTCCCCCCCTCCCCATTGGTATGGTTTAGGGTCAAGTAATCCAAACTTTTTATAAACAGATACAGGCAAACTTTAGACAGTATCTCAGGAAACACTGTTTCAGAGGGTGACCTGGGAGAGAGAGCAGGTTTGAAGGCACAGGGGGGAAACCTGGGATTCTCTCCTTCCCTGTCCCTCAGGCCCAGCTCTCCTGATCCAAGGCTCCCAGAAGCCAGCAATCAGCACTGGTTCTCACACAACACTGCTTCTCTAGGACTCCTCAGGTCTGCTTTGGTTTTCTCCTTCCTCCCCTAATTTTGGGGGTCCTGATATTTCAGCACTTCCTATCATGATATGGAGCAGAGTTGTAGCTGTGTAAAAGTGCTTTGGTTAGCAGAGGCAGGAAAGATGTATTTGAATGTTCAAAATACCTGAAGTGGGTTAGAATAGGCAAGAATTTTTTGGATATGACCTCAGAAGCACAGAAACCAAAGACAAAAATAGATAAATGGAATTCATCCAACCTAAAAAGTTTCTACACAGCAAAGGAAACAGTCCATGGAGTGAAGAGACACTACAAAATGGGAGAAGATATGTGCTAACTACACAGCTGGCAAAGGGTTAATATTCAAATTCAAATAATTCAACAGCAAAAAACTAACAATCTAATTTAAAATTAAATTGGATGGAGCTAAATAGACCTTTCCCAAAAGAAGACAGGGAAATGAAAATCAAAACCACAATGAGGTAACACCTCACTGCAGTTAGAATAGCTACTACCAAAAAGACAAAGATAACAAATGCAGGCAAGGATGTGAAGAGGGAACACTTATGCACTGTTCCTGGGGACGTAAATTAGGATAGGCAGCTCCTCGAAAAATTAAAAGTAGGATTATCCTATGATCTAGCAACCCCACTGTGGTATATACATCCAAAGGGAATGACTCGGTGTGTCAGAGACTTCTGCACTCACACATTCACTGCAGCATTATTCCTAAGAGCCAAGAAATGGAAATAACTAAGTGTCCATCAAGTGCTGAAAGGATAAAGAAAACTTGGTACATATGTACACAATGGGACATTATTCAGCCATAAAAAGAAATGAAATGGCATCATTTACAACAACGTGGGTGAAACTGGAGAGCATTATGATAAGCGAAATAAGCAAGGCACAAAAAGACAAACACTGTATGACCTACCTCACTTATTGTGGAATCTAAAACAGTCGATCTCATAGAAGCTGAGAATATCTGGGGGTTACCAGAGGCTGGGAAAGGCAGGGGAAAGAGAGGGAAGGGGAAAGGTCAATCGATGGGTACTAAGTTATGGCTTGATAAGTATTCTATTGCACAGCAAGGTGACTGTAAATAATAATGTACTATATATTCCAAAAAAGCTCGAAGGAAGAATTTTCAATATTTTTTACTGCAAAGAAATGATAAATATTTAAGGAGATACACACCATGATTTGAACATTGCACAATGTCATAGTATATTGAAACATCACATGGTACACAATAAATATGTTCAATTTTTATGTGTTAATTTTAAATAAATAAAATAAATATATATTTATACTTATATTTATTTTATATAAATGCATACTTATATAAAATGAATGAATAAATACTCATGTATTTATTAATTTCAATTGAAATGAAATTGAACACATTTATGGTGTTATGTATCTACATGAAGTGGGAAATGTAGATTACAAAATGTCAAGGATGAACTTAATTTTGTAAACTCTCTCCACCTTTATGCATGGGTAGTACAAACTTGAAAGGCTTTTTAATTGAATGATAGATAGTGGTGGAAGTTGAATTAAGAGGAATTTTTTAAAGCAGTTTTGAAATTCATTTGGAAAAATAAGAGGCCTAGAATAGCCAAAGCAATCCTTAGCAAGAAAAGTGATGCAGGAAACATCACAATACCAAAACTTAAATTATACCACAGAGCTATAGTAACAAAAAATTTCATGATACTGACACCAAAACAGGCAAGAAGACCAATGAAACAGAATAGAAGACACAGAGACAAACCCATATAAATACAGTTATTTCAGACTAGACAAAGGTGCCAAAAACATACACTGGAGAAAATGTAGCCTCTTCAACAAATGGTGCTGGGAAAACTAGAAATTCATATGCGGTAGAATGAAATTTAACCCCTATCTTTCACCCTGTACAAAACTCAATTGAAAGTGGATCAAAGACCTAGGAATTAGAACAAAAATCCTGAATCTACGGGAAGGAAATGTAGGCCCAATACCTCAACATGTCAGTTCAGGAACTGACTCCCTTAAGAAGACTCCTAAAGTGCAAGAAGTATAATAAAAAAATCAATAAGTGGGATGGCATCAAACTAAAATGGTTCTTCACAGCAAAGGAAACAAGAGCATGAAGAGGGAGCCTACAGAGTGGGAGAAAATCTTTACCACCTGTATCTTAGGGTGTTAATTTCCAGGATAAGCAAAGATCTCAAAAGACTTTACACCTAAAAGACAAAAAAATACAATCAATAAATGGGCAAAGGAACTGAACAGGCACTTCACAGAAGAAATACCAATGGTTAACAAATATATGGAGAAATGAAAAAATATTCAACATCTCTAGCAATTAGAGAAATGCAAATTAAAACTACATTGAGATTCCTTCTCCCTCCAGTCAGAATGTCAGTTATCAAGAATACAAGGCTGGGTGCAGGTGCACACGCCTGGGGTTCCAGTAGCTCAGCAGGCTGAGGCAGGAGGATCATGAGTTCAAAGTCAGCCTCAGCAAAAGCCATGTGCTAAGCAACCCAGTGAGACTCTGTCTCTAAATAAAATACAAAATAGGACTGGGCATGTGGCTTAGTGGTCAAGTGTCCCTGAGTTCAAGTCCCAGTACCATGACCCCCTCCTCAAAAAATAAAAACTATAAGAAACAAATGTTGGTGAGGATGTGGAAAAAGGGCACACTCACACATTGTTGGTGGGACTGCAAATTGATGCAACCCCTCTGGAAAGCAGTATGGAGATTTCGCAAAAAACTATAAATGGAACCACCATTTGACCGCTTACAGCACTCCTCAGTATATATCCAAAGGATTTTAAATCAGCATACTACAGTGATGCAGCCACATCAATGTTTACAGTAGCTCAATTCACAATAGCCAAGCTGTGGAGCCAAACTCAATGCCCTTCAACAGGTGAATGGATAAAGAAATTGTGTTACATATACACAATGGGGTATTATTCAGCCATAAAGAAAAATGACTTTATGACATTCACCAGTAAATGGATGGATCTGTAGTCTATCACGGCAAGTGAAATAAGCCAATCCCACAAAACCAAAGGTAACATGCCTTCTCGGATATGTGGAAGTTAACACACAATAAAGTGTGGGGGGGTTAGAAATTCAGTGGATTAGACAAAGGGGAATAAAGGGAAAGGAGGGGCACAGGAAAAGGAAAGACAGTGGAGTAAATCTGACAACTTTCCTATGTACATAGATGAATACACCATAGTGAATCTCACTATCATGTACATCCACAAAACTGGGATTCTAATTAGAACAAGATATATTCATGCTTCTTGTATAATTATGTCAAAATAGACTCTGCTGTCATGTATAACTAAAAAGTACCAATAAAAAAGAACGTGGTTTTTTAGGGCTGGGGTTGTGGCTCAGTGGTAAAGTGCTTGCCTAGCAGGTGTGAGGCACTGGGTTCATTCCTCAGCACCACATAAAAATTTAAAAAATAAAATAAAATAAAGATATCATGTCCATCTACAACTAAAAAATATTTTAGAAAGTGGTTTTTAAATATTATTTCCAAATTTTGATACAATGAATACATACATGTATCAATTATTACAGTATCATACAAAATTAGTTTCTCCTAAAAATTCCCTATTCTCTACCTATTCACCCTTTCTTTCCTACCCTCAAACTTGTAGAAAGCCTTGATCTTTTTACTGTCTCCACAGTTTTCCTTTTCCAGAACATCATTTACATAGTTGGAATTATACAGTATGCAGCCTTTTCAGATTGACCTCTTTCACTTAGGCTATAGTACATTGCTCCCAGCAGGTCCGGTGCCTTGTCTTGCAATGTGAGAGGTGTGTTCTGCTACAGTCCCTTCAACTCCATCAGCAGTTTTTGCCAACTAACAACAACTTTTGCTCAGGAAGAGAGCACAGCGCGCTCCTGGGTTTCCCAGCAGGGGGGCGGGGTGGGGGATGCAAGCAGTGCGATAAACGAACCTTCAGACATAGCTGGGTCTAAATCCGTACCCAGAAAAGTCAAGAGTCCCATAAAGAAGCAAGTCTAGCAAAGCACACTCCCATGTTATGTGACCAGACTGACAACTCAGCTGATTTGTTTAAAACTTTGCACTTGGGTCAGTAAGGACTTTAGTTTTCTCATGCAGGCATTTTGCTTTACTTGGGCACAATTAAAAAGCGAGAGTGGAAAACGATATGATCTATCAAAGTTCATTGATGATCCAAGGATGGGCTTCTGACCAGTGGCGCCGGCAACACCTGGGAACTTGTTGACAATGCAAATCAGCAGCAGCACCGCAGGCGCGCCCAATCAGAAAAGTGGCGGGCAGGGCCCCGCTGGCTGCCATTCATTAGCCCTGCAGGGGATTCTGGTGCAGTTTAAAGTGAGAACTACCGATCTGATTCTGAAGTTTATTTGATGGCAAAAACTAAAAAAAATGAAATCAGATGATGCCTGAAATGAAGTTTTCAAATTGTTCATTTAATTAAACACAATATAATTCATGCTATTAATACTTTTGTTTAATTTTGTTCCTAACAGGCAACTTCAAAAGATGGTCCATGATATTAAGAACAATGAAGGAGGAATAATGAACAAAATCAAAAAGTAAGCTTTGACTCTATCTAAATACTTATTTATATAAAATAGGTCAATCTGTGCTAAGTGGAAGAAGCAAAGTTTCTGCGTTACTAGAGCAAGGAGTTGAACCTGTTTAGCTTGTCACTCTATCTTGCTGGTGGCTGGAAGCATGGATTAGGTCTACATTCTGGAAACAAGGCTATGAGCGGGCTGGGTACTCAGGGAAAACTCAGGATTTCCTTCTCACCGAAGAAGAGGTGAGCTATGCTCATTGGGGTGCCTAACACATGTCAAAGCAAGACATACCTGGAGAAATCCAAATAAGAAGTCACAAAACTCAGCCTTCACTTCTTTGGGATGCTATATCTGTTATCTACATTTTGATTTCCACTTTTTAAATAATTTCAAATATCAGTGTTTTCAACAAACACATGGAGAAGGGAAGCTAGAATCCCAAATCTTCCTGTATACCAAAAACCTTTAAGCTTCTTACAGAGAAAATAGAAATTCTGTGTGCTTGCATTTGCCACTCAAAGTCTAAGTCAAAGGGGAGGCAAATTAGTATTTTATTCAGTTTTTTTTTTTAATTTTTATTTTTTAATGAAAGTAATACAGATTTGGCAGGGGAAAAAAATGAAAGAATTCAGAATTATATGAAGTCAAAATTGCTTATTTCCTTTCACAATTTTACCTTAACCCACTTCCCCAGAGAGAGACATTGTCATTAGTGAGTTCTCTTTGTGTGTGTATGTATTTATACATGTGCATGTATATACATACATATATATATATATTCATGCACACATATTCATGCACCGACATAGTATTTATACATATGCATATGGCATTATATACTACATGTGCCATTCTACCAACTTGCTCTGTTGAATTGATTTATTTATTTTGGTGCTCAGGATTGAACCCAGGGCCACTTTACCACTGAGCTACATTCCCAACCCTTTGGATTTTTAATTTGAGACAGGGTCTCACTAAGTTACTTAGGGTCTCACTAATTTACTGAGGCTGGCTTTAAATTCTTGATCTTCCTACCTCAGCCTCCCTAATCGCTAGGATTAACAGTGTGCTATTTTTATTTATTTCTGATACATACAGACTATCATTCTCTATGAGAGAACCCTACTAATCACTGTTATGATCATAGTGATTCTAGATTGTCTCATAGTTGCCAGACTTACAGTGCTCCAGTTCTCAATAATATGAAGCCTCTGCATGGAATGTTTCTCTGTTCCATGGTCAGTCATGTTCACAGCAGCCATTGAGCTCAAACTGTTTCCAACAGTTTCTATTTCAGACTTTCTGTCCATTGTACCCGAGAGCACATTTTATTCGACAAACTATGTTTCTTTTCAGTCTGGAAAATATGACCACATGGTTATTACCCTGGGTGAAGTCAAGGGCCCCTTGACTGAAAGTGACTTGTCATTAAGCTCTCACTTGAAGCCAAGGCGACAGGTGCTCTTTGAAAGGAGGAAGCACAGTTGAACAAACTGGTTCCTTTCTGCAAGACCATGACAGTTTTCACCAGTCCCAGCTACATGAGCATAGAAAGACTATAGAGCGTTGGGGGTGGTGTGTGGCAACTGGCTTCTGAGTAAAGTTCAAACCACACTTTCATTCCTGGTCTGTATTCAGTGGCCAACAGTACTTTTTTGAGTTTATTGCCAGATGATTTAGGGTTGTTAAAATACCCTTTCTATTCTTTTATGTAATGATGGTAATAGTGGATAATAGTTGGTTTGTGTGTTTTGAAGTTTTACTGTTCCATGAACTGACCTAGGCACCAGATCCAGTTTTGTTTTTGATTTTTTTCCTACGACACTTTGAACAATTTTTCTCTCCAGATCTCTTCATAAGTTTAATGGTAATATCTTCCCAGCATGCTATGTTAGCTCATGAGGAGAATTGAATGAAATAATAGATATGAGAGACTGTGGGGGGACACCCAAGAATTTCTGTACAAATATAAATATTTTTCTTTGCAAAATTATAATTCTAATTTGTAAAGTTTTTTTTTGTTCTAATCAGACATGAATTTTTGTACTTTTTTTCAAATATTTTTAGTTGTAGATGGACACAATATCTTTATTTTGTTTATTTAATTTTTTATGTGATGCTGGGGATCAAACCCAATGCCTCATGCGCACTAGGCATGTGCTCTGCCACTGAGCCACAACCCCAGCCCTGTACTGTGTATTTTTTAAAGAAATAAATTTTGTATATAGTGGTCACCCTGCACTGCTTATATAAAAGGATATTATATTTTAGTCAGACAAAGCTACTGGATGTAAGCTTTTTGCATGTATTTAAAATTCCATTAAGCAAGTCATTCCTAAATAGAAAGGATAATTATTATTAAAATAATAATTAACTGTAAACATTAAATCTTGAAATACTCAGTGCTCTCCTATTTGTCAGGTTTTTAATTGGCACAAAAATAATTTCATCCTAACACAACTAAAGTGCTTATTATAGCTGACTTTTGTCCTCTTATTTAAAGCATTTGTAAACCAATACAGCTCGTCTTCTCTTACCTTCCTATCAGCCAGTCAACACTTATCTTGCTTGAACTTCTGACTCAATGCTTACTGACCTTCTGAACTCTGAGAGCCCCTTGACCACTTGACTCTGCCTTTGCCAGGTCAGGGTCACATGGTACACAGGGGAGCTGGGAACGGGTGGCAAACCTCTGACCAGTGGCCTTACTACCTTTACAGCACATTAAATCCTTCAATATGATGGGTCCAAAGAGGAGTTTATTCTGTTGTCTGTCATCCCTATGTATATTGTGTGCATTGGCAAGAGTTGTCCTACCCACTGACCCTTGATCTGATGGCTTTATCTACAGGCTGAAAGTCAAAGCACCTCCAAGTGTTCCTCGAAGGGACTATGCTTTAGGTAAGAGTATTTCTAAAATATTGTAACTGATGTATGACTAATTTAATGTTCACATTTTTGTTGGAAAGAGAAATATGTTCCACTCATTTGAAAACAAAAGATGCCCATCCTGATTTCAAGAATGACCAAATCCATTAGACATTTGACTGTAGAGCAGATGTAGCACTCCCTCCCACTTCCCTCCCACCTCCCTCCTCCCGCCCTCCCTCCATCCATTCATCCATCTCTACAGCCCTTTATCATTTATTAGGCATCTTGCATGTCCCAGGTGTATACAAGGTCTTAAGTAGAAACGCTGTTTTAAACAAGTTAGCTATAGTCTTCACACTCACAGAATTTATGTCTAAAAGGGAAGATAGCCAATGTCAGAAGTAAGTAATTACAATTCCCCGTGATAGGGAAAGTGTGTAGCAGCAGGACCTATCTAATCTGTGATAGGTGATGCAGAGAGGGAAGTCTTCCTCCATTAAAAGCTGTTTAAATGCATACTTGAGGACTTCTGAAAGGTTGAGGGACTAAATTATTGATGGCCCATGGTTACTCAGTCCTCTCTGAGTTAGTCCTTCACCCCATTCCAGCTAGCATCTACTTTGGTGGGAGAAGGTTTAGGTTTGTGAACCAAGTAAAATATCCAACACACTTTTCTTACCTCAGTAGGTGGGAAGATAGATCTAAAATCTCTTTCTACAGCATTAAGTATAAATATTATATATCTATATATCCCGCAGTGAAAACCACAGGATTCGGGCTGAAGTTGTGGCTCAGTGGTAGAGTGCTTGCCTACCACGTGTGAGGCACTGGGTTTGATCCTCAGCACCACATAAAAATAAATTAAGTGTCCATCTACAACTAAAAAAAAAATTAAGAAAAAAGAAAACCACAGGATTACAGACATCCTTGATCATTCCTCCTCTGCAGGGCCACAGCTAAAACCAAATCATAACCTTAAGTGATGGCTATTTTTTTTGGTCATTGATCAAGATAGCAATAAATAAGATAGTTGAGTCACTGACACGCTGTAGCATTTTCCCTAACTCAATAGGTCACAGAGTAATTTGTTGACCTCACCCTGCCAACCAGGTTGTAAACTGAGAGTTGATCAGGGGATTCCTGCACAGTTTGAAACTAAGAAAGAGGGATCATGTCCTCTGCTTTAAAATCTACAAATGCATTTTTCTTCTCAAGTTCTGAAGCAAGGAAAAAAGAAAAAAAGAAAGCAGACTAGACCTGTTAAGTACCTAAATAGGTTTGATGGGGAAATAATGGAATTATGGAGTCTTGGGATTTAAAAGAAACTCCAGAGTTTTAATAAGACTTAAACCCTACTCCACCACCATGTCCCTTCACAGAGGAGATCCATTTTCTGCTAGAACACCTGCAGTGATGATTTCTGTGTTCCAGAAACTGTGTGGTCCAGTGAGGGATGGACAGCCCTGGTTTGACATAGATGAATTCATTTCCTGGCTTCCTGTGTCTACCCTAATGGCCACACAACACAAGTCTTTAAATAATAAAGACAGTAGAAACAGAGTTGTTCTGTGCAACTCCAAAGCACAGAATTAAGAACTTAGGACATTTGGATAGTTTCTTCCTTAGAATAAACATCTCCAGGTGCTTCTGCGGTTCCACACAGGCTTCGACTCCCTCAAAAAACATTTCCTAAGTGCGTCCTCTGTGACTCTCACTGTGCTAGATATGGAATGGGGAACAGAATAGATTTGAAATGGGGAAGAGAATATAGCTCCTGACCTTCAGGTGTAGTGGGAAGTCAGATAATGCACAAGATTGCAAACAGATAAGAGTCATTTCCCAAGCTTGGTAACTTATATAGAGGAAAATGGCCGGTGTAGTGATGGGAGTCACTGTCAGGTGGGGACAACTTAGGCAGTCTGGGAAGGTCTCTTTGAGAAGGAGGCATTTAATTCAAGTTCTGGGAGACAAATGCACAAAAATGTTGTCACTTGATGAAGAGCATTGGAGATGCTGGACACAGTGCTAGGAGCTCAGAGTCAATTCTTGGAAACCTAAGTAGACTGATATACATGATTACTGATATACATGATTTCTCCTGATTGTCCCCTCATGCTCATCTGTCTGGTTGCTCATCCCTTCACCCAAGTCCCCTCCTTCTCTGTTTTCTGGGGAAAGGCAGTCCACACACCTTGGGGATCAGCCTTGATTCCTTCGTTTCCCCCCATCTCTACAGAACTTAATCTCCGAATTCTATTGATTCTCTTAGGCGTCTGTCTAAAGTCTCTCCCTTTCCATTCCCAGTACCATAGCTCCATACCTCATCATTTTTTTTTTCTTCTGCTAGGACAGAAGCTTCTAAGGAGTCTCCTTAATTCCTAGTTTCTTAATTCTTAATTCCTGATTCCATGTCTCTTAAACTCCCAATTCTTATTCTCCACCAGAGAATTGCTCTGAAATACAATCAACTGTAAGAGGCATTGCACATCACTGAGACCTGTTGCAAGGTCCTTAATGTCTGTCACCAACTGGCTCTGGAGTTTTGAACATATCCCTCTCCCTGCCTCATCTTTATCATTTGGGGACTGAACTAGGCAATGTTAGGTTCCTCCAGTGCAAACATTCTGTACATCTATGGAAACAGATCTTTGGGGCCTGCAACCCTCTGATGAAGTGAGCCCCTCCTAAAATTTGCTGGCTTTAGGAATTTGCATCTGCCAATCTTCTTGATGCTCCAAAGTGTTGTTTCTTGACCTCTGATACCTGCTCTCTCCCCTGAAATACTCTAAATAGTCTTAACTTCAGTGCCTTTGTGCACAAGATCTCTTGGAAAAGAAATGTGGCCCAACTTAGAACACTGATTTCCTAAGCTCCTTTTCCCCTAGCCTGCCTAAGTAGAAACCTAAGTAGACTGATATACATGATTACTGATATACATGATTTCTCCTGATTGTCCCCTCATGCTCACCTGTCTGGTTGCTCATCCCTTCACCCAGGTCCCCTCTAGCAGCTGCATCACATGGGAACTTGTTAGAAATATGCAGTCTCTTGGCTGGGTGCAGGAGTGCATGCTTGTGATTCCAGCTACTCCTACTCGGGAGGCTGAGGCAGGAGGATTGCAAATCTGAGGCCCATTTGGGAAACTTAGTGAGACCCTGTCTCAGAATAAAATTGAAAAGGGGCCTGGGGATGTAGCTCAATGGTAGACCACTTGCCTAACATTTGGAAGGCCCTGGGTTCAATTCCCAGTAACATAAAGAGAGAGAGAGAAATCACAAATCTCAGTTCTGCAATATGACTAATGGGTGAGAACTGCCATTTTAACAAGCACTCATGCAGATTAAAGTGGAGAAATCCTGCTATAAGCACTATCTGTCCTTCTCACTTCTCCCAACCTGAAAGACAAGCGGGTCCCCTGCCACAATCTATTAAATTTCCAGGATCTCAGAAATTCATATTATTTGCTTTGCCACTAAAGTCTGGCCCAGTCTCTCTGCTCTTACACTCAATTCCCGGAAACTGTCTTTTGGCAAAACCACCATCAGCACCTGCAGTTAATGTCCTCCCTCACCCTCTCTCCCTCGCCTCTACTCAAGTCTCAGGAGCATTTCCAGCTGCTTCCCTTGAGCTGCAACTCCCTGCCAGCTGCATGCCCAGGACCTCAGAAATGAGCCCTGAAGCTCCTTCTGAACCCAGGGAGACTTCATGGACCTTAGTGATTCCAGTGCAGAAATATCTGAACCCACCAGACCCCCAGAACATGGAAGGCCAGACTACTGCTCTCCAGGGACCTGTGGAGACTTGGGCCCCACCTGTTTCCCCAGACCCTGGAATTGTGTTCTCTTTTCAGTCCTGGGGGCAAATAGCTTCCCTAATCCCTCTAAGCCAGGAGTGGGTTGACCTCAGGGCAGCTATTGGAAAGAACTAGCATCCCCCTTGAAGTTGTTAAGAGAATCCTCTTCTACTTAGACTACAGAACAAAACTTGAGGTAACAATAATGGAGGCCTGCAGTTTTAGGTTCAGACCCACCAACCCTGACTGCAGGGTCCTCATGGTCCTCCGAGCAGAGTGTGTTGACCCCAGGGAGCTGGCATGGCTGTGGGAAAGGAAGAGATCCCAGACTTGTGGGTATTTACTCTGCTCTGAGCATTACGCTAAGCTCCTTACCAGCATCTCTCATTTAATCCTCCCACAAGCATCATTATACAGAAATTACTATCTCAATCTTGCAGAGGAGGAAATTGCATCTAGAGACATTAAGAAACCTGCCAAAGTGACTACAGTCACTAAGGGGAAACCCCAACTCTGTCCCTTTCTACTGCTTCTTCCTTTGACCCAAGCTAAGAGGTTTACACTTTTCTGGAACATGTATTATTGTTCTGAAGGCATCAGGCCCTGACATTAAACCCAGGACTTGCTTCCCAGTTCCTGAGCCTTCACAGCTGAACTTGTTATGGGCCAGGCTATAGGGGCAATGACCAAACAGACTCCATTTTACCCTGTGACTCCATGCCATGTAAGAAATGCTTCTCCCCCGGGAAAACTCCACCTCTGCTATCCTGATCCTGCTTAGCACACCTTTCTTAGAAACACAAATGTTTCTGTTCTTCTTATACAATGTAAACTGTTCTCTTTTTGGTTCCCGTTTTTCTTGAACAATGTACCCTGTCAAAAATTTATTGTCTGGGCTGGAGATACAGCTCAGTTGGTAGAGTGCTTGCCTCCCAAGCATAAAATCCTGGGTTCAATCCCCAGCACCACCAAAAAAAAAAATTATTGTCTAGACATTAATAACCATTCTCTAACTTGTACTCTGCTGGGGTCGTTTTGACCCACTTCCCCTTCTGCTTATGATTCTAGATCTCATGATGTTTGTTTATGGTTTTGAATCATAGCAACAGCCACTTATGATTAATGTGGTTTTGGACTGTAAAGGTATACTCTAGCCCTTGGAGGGGACTGAGGAGTGTAGACTTGCAGTCCGCCCTTGTCCCAACAGCTAGGGGCCCACCGGCTAGTGAATAAAGATGGTTCCGTCTCCTGCTTTAATTGACTCTGTGACTTATTGCAATCTAGCCATAACAAAATGTCTCCTGCATCTTTGAAGTCTGAGATCAGGCTTGGAACAGAGGGCAGGGGACCCTTCTCCAGAGTTTTTGAGGGTCATTGAAGAAGTCCCCCCAGTCCCTCCATAAACCCCTATGAGGTCAGAACTGAACAGGGCCTCTTGTACCATTGGCCTCTGATCTCCAGGGGCTGTTGGGACATTTCAGGAGGTTCATCTTTTCCTCCTTCTCTTTCTACTGATCATTGTAGGGAGGGGATCACAGCAGTCAGAAGAAAAGGACTATTAGTATGTCCATTATGGAAAACAGTATGGAGGTTCCTCAAAATATTAAAAGTAGGAACTTGGGGTGTAGCTCAATGGCAGAGCATTTGTCTAGCATATGTGTGGCCCTGGATTCTATCTCCAGTATGAAAGAAAGAAAGAGAGAGAGAGAGAAACAGAGAGAGAGAGAGAGAACGAACTACCCTATGATCTAGCTTATCCCACTAATGTGTGTGTGTGTGTATGTGTAAATGAAATCAATATGTTGAAGAAACATCCATCCTATCATTTTTAATGCAGTGTTCATTATCCATAAGATCCAAGACACGGAAAAAACCTGAGTGTCCATCAACTACTGATGGATAAAGAAAATGTGGTACCTATGCACACAGTGGAATACTATTCAGCCATAAATAAATAATAAAGTCCTGTCGTTGCAGTGACACTGAGGGAACTGGAGATCATTGTGCTAGTTATTAGCCAGGCACAGAAAGACAAGTGCCCAGGCCTCATTCAGACATGGAATCTGGAAAAGCTGATTTCACAGCGGCTGAGAGTAGAATGGTGGTTTCCAGAGGCAGTGGGAGTAGGGAGGAGAGAGGTACAGGGAGGGCTTGACCAGTGGGTGCTCAGTCACAGTCAGATAAAAGCAAGCAGTTCTGGCCGTGGGGCTGCACAGTAGGGTGGCTACAAAGAGCAATCATGTACTGCACATTTCAAAAGGCTAGAAGAAAGGATATTGGTAGTTTTTATTACAAAGAGGTGGTAAATATTTGAGGAGATAGATATGTTTACCCTGATTTAAGTATTATACAATATATGCATGTATCAAAAATCACATTACCCTGTCAATATGTATTATTTTTATGTTTTATGTATCAGTTAAAAATAAATTTGAAGAAAATAAATGATAAATAAATAAATAAATTTAATTTAAATATAAAATAATAATTCATCCCAATCAAAAAATAAAATAAAGTAAGTGGGTTTTTTTTTTTGTTTTGTTATTGTTAAAAAGAAAACAAAAAGAAGGAAAAGGCAAAGACTCCAGGGTAAAGAAGGTATGGGGACTCTTGGGTAAATGCCCACCACAGACGCAAAAGAGACTCAGTCACCCTGGTCTACTAAAGAAGTGGACACAGCACTGCTTTTGCCCTGCCCTGGCGTCCTGCCTATGTCCTTGTTTATGCTCTAACCTGCCGCTACCTGCAAAGCAGACACGGAGAGCTCCCGAATTCAGGATGAGTCCTGCCACATTAGAACTTGTATTATTAAAGCTTAGAAGGTTCTCAAAGATCACCCAATCCACACTTCTCATTTTTGGGATAACCGGAGACCAGAGAGGCAAAGTAACCACCCAAAGTCACACAGTGAGATCACAACTGAGCCAGGACGGTAGGCCCCATTCCTGTACCCTATTCCTCTGCTGATGATCCCTTGAAGGATGAATAAACATGCAGACAAAGGGAGTTCCTAAGGTGTTAAGTACTTAGACTCAATGCACCTCTCCTAGTCAGCCTGGACGCTGGCCTGTCCTCTGCCCCATTCTAAATCACATTCCCCTCTCCTCTCGGGGTGGTGCTTGGTGGAATGGGCAAGCACTGCCTCCCCATAGTCTGTGTTTTTCTTTCTGTCCCTGCATCTGTCCCTGCATCTGTCCCCACACCACAGTCAGCTGCCTGCCTATTCACCTATGTGCCTGCCTTCCTTCCTTCCTTGGGCTTCCTGCATGCTACCACCAGCTCTGTAAGGGAAGAAATGAGCAGGGCCCAGTGGTCCAGAGCATGGCCTGCAGAGCGGGATCGAGGCCACAATGGAGGCCGGGACACCTCAGGCCTCTGCTCAGTCTAATGCATGATCGTGCTTTTGGTCTTCAGGTCTTTTATTTCCCTTACAAAAGCTGCTTTGGTGTGCAGACCTTGGACTTTGGGGTTGTTTAGGTCAGATGGGGATCCTGGCTTTGCCCTCTGAGCACTTTGTGAACTTGGAACAGTTTTACAACTTTCCTGAGCCTCTGATCCTAAATTTGGAGAAAGAATCCATCCTTTAGATTTTTCTGAGAATTGCAGAGAATGTAAATTAATGACAGTAACCGACATTCATTGAACCCTCGCTCTGTTAGATACTCTTCTGAGCACTTTATAATATTCTTTCATTTTCATTCCCTCAAAACTGCAAGAGAGAGAGACTATTAAAACAATGTCCTGATCAATGCTGAGGAAACTGAGGCCCAGATGTTAAGCAGCTTAGTCAAGACCATGCAGCTACCAAATGGCAGGATCAGGGCTCAGAGGTAGGCAGTCTGATCCCAGTGCCCAAGCTCAACCCCGTGTCTCGGCCTGGAGTAGTCATGGCATTCCCAGGTGGCTCCCAGTGCCTGATGCCTTCCCCATAGGTCAGGGTGAGCACGCCAGTCCCAATTGCCTGGGCCAGGCAGGAGGAGGAGTCCCTCCATTGTGCACCATGGGATTCTGCCATGACAAATGGAGCATAAGCCCATAAATCTAGAAAGGACAATAGGAAAGGCTTCACCTGACAAGGTGGCCTGACCAGGACATTCACTCCCTGGGTGGAGCTGGGCAAGTGCACACACACAATGAAACCTCTAGCACAGAGCAAACTGGAACTTAATCCTCCCAAACATTTTAGCCAATACACTAGAGGTTTTCTTGGATCCACTAGTCTGTGGTGGCCATACTGCATGATTGCTGCTGGGGCAAATTAGCATTGCTGGTGTTTGAGGACTTACTGAGACATTTGCAAAGTCCAAGGCAAAATAAAATTAAGAGTCATTATTTACCAGGTTTTGCTAAGCACTTTACATGTATTGTATTACTTGATTCTCACTAAAACATGAGGCAGGCCCTATTATTGTCCTTGCTTTACAGTGAGGAAATTGAATCTTGAAAGATATTAAAGGCTTGGTCCAAGGCCAAGCAGCTAGTACAGAGCAGAGTTGGGATTTGAACCCAAACAGCCTGGTTCTAAAACCACTTCCTGCATACTTCAGGAGGCTCCCTGACTCATCAGAGAGCCAGCCATGACTTTGGGTCTAGTACTGTGGAGCGTCACACTTTTCAGTCTGGGTGATTGACAGCAAGGTTGTGACTTTGCAAGCATAGTGCTACGAGTTGCCCTTGGACTAGATAGAAGTAGCTGGGTGGGTGGGATGCCATCAATAACCTCTACCTCAAAGCCCTTTTTTTCCTTTTCCTGCCTCCATTGCACTAAGATGTCTGGACTGGATCATTCTTGCTTTTCCTGCGTTTTATCTGAATGCTCAGTGGAGGGCTTGGCAGTTCAAGTGAGATTTCAGTGACAGGGACCAATACAGGTAGCCAGTTCATCCCCTGTATTCACTAATCAGGAGGTTTTTGCAACCTCTCTTAGGCCCAAACTTCTCAATGATAAAATAGAGACAATAATCACACATACCCAGTGTTATTGTCAGGATATACTCTTATAATACTTAGCCTAGCACCCAGCACATAAGAATCCATTATTATCATCCTGATTTTCATTTGGCTCACTGATTAGTTCACACTTTTTCCTACTAGTGCATGCAGTGCAAATGCAAAACACCATCCAAATACAAAGATAAGTTGAATAAGCCTTGCTTTTCAGTTCAGAGAGACACAACCTCATCGTAGCACAGTACAAAATGAAGTGCTTATGACGAGACACCAGCAGCATGCAAGAAGGCCCAGAGGAAAGGGCTAATGGTTATGTCAAGAGGTTCTGGGGAAGACTTTATGTGGGAGGAAGGATATGACTTTCCAAGGAGAAAGGACAATGGGCTGGGAAACAGCATGAGCAGAGCAGAGAGTAACTAAAAGTGCACAGTTGCAGGAACAAGCTGCCTGGTGCCACTGTAAGCAGGCATGGAAGGCTGCGGCAAGAGAAGTGGATGGAGGGACAGTGGGCCCAGCATTTGAATGTGTGGATGCAGAACCTTGATTTTATTCCATAGGGAGTCCCTGATGATCCTTGAGGAAAGGAGCAACACCATCCGAACTGTAGGACGAGTTAGAGACGAAAGAGCAGAGACAGAGCAACTAGTTAAGTGACAGGTGGTGAAGTAGACCCCGACTCACTGAGAAAAGTCTCAGCAAATCTGATTCAGGAAGGCGGGGCACTGGGTTTCATAAAGGCATTGTCTAAAGGCTTCTATTGAAATGTCGAAACAAAACATCTTGCCATCGTAAGTGCTGATCTTCGATCATCCCCAAACGTAAGGAATCAGAAACTTCTTTCCCCCACTCTCCTAGGTAACTATCTTGGGAAGAGGACTTATTCACCCATTCCTCTAATTTCCTGGAAAACCCAATGATCATTGTGCACTATAATTTGCTCCTGGTCAATTCAAAGAGCAATTCCTTAAGAATTATTTTCTGTTGATGTCAAATTTTGTCCCATATTTGGTTAGTGGACTCCTTCTTAGCACCCATCACGTTTTCCCCAGGAGGGGGCACTGTTGTTACCATTGCTTAAAAACATGGCCTCTCTCCAGAGCCCTCCTTCCTGACCCGTTTCACCTCTACAGTTCCTTTGCTGGTGTCTCCATGGAACCTACCTGGAACTGGGGTCAGTGGTCTGCTAGAGTGTGAAGTAGAAATAGCAAAAAAAGGTTCTGTAGAAGTTTTGGGGTATTCAGGGCCCATCTTCTGGGCCCTCGGGAATACTGGCTGCCCAGTGGGGTGAGAGGGGAGCTGGGATCCTCTGTGGGATAGTGGTTAGAGTCACTCTGCCATGTGGACTGTTATCTGGATCAGCAAAGTGAATCTCACTTATCCTCTATGGTCAGTTTTTGTGATGGGGTAGATGCTAAACTCAAAATGGGTTTTGGAGGTGAAATATCCAGAACTACCTTATTCTTCACACTTATAAGCTACTTAAGGCCCACATCAGATGTCACATCCATTTGTATGTCCCCTCCAGACCTTAGGACTTTGCCTGCAACATGGCATTGGGGTTCAGAGAAAGAGCTTTGAAGTCAATCAACAGGGTTCCGCTCCTGGCTCTACCATTTACTATCTGACCTTGCGCACATGAGTTATCTGTTCTAGGCCTCCGTTTCCTGACAAGTTTTTGAGAATGCTAAAAGAGTGCAAAGCTCTGATAATATTGTTTGGCACACAGTAAAGTACTGGATAATTATTTTTTTATAACAACAGTAACAACAAAATCAAACTTAGAATCAGGATGAGAATTAAGATCTGTCTCCCTGTCCAGGGCTCCTCCTGCTCCATGTTGATCCACATATGGACACAAAGAAAGCTTTAAAAGTCACATGGAATGGACTGCAGGTCTCTACTGAGTTACCCTAAGGCCCCAGAAGTATCCCTTGACAAAGACAGGCACAGGTCAGAAGCACCTTTGCTCTGTTCCAGTGGGACTCCTCTTGATGCTTTGAGAATCTATTTAAATATAAATAAATAAATAAATAAATAAATAAATAAATAAATAAATAGCTGACTGCAGTAACTATTTAAGGCTAAGAAAATGGCACCAGGAGACCCAAGGAAGTGAATGCAGGTGTGGGGAGCTTGTGGACAGGCTGGAGCTGGCCAGCTGAGGTTCATGCTTATACACTCTGTGTCCCTCATACCATTTCAGAGAGTCCTGCTGAGGAAGAGGAGCAGTGGTCAGATGACTTTGTAAGTATTTGCTCTGGGGTCTGGGGTACCAAGGCCTTGTGGGAGGTCTTTCAAATGACTTATTGCTGAATTATTCACTGGTGGTCAGCTGCACCTCACAGGGAGAGGGCAGGTCTGGAAAGGCCATCTGCAGACAAGGCAGAAGTAAGCTCAGGTAGGCTGACTTGACCCAGCACTCACTACATGTCAGGCTAAGAACTTTACCTCATTGAATGCTCACCTCAGCTCTAACGAGGTTTTCAGTGCTGTCACCAACACAACCAGGATAGATGTTAACGTTTTTAAGTATTTCCCTATTAGCTGGTAAATGCCTCTACCCTAAATTCCCTAGTGTTCCATCACCTCCTGACCCCTGTCCTGGAGCCCGAACACACTAACAACTAAAGACTTAATGCCTCCAGCAAAGTGCCTCCAGGACCAACTATGGAAAGTTTCAGTAACTTGCAGTTCCAAACTCAAACCCAGGCCCTCAGAGCTCACAACCAGACTCTTAACCGGTGAGGTGGCTACTGTGACCAGGAGGACATTATCAGAACTCTGGCAATCACAGAGTAAGAGAGAAGGACCAGGCCATGAAGACACTGGCAGGTGATGTGCCAGAATGAACTGTGGACCTCCCTAGGGTATTGCCACAATCACAAGAGCCCCTGCAGTCATGTATCTCTTAAGGTGGAATCTTGTGGGGACAAGATGTCCTAAAAACTTCCTCACAAAAATTATTCCTCGTGTACATGAAATCCATCAAGAATTCCACCCTGATCCAATCTGAGTTTCAGATATGAAGGGAATCCAAGAAGGCTCCACACACCTATGCACCCACTTCCCAGAGAAGAAAACTGAAGCCAAAAGAATTAAAATGACCTTCTCAATGTCACTCAGTAGCCAGTGGAATGAGAATCCAAGATGCAGATCTCCACTTAGGCACCAGAATCAAGGCTAAGCCCAGTTCTGGGCTGTGTATACCACCTGGAGCTTAGACAGCCTGAGGATACAACAGTTCCTCCTTTTTCAACCACAGAAAAAAAATAAAAATGAGGGGAAGAGGTGATTTCCCTGCCAGCCACTTGGGTTTGGAGTCCCTCCCGGAGCTCCACAGCTGCCGAGTCCCAGAAGTGCTGCAGCTGCGCCCCCTCCTGGCTGCATCACAGGGCCACATCTACAGTAAAGGAAAGAAGCCCAGTGGTCCACATCCAGAGGAGCGAGAAAATGGAATGACAAGAGCACACAGTGGGGGCACAGAAAACACCAAGTAAAATCAGCCTGGAGGGCTGGGGATATGGCTCAGTTGGCAGAGTGCTTGCCTGTCAAGCACAAAGCCCTGGGTTCAGTCCCCAGCACTGCAAAAAAAAAAAAAAAAAAAAAAATCAGCCTGGAGAGGAGGAACTGACTTGCCCCCAAGTCAAACAACCAAAATTAAGATACCAGCTGTAACAAAAATTGAGTAAACATTCACTCACCATTAGTTTTAGTTTAGTGGTCCGCCATTGCACATAGGATAAAATCCAGGCTTGTTCCTAAAGACTCCAAGTCTGCCTGAGGCATTCCTGTTATAAAATTGCAAGTGAAAGGAGACAGGCCAAAAAAGCAAGTTCCCCATCCATTCATTGGAAAGAAAGCCACATGTGGATCATACATGGTGACAGGCAGTAGGGAGGACAGTGGACGCAGAGGTCGGAAGACCTCTTATGTCCTGAATAAGACATTCCCTCCATATTAATGTATGCGTGAATGATACCTAGATAAGCTGTCTCTGGAAAACATTCACAACAAGCTATTCAGTGTGTCTAGGGAGAGAAGAGCCTGGAAAGACTTTACCTTCACTGTTTGAGCATCAGACCATGCTAGTGTATTTTAATGTGGATTTAAAATTTGTATTTTAAAAAAAATGAAAAGAAAGAGATTGGACTCTGAATGTATTTCAAGTTTAGACTCCCCTCTGCCCTAACTTACCAGCCCTGCTTCAAACAAAACAACCCACATCCCCTCAAAGACATCTGTGTTGTTTTCTGGGGCATTCCCTCACCTTCTCCTATTTCACCCACTTTTTCCTCAGCATCCATGATAAATAAAACCTATTGGTTATTCTATATATCAATTGGGTCCTTTTTCTGTCTTTTAAAAAATGTCTTTTATCTTCTGTTGTCAGTTTATAAACATAGTCTCAGTCACCCTTGGGGGTAAATAGCATGCTGCAGGGGCCAAGGTAACAAACTCTGGAGGGAGGAAGGTTTGGCTCAGACCCCACCTTTGCCTCTTGCTAGCTGGCCTTGCAAAGTCAGCCTCTCCCGGGCTTGGCTTCCCCATCACTACTTGGGGAACCACTTGACCGGCTAAGGTAGGAATTGTGCTGGTGACTATGGGACACAGGTAGGTGCACTGAGCGTGGTGTCTACATTTGCAGGACAGCGACTATGAAAATCCAGATGAACACTCAGACTCAGAGATGTACGTGATGCCTGCAGAGGAGAATGGGGATGATAGCTATGAGCCACCTCCAGTGGAGCAAGAAACGAGGACCATCCATCCTGCCCTGCCCTTCACCAGGGGCGAGTATGTAGGTGAGGTCACCCCCCTTCCCCATGTGCACACGTGCGTGCGTGCACACACACACACACACACACACACACACACACACACTCCAACGCCAGGTGCTCTGAGTGCCAGGTCCACAGGGAGGGAGGTGGACAAACCAGCTGCTGCCCAAGGGCCCTTTACCCTGTCTACCCTTGGGGCTCACTCCTCCAAGCAGGAAATCTGAGTGCTCACAGATGCAGTCCAAGTGGTAATTTTCCCATTCCAAGTGAAAGGGTATCTGTCCTAAATCAGGAATACTGAAAACAACCAAAAACGAATTAATTAATTAATTAAGCACACTCTGATGTTGCCCCCTCCTGCCCCTCTCTGTCCCTGAGATTAGTACCTGCTTCTCTTAGGGCTTCCTGCACACAAGGTTCTGGAATATTGCTTAAGAAGCCCATATAGAACTACAATGACCTTCAAGGATCCCAGTGTCTTCTAAACACCTCCTACCCCCACCCCAGTAGTCGCTGCCCACTGCCCACATGGAGTCTAGACTTTTACCCTGGGCAGCGGAGTAGGGGAAGCCTACCAGGCCTGGAATTAGCCTCACAGGTCAAATGGACACAGCTTAGGTCTGACCTTGAGGGCCAAATATTCCTTTTATTGTCCATCCAGAAAACATTTATGTTCCAGTCTTAGCAGGAGACTGAGTTCACCAAAGTGAGGCCAGCCTCACAAAGTGTGTCCTTGACAGTGGCAGTGCTCCCACTTGTACCAAGTGTTCCCTCAGGGAAAGGGCTCCTGTCCTTTCTCATTGTTGTTAACTGCTTACAGACTACAGCTGCTCCTGGCTTTGTTTCACGATTAGTCCATTGAGCACCTACTATGTGCCAGAACTCTGCTAAGCACTCAGCATTCAGCAGAGACTGGACAACATACTCCCCAGACTTTTTATACTTCCCAGTTTAGTGCTTTGCAGTTGTGACCTAATTAAACCTCTCCAAACCTTGAGAAAGAGGAATTCATCTCTGCTTTAAAAAGGAAGGAGTTGGAACCAGCCTGTCATCCCAGCAACTCAGGAGGCTGAGGCAGGAGGATGGCAAGTTCAAGTTAGGAATAGCCCTGTTTCAATATTAAAAGGGCTAAGGATGCAGCTCAGGGGTAGACTGTCCCTGGGCTCCATTTCTAATCTGGGGTGCTGGTAGGGGAGGAGGAAGGAGGAATGGCTTGGAAGGATGAACTAACTGGGCTGAGGTTCTACGTGAACTTGGCCTCTCAGTGTTCAAGGTTCATGTGCTCCCCACCGTGCTCCAGACACTGCCCACTGGATTTGGTAAATGATCTTGTTCAGTCTTTGTAATAGCCCTGAAAGGGAGGAGTTTTGATAGGCACATTTTGCAGACCAGGAAACCATAATTCAAGGTGGCTAGGGGGTTCATTCAAGGGCATGGGCTTCTAAGCCTGTCTTCTACACTTTGCTACCTTGGGTGGACTTGGATATTGCATTAAGAAATTTGAGTTCTTAATAGGCACAGCAGAGTGGATGCCCAAGTACCCAAGCACAGTAAATGTGAAGTTAACCACATGCCTTCAACAGGAAGAAGCAAGGGCTGAGGGCAGGAGCAGGCATGGGGGAAGGGCATAGAGTGGGGGGCACTTTGCAAGGGCAGCTGCACCAAGCTCAGGGGACTGTAAAAGGAGGAAGCAGCAGGAAGCCAGTGATGCAGGGTGGGCCACCGTAAGCAACTGTGCTGTCCCCAAGATAGGAAATGCACCAGGTTGTTCCTGTGCTGAGAGTTTCCTAAAATGTATCAGTCCAAATCAAAACTTGGCTCACAGCATTGGCTGGGTAGACTCGTGGTTCCTGAGCCCTTGTAACTGGCACGGTAATGTTAGCTCTGTTGATTAGGCAGGTGCACCCCATCCGCTACTTTCATTGCCGTCTTTCTCATTCCTACGATAACTCTCTGAAGTGGGTATCATGATCTTCTGTTTTAAAATGAGGAAGTGAGGCCCAGAGAGGTTGAATAACCAGCCCAACAGTGGTGGGTGGTGAGTGGCAGAGATGAGGGCAGAACCCAGACCCAATCATCTTCAGAGCTGGAACCTTAACCTGCTGAGAAAAGATGGCCCTGGAGCAAGGGAGCCATGAGGGTTCTCTATGAATTGAGGGAAGTCACTGAGGGAAGGAACACATGAGTGAGTGGACCCACATGAGTGGTGGCCACTCTGGGTGTACCTTAGAATAACCTGGGGAACTTTTTAAAAGAAGTTCAGACATAATAGGTCTGGGGTGGGGCCTAGGCCTCAGCATTTTTTAAGCTCCCCAGTGGGTTCTGATACTTAAACAGGATTGAGAATTACACCCTCTTACTCACACACACCCTCCCTGTTCGGCTTCAGTCCACTGTGCTTGACAGTCTTGGTGGCTCTCCTGGGCCTGTGGGCTTCCATTGCTCCCCAGGGAGGATGTTTTCCATGAGGATGTTCTTCTGGGGTTTATCGTGCAAGTCACAGACAGCTGGAACTGTTTGCTTTCGCATTTCAGTTTGCTCCTATAAGGGCTGCCCCATTGATCATTGTTAGCTACATAGATGCCAGTTGCTACATATTTTCTAGATTTTCATGGCGTCCATCCAAGGAATGACCCAGAACCTCTTTTGTATTGTGTTTTGTTTTTTGTTTGTTTGTTTGTTTGTTCAAGACAATCGGTCGAGCCAGAGGCAGTCTCCACCCTTCAGCAAGACACTGCCCAGTAAGCCCAGCTGGCCTTCAGCAAAAGCAAGACTGGTCTCCACTCTGCCGGCCCCAACCTCTCTGCAGAAGCCTCAGATCCCACCCAAACCTAGAGACCTCCTTGAGGATGAGGTACAGTAAATCTGCCCAGAATCTCCCCAGGATACAGCAGGGAAGAGAAGTGGCCAGGACAGCCTGGTCTGTGGTGGTTTTCTCTAATAATCTCACGTAGGATCTCACGTTAAGGCTCTTGATTTTCTGGAGATGTATCGTACCATGCCCTTCCTGTTGACCCTCTTTTCCTTTGCCTTGGTTTCCTGTGAATTTTCTCCTTCTTCCATAAGATATTCTTTCCCTATCTTTATTCTCTTTTTCTCTGCCCTGTCCCTGACTTGCTTTCTTTCCTCCACCCTCTTTTCTCTCTGTGCTTCCACTTTCCTCTTCCCAGATGCAGAGGGATAACATGGGACATATTATGGAGACTCCCACACTAGAGTCATATTATAGGGACTCCAGTGTAGGGAGACTCTGCACAACCTACAGAGGGGCTGACCCCCACTCCCCTTTGATAGCTCTTGCCTCTCCCTCCCCTTTCCCAACCACCCCAGGTATCCAGAGTCCCCCTTGGGGTTATCTCATCAATCTCCCCTCTGTCAGCACCTTTTTTGAGTCTTACTCCCTGTGGAATTGCTGCCTTTGAAAATAAATAAATGAAATCATCCAGACCAGTGTAGTAATGGCTTCTAATGCCATGACTGGGTCGTGACTCCCAGAGGCACTTGCATTTTCCATAAGGATAAAGACAAGCCCTCAGGAATAGCCATTAAGACAGCCCTACAAGTGTGCCAGTCTGAGAAGCAAAAAACCTTAGAGGCAGCTCTTCACCATCCCCAGACACAATTTTATCACCACTTCTCTAGGAAACAACTTGTTTCTAAACACCCTGACGATACAAGCTCTGGCTTGTGTACTTGATGAAATGACCTTCATTTCCACCTGGATGTGACTTGTAGCCCAGAAGAGATAGACAACAGAAAGTGTGAAATCAAAATAGAGGCAGCATGTAGTCCCAAATTCCTGCCTTGACCCTTCCTGCTGTACGACTCTGGACAAGTCAGATGACCACTCTGAGTCTGGTTATTTCGAAGATTCATAAGAGGCATAGACACAGTACTAAATACAGAACTTGACACAGAGAAGACTTTAATATGTGCTGGATTCCTTTCTACCATATTCTAGATTCTTTATAAAATTCAGTTCTCTAGTTTCTCCTGAAGAACAAAGACTTGGTGGTAGCCAGCAGTGGCCTCAGAACCACTGGGCCTCCTGGTAACCTTCTAGCTCAGCTGCGAATCCCTGCCCCCTTTCCCATTTGCCAAAGTCCCCACTGCTCCTACAGCGCATGGGCACACGCCCCCCACACACATGCTTCCCATCCCTGTCCGTGCCTGCCCCTGTGCTTTCCATCTATGATCCTTGCTCTAGGGACAATGGAAAACAGAAAGTCAGCAGACTTGTGGGGGAGAAAGTGTGGTTGTCAGTCCTCTGTCTGTTGGTCTGAGAGGTGATGCTAGCCTTTCCAGTGGGAATAGGGTGGCAGGGTGGAGCTCAGCAGGGCAGAAGAAGGGGAGACCAGCTGTTGGAGTCTCACTGTGAATAACGGTAGCATTTGGCAATGCATATGAAGGTGTGAATTCAGACCCAGGATGCAAATGGATACTGAGGACCATGTGAGACTCTCCATCTCTGAATAACTGAGAGTGGAGCCCTGAGAGGAGAGAAGAGAGGAGGAAGGAGCATTTTGGGATGGGAAGATAGAGAGTCAAGATAAGAAAAAGGTGGGGGAGGGCAGAGAGCAGAGGCCAATGAAAGGAATAAAGGCATAGCTCAGTGGCAGAGTGCTTGCCTAGTGTGCACAAGGCCCTGAGTTCAGTCTCCAGCATTGCAAATAAAGTAGCTTATGATTTCGATGTGGCTAGTAAGGTCTACCTAGCCCTGCCCGAGGTTCAGAGAAGGTGGGGAGGAGGGGTGGCCGAACTACTAGATGGGAAGAGAAGAAGTCAAGTACAAGCACATCTGAAAACATTGATTTCAGAGGAAGGGGCATCTCTGCTGTCACGATGAGAGTGCCAACACCTAAAGAGAGCTGTCTCAGCTGGTTGCTGAGATGTTATATGTTATCTCAGTAAAGCCTCATCACCACCCTGTGCAGTGTGTGCTGTTACCATCTTCATTTTACTGATGAGGAACCATGGTGCAAGGGGTTGAGAATTTTTATCCAAGTTTATAGACGTAGATGGTAGAGCTGGCATTTGAATCCAGATAGTGAGATGCTGGAGCTGGGGTGTTGAACAGCTACCCGGTACATGCTCTACAGCATCCACCGAGGACAGACTGGCCCTCGTTCAACACAGATGTGCCAAGCACTGTGTGGGTTCCAGAGCTTCAGTGATGCCCAAAACAGACCAAGTGCCTGTCTTTACAGGGCTTCATACTTGTGGTCTTTGACCCTTGGACTTCCCTCAAGTCCCTCATCTTTAAAATCAGGATAAATATACCTAACTTGGTAGATATTGCTGTAAAAATCACTAAAATAATGTTAGTAAAGCTATGAAAAGCCCACAAAGAATCTTGTATGAGCATGTAATAGCTAATTAGAACAATCTTTGATAAATAAACAGGGTCCGGGGCAATGGCAATGTGAAAATAGGATGAATTTATGGCACTTCCCATTCTCCAGTCTCTAGTGTGGGGGAAGACAGACAGGAAAAATGGTATTTTAATGGCGAAACATCTGAACATTGTAGTTGATCTAAGACAATTTACTTATATTTTTGAATCATGCTATTATAATAAATAAAACATTGCTAATAAACATAGGTCACAAAAAGAAAACAATCAATGGGCTGGGGATTTATCTCAGTGGTAGAGTATTTACCTAGCATGTGCAAAGCCCTGGGTTCAATCCCTAGTACCAGGGGAGAAAAAGAACAATCACTGGTATCAATACAACCAAGCAGTTGTGATTTGTTCATGGGATAATGGGGTTTATATTTAAACAGTTCAGCAATGCCAGGGTGACCTTCTTAGGATATAAATTGCAATGGTTCTTGATCATTTACTTATTTTGTCAGGTAATAATCTTAAAGCATTTAATGGCAATTCTGAAAATACATATTATGATTCCCTGACTGTAAACTCTGTAAAAGGCAAAGCCAAGCCGGCAAATAGAACTTGTTGGAATTAAAGCATTTTTTTTTCTTTATTGCTCTTTTGGAATAAAAATGTCTTGATTCCAGAAATATCATTATTCTAAATAGCTCAAATTCTAGACATTACAGATAAAACAGCTTCTACTGTAATCAAGTACTGCAGACAAAACAAGTATAAATTGAGAATTCAGAGGAAAGAATCAATTCTAAAGCATGAAGTCAGGCGAGGAAGCTTTGGGTAGGGTGCTGTGCTTCTGGCTTCCCTATAACCATCAGGTATTGCTGCCAGGTACCAATGCCAATGTTCTGTGTTCGGATATAAGAAACTTGAGGGTTTTGTTGACTACAGGCTTAAGAGTAAGGACATGTTTCCTGGGGATTCAGCCTCTTCTGTCACAGGAACTAGTCACTTCAAGAAAAACTAGACTCTGGCAATGTCACCCAAATTGCCAGCTAATCTAGAGAGGTGGACCCACCGGGCCAAAAGGGTCCTGCAAAGATACTGTAGCCTCTCAATTTCCCCACTATTCAATGCTGCTAAATCAGCTTATCTCAGCCTTGGCTCTTAGACTAGCCAATTTCAATTTAATTCAATGAGCCTCCTGACCGTGCAGGTACTAGGAATACAAACACAGCTAAGAGAACCTGTTCTTTAAGAGTTCACAGTCTGACACGGTGAGTCCAGCAACAGAGCAGAGATACAAGAGCTCCCCTCTGATTGGCAGATCTAAAAGACTTCTACTGTTTCAGGAAAGTACACCCCTCCCCCAGACCTGGTCATACGACTAGACGGGAGCCCAGCACAATTTCCTCCCAGGACTGTCCAACTCCAAAGCCTCACTCCCTCAGCCAAATCGTCTCTAAAGATGACTGTAGAGGTGATGTGTGAATAGAACTACCTGAGACCTTTTGGCCAGGTTTGGAAGTGAAGAAAGAGATGAGAAATAGCAATCAAATGGGGAAAAAAGGATAAAAATATAACAGAAAGAGAAGGAGGAAGACACAAGGTACTACCATGTCATGGATCAGAGTATGGGTCCTGAATTCTTGCACAGGCTGGGTTCAAATCCCTGATGGACCACTTTTTAACTTTTTTTTTTTTAGGCCTTGAACAGGCTACCTCATTATTCTATGCCTCAATTTCTTCATCTTGAAATGGAGTCAATGACGGTACTTACCTTATTGGGTGTTAGAAAGATTAAATGAGACAATATGTGCAAAATACTTAGAAAAGCACCTGGCAATAAATATTTGTTTTTTGTTTCTCTTAGTACCATCCTTGATTACCCACCAGGACAGATTGTACAAACCACTTTTAAGATCTTATTACCTCATTTTTATCTTATCAGTATAAAGTAATTCCCTCCCTACATCTATGGTCAATTGATTATTGACAAGGTGCCAAGACAATTCAATGGAGAAAGTGACAAACAAATAGTGCTTGAAAAACTATATAACCACGTTCAAAAAAATGAAGTGGTATTAGACATTATCTAATACCATATATAAAATTAAGTAAAGATGGGTCATTAACCTAAATGTAAGAGCTAAAACTATGAAATTCTTAGAAGAAGGCCTAGGAAAAAAATCTTTATGGCCTTGGGTTTGGCTATGGTCTTTTAGATATGACACCAAAAAAGCACAAGCAACAAAAGAAAAAAATAGATAAAATGGACTTTACAATTTAAAACTTCATGCCACAAATGATACCATCAAGAAAACAAGAAAACAATTTACAGAATAGGAGAAAAATTTTGCAAATCTTATATCTGATAAAGGACTTGTATGTAGAACATATAAGGAACTCTTCTAAACTCAACAATAAAAAGATAACCCAACTAAAACTGGGCAGGGATTTGAATAAACATTTCTCCAAAGATACAAATGAGCATGTGAAAAGATGCTCACCATCACTGGTCACCAAAGAAATGCAAATCAAAACTACAAGAGACACTACTTCACACCCTTGAGGATGCCTATACTCAAAAAGACACACAATAACAAGTATTGGCAAATATATGGAGAAATTAGAACCATCACACAAAGCTGGTGGGAGTGGAACATGGGGCAGCCACTTTGGAAAACATTTGGCAGTCCCTCACACTGTCAAACACAGAGCTACCATGTGACCCAGTAATTTCACTCCTAGGAGGTGAATTCCTAAGAGAAATGAATGTCTGCCCAAAAATGTGTACACAAATGTGTATAGCAGCAGTACTCATAACAACCCCAAAGTATAAACAACCAAATGCCCATTAACTGATAAACAAAATATGGTATATCCATATAATAGAATATTATTTGTCCATAAAAAGGAATGATATAATAATACACGAAAAAATCTTGAAAACATTGCGTAAGTAAAAGAAGTCACAAAAGACTACACAATGTATGCTTTCCTTTATATGCAGTGTTCAGAATGAGTAAATCTGTACCATCAGAAACTAGACTTGTGGCCGGGTATGGTGGTGCATGCCTGTAATCCCAGCAGTTTGGGTGGCTGAGGCAGGAGGATCACGAGTTCAAAGCCAGCCTCAGTAAAAGTGAGTGCTAAGCAACTCAGTGAGACCCTGTCTCTAAATAAAATGCAAAATAGGGCTGGGGATGTGTCTCAGTGATCAAGTGCCCCTGAGTTGAATCCCCAGTACCCCTCACCCCAAAAAAGAAAGTAGACTTGAGGTTGTCGAGGTCAGGGGAGTGGGTGACTGGGGGAGGTTTTTTAGAGAGTGATAGAAATGTTCTAAAATTAGATGGTGGTGATGATGGCACAACTCTGTGAACACAACCAACCCTTCACATCCAGACTCAACCCGCTGTGGAGAGAGAATAATTTTTACAAAATTGTGCCTGTGTTGAACACGTATGAAACTTTTTTTTCTTGTCATTATTCCCTGACAACTATTTACACAGCATTATATCACATTAGGTATTTTAAGTAATATAGAGATTTTTAAAAATCTATAAGAGGATATGCATTGATTATATGTAAACACTATCTGTTTTATATAGGGAATTTTGGTATCCATGGAGGGAGAGGGCTCTGGAATTAATCCCTGCAGATACCAAGGGATGGCCATATATCAAAGTGCACTAAGTAGCCAACTTTACATAGTGCAGTCTTATGTCATGTGAATTATAAATAAAGTTTTGTTTTAAAAATTCCTCCTTCCCTCCCATACAGTCAACTATAGTCAACTATGACTATACAGATTCGTCTCATTAATTTCTACATTTCTTTTAGGCTGATTATGTGGTCCCTGTGGAAGACAATGATGAAAACTATATTCATCCAACAGAAGGCAGATCACCTCCATCTGAAAAAGGTAAGAGCTTGCAGTTTCCAGCACCTGACAACTTCTAGAAGTCCTTCAGGACACTCAGGACTCTTCAGTAGCAAGCACTAAGGGCTCAGACATGGCAATGCCCGGCTCAGACATGGCAATGCATGTGCCTTCTTTGGCTGGTGGAGCAGAGAGATCAGTGAGCAACTCATCTGTGGGGTCTTCCCCCTCCTCCTTCTTTCCACTTTCCTCTCCCACGATTTAGTATTTCCATCCCACGTTCCAAAAGCACTGGGTTGTTACTTCAGCTGCCCTTGTGCAGAATGAATTTTTCTTAAAATCAAGTGGAGTCACAAGGCACCATGTTGTCTCATAAATAGTGCACTGGGAACAACTTCTATGGAGGACTGATGGGGAGAAAGAGTGAACTGTGTTCTGCACCCCGATTCTTGAAAGGTACTCTTATCTCAGGCCTATGAGAAACATTTCATTTATAAATCCTTCACAGTGTAACAGATGCCCTCACAAACAAGTTACCGAAAAAAAGCCAGTGCCATACTCTCAGGTTGGGCAGCAAAACAGGGCACGTTTATTCTGAATTAGTCTCTTTGGAGAATATAATCCCATGCAATTGCCTCTTCGGGTAACGCTACTCATCTAATAAGCAAGGTAGTGATACTCAGTTTTCACTATAACAACCCTTTCCTGTACTCCTTAGGTGGAACACACTTCTAATACAAAACTAAAACAAAACCCATTCATCTCCTAGAACTTTGGTTTGGCCAATGATATTCCCTGTATTCATTTTAACAAAATTCCTATCATAAAATAATATGATCTATCCTTTAATCATTAATATATTCATTCCAGAGATTTCTTCTGAGGTGGTTTCTTTGAATGGTTTGTGTGTTTAATAAGGGTGTCTCTTATTCTTTGTAAATTCTGTGATCTGATTCATTAGGACTCATTAGTTTTCCCTATGTGGTAATTTTCCCCAGAGGAATGTATCTGTCATCATTATCTCTATATATTTTTGTGTGTTTAAGCTCCTATGGTGAATAGATCAACCAAGCCGAATAGCTCCTCCAAGCTGGCCTCTCTTCCAGCAACAGCTTCAGGTACGGTATCAAATGATTTGGTTTGGTTTTGAATTTTTCCAAATGAGATCTATAGCTCAGATCCAACGTGAAGAAATTATCACTCATATTTCCAAATTTCTTAGTAGATAGGAACAGAAGGTCTATCCTCATCCACTGCCTGGTGGTCCCTGTGTGGAAAGGACCCCCACCCCAGGCCCTTTGGCCTCTGCTAGACAAGTCCTGGTCTTCATTCCACTCAGCCACGGAGCACTTGGCTGGCTCCTCTCCTGTCCCAGCCCCTGATTGAGGATTTCCCCAGGGTTCAGCCTCAGCTCCTCACTGTGGTAGTTAAAAGCAGGGGGTTCAAGTCAAAGCGACCCGGGTTGGAATCCTGGCACTCTCGGTTGCCAGTTGTACCATCTTGGGCTTGTGCTGCCACCCCCAGCATCAGAGTTTGTCATCTCTAAGTGGAGACGACAACCCGACCCTTGACAGGAGCATTCTAAAACTGTGACAGGGACTCTCAATGCAGTGCCTGGCACACAGCTGGTGCTCAGGAAGGAAGGACCTTTCACATCTTCAGGTTCGCCCACTCTTCTGGCATTGCTTCTTCTGTCTATACGGGTAACTCCCTGGTGTCCAACCCCAGCCTGACTTGCCTTCTGAAGGTCATGGCGTCCCAGCGCTGCAAGCTCAGTATCACCATCACTGAGCTCGAAGCTCATCATTGGGCTCGGCTCCCGGCATCCTGGTTCCTACAGGCTACACATTTCAGAGTTCCTGAGTTCTTTCCAGAGCCAGCTGTCTCTTCCTCCCAGATGTGCTCTTCATTTTAGCAGCCATCACCCTAGGCGGGGCTTTCTTCACTTTATCACCTCTTACCTTCTGTTCTGCCGCAGTCCCTGAGCCACACCCCTGCTTCTCGGCTCTCTCCTCAGCAATGAGAACCAGCTTCTGAACTCCTCCAGATGTTGTCAGCTCATCCCATTATGTCACCCCTACCCGAACCATGGACGTCCAGAAGTTCCTGGTTGTCTCCTGTAGGTTTTGGCAGCCCTGAAACCTGTAGATACTGAGTGGTACTCATAACCCCCAAGGCCAGAGATACTGAGTGACACCTGCAGCCCCTGTACCCTGTTACCAAGAGAGAGGTGTGGGACTCCCACTCATGCACTCCCAGGGTGGTGCTCTCTGTCCCTTTCCCTCCCTCCCTTTCTCTCTCTCTGTCTCTCTGTCTCTCTGTCTTTGTCTCTCTCTCTCCCTCTCCCCTCTCCTACACACACACACACACACACACACACACACCCTGTCCCAGAGTTGAACTCAAGGGATTGGAAGTTAGGCTCTGCTTCCATTGATAGGATCCTTGAGAGAAAGTGAAGGGAAAAATCATCTCTTAGACTCTTTCCTTGTGAAATTGTTCACCTTTCTCACAAGTTCTAGTTCTACTTACCCTCTCCCTCGGAACCCACAGCCTCTTTGTATTTGGGGATGGGAAGTCAGCGTCAGAGCCCTGTATGTCAGAGCTCATCGTATGTTCTGGGAGCAAGGTCAGTTCACCACTGCCCCCCCCACACCCTGTCCCATAATGTCATGGTGAGGCTACTATAGTCCCAGCTGAATGGAGACCCGAGTCACTGAGTCAGGATGAGAGCTGCTACCACCGGGACAGGAAAACTAGCTGAAACAAGTGAATGAAGACCTAAATCCTCTTCAGAAAACCAGTTTATTAATCTCAGTTCTGCTCCCTTATAAGGACTTTTCCCTAAAACACAACCTGTACTCTGATCAGCCTGTATTTCACGGATTCTGCTTTTTGGTCTTGATGTAGGTTTTTAGGTTTAAGGCACCGAATCTTGTTCATTTTCAAGACCCAGTGCGAGGCCTCCAGCTCTGGGTTTCTGTGGCGCTCAGAGAGCTCTCCTTTACCAAAGGTCTCCCCACGTACCCTTGGCCCTCACCTCTTCCCTGATCACTCCGTGTCTCAGTGCAATCTCCCAAGTATACTGCAGACTCCTGCGGGCTCCTCGAAGACCTTGCCACCGATGGCATTTGTCCAGGAGGCCTTTCCTGACCCCACATGGGGGGATCCCAGGCTGTGCTCTCCTGGGGTGCCCCGTATGCGCCTTTATCCCGTGACCCCTGGTGAGATTCTTATCTTTCCTCTTAGACTATCACTTCCACGTCCCAGCTGGCTCAGGACCTAATTCAAAGGAGGCACCAGAGTAGTTACGTGTGTCAGTTGGTTAAAAGGGTGAATCCCTAAACACTGGCTGTATTTGAAGAATCACATGGCACCGTCAGAGGGCCTTAAGCCTTTGGATTTATCACTCACAAGTTTGATATGAACCCAGTAGAGCTGTATTTTAATACCAGAGGCATCAGATGAAGAAACCAAACCTAAACAAGAAAATAATGTCCTGGTTATGGGATTGTTACATGCAGATGGGCGGGAAGACGCAGGCCCGAGGCAGTGAGGTGACATTTACCACATTGGTAAATGTCACTTTTGGCTCTGTGATAACCAGTAAGGTGCTTGCTGAGGAAGGCATAGAAAATTAGGCGTGTCGATAGGCTCTGCCCTCCCGTTGGCGTTGCCTCCTGAGAAGCGCAGAGACATGGACTCAGCCCAGACTCCAGGCCAGAGAGTTCCGATCCTGGCTCTGCCATTTACTAGGACCTTGTGCAAGTGAAGTAATCTCTGTGTCTTAATTTCTTACGCTGAAAAACGGGGGAATGGCACCTATGCCTAGGATACTGTGAATATTAAAGAGGTCAATACATAAGGATGGCACCATAAAATGAAGGGTCCCTGTTGTTATTACAGTCACTGTGCAGGACTCCTTGTTTAACCTGCCTTGGTTCGGGACCCTTCTGGTGGAGCATCCTGTGTACCTCTCCAGGAACAATGCTGTTTCTTCCTTTGGATATAATGTTAAACCCTAAATCAGGGCTTCCCGGCCTTGTCACTATTAACATTTGGGTCAGACAATTCTTTGTTGTGTGACTGCACTCGGAGGATGTTTGGCAGCCGCCCTGGCCTCTTCCCACTAGAAGCCAGAAACATCTACTGCATTTCCACATTTTTCCTTGAAGCATCCTGACCAAGAATTCAGCTCTCCCAGAAAGCAAGGGTCCTAGAAGTAAGGAGAAGATATCAAGTGAGCTGGGTCTGGTTCAGTTCCAGAGCAGCAGGAAAACCCTGATCCATGAGATAGTCAGTTTCTATCTTCCCTGGGCATCCAGAAAATTACCCCCACCCCATTTCCTTCATCTTTCCCCTCCTAAGGGAGAAGCATCAAGTGAATCTGACTTGCTAAATCACACCCTGTGAAGGGGTTGGCTGGAGAGCAAAGTGCCTGCCAAGGTTTAGGCTCGAATGGCCTTGGTTTAAACCCCAGCCCTGCCACCCACTCTCTCTGAGCCTCTGTTTGCTATACGTGATGTGACATGAGACTTGGAGGTGACACATTCACAGTACCTGTTACTCGCCGGCACCCTAGAGATACTGTGATGTTGATCACAAGACACTAAAACAAAATCAATAATAATCATGTTTATCAAGATCCTTCATGAGCTATCATTTACGTATCATAAAACTCACCCATCTTACGTATATAACTCAATGATTTTTGCAAACCATTACATTTATAGTAATACATTATGTAACTAACAACATAGTTCAGTTTTAGAAATTTTCCATGCCCACCCCACCCCAAAAGATCCCTTATATCCATTTATAGTCACTTACTGCTGTTCCTGCCCCCAGCTCCAGGCAACCACTGGTCTGCTTTCTGTTGCTATAGATTTGCTTTTTCTAGACATTTTGTATAGATAGAATCACACAATATGTAGTCTTTTGCATTGAGCTCCTTTACCTTACCATAATGTTTTTGACCCTCAGAAACTTTTAATCTCTTCCCAGTGTATTACTTCATATTTGGTCAATTCTTTAAAATTCGAAGTTCCCCTATTATCTTACCACAATAACTCTGAGTTAGATAAGGTAGATAGTGGTGCCCCCATTTCAGAGAAGGCATCACTGAGGCATGGTGACTTGCAAGAGGCACCGAGCCTGTTTAGTGACAAGGAAATAACTGGAACCCTGTCTTCCTGATTCAAGACCACTGGTTTTCTGCCAGCACTTGTCCTCCACCACAGAGAAGAGCCAGGGGCCCTCCTTCTCCTCTGGTCACCAGAAGTTATTTACGGAGAGGTGAAGGAAAGGGAAGACGTTGGCAGGGTGTTTAGAGATAGGAGGGAAAGGGAAGCACAGTAGAAAAGCCAGGCAGTGAGTCTAACAAAGATAATTTACCAAGCCTGAATAAGTCCTTGGCATTTAAGTAGCCGGAAACCCCCGGAAGGAAATTCTGACTTAGACCTTCTTTTTACTTCCTTATTTTTTGGACAAGAATTTTTTTTTCTCTTCTCTGAAACCTTCTATTAAAATCTATGAGGAGCCCAGGGATATTGGAGCAGTGTCAATCTTGAGTATTCGATTGTATACACTAGTTAACTAAACCCAGCTGGACTCATACTACATAATGAGATGTCATTTCAGTTTATTGTCACATGAAATGTAAAATTATCAGTGTAGTCTTTTTTTCCAAATAGCTTTTAAAAATCACATCCAAGTCAGGCAACCTGTAAGTAGGAGTGACACTGGAGGCGGCATTGCTTCATGGGGTCCTGGGGAAGGCTGCCCTTTGGAATCAAAACTATCCACTTTTTGCCATTGCTGTTCTTGTGTTTGGGAAGTTAGTCCTGTGCACAAACTGTGCATAGAAAAAGAGGAGCTGGGCTCTGGGCAGAAACCTGAGGGTCTCTCTCTAGTAAAGTCCATGAGAATAAACCAGGAGATCTCTTTTGAAATACTTTTTTTTTTTTTTTTTTTTTTTTGCAGTACTGGGGTTTGAACTCAGGGCCTTGTGCTTGCAAGGCAAGCACTCTACCAGCTGAGCTATCTCCCCAGTCCTTGAAATACTTTTTGAGGCCTTTTTCTCTTGTTAGTGTTCAGATGAGATGACCTGAGACTTACTGTCTTGCCTGTGAAGAAGGCAGAGGCCTCTGTCCACTCCTTCAAGACCCACACCCAGTGCTATTATGTGCTCTTATTATTGTCTCAGTGTTATTTCCGTGCTATCTTGCAAACTAAAATAATACATACTAAGGGAAGCAGGTCCAGTTCATGTTTACAAGTATCTCCTCTAAGTCCCTTGGGAATTGTGGACTTATCAATATAGTAGATTATTTTTTTGTTTTTCTTGAGATCAGGGATTGAACTCAGGGGCACTCAACCACTGAGCCACATCCCCAACCCTATTTTGCATTTTATTTAGAGACAGGGTCTAGTAGGTTCTTAATTAAATATTTATTCAATTTAATTTGATTCAACAAGGAGTCTTATCAGAACCCCCTTGGTTTCACTGAGTGACAATGTCCTAGCGCCCAGCATCTGCCTGAGAGGGAGCAGCCAGCAGACACTGAGGGTCAGCCTTAGCTCTGGCCTCTCCCCTCCAGGCCTTCCCTGTTCCTAGCTGTGAAGCTCTCTCTTGCCTCTCTTTCTTTCCTCTTTGTAATGATTGTCTGGCTCTGTCTTCAGGTAAGGGAGGTGGGTCAGGGGACAAGGACCTCTGGGTCCCTTCAATGACTTTGAAAGATTATATTTAGGGAGAAGCCTGCCACTTGTCCCAATCTGGCCATTTGTGCCCTAGGCAAAGGCCCTGAGAACTTGGCAGTGAACAAGGGAATATCCAATGTGAGGTGAAGTGCCATGTACTCTATGGAAGTGGGACTACGGGTGAGCAGGGTCTACACTGTGTGTCAGGCGTGGTGACTTTGACCTTGTCTTTCTCTCAGCACCTCCACAATGTACATCTGTACGGTATATAGATGCAAGTGTGAGCTCATGGCTTCACAACTAGCTATATATGCTTAACTGAAAGCAACAAGAGATGTGTATGTTTCTGAGTCTGTCAGAAAGGCCAGCCTCACTGAGACCATCAGCCACAGGTGCAGGACTCAGGGACTAACTGTGTGTGTGTTAATGCAGGTCGAAACAGTGGGTCCTGGGAATCCAAGTCACCTTCTTCACCAGCTGCACCGTCCCCACTGCCGAGGGTGGGGTGAGTACTTGCTTCGGGAAGCATCTCTGCGATATCTGGGAGGGTGGGATGCCAGCATCCTGCTGCCCTGCAGACTCCATGAGAAGCTCTCTTCTCCCTCCACCTCCTGATGCACTTGGATGAGGGGAGTCCCTGCTGAGATGGGAATCGAGGAGGCTATCCTCCCATCGAGTTTTAGCTAAATCTTGAGTTCATTGACTTTCCATGTTTCATACAACACCCTGACTTTTAGAGGCTCCAGCACCAAAATAATTTTGAGGCTTCCTAACAGGTTTCGTCTTTACTTTCGAATGGTCTATAAATAAATGTGTGTACCATCTGCAGCCTACATTAGGGCGCTCACAGCTACACCATGGAGGTTCCCTTACAGAGTGACACGAAGGGTTATTCTTTCTTACTGAATTCAAAGGGGCTTTGTAAATGGTCAGATGAATGTTGTAATGTGTTACTATTGCAAACAGTGACCCCATAAAATTATATTGGCTCAATAGGTTACTTTAAAAGCACACTTAAATATATTTATGTCTAGGCCTGGGGATATAGCTCAGTTCATAGAGTGCTTGCCTGTCAAGCCCAAGGTCCTGGGTTCAATTCCCAGCACCTCAAAAAAAAAAAAAAAAATATATATATATATATATATAGTGTCTGCATGGTTATAATCTTAACTCTGACTCTATAGAAACTAAAAGAGAAAAAGAAAAGCCTTCATTTCAGGGGTTTATGAACCCAAATTCTCCCCACTTCTCTTTTGGTTTAGTTTTATCACTTGAGGCAAGTTACTTAGTCTCTCTAAGCCTCTGTTTTCTTTTCTCTAAAATATGATGATAATATTCATTTTAAAGGGTCATTGTAAAAGGTTTAAATAATTGTGGAGACCCTAACCCATCTTAGGCTTCTTGCAGACACTGGGTGATTGTTGCTGTACCTCCCTTCTCCCCCTATGCTGCAGCTCCCAGCCAAAAACAGAGAGGAGAGGAAAGGTGGGGGGATTAAAATAAACACCTGAGAGAAGCACAAAACCTGAGCAATATTAGGTTCCTGGCTGTGTTGGAACCAGGACACCTAGAAATGTTAGTGAAGGCAAGGACATCTAGGGCCACAAGTCACAGTAGTTTGCAAACTTGTTTTGGCCTTGGATCTCTCTGAATGAAATCTTACACAGAAGCATAGCAGAGGATATTCACCTAGAAGCAGGGCGAAGGTTGGTGTGGGGAGCTACCACCTGCCCTGCCTCGCTGTCCTCTTGTCCCCACTGCTGCCCCAAGCAGAGGCTCAGGTGCCAGAGGGGACAGGGAGGGCTCTGCATACACACCTTGAAAATCCTGACTCTGGTCTTGTGTCACAGGTGGGAAAACCAAGGCTCAGATTTGCCACACAGTCAAGAGAAAGGGCCCAGGGTCACCATGTCATCAGAACTGAAGCAAGAGCTAGATCTGCTTCCTCCTGTTCATCTCCCCATAGCCATTCCTCATCTGTCAGTGGACTCTGCCTGAGTCAGGAGGGCATAACCCAGTCCTACTTCTGTCCCTCTCTGCCCTCCGAGGACAGCCTTCCTACCCACTCCTATCTCTTTCATTGTTCTAGTTTAACTCTGGGAGTAGATGGTAGCTACTTTTATCTTCACTGTGTTTTAACAAAGCTGATCTCTTTTTATTCCCCAGGAAAAAACCAGCTACACCACTGAAGACTGTAAGTTAATTTTGCATTTAAAAGTGCCTCATATTTTCTGCAGCGTTTATTCTTATCCACTTATTTGAAGTGGACAGTGCTTCCAGCTGTAGTGAATGCAGCAGTCTTAGCCACAAGCTGGTATGCAAATAGTCCAGAGGAACTTGGAATCCTCAGGTAGCCTGGAGGGTGCTGCCTAGGGGGAGCTCATCCTCACCCGACCCTGGTGGCTTCACTGAGGGTGTGCAGCAGATCAGCAGGGGTGGCCAGGCTTTCTGCCTCCCACCACCTCAGCTTTCCCCACAGAAACCCCTTGTGTCTTGCTGACACCCCAGCAAATGGCAAGCCATTGTCAATCAGGCACATAGACTCAGACTAAACTCAGATTCTGGCAGAACTTGGTGAACCTGGGCCACCCTGTTATACAAGGCAGCCCTGACCTGCTCTGGAACCTGACATTGACAATCCCTTAGCAAACACATAGAAAGTGGGGCCAAGAGACCGAAGCCTCTTCCAGATGTTGGATGCCCACTTCACAAGTGCTACTACTGGGCAGCCGCTGGGGTCACCATACCCATCAACCCTAATGATGGAATAGAGGGTTCCCACACCAAGATGACACTGTTTTTTCTGTGAGAACTTCCAACCAATTGTCATTTAATGCAAAGTTCGGGCTGAGGACTGTGTATTTATAATTGTTGTTGTGATTGAAAGACTAGCTAAGACTGGGCACAGTGGTGCATGCCTGTAATCCCAGCATCTCGGGAGTCTGAGACAAGAGGATCACGAGTTCAAAGCCAGCCTCAGCAATGTCGAGGTGCTAAGCAACTCAGTGAGACCTGTCTCTAAATTAAATATAAAATTGGGCTGGGAATGTGGCTTAGTGGCTAAGTGCCCCTGAGTTCAATGCCTGGTACCCCTCCCACCCCCCAAAAAGAAAGACTAGCTATGCATCAAAGAAAATTTTGCCAAAATGTTTATTTTAGTAATATTGCTTTGGCTTTTATTTCTATGCTCCACTATATCGACAATCCTTACCTTTTTTTTTTTCCCCTCACATAGACTCCAGTTGCCTCTCAACAGAATGCATCAAGTAGCTGTGAAGGTAAATCTATTATTGTGAAAAATGAGCATGTCCTTTAAAAGTAATTTTAATTAAGGATTTGTATGTAAATCTAATTCTATTTTTCTTTTACTCTTTGTAAGGCAATTGCAAATATGAAGTTGAATTTTCTAAATAGCCTTTCACTTTGCAATGAGTAGTGAGTAGCAAAGCTAGCTCACAACCTGAGCTTACCAGATAGGGTGTTTGGAGTAGACTACAGTACCTGCCAAATACCTGCCCATTTGCAGATAGGTATGACTGGCCAAGAAACTGTGCTGTCACCCTACATAGATGTAAAGACTCATTTAGAGCTATTAATATATCTTAGAAATATTTGAACAAGTTTCTTTTCTTTTTTTTTTTTTTCCAGTTCTTGGGATTGAACTCAGAGTCTCACACATGCTAGACAAATGCTCTACCATTGAGCTATATCCCCAGCCCTGAATGAGTTCTTTTTGCTAAGTTTTAAAACTGATGTTTTCAAATTCAAATGTCTTAGTACATCTTCAAATGCTCTTCTGCCTTTTTTTAAAATCATAACTCAAAAATCTTACCTTTTTTAATAACTTCCCCATTAAAATATTTACATTTGAAAAATATGTAATGGGTAGAAACAAAATGGCTTAGAATCATTCATAATATCAACACTTAAAACATTACATAGCATTCAAGTCCTACACCCATCTAATTCCATGCCCAAAGGTGCCCAGTACTAAAACCATAGTGAATGTTCCTCTCACTGCTTCCTGCATTAAGGCGGACATATCTACATAGATATGTATGTATACATAGATATGTATCTGCTTTCTCTGATGATGAACAATGCATCTTTCGTGATTGTGCCTACAACTCATACCTCCGCTTTAATTGCTCCATTAGTTTTTCCATTCTACTTCCCATGTGTTTCCCCCCAGGTTATCTGGAGACAACCTTCTTTTCTGCTCTTTCCCTGCCTTTCCTGTGATGCCTTCCTCTTCCTGGACATTCCACACATTCCTCACACGTTCTTCCATTCTTTGCAGTCTCTCCTGCCTGTTGAGCAGGGAACATAGGGTGATACAGAGGTTTCCAAGACTCCAAGCCTCTGTAGGAAGTAAGTTCAACCTTGTGCCAACTTCACGACTTTGGGAGCCTCCAAAACCAGGCTCAGGGCATGCATCCTACTGCTCAAGAGTCCTCCTTCTCAGAGGACTCCCAGTACAGGAACTTAGCTTGTCGCTTCTGGTGTATTTATTTCAAAAGCAGGGGTGATGGTCATCCAAACCCAAAACAAGGGAACAGCCTTCTGTCACCTCAAAGGAAGCCTCCAGTACAGCAGAGGCAAATCTGGTGTGGTCACAGCTCAAAAGCTGCTGGAACCTACTGTGGTCCTTGTACTATCTTTGGAAATTACCAGGTTTTAAAGTCATGAGCAAAACATGACAGGTCAAAGTAGCATTCAAAATACAGTTTACAAAGGTTCAAGGCTTCTGAACTTCAGAGTACCATAAGAAACCCTGAAGTCTATCCTACCACTTACAGCATTTAAATCTTTGAGTTCTTGCTACTTTTGTTCCTTTGGGCTTCCTATAACTCTCCATCTTTCTTCCCTGCCGGAGACTCACCTATACTAAGATTTTAACACATTCCCAAACCAAGAGGAAGAATAAAGCATTAAAATAATTTATGGATCATATTTATTAATGGTTCAGTAGTAAAGTTCCCCATGGGCTTCAACATAAATTTCTTACATTAGAGGTTTATGCCCATTTTCTATCCGTTCCTCAAGAAAAACAGTGAAATGCCAGTGAGATTAACATTACAGAGAACTTTCAATTTGATCCAATTAATTCTTCAAAAAGAGTGAATAATTCATGAATCCTGATGTTCACCTCTTACCAGTGACAAAGGGCTCCGCATCTTCTGACTAGTCAAGGCGTACTCTGTGGGGGGTGGGGGGAGGCTACATAGAAAGCTGGGGGCGATGCTGTCCTACATGGAAAGTAGGGTGCAGAGGGTGGCCAAGACCTGCTCATCATCTGGCACCGACCTGTGCTCACACATTTAAAATCCAGCCCCCACAGGCTCAGTCTCCATGTACACTGCCAGAGGTTGAGCACAGAGGTATATGGGTCAGAGTCCTGATGGCAGCAGACTGGCAGGGACACAGATCAATGATGTCCTGGAAGAAGACAGGTTCCTGAGAAGAATGTGACCAAATGTGGTTCTTCTAGGCTCATATGGCTGGGTTTAGGGATGGGGACAGACCTTCTACTCTATCCTAATATGAGAATTCTCCTAATCCAGAAAAGCCTGTACCTGCTGAACGCCACCGAGGGTCTAGTCACAGACAAGAGGCTGTGCAGTCACCAGTGTTTCCTCCTGCCCAGAAGTAAGAATCTTGTCCTTCAAACACAAGTTTCCTCTTGTTGCTATGGGAATTAGCATGTGCCTTGTGGCACTGCACAGTGACGCTAGCTTGTAGTGCTTAGTAAAGACCCAATATTTCATTGTCTTGAAATTATATTTTTAAAGTGTTCAGCAACTTTTATACTGTGTAGCATTGAAGAGGCCTATTGTCCGGGTAAATTATTAGACTTAGCTAAAATATAACACCTTAGTTGAGGCTCCTCCTTTGTCAAAGCCAAAGGAAACAATATTCCTTATCTTCAAGGTTTCCAGTGTCTCTCCTAGTTTTAAATATGTCTTATTGGTCATTGGGGTTGATTCCTTTGCAATGTGCCTGTTCAGAGCATTGTCAGTGTAAACAAACAAAAAAATCATATTGTGCTTTCCCCCTTTAATTAATTTGCAATTCTTCCTTTCAGACCTGTCCATCAAAAACCCATACCTCTGCCAAGTAAGTACAGTGGAGTCACCACCAGCAGCCTCAGGGAGGGGTTAAAGTCTGACTGGTATCTGATGGACCTAGGTTCTAGCACGACACTGTCACTCCTAGCTGCATGGTCTTTGGAACTTCTTTTGCTTGTTTCTTCATTTGTAAAAGGAGGGCAAGAATATTTGTTTCATAGAGTTGTTTTGAAAGGTAAATAGATGTGAGACAATATTTTTCTTTTTTTTTCTTTTTCAGTATTGGTTTAATATGGTACTGGTTGGATTTTTTATTTTTTTTTTTTTAGCAAATCACTATAATTGTCTTTAAAATAAAAAGAGAAAGTGAAACAAAATAAGAGAAGTACTTGGCATAATGCTTGGTACACAGAAAGTCCTTAATAAATGATACTATTTAATTTAAACCTAAAATACATCTTGATCATCAAGTATATCTACCAAGGATACCCTGAAAAAATTATCCAAGTATCTGGATAATTTTCCTAAAGCCAGCTTCACCCTAAAATTATATGAATCAGATCAGTCAGGCTCACAGAATGCAACTGCCCCAAAACCTTAATTTTATTTCTCTTCAGTGTTGGGGGGGAGTTCTACCTTATGTGGATAATTTGTAATATAGTCCAAAATAATTAATATTAAGCCCATTCAGATAAATAGAATAATTATCATTTACAAAAAATTTATGGGGGGCTTATAATAACATTTCTGATTCACCTGAAATAAATGAAACTTTTACTAAATAGTTTTTCTTATAATTCTGGCATCACAAACTGTAAAAATGATTTGGTCTTTTCTTTATTTAAAAAACTGGTATACCTTTTATTGTTTTTCAACCCCAGTCATTTTCCAATCATTACTAACCAGATGTGCCATATGCCAGGTGCCATGCCTGACACAGGATGGATCAAACAAAGACCCTGTCCTCCTGAGCTAGTACTCTGTGAACAAAACAGACAATATAAATAAACACACAACAAACAATACCACAGCGGGCACACACTAAGGTGCTTTAAAGAAAAACTGAATGGCTCAGGAGGACAGGGCTTTGGGCTGTTTTGTTGACTGCTGCACATCCCAGGGCCTTCATTTAGGCCATCTTCATTTGCCAGGCCTTCCGTCACTGCCCTTTGGTTACAACAATGGCTGCCTGCTTAGACTAGGCTGTAGAGTCTGAAGCATGTAGTTCCCCCAAACCTGATTCTCCTGCAGACTTCCCCATCGTAACACAGGTCAGAACCTCAGAGTCGCCTTGACTCCTCACTTGCCTTCTTCACACATCTTCCAGCTAGTCCATCAAATCATATCCAAAATTCATCCACCCTGCCACTCCCACTGCTGCGATGGGTTCCAAGACATCTCCAGCAAGAACCCCGACCTGCTTCCCCTCTTAGCTCTTGCCCCCTTCTACTTCCAGCCCTGCAGCCAGAGAGACTGTTACAGGCAGGCAGATCATGTCACTGCTCCGTTCCAAAACCTCCCAAAGCTTCCCACATTATGTTCATTAGAGCTGGAGTCATGGTAAGGGTCCCAGGAATCTGGCCCCCGCTCATCTCTTGTAAGATTCCTTTTCTTCTCCGTTTTTCTCACCACACTCCAGGCGCAACGACCCCCTTGCTATCCTCCAGTATCCCAGGTCTTATAGTCACAGTTCCCTCTGCCTGGACATTCTTTCCTGAGATGTTCATAAGCCTCCTCCCTCTCTACCAACAGATCCCACCCAAGTGTCACCTCAGCAGGACTTTCCTTCCCTGTTTATTGTTCTCAAGAGCATTTACAACTCTCTAATATAGTGTATATACTGACTCATTTCTTTATCGCCCTCAGCTCCAAGAGGGCAGGCACTTTGCTGCTTTGATGACTGTTCTACATCCCCAAGGCCTTTATCCACAGCAGGCACATAGAAGAAGGAAAGTGGGCAGGCAGGCAGCTGGATATTTTCTCTCTTTCAGGTGTCTCCACATTTAGACTGTAAACTGAGGGAGTTTATGTCTTAAGGTATAGATTCTCAAAGGATTTAGTCTCAGGACCACTTTAACACACTGAATATCATGGTGGATTCAAAGAATTTTGGTTTACATGTTTCTTCCTATTGATATTGAGTGTGTTAAGAATTAGAATGGAAACTTTCCAAACACTTGTTAAACAATTTTAAAATAATATGAAATTTATTACATGATAATTTAAAAATGTACGTTTATGAAAAATGATCTCACGTTCCAAACAAAAAACAAAAACAATTCAGTGGGAAGAATGGTGTTGTTTTACATTTTGCAAATAACTTTATGTCTGGAGTGATACAGACAGCTGGATACTCCTGTGGGTTTCTACATTCAATCTGTTGCAATGTTTTTCTGGTTGACAAATATGAAGAAAATTGGGCTTCATAGAGGTAGGTAATTAGACATAGTAAAGACCTCTCAAGTCCCTGAAAGGATCTGAGGGATTCATTCATGGGGTTCCTTGGACTACACTTTGAGAACCACTGTCTTAAGGATTTGGAGTGTGTGTATCTCCTGTAGCACCCAGCACAGCAACGAGGCATATGTGTAATAACTGCTCAAGAAACACTGACAATTAATTGATTTTTCAAATCCTTCACAGGATTTTCGGAAGGGGGAAGCCCAACAGTGGATGGACCATCTCCCAGCTTTTCATCTAATTCCACTTTTTCAGAACAGGTATATCATGATATGGTTAAATTGTTACTAGGAAGCTGCAGGAAAGGGTGTTTCTTTGGGGAAGAGAAAATCAGGAAAAGTTTTGGGAACAGAACCTGTATTTTAAGTTGGTTTTGTAAGTTGTCGTTTTCCAAGGGGTACAAAATATCCTGGGTTTTGTTTTTTTTTTTTTCAATGACTAAGACCTGCTCCATTTAATTCCAATTTGTATTCCAGATGCCCTGAATAACAATTTGGGTTTCTTCAAAATAGCAAGGAAATGTGTTATGTTCGTTGTTCTTCCTCTCACATGGATTTATTTAAACTTTGTAATTTCCTCAGAATAGACCTGTGAAGGCTTATAATATTAAAACACATATAAAATGGTACAGCTTATAGAGTCAGAAAAAGGACTCCATGCACACTTGAACAAATCTCTGAGCTTAGATAAAAATGTAAGATAGAGGTGATAGCATGAATCCTTGCTCTCAAGAATCAAATAAGATAATATTCATAGAAACACTTTGGAAATTATTAAGCACTCCACAAGTCAACAAGGATAAGAGCACAGTGGAGGGACTGTAGCTTATTTATGAGAAGGAAATAAATGGTTCAGGAACCTGACAGCATTTAGTTATGTGCAAGCACTGAATTTAGTAGCCAAGACCAAACAGGAAAGAGTCAGGGACATAATTCTTGTGGTTGGCCAAAGGAAGCGCTAACTCATTTTAATGTTATTGTTACAAATCTACGATTTTGGTTCCTGTCTTGGTTGTGCAAAATGGATCTTTGTTTCCAGTGTGCAGAAGTTGCAGAGTCTTCTAAGGACCAGCTTGTGTTTATCTAACAATATCTGCCTTTCACAGGAAGCTGACATTCACGGTAAACCATGGTATGCTGGTGCCTGCGATCGCAAGTCTGCTGAAGAAGCGTTGCACAGATCTAACAAGGTTTGCTCATCTTTAAACTGCTGTGCCCTCCACCTACAATAGACACAGCTGCCATCCCGATCAATGCTGATTATGTAATCTCAACAATATGGATGCAGGAGTCTTTTTACTGAATCAAGAGTAACTGTCTCCTCTCTCCAATCCCTCCTTGCTCCTCCACCTCCTCCTACCAGTCCTTTCTTCTCAAGGCTCTAATGCTCTCCAAACAGTGGCAGAGAAAAGGATTCCAGGGAGGTATCTGGAAGGTGTGTTCCGACATGAGCTCCCAGGAATGAGCAGGGACAGGCTGATTTGGATTGATTGATGGGATTAAAGATTTGGGTCCAAATGGCCAAATGGGTCAAAAAAAACCCGGAAATAAAATTTTTTGAGGGCCTAACCCCAGTCATGTAAGAACACTGTGGATGGCTTGGACAACCCAAGAGTAAAACGTTGCTTCCTTCTCCGTCAGAATATGCAGGACTTACATACCATTGTTCTCCGCTGCCATTGTTCTAGTCCTCCCTCTACAATTGATACCCCCCTGGTGCCTCATTAAGTCTCTGGTTTGATGAAACTTATAAGCATTGGATTCTCAGGAATTTATGTGTCTATATTATTCCAGGTTCTGGCACATTAAAAATTATTTTGTTCATAGCCCACTTGGAGGAAACCTTGGCTGGATATAAAATCCTTAGCTTGAGTCTTTTAAAATATTGGTCTGTTGGTTTACCTAGTTCTGTATGAGCCTCTTGAGAAGCCTGAGGCTAAGGTCATTTTCTTGTCCTTTGAGAGGTTAGTTTGAAGACTCTGCAACTTTCTTTTCTTTTCTTTTTTTTAGTATAATAATGTTATTCGAATATATCTCTGAGTTCATTGTTCCAGGTCAATTTTCTCAAGTAGACAGAAGTCATTGCAATATATAGTTGTGTGTTTTCTCAAATGATAGTCTTAAAGGGTAGTTCTGTTGCTTTTTTTCTTCTTCTTCAAAGACTCAAATTACATGCATTTTAGACTCTCTTTCTTTTTTCTCCTTTTTTTCTCCTTTTTCCCTCTTGAGTTACTGAGGATTGAACCAGGAGCCTTGAACAGGCTGGGCAGGCACTCTGCCACTGAGCTACATCCCCAGTCTTTTTTTTTTTTCCCTTTGAGACAGGGCCTAGCTTAGTTGCCCAGGCTGACCTTGAGCTTGGGGTCCTCCTGCTCAGCCTCCCAAGCAGCTGGGATAACAGGTGTGTGCACCACACCTTGTGCAACTCTCATTATTTAAATGTCTTGGTTGTGTGCACACCTTCCTCCAGTGTTGTGAACTAAATCTTCATTTGAGTCTATTTAGTTCCTGGGTATTTTGTGATTTTTTTCTTCGTTTCTAAGATACATTTTTCCTTTTCCTCAAATTCTTGCCTGAGTTTGACCAGCTCTGGTTGCATTTCTTTGTCCTGCTTTTCATTTTTTGTTTTTACTTCCTTTAAAATTTTTTTTTAGTTGTAGATGAACACAGTACCTTTATTTTATTTATTTTTATTTATTTGTGTGGTGCTGAGGATCGAATCCAGTGCCCCACACATGCGAGGCAAGCGCTCTACCACTGAACCACGACCCCAGCCCCTGTATGTAGATTTCTATATTTAGTTGAACTATTTTCTTGGAATAAAATAAAATAAAATTGAATAATCGATAATAAAAAATATAGCTTAATAATCACCTTTTGAATAGAATATAGGTATTCTTTGTAAATCAACTTGTAGCCTGTACAAACATAAATAATACTAACTATAATTGTGATTTTCTTTTATTAAACAGGATGGATCATTTCTTATTCGGAAAAGTTCTGGCCATGATTCCAAACAGCCATATACACTAGTTGTATTCTTTAATAAGCGAGTATATAATATTCCTGTGCGATTTATTGAAGCCACGAAACAATATGCTTTGGGCAGAAAGAAAAATGGTGAAGAGGTCAGTAATTTTCCTTTTATTTCCACTCCATAACTACCCATGGAACACAGTGGCTTCACACTGTATTAGGTGCTTCGAGATGAAGAAAAAGGGTATGAATACTTAGACCTAGGCTTGCGTACATGTCATAAATAGAAAACAAGATAAAAGGCTTTATTTCAGAAGTATTTCCTATGAGAAAACAGAAAAGAGGAAAGAGTGGTACGATGTACATCCTAGTGCTTTTACCTGGCTACTTACTGAGGTTCATCTGACCTAAGATACTCGCCCAAAAGGATGTATAAATCAAGGTTGGAATGTCATGCAGAATTAGGGTTCTAAAAGTCAAAGTCATGGTAGAGCTGCAAAGTCAAGACCTGGAAAATCAACTCTGGTGCCAAGGTAGGTGAGCAGGGAAGAATCCAGAAAAGATGTGGGAACTTGATTTAAAATGGCCCTTGGATCAGAATGAGCTTATGAGCCTGCAGCATGGAAAAAAAAAAATAGCATGGGTCTTAAATATCAACCAGACATGAACTTCAACACATCTGTTGTCTGGACTAGCCTAAACTTAGCATAGCTCAGTTTAGCTGGCCTGTTCCTGTAAGGGTCCCTGAAATATGAGTCAGAATAATCCACGGATGGTCCAGACAGGAGGTGAAACTTGTTCTGGTCTTAAATGATGGGTTGAATTTGAATTAGTAGAATGAAAGTTGGAGGAAGAAAAAGAAAAAAGTAGAGAGGGCAATCTAAGCAGAGAAAACAACATAAAGTTCAAGAAATATTTGTTGTCCAGATTCCTTCAGAAAGAGCCACGCCCATTCCAAACCCAGCACTTGTAAGAAGGTGTCACAATTGCTGAAGGGCAGCCATCTTCTCCACTGGATGAGGCCAGGGACCATGTCTTGTTCACCTATTTCCAGAACCAGAATACAATGGCTGGCTTCAATGAATACTTGATAAATATTTATTAAATAAATGAATCGAATTGTTGGTTGAGTAGTTATAAGTAGGAAAATAGATAAAAAGTTCTTGTGTATTTTTTCTTTAGCTTTTCAGAAAAACTGTGGTAAAAGTACTTATCATAAGCATATACTCTTACCATCATTGCCATTTTTTGGTGTAATGTAGTCAGGTTAATAATGTTTACATTGTTGTGAAACAGATCTCCCTACATTTTTTATCTTCTAGAGCTGAAATTCTATATTCACTAAAAAGCTCCCCCTGTCCCCTTCCTCCAGCCCCTGGTAGCCAGCATTCTACTTTCTGTTTTTGTGTATTTGACTACTCTGGGTATCTCATATAAGTGGAATCATATAGTATTTGCCTTCTTATGACTGGCTTATTTTCCTAAGCACAATGTCCTCAAACTTCTTCTATGTGGTAGCATGTGACAGGACTTCCTTCCTTTTTAAGGCTACATAGTATTTTATTGTGTATACACTGTATTTTGTTTATCTATTCACCCACTGATGGACATTTGGGTTGCTTCCACTTTGGGGCTATTGTGAATGGTGGTACTATAATCATGAGTGTACAAATTCCTCTCCAAAACCCTGATTTTAATTCTTGTGGATATATATCCAGAAGTGGGATTGCTGGATCATATCATACTTCTATTTTAAATTTTTTGAAGAATAACCACACTTTTCCATTGTACTTAAACCTTTTTAAAATCCCACCAACAGTGTACAAGAGTTCGACTTCTTTACATTCCCACTGACCCTTGTTATTGTATGTGTGTATGTGTGTGTGTGCATGTTTGTGTACCATCCTATGAAAATGAGGTGACATTTCATTGTAGTTTTGATTTGTATTTCTCTGATAATATGAATCTTTTCATAAGCTTGTTGGCCACTTGTATATCATCTTTGGAGAAATGTCTATTCAAAACAGTTTTCCACTTTTTGGTCTGATTGTTTCACCCTTTTCGTTGTTGTGCTTTAGGGGTTCTTTATATATTCTGAATATTAACCTCTCAACAGATAAATGATTTGCAAATATTTTCCCCATTTGTTAGGTTACCTTTTCACTTTGTTGATTGTTCTCTTTGATGATCAAAATGGTTTTAAGTCTAATGTAGTCTTATTTTCTATATTTGGTTTTGCTGCCTGTGTTTTTTAGTGTCATTATTAAATCCAGTGTCACAAAGCTTTTCCCTTATGGTCTTCTGGATTTTTATGGGTTTTGGGTTTTTTTTTTAAAGTCTCAATTATAAAATGCAAAACTCTTAATTCAGAGACCACTAAGACTAAACTTGGCTTTTAAGTTGTAGATTATAAGTTGTAGAAAAAAAATGCATTGCCATTTAACATAAGTTAAACTCTTAACAGAATTGCCTTTCCTTGTTCATAAAACTCTCATTCTTGCTGACAATGTTATCTTACAAATTTTTAAAAATTCTCCTTAATTACAATCAATGGTAGGAGATAGTGGTGATTCTGGTGGGAAACAGTGAGTTTGGAGGGAGGATTTCATTTTAAAACCTCCTCTGGTGTCTAGCTCTTTTCTATGAGGCTTGAAGTTGGGTGAAGGAGCTGTCCTTCTTAGAGGTCCTGAAATTCTCTCATAAATTTTGAGCTCCCAGAGGGGCTGTGGGCTCCCTTGTTCTTCTAGGAAGTTCTTAGCCTATTCCAGAATTTATAGACCAGTACTTCACCCCATTCCCAACATATCCATCTCCTGAGCCAAAACATTAGTATATTATTATAATGGCATCTGAATGTACTGACAGTTCAAACTCTTACTTAAATTATCTATAGTAAGGAAATCATGTCTCCATATATTGATCATCTGAATGGAAAATGAAAATTCTGGTTACATGATCCTGACTGTGTGTATATATTTTTTTTCAGAAGTGTGTGCATTTGTGTTTGTGTATATACGGGTCAATAAAGTAACCAACTTATTAATTGTTTAACTTTTCATACAGTTGTTTTGGCATTGGATGATGTAGTATTAATTTTACAGTTTAGACAACTGTCTGCTTTACCTTTGGCCATGAGATTTTGAGTTATCAAATAATTTTTTTCTGTGTATATGTGAATATCTCAAACTCAATGTGACAAAAAAAAAAAAAAAACAGAACTGAGGGAAAACTGCAACTACATTATGCCTGATTCATCTTTTGGTTAAATTTGATATGCTTCAATTCCATTCCCTACTTCAAATATTTCAATTCAAGTCAAGGCCCTACTGCAAACATTTCAGTCCTCAAACACTGCAACAGAACAATACTCAAAAATGATTCAGGGACTAGATGGAGAGAATGGGGTTTTCACTAGTGTGTCTCTTCTGTGCTTCCTGGGTTAAGAACACACTTTTTCACTTATGGTCCATTTCAGAGAGGCTGTGGTATTTTATTTCCCAGTCCTTTAGTCTAGAAATTTAATTTCCAGCTGCATTTGGTTTTACAACTTTCTATGCCAAACAATGCATGTATTATGGGATTTGTCACAAAATAATTTCATTGGTGATTGCAAGAGGGACGGATAATTGAAAAGAAATAAGAAATAAGGAATAAAAGTATTTGAAGTTCCCTCTCCTCTCTTACCTAACATTCGGAGAGCCAGTTATTTAAGAGACAACTGGTATCTCATTTGAAAAAGTTAACCGATATTCTGAATACTTTATTCAAAATGGAGAGTTTGGAAGTCATTCAAACAATTAATGAAGGCTTTTAATTTTTTCTATTCCAGATGTTTTTATTTATCTGAAAAATTAAGAGACAAGAAAATAAACCGATATTAATTTCTAAGTTCTCAGCACTGCTTAGGATAATTACCATTTTAAAAAATTATTCTAAATGTATTTATTTGATGATTATGAACTGTTGCACTCCTGTATCCTCAATGTATTTCATTTCACTATCTGGGTTACATTTATTTAATCTTACATTGAAAACTTTGAAGACTTTTCATAACAAAATTTGTGACATCCTTAAATTAAAACCCGCATACAAGAGAAATTAAAACACAAAATAATAATCTATATAGTGAGAGTCTGTCATGAAATTTCATTGTAAATTAGGCACTAAGTTAACTCTAGTAACCAAGCATGTATGGAAATATGAGGGTTTATAAAGCTTTCTTTACATGTTGAAGAGAAAAAAAAACATAAATTTATCTAGGAAATAATTTTTTCCAGTACTAATTTCTAAGGTTAATTTATTACATTGGTCTTTGCATTTTAGTCAGCTTCTGTCACTATAATACCTTAGATATTATAGATATCTGAGGTAGATAATATTCTACCTCACTAGAATACCTGAGATAACCAATTTACAAAGAGAAAAAGGTTACTTTTCTCACAGTTTTGGATGTTTCAGTCTGTAATAATTGGCTCTGTTGGTTGGACCTGTGGCAAGACAACGGAACATGGTGGGAATGCATGATGAAAAAAAAAAGGTAGAGAAAGTGACCAGAGTCCCTGTATTACCCCTTGAGGGCAATACACTCAGTGAACTAAAGACCTCCCACTAGGCCCCACCTCTTAAAGTTTTCATTACCTTCCAATACACCCCCGAGAACCGAACTATTAACACATGAACCTTTGGGAGTCATTCAAGGTCCACACCACAGCATCCTGTATTTAAGACTTGGTGACCTAATAATCTATGTGTTTGTAAAGAATACAAAAAATTCATCACATGATAGTTTCATGTTTGACATTGAAAAAAAAGCAAGATGTTAAAATGTTGTATCATAACTCTGTGAAGTAATAACTCCAAGAAGTTATACTAATTGAGGATACCAGTGTGTTTTAGTCTTACTAAATATAGGAAAATCCAGACTGTGCCACCCTGTAGGGTTCAGCCTGTTAAAGTCACACCTTTGGGGGTAGAATGTCAGCTAAGACCTGATAATTTTACCCGGTAGAGAAAGGGGGAGAAGATGAGAGGAGCAGAACGTGAAGTTAACGTGAGTGCCAATATCTAACTCATTTATATTTTCTTCCTCTAGTACTTTGGAAGTGTTACTGAAATCATCAAGAATCATCAGCACAGTCCCCTGGTTCTTATTGACAGTCAGAATAACACAAAAGATTCCACCAGACTGAAATATGCAGTTAAAGTTTCGTGAAGAAAGAAAAAGAAGGTCAATATCTTTGCTTCAGATATTTCCCTCAAGTTTCTCCTTTTGAGAAGAAGTACCCAAACTTCATATTTTGGATTATGAATCATGAATAATAAAATAGAAGATAAAGGCAGTTATTGAGGTGGTCATCCACTCCTTTTTAAGATGCTCACATGCACTTACTCAGTCTGTTGCCTGACCTGAGGAACTAATACCTGGGGAGGTTGAGTTACCATGCTACTAATATTCTTCAAACAAATGTATTTAAAAGAAACAGGAATAAAATATTTTCAGTCTTATAAGAAAGGAACGCTGTATTTTTAGTGTGTATGTATGTGGTGGGGGCGTTGCTGGGGACCCAACCCAGGACCTTGCATATGCTGAGCAAGTGCTTTACCACTGAGCTACATCCACCATCAAGAACACTATATTTCAAAACAAGAAAATTATACTCTTGGATAAACAAAGATGTTGAAAATTTAGGCCCCACAATGGTTACTAGGCACAAATGTAGCTGAATTGTCTATTATCAGTGCTCTGACAATTATGCCTTGTTAAAATTTTAATGTGTAGGAAACAAAGTATTATAGGCAATGTATGGCATTTCTAAGTACAGACAAGGTGGATGCATTGGATTCTTTTTTATGTGCCCCCAACCATGGGAGATGTATATGGAAATGAACTTTCTGGACGTTCTCCAAGATTATGCAGCTAGCTTTGCTTATTAAAAATAATTATACCCTCTTTGATTTGCATGCCTATAAAATGGAACCTAAACTTGATATGAGGTTCAAAGCAAGAGACAGATAAACGAGATGGGAAAGCCAGTTCCAAGGAAAACATCCAGCAGAACAAGGACAGAAAAGCAGATATTGATGAACGCTAAAGGAATAAAAAGTACCTCTGTGAGCAGCCATGGCCACGTTCTGACATCAGCCCAGCAGTGTATTATGCTTTGTTGTATCAAAGCCCTCTCTTTTACTGTGTATTTTAGACTACACTGGAATGATGGAGCAAGTAATTAAGACGAATAATTAAGATGAGAAACACAACTGATCACTGAATAAGATAACAGTATCTGCAAGTGTTCTGAAAGGTAGAAGGTAATGATTTCAGAGTAACTCACAGACTCACTTTGCAAAGATAATGGCAATTTTAAATGTCATACTTTCATGATAACTATGTTATGGATTGAAACGTGTCCAGGGTTTTTACAGGTGTAGCCATGTTCAGGTGAGGCCAAGAAGGTTAGGGACTAATCCAGTGACTGGCGTCTTTCTGAAAAAGAGATTTGGACACAGACAGAGATATGCACAGACAGAGACCATGCAGAGACACCCAGGGAGAACACCATGTGCAGATGAGAGATCAGAGTGACACACCTAAAGCCTAGGAGTGCCAGAGATTGCTGGCAAACCTACAGAAGGCAGGAAGAAACAAGGACAGCCATATCCCTTACAGGTTTCAACCCTGCTGACACCTCGACTGCAGACTTCAAGCATCAAAACTGGAAGACAACAAATTTCTGGGATTGTTAAACCACCCGGATTGTGGTAGTTTGTTATGACAACCCTAGAAAACGAATACAATTGATATATACTTTCTACAATGAAATTAGATCGGTATGGTTTTGGGAAATTTTGTATATAGAAAGTTTTCATTCCCCTTTTAAGTAAATAATGGAATCATTTAGAATGTATTAAAGAGGACACTTCACAACTTAAAGAAAATGGGTCATCTTTTGTAAAGCAAAGAACCCATGCACAGTATGAAGTATTAGTTCTCTATCAGCTTTCTTCAGTGTAAGTAAATCTGTGTGAGTAAATCCTCATTCATTTCTTCTACTGCCACAAGGACCCTGGCTCCATCACAACCTCTTTTGCCTGGTCCCCACTCTCCTCCCCCAAGTGGCCTATCCCAGAAGGTGGAGGATCATAACTGTTATGCTAATCCAAAATTGGTTGATAGTCAGTACTGCTGGACTGTATTTATTGGAGCAGAGGCTGGGAGACCCAGGAGATAAGCCCTTCTCTGCAGAGGAATTCTCTTTGTCACAGTGTTGGGAGAAATACCCAATTCAACATGCCAGTCTTCCCACCAGCCCCACCCCCATTGCATAGAAGAGGGCAACACTACCTGCTTCTCTAAAACCTTCCTCTGCAAGTGGTATTCTGGATGAGTCAAGAAAAGCCTTCAAGAGATCTCAAAAGCCTGGTCATGATTTTTAATGTTTGACAAATAAGTGGTTTTTCACAGACAAATTCTCGGGCAAGGTGGGCGATGGGACAGGAGACACTAGTCAAAGAGAAGTACATGGTGTAGAAGCTAAAAAAGGAAACACACCATTCCAGTTCCTGTTTCTGTTTTGAGAATGTTGCAAACCAGACAGCAGCTGTGGTAATAGGAAGGCAGCAAGTCTGTTGAAATGGACAACTGAGATAGGAAGGTTTGGCCTGTGGACATCAGAAACCTGCACTGAGGTCTATCAAGTTAGCCACCGCAGTCATTCAATGGCCCTGCACTCTGACAGCTGAGTCAGCTTTGCCTGACAGGAAGTCCCAGAGAACAGAATGCAGAAATGGGCAGAAAAGCCAGAAGCACTTGGGCTGCAATCTTAAAGTGGAACCAAATTTCTGTTCTTTAAAACGTCCTTAAGGTGACACATAGCATGACCTCTATTTGTAGGTAGAGTTGCATGAAACCTCTAAAAGATCTGCTCCAGAAGGCTAATTGTACCAAATGCCCTGGGTACTTAGTGGTTGTGTCTAACCATGAAATGGGACGATAATGACTTTAGAGATAGCTCTGGATATCCTAGATCTACTATTTATCACCATATCATTGGGCATAATCTCACCACTGTAAGGCTTGTAAAAAAAAATATCTTTCTGATAATGATACAAGAGTTAAAAAAGCTAGCATACTATAAATGCCTCACACTAATTTATGTCTAACAAACATTAATTCCTAATTCCCTAACCAATATCTCCTTTGTAAAGATGAAAAGTTAGCTGTGGATAACTCTTTAAATAAATCCACCCATATACATTTTGGGGCATTTAATAATCTTGATTATATTTTAAGAAATATCCCAAATATTTTCTCTTTATCTGTGGTTTTTCATCTTATAGTAGTTGCAAAATTCTTTGAATCAGATAAGAGTATGGGCATTGGCTGAAAGGGAAAAATATATTTATGCATATGCACAAAATCTCACTTAATTTTCATGAATTGAGGACCCTGAGGCCTAACCGTGGATCAAAGATCCAAAGATAAAATGCTAAGGATACTTGCTCTACATTCTTCTTAAACTTTGACATAACAAAATGGGCATTCTATTCTATTAAAGACCTGGATAACCCTAAAAGTATGCCTTCACTAGATGAGAAGCAGGATACTGATGTGGTTTAGTACAGGGTTTTGGAATAAATTGCCTCAAATCGAATCGCAGCTCCAACAATAGCAGATGGTGTTAACTTGGTTTCTCCCTTTGTCCAATGGAGGTGATAAGGCAATTTGCTTTGTGGGCTTGTTCAATGAACATATTAAGAATTGTAAATATTCAAAAGTGTGAATTATCATTCATTCATTCACCAACAATTACCGAGCTTCCTCTCAGTATGTATATCAGGCATATGAAAGGAAGAGTCCCTGAAAGTATCCAAATAGCCACTCAGATATTTTTGAATCAGAACTATCATTTTATAAAAATGGACTTTTATCTAAGAATTACTGTAGGTAAAAGAATATCCTCTCACTAGGAAAACACTTGAATAAAAAACTGTAAGAGGGAATAAAAGTGCCCACTAATAAGCACTAAACTGCTGTCTCAACTGCAGTGCCTCATCCTTTTCCTCCCCCAGTGTGGAGTGTGTTGTAAATCTCACCTGTTTTCTGTATCTTTCCTATAAATGAGCTACTAATGCCTAGACTGAATTCATGCTGGTTCTGTCCCCCACCAGCTATTATGATCTTGGACAAGTTATTCAATGAGCTTGGTTTTTTATTTGCCTTACAGAGTTTTTATGAGAATAGCACATCCAAATGCCTATCCTCTATGACAAAGTAGATACTCAATAAATGAGGTTATCACAACTGAAGACTCAAATGGCCCATTTAGAAGTCTAGAAGTACAGGAGATAGTTGAATTATTACATGACCTACTGTGAGAAGACAGAGGTAGTGACTGGGGTCCAACATAAAGATATAGATGAAAAGGAGATGTGTAAGGAATAAATACAGGGCTGGGGAGATAGCTCAGCTGGTAGAGTGCTTGCCTCATAAGCACAGGCCCTGAGTTCAATCCCCAGTACCAAAAAAAAAAAAAAAAATACAAAAGAATTATTGACTGCCTATGGGGGATAGAGGAGTGAGATGATCCACAGACTCCATTGTTTCAAACCTGGATAACCTGAAGAATGGAAGTCCCTCTAACCAAGGGAGAAAAGTCTAGAGAGGGAACCTAGATTATCTCCTTACCCATGCAAAGCTAAGATAAAAACGTCAAGGTCGACTCCTGGAATAGGTTATCAGAACAAGTCAGAAGACCTACCTTCACAAATAAACTTACTAATATGAGAAAAAAATATTTTATTGGTCTGATAAGAAATCTTAGAAGGTATTCTTCTGAGGGTTGGGGGAAGGACTGGGCCTACAGAGAACTGTACTCAATGTTAACTTGAATACCAGTTGTATTTTATTTCATTTTATTTTTGTTGGCTTTCATGATGACATAAAGAAGGAGTGCTTTGTGAACATTTTTCTGACATTATAAGTTGAAAATGAAGAGGCTGGAGACAGACAGCTACTGGAGGAAACTGTGCCCAAAGTGCTGACTCTCTAGATAAGTGTGATGACATCAAAAAGGGAAATGGAGGAAACTTAGGAAAAAACACTCCAGGGCTTGGATGTTTTTGAGAAGCATCCATATTGTCGTGTGTATCACATCTTTTCTTTTTTGTTGCTAAATCATATTCCATCGTGTGGATATACATCAATATTTTTCCCCATTCATTTGTTGATAGGAATTTGGTTCTTTCTAGTTTGGGGCTACATGGAGGAATTGTATGAACATTTGTGTAGAAGTCTTTATGTGGATATGTGTTTTTATTACTCTTCGGTAAATATGTAGGAATGATCCTGGGTCACATGGAAAGTGCATATTTGACTTTATAAGAAACTGTCAAACTGTCTCTGAAATGGATGCACCATGGTATTAGCAATGTGGCAGATTCAATTGCTTCCTGCTCCTGATGACTAATATTATATATCTTCTCATGTGCACGTCTTCTTTCATAAAGTGTGTCTTCAAATATTTTGCCCATTTTAAAAACTGAATTATTTGTTCCCTTTTTAACAAGTGGTAAATACGCTTTGTATTTTCTAGATACAAGTCCCTTGGTGTGTATATGTATTGTGAATATTTCATTTTGCTTTCCTGGAGCAAACCTGACTTAACCATGATGTATCGTCCATTCTATAGATGGCTGGATTTGATTTGCTAATATAGTGTTAAGGATTTTTGCAAATGCATTTGTAAGGGTCACTGACCTACAGTTTTCTTATAATGTCTTTGCCAGGTTTTCCTATTAGTGTTAATGCTGCACCCCTATAACGACATGAAAAATGTTCCCTTCTCTTCTTTCTGAGAGGACTTATGTAGCATTAGTACTATTTTATTGATATCGACACTGTATTTTCCTAATTTTTTTTTCAGTACTATGAATGGAGCCCAAGGATGCTTTACCACTGAGCTACATTACCAGTTCTTTTATTTTTTATTTTGGGACAGGGTCTCGCTAATTTGCCCAGGCTGGCCTTGAACTTGGAATCCTCCTGTGTCAGCTTCCTGAGAAGCTGGGATTACAGGTGTGTTCTACTTCCCTTGACTTTTCCTAATACTTTTCATAGAATTCACTAACAAAGACATCAGGGCTGAAATTTTCTTTGTGCAAGGGTTTTAAATCATGAATTCAATTTCCTTAATAGATACAGGATATTGTGATTTTGTTTCTTCCGTGTGTTTTGTTAATTTGTGTCTTTCAAAAAATCTATTTCAACCAGGATACCAAATTTACTTACATAAAGGTGATATTGTAATATAATACTTTAAAGATATGCAAAAGCCATGGTAATCTTCCACTTTTGTTCCTAATATTGGGAATATGCATCTGCTTTCTTGTCTTGGTCAGTCTAGCTAAAGGTTTATTGATTTTATTGATCCTTCCAAGAATCAGGTTTTGGGTTTATTTATTTTCTTTATTCATTTGTTTTCTACTTGTTGATTTCCATGGATACTTTTATTTTTTACTTCCTTCCCCTTATTTTGGATATAATTTGATCTTCTTTACAAACTTCTTTACAAACTTTACATCAGCAAATAGGGATATTTTGAGCTCTTCTTTTCCTATTCCTATCCCTTTAATTTATTTCTTCTAATTGCTCTGGCTAGAGTTTCAAGAACAATGTTGAATAGAAGTGGTGAAAGATGGCATCCCTGTCTTGTTCCAGTTTTTACAGGGAACACTTTCAATTTTTTCCCATCTGGAATGATGTTGGCCTTGGGTTTAGCATATATAGCTTTTACATTGAGGTACATTCCTACTAGCCCTAGTTTTTCTAGTGTTTTGAATATAAAGAGGTGCTATATTTTGTCAAATGCATTTTCTGCATCTATTGAGATAATCATATGATTCTTGTCTTTTAGTCTACTGATGTGATGAATTACGTTTATTGATTTCCATATGTTGAAACAACATTGCATCCCTGGGATGAACCCCACTTAATTGTGGTGCACTATCTTTTTAATATGTTTTTGTATGGGATTTGCCAGAATTTTATTAAGAAATTTGCATCTATGCTCATCAGGGATATTGGTCTGAAGTTTTCTTTCCTTGATGTGTCTTTGTCTGGTTTTGGTATCAAGGTGATACTAGCTTCATAGAATGAGTTTGGAAGGGTTCTCTCCTTTTCTATTTCATGGAATAATTTGAGGAGTATTGGTGTTAATTCTTCTTTAGAGGGCTTGTAGAACTTGGCTGAGAATCCATCTGGTCCTGGGCTTTTCTTAGTTGATAGACTTTTGATGGAGTCTTTATTTCATTGCTTGAAATTGATCTGTTTAAATTATGTATGTCTGGAGCTGGGGTTGTGGCTCAGCAGTAGAGCACTTGCCTAGCAGGTGTGAGCCCTGGGTTTGATCCTCAGCACCACAAAAATTAAAAGTATTGTGTCCACCTACAACTAAAACAAACTATTTGAAATAAATAAATAAATATGTAACACCTCTCTTCTATTTGGGAGAAGAGTTTGTGAATAATTGGTATTTATTTTTTAAATGTTTAGTGTTCAGCTTTAGATTCTAAAGTCACCTGATCCCTGGGTTTTTCTTAGAATGTTTCTGTTTGGGGGGGGTGTTAATTCAATATCTTAGTTGCTATAGGTTTCTTCGTATTTTCTATTTTTTCTTAAGACATTTTGATAGTTCTTTCTAGGAATTTTCCCATTTCACCTAGGTTATCTAATTATATGGCATACAATTATCTACAGTATTCTCTTATATTCACTTTAAGCTGTGAGGGCAATAGTGATGTCCACTCTTCCATTACATTGTACAGTAATTTGAATCTTCTCTGATTATTTTTTTCCTTTTTTTATTATTTTATTTATCTTTTAATTTTTTACAGACTGCATTTTGATTCATTGTACACAAATGGGGTACATCATTTCATTTCTATGGTTGTACACAATGTAGATTCATACCATTCATGCAATCATACATGTACATAGGGTAGTGATGTCTGTCTCACTCCACCATTTTTCATACCCCACTCTCATTTCCCTCTACATAATCCAAATTTCCCCTATTCTCTCACTCCCCACTCCCCCACCCCCATTATATATCATTCTCCACTTATGAGGGAAAACATTCGGCCTTTTGGTTTTTGGACGAGCCTTGCTGGTGATTGTCAATTTTGCTACACTTTTAAAAGAACTAAATTTTGGTTTCATTCATTGCTCTAGTACTTTTCTGTTTCACTTATTTTAACTCTACTCTTTTATTTCCTTCCTGTTTGCTTTTTGGTTTAGTTTGCTCTTTTTTCCTAGTTCCTTAAGATATAAAGTTACGTTATAGATTTGAGATCTTTCTTGCTTTCCATCTGCAAAACTTTATTTAGTATTACTTGTAAAGCAAGTTTGCAAGCAATGAATTGTCTCTTTTTGTTTATCAGGGAATGTCTATTTTGCCTTCAATTTTGAAAGGTAGTTTTGCTTAAAATAAGGTTTTTGGTAGACAGTATTTTTTTTCCTCAGAACTTTGAGCATGTCATCCACTTCCCTTTAGCCTTCATTGTTTCTGCTGAGAAGTCTGCTGTCAATTTCATTGGCAGTTCCTTGCATGTAATGAGTTGGTTTCGGTCTTTTTTTCCCTAATGATCTCAAGATTTTCTTCTTCCCTCCCAACATTTTGACTATAACATGTATACCTATGGATCTCTGAATTTATCCCATTTTTAGTTAAGCTTCTTGGAAATGTAGACTAATGTTTTTCATCAAATTTAGGATATTTGTAGTCATTATTTCTTTAAATATTTTTTGTTTGGACTTCTATTACATGTACGATGCACTTAAGTGTGTCTAGCATTTCTCTGAACTTATATATGTGTTATAGCTTGGGTATGGTATAAGTTTTCCCCAAGGGACATGTGATTGGAGACTTGGTCCCCAAGGTGGCACTATTTTAGTGGTAGAAACTTTCAGTGAGGCCTAGTGGGACTTCCTGAGCCATTTGGGTTATGAAATAGCAGATTCTTTGAATTTTTTTGAGAGGGTCATTACAAAAGAAGTAAGCCTGACATCTCCCATCCTGTTTGTTTCATGGTGCAGATGTAATCTTACCAGGAAGCAAAAGAGAAAGGAAGGTGCTGGGGGTCCCAATATCCCCTTCAAGGTCACACTCCCAGTGATTTTCTTCCACCTCCTAAACATTCCATGTGTCCCCAGTAGTGCTATGGGCTGATGTCCAAGCCTGAAGCATGAGCCTTTGGGGAAACATTCCAGATCCAGACTATAGCAAAGTCCTTCAGGCTGAAGTGAGAGGAGACTAGAAAGACTCACATGAAGGAATTTTAAAACACTGACAAAGGTAAATATAAATATCAGTACAAGAATAAAGAACATACTATTTTTAAGTAAATGAATTTTTAGTTTGTGACTTCTTTTTCCTCCTGCTTTAAAAGCCAACAACCCCATAAAGCAACAATTATAAATCTATATTTATGGACAATTTATAAATATGCAATATGTGACAAAAATAGTATGGGAAGGAATAAAACTATATAGGTCACTTACTAAAATTGAGATTAATCTGAATTAGACAAATAGATTAGCTTTACAATCTCCTCTAATAAAATTTCTATGTATTTTTTTAAAAATTGACCTTTTTTGTTTTTGTTTCATATCCAAGAAAGCTTTGTCTCAATAAAGATTATAAATATTTACTTCTGTATATTATTCTAAATTTTTTAGTTTTTGCTTACATTAAAATATATGATCTATTTTGAGTTAATTTTTGTGTATTTTTTTAGGGTGAAGATTTTTTTACCTTCATTCTCTTTTCTATCTATGCTTCAAATTACATAATCTCTAATCTATTTTCATGTTTGCTGGTTCTTTTGTCAGTTTAAATTACTGCTGAAACTTTATTGAATTTTTTGATTGGTTATTGTACTTTTCAACTCCAGAATATTTATGTGGGCTCTTTTTTATAGTTTCTATTTCCTTCTCTACTTAATAAGGCATTATCATACTTTCCTTAATTCTTTAAGTATGGTTTCCTTTAGTTCTTTGAACATATTTAAAATAGCTGCTCAGGATTTATTCTATGATACCCCTCAAAGGAAATTTCTATTGTCTGCTGCTCTGCATATGGATCACACTTTTCTTTGCCATCTCATAATTTTGTGTTGTAACTGTACGCTTTAGGTAACATTTTACAGCATATCTGCATATTGACCTTTGTCCCTTTCCTCAGATGTATTGTTTTTATTTAGTGACATGGCTGAACTAAGTCATGAAGCCTATTCTTTCTTCAGTGTGCAGCCTCAGATACTAGTATTCTTCAGCTTCTCCCTTGGCTCTCCTAGGGGTTGCTCCTGAGTCAGCACTTTTGTGGTCAGTCATTCATTGGTCAAAGGTTGAACTTCAGCCCTCTGAATCAGCAGGGTTTACACCTTATCTTGTGGGGTCTGTGTGTGCCTTGAGGGGTGCTTTCACTACTTAGGGCTTAAAAGTTGGCCTTGTATTCAGCCAGGAACTTGTGACTCAGTTCCTTCTTTGTTCACTCTTAGGTCACAGGCTTCAGTATGCATTCTTCCTGATCACAAGGATTATCTGCAGTTTTATCCAGACTCTTTTATCTCTTTCCCCTATTCTAAGTATCTTGTTGTATCTATTGGTACCATCAGCAACCTTTAGCTTCCAACTAAATTTTAGGTGCTTGCTGCATAGTTTTTAGCAATTCTTTAGCATATTCACTGTTCCAGGCCTGCCCCAAATAAAGTCAGGCCCTGAGTTTTTTTAGGCATCAATTTGACTACATTGAAGAATTCTTTGAGAGCTAGTAAAGCATTATTTCTGGATGTGTCTCTGAAGTTACTTCCAGAGACTGGTGTGCTGATGGATTGAGTGGGGAAGTGGGCACACTGTCCCTCTAGCAAACTGGTGACATTCTCCTGCCCTGGAATATTGGAGCTTTTGGGTCTCTGGCCTTTGGAGGCCAGCAGACTCTTGGTTGCCAGCCCTTACACCACTGGCTTCTCTGGTCTTGAAATTTTGAGACTCAGATTGAGCAATGAAAGCTACTATCATCCTTGGGTCTCCAGCTTGCAGATCACCTTCTCAACCTCCATAATCACGTGAGCCAATTCCCCTAATAAGTCTTCTCTCATATATATCCATACTTCCTACGGGTTTTCTCTCTCCAGAGAATCCTATACAGACCCTTATAATGCATAGTATGTCATCAGTCTTTGAAGCTCACTCCAACCCTCTCAACTGCTGTTGTGCTAGGAAGCAGGAGGTGGGATTAATGAAAAACTGGTTCTTCATTGAATGCTCTACCCACATCCTCCCTGGAACTGCTGTTGAGGGAGAAGCAGAGAGAACAAAGCTGTGGAAAAATATAATCTGCTGAGTGAGTATATTTAATCTTCCATCGAGATATTCCTGCCTACCTCCCAGTTTATAGTTTTTCAGTAGCTTCATACAACTCTTAAGGTTATTTTGTGCCTTTACTATAAATGGGTCTTAAAAAAACAAAAACCAAAACCTGTTTTCTCAGTGAATTACTGTTAATTTTTCAAGGAATGTAATTTTCAGTGTACTCCCTTGGATTTTCAAGATACTGAAATCAAGTCCTTCACAGTATTTTGCTTTCCTATCCTTTTACATTAGCAATAACATGTAACATTTGTTGATAGCAGACATTGATGTTTCATTCCTTAATCGAAATAAGTATTTCAAGAGCTGCAACCTGAACAAAACTCACACTTTGGGTTGAAGTGCTCTAAATTATTAGGGAAGAATTCCCCTAACACAATAAAAACCTCTTTGTTAAGGATGAGTGTTTAAATTAATATGTTATTGGCATCTCCTAACATCACAGCTTTTTAAACTGATCTATGTTATAATGTTTTTCCTATACTGTTTACTCAAAAGTTTACATTGTTGTGATTTATCTTCTCCTTTTAAAGAAAGAAGATTCTTGAGTTTGGAGGCAGTGATTTAACAGAAACCCTTTTAGAGAACTGGTCAAAAAGAGACTCAGACTTCATCAAGCATCTCTTTCAAGATACTAATTATTTCTTGACTGTCTAGTATTTAAAGGAAGCACATATAAATCAACAAACATCAAAATCAACCATTTTTACTGTCCATTATAAGGAAAATTTTCTAATGCTACTCTTAATTGGCCAACTATGAAATAAAAAAAATTTCCCAGTAAGTTTTGCCAGATGGAATACTTTACTAAGAACAAGTTTCTAAGGCAAAGAGTCAAGCTACTAACCCAAATGGGGTACATACCCCAAGTTAAAAAAGCAAATGTCAATGGTAAAAAGGAATTTCATTTTTAAAAGTATCTGTCAGCTGTGTGTAATTAGTGGGTAATATTCTACTTTCACCTCACCTCCATCGTGTCCTGTGCAAAATCTATTACTTTTTAATAACTATTTCAAATGACTAAAAAAACTAGTATCTATTTCCTATCTAACCTGGACATAACTTCTGCAATTCTGCTTTTTCCTCATTTTTAAATCCCTCCGTAAGTTGCATTAGTCATGGCACACAGATGACACAATTACCCACTTATTGATTTCATTATACTTACTACTTAATTGTACTCTTTTTACACAAAAATATCTACACTGACAACTTTATGTATCACAATTTAGTTTTTATACTCTGTAACTCTTTTACAAGATGAAGCGTATCACAAACTATCAAACTTGTATTATTAAATGCATACCCCACTCCAAGAGCACAGCAATAGTTGGTAAACTATGGCTGGTGGGCCAAATCCAAACTACTGCCTGTTTTTTTTTAATTTTTAAAAAAATTTTTGTAACTTCATTTACTTTTGTGTGGTGCTGAGGACTGAACCCAATGCTTCACATATGCTAGGCAAGTGTTCCACCATAGCCCCACTACTGCGTATTTTTGTAAATATTTTATTAAAACGCATTACCTTCATTTATGTATAGTCCATGGCTACCGCTGCATTGTAAGAGATGGGTAATTACAACAGACTATATCCTATAAAGCCTAAGTTATCTACCATTCACTTTACTGAAAAAAAACTGCTGACCCCTCAATGAAAACATAACATTTTTCATAAAAATGACTGCATATCAATCTGTACAATTGAATACTCAGCAAGGAAAAACTTTTTTGAAAAGTGAATTATTTTTTAAAGTCAAAGACCAACAGTGAGAGGCCCACATCAATGGAAATGGATAAAAAGGAAAATTAATAAAACCAATTCTTGACCCTGACATTTGATTGAAAAAAATGAAACCAACTCTTCGGTTACACTAAGAACTTCAAAATACCGAATATTTTTGGAGTCATCTTTAGCTCAATTTCAGTCAAGAAAAAAGAAAAGACAGAGGGTTTTGTTTATTTCCTGCTCTGACAATAAAGAAGTTCAAAGCAGGTTTGTGTCCTTCAGATAACCTAATTTAACAAAACCAAAAGGTTCCCATTGAATATCTACAGCTGATTTTAAGTAGTTTTTAAAATTTTCAAACAAGTTTATCTCAACATTAATTTTTCTGGAATGGCTATTTGGAAAGTATTTTTAGAGCATCGCAATGTTTGGCAGTATAATTCCTTTTCTCCTTTGTATTGATGGGAGGCCATGGCTCATTACGGTTCTATCCTTAACAACAGAGCATTTCAGTTTTACTGTTGTAGGGTACTGAAGAGCATAAGCTACCTATGGCTCACCCTGCCAGCACAACCACAAGAAAATTATGGTAAATATGACCCTTTTCAAACAAAATCTCATATTATGACTTTTTGCAAGGAGAGTCCCACACTTTATTTTGTATAGTTCACTAGCATGGAAGGAAAAAACAAACAAACAAAAAAAAAAAACTCACATACTTAGAAATATAAGCCATTACCCAATCAGAATAAAATTCCCATTAGATTTTAGCACAGTAAAAAAAAATTCTTGTGTAAACACAAACTTAAGATAACTTTAATTGAAGAAAACATTCAACAATGAACAATGAAATTAACAATTCTTTACCATTCTTTAAACACCATATACATTATTAATATATACTGTGTATTTCCAATCAATTCCATTCTTAGGCTCAATTTAAGAAACACAATTTTAACAGGTTTTATACAAAAAATACTTCACTAAGAAAGTAGATAAACTGCACAAAAACAGTACAAGTATAATGTGCATAGCAAGATAGCTTGAAGCATCTATGTATGGCTTTCTTCAAAATAAAAACTATTAGGGGAATGGGCCCATTTGGGACCTTACTGTTACAGTTGACATATGTAAACTGTTTCACATCTTTTTTAGGCACTTGCTAACAATAGTGTTCAATCCCTGAAAAATCAATTTTACCCTAAAAAAAAAAAAAAAATCCTACATCTGAAATAATAACCAGGAAAAATAGAAAATAACATGGGTTAAAGTTTTACGTATTCTTTTAAAATTAAACCAGTTTTATTAGTGCATGCACAGAATTAAACTAAAAGAAAATAAATTTTTATGACAAAAACTTTCTGTGCAAAATTTACATAACAAAGTACAAAAAATATGTACACATTTCTTTCTTATATACAGAAAAGAAGCCCTGAAGTTTTCATCCAATCAATGAAAATAGCATTAACACTTACAGTAACAATGTAACAAAAAACATACAGCACACAATTTTGTATGTAAGAACTTCATTATCCAATGACCCAAACAAAATTTGATTCAAACTTACAAGGTGAAAAATTTAAATCTATTGATTGTTATCATGAAAATGTTCACTCAGAAACTCCTCTGGGCATGTCCCTTAGGAAATGTTCCAAAAAGTTTTATGAACTACCAGAGTCCACAGTTAATTCTTCCCCAGTTTCTAACACCAACAATCAGTATATATCTACTTTGGGTTGTCCATCATACTGAAAAGTTGCTAACAAAAATGATTTGTCCTAATTTGAACATGTTCAGATAATAGTAATTAAACTGACAAAAATATGATCTGCCTCACTAATCTTGCTTCAAAATATTATCTGTTAAAAAAAGTTAATTTTCAAGCAAATCTATTCCTTTAGAAGTGCTTCTGTGTTCCACGGTTAAAGGGATGGCAACCAAGAAAAAAGACGGTCACTTGATTTATAGGAGACAATTTGATTCAGATAAGCATATTTCTGTGCAATGGGATCACTGGAGAAAATAATCAGCTTAAGGAAAATGTTGAAATTCTTTAACTGGACTTGAAACTAGACAAAGAGATTCTCTTGTGGCTGCCCATCTATTGCAATATTTGACATGGCCATTTAGAAAATGAAAATCACATTGGGAGGATGTTCCAATTTCTGACGTAGGAGAGAGCTTAACATGAAACAGGACTTACTTGACCTAAACTCTGAGCTTTATTTAAGATGTAACTATAGTGAGTTAAATACACTTTCAAAGGAGTCTAATACCCTTTAAATGAACTGTATTTAGCAGATGTAGAGTAACTTTTTTACCCAAGCTCTCAGATCTTCACAAGAGAGGAGAAATTCCTTCAGCTCCATCAGTGAAAGAGCTCTCCATCTTCAGAGGAGCTGTATTTATCAGATTCATAAGGCTGGTGGAAGAAGAGAGGGAATGGGGCTGCCATTACCCTCTACTAAGAGTCTCTAAAGTAAACTGGGAAAACTTTTATCAAAATTTTCTTTAGCCCTAACTTCCCACAAACACATCTTAAAAAAAAAAAAAAAAAAAAATCAAGGTATATCTGTGCTGATTAGTTTCTTGCAAAATTTATGTGCGCAATGATGGCATTTTCAAATACCACACATAAAGTTTTTGCTTTTCCAAAGACATATAATCGACTTTTAAAACATTTAATTTCAGGAACTATACTAAGTAAAAACTGCCTGTAGTATGGTAATTCAACTCACTGTTTTCTTCTAGGGTAATGTTGCTTTTCTTTTCCTTGGTAATTACGATACATTATTCTAACATATTCCAATCCCGAGTGGCTTCCATTAAATGTCTCTGCCCATGACCAGCCCAAGCATCCTGATTGTCAAATATTCTACCACAAAACCAACAGTTAAATTTAGCTTTCAAAACATTTTCAGAGGTAGTTTTTACAATCTGATAATTGTTTTTGCTTGTCTTTTTGAGTGTTAATTTTAGCACAAATCTTTCTTTCACAGAATTAACAGGTTTAAATGTTTTGTGCCTCTTGGAAAAATCATCATAAGTTGTTTTTGAAGGGTTATAACAAACTGGTTTCAGTAAAGCACTCATAGTTCTTTTTGACAATGAAACTTTAAGTACACGTCCATTAAATTTAGTGACAGTTTTCATTACACTCACTACTTCGGGTGCATCTGCATCAGGATGATTTAAAACCACAACTGGTTGGTTTCTCCTAGGACATTTCACAAGCTGTTTGGAACTAAAAGGAAAAAGCCGCAAAGTTCTAACTGAATCTTTTGAAAGCCTAGGTCTGCTAAATCCAAATGTTTCACGGGCATCTTCAGCTTTAGGCTTTTCTTTACACTTTCTATGCAATGTTGATTTTTTTCTTGGAGGTTCTTGGTAACTATCCCTACACTTTCGTTTACAGTTTCTGTTTCTAGCCACAAAGGCAGTTTCAGAATCTTTACTTCTTACACTTGTTTTTATTTTTGAAAAATTTTTTTTGGAAGTCTTTCTTGTATTGAAACTTCTCTCAATTGTACAATTTGTTTTACACCTTAATACCCTAGCCTCTGAACGGTCACTGATACATACTGGTTCCTCAGAAGATTCGGGGCATGTTGCAGTAGAGGTTATAACAATTTCATTTGCTGGCATCAAATCATCTAATAAGAAGGGTAAGGCATCTCTAGAAGATTCTGGCTCTTTCTGCTCTCCACCTATAGTCTGATTAGATGGTACACTGTCTTTCTGCAGTGAGGACGTAGAGTTGCTAACTGATAGATTATTAGCAGCAGTTACATTTAAAACAGGGTTAAAAATTTTCAGCAATATTTTTTGTGGTGTTCCTTCGGGTCTCTTTGGCTGTATATTTTGATAATAAGAACTATTTTGGACTAACTTAGGCTTAAGCAGCTCAGCATTATTTGGCATCACACACTTTAAAAAAACAGCTTGTGTGCCATCAGGCAAGAGGGTATAAAGTGGTGTTTTTGAAAAAATTTCATTCTGAGGTTTTACTGAATCCAAGATATTCAACTTTGTTCCCCGCTGCTCAGACAGTGCACTGGGAATAGGAACAGCTTTCACTGAAGAACTTGCTGATGTTTTAATAATGTAAGGGCCTTTTAATGGCAATGTATTTTCTGAGCTACTTTTCATGCTCAAACAACTGCCAATGCTGGAACAAAGTGCAGGTGTAAGACAATTGTTGTTTTGTTCTACTTTTAAAAAAGGTGTTTTGCAAGGATCCTTGGTTACAGTTCCACAAACTTGAGCACTCTCAGTTTTGACAGCGGAAAGACCTTCAAGTTTCCTATTATTAAATGTCAAAATCATCCCAGGTTTCTTGTTTAAAAGAAGAGGAGGTACACCTTGTGTATTAACCAGTGGAAGTGGTCTTCCTGAAACAACGTGGAAACCAGGCTTGTTGGCAACATGCAATGGTATAAAAAAAACCTTTTGGAGTTTGAACAAATATAGTTTTTTTTTGTTCTGAGTTTAGAAGTGGACTCTGCATATATAAAGAACCTGAATTTTGTGTAGTGGCTCGTAGTTTGTCCTTTACAAGCTGCTGTGTTATTATTGCATCTGACTGAGTCTTAAGCAACGTGCCAATACCTGAAATTCTAGGTGTCTTCTCTGAATCTCTCACATCTTGTGACATGGATAGCACTTGTTTTTCCTTTCCATTACATTTTAAATTCAGATCATTTGCAGGCACACTGACACCTACACTGTCAGATAAAAGTGGGAAGATGCCTTGCCCTCTGAAGTCTTTTGAAGATTCAATGATTGTGCCTTCTCCCTCATGTTTTTGAAATGATTGGTCACAATGAAGTGGCAGGCTTTTATTTGGAGTTTCAGAGTCTTGTTTTACATCAGATTTTGGTTTCAATATATCTTGAAGCAATTGGTTTACTTCAGGTGGCAAAAATTCAGATGCCTGTTGGCTCTGGAGAGAAAAAACAGATGTAATTCTAGGCATCATAGGTGAATCAACACTAGAAATGTCATTCCATTTAGATTTTTCAGTTCCATTCTCTAAGTTTTGGTTTTCATTAGTGTACAGGTTTTCTCCCTCAATGCTTTGTACTTTTTCTAGAACACATTGTTCTTCAATTTCAGTTTTCATTTTTAAAGTTCCTTCTTTATCATTTAAAAAGCTGACAGATGATAACAGGCTATCTGGGTTTGAACTCTCCTTCCTCACTAGTGATAAAGCTGTCTCACTGACCGGTTGCTGAACAACTGTTTTACTTGATGAAGACTCTCTCAGAAGGTTTTCACACATTGCTGTTCCTGAAAACCTACGACGCTTATTAGAGTTATTCACTTTTGAATAATTATGAAAAGGCAATGATCCTTGGTTGGAGGACTCAGCAGGTAACTCAGAGTTGACATAATTAATGCAATAGTTGTGCATATCTCCACTGTTGTATGCATTTGGTTTGGTAGTATGGTTGACTTTATCTGGACTTTTAATAGTAGTACCTAACACCTCAGGATGACTCTGAATATGATTTCCCCAAAAGTCAACATTATCCCTTGCTTCAACTTTTGTGGTCAAACTCACTGATGGGGTAACCAATTCTGATGTTGTTGGCAAAGAAGACACACTTTTACTGTAATCCACTGTTTGAAGCATGTTATTCCTTTCTGATATCAAAGTCATTTCTTTTTCTGAAATTACTTTCCCTGAAAGTACAGCAGATGAACACGAAAATGGAGGTGGTTTCATATAAACTGTGTCACTTAACTCAGTTGTTACTCTTGTTAAAAATCCAGGTGTGTCCAAAGTCTGGGGTTGCAAATTAGTAGTACTGTCCTTTGCAGCATCTGACTGTGAGGCTGGTGAGTATAAATTCTGCTTGTTTGTAGGTAACAATTTTATTACAATATGCTGTTTTCCATCTACCATCTTGAAGCCCATAAACTTAGCACTGTAGTTAGCAGGAATTGTTATTTTATTATTTTTCACCATTAACACTGTAGGTCCTTGTAGAGCAGTCTTCAAGAAACCTGAAGTAGCACTGGATGCCTCCTCAGCTCTATTACATTGACCAGTGGACAGAAGAGCTGGCTTTCCTGACTCCAACTCTGCAGGCTTATCACTATTCTCACAGTGTAGTTTTTCACCCTTTTCTTCATTTAAACATTCTTCACCAAGACAGCTCTGGTCTTCAGATTTGGTCACTGTTTTATTCATTTTTTTAAGCACTTGAGTATTTTTTTCTATACTTTTTTCACTTCCACTATTAATTTTCTTACGTTTCCAGAATGTCTTCCTTGATGCACCTATTTTATATCTTTTCAGTATTAACTTGAGTCCTGATGAAGTCTTGGCCATCCTTTTTTCATATTTGTCTTTTTCCAGTTTTTCTTTTGCATATAAGTGTTCTTTGTGCAAAGTTATAACATGTCTTACAAGATAGTCTTTCCGGGTGGCACCATAGCTACAATATTGACAAGTGAAGGGAAGAGTACCAGAATGCACATGAAGGTGCTTCTGAAGCTCCCCTTTGGTAAAACATATATGATGGCATTTACCACATTTATAATGAACTTCATTATGTCTATGAATGTGCTGGACAAATGTGCCAACATCCTGGGTGGAGAATTGGCATTTTTCACATTGAAAATTACCATTAACACAATGTGTGGATGTAAAATGTTTTGTCAAATCCAATAAAGTATATACACGTTCATTGTTACAAATCTCACATTTTACTAAAGTGCTCCTGTGGGTTCGTCGGTGTTGTTTAAATATCTGGAAGTCATTTGCTGAAAAACTGCACATTTCACAAGGATATGAAGGTAATTCACCATGGTGCCACATTTGAAAGTGTTTCTGTAAATCATTTGGGCTATAGCGAGTGCTGTCTCGGCATTTTAAACAGTTGAAATTGAGTATTTTTGCAGACATTTTTATTCCCTCTTCTTCAGGTCTCTCAGACTTATGAAGTAATATGCACTCCTCTACACAGCTCACGGTCTTTATGCTGATGGATTTTCTTGCAGTCTGTGGTTTCCTCTGAAATAATTTTCTGTATCTGTCAAGTTCATTTTTCACTAGAACTTCATTTGGAATATTTATCTTCGGCAAATCAATTTTCACATTTTTCAGTTCATAATGAAAACGACTTTCTGAAATTTTTGGTCTAGGTGCTGATCTGATAGGATCAGACATCACCTTTTGCACATCTTTTTCTTTCTTTAATGTAGTTTGTTTTTCATCACAAAATAACTGTTTCTGTTCAGATGGCATGATTTAATTAAAAATCTGTTTCTTTTGATCTGAAAATTTTTGAAGTTATCTGTAATTTAAATAGGAAACGATACTGTGTTCAGACATCTTCAAAATAACCAGAATTTTTCCCACACCATTTCACCTAAAATTTAAAAAAAAAAAAAGTTAAAATTTCCTTACAAAATTAAATTTCATATCTTTACGTTCACTTTGGCAGATTAGGAATACTAATCAAGTATGTATATTAAAGATACAAAACATCTATTAAATATATTAAAAACAGCTTAGCAAGAAGTAATCATCTAAAGTAAAACTAAAACTTATTTGAAAGTCAGGAAACACATACTTTAGTTTGAATTTTATTATATGACACTGGGAAAGCTTGAGCTTCTCTGCACCTCAGTTTTCTCACCTAAAGAAAACCACAGATTCAATTAGAGGAAAATCTGTTTCTCTGTGAGGCAGTCTCTGCTGCTCATCGATCCCCTGCTGTTTACCCCATTCATCCACTGCCATCACCTGTTCTGTCAGCATATTGCTCACTGTCTGCCACCTATCATCTGCCATTTGCCTGTTGCCTGCCCATTGCCTGCCTTTTTCACCTACCCATCACCCACCATCCAAGGTCCACCTGTCGATCACCCACCATTGACCTGCAGGCCACTCGCAGACCACCAGCAGATCACCTGCTGCCTGCTATTGCCTGGAAGTCTATTGTCACAGTACCTGAAGGTTTGGTTACACATGACTGCTGCCATTTTGGGACAAAAGCCAAGACCTGCAGGACCCCTGGCCTGACCAACTGTGCCCTGCCTCCTGGACCCCCTGGCCCAACCAACCATGCCCCATCTCCAGGACCCCCAGCCCGACCACCCACACACTGCACTGTGGCTCCCCATTTGCCAACACATTTGGAGCCTGTGCACCCATCTTGGACTATCCTGGAAGCAGAAGCCGCCATCTCTACGTGGGGCAAATCCCACCCTGAGATGCCTGCTGGAGACCAGGGGTTCATTCTCAGGGTCACTATAAGTCTATAGGGGGGAAAATGCAATATCCCAGATTGACACTGCTAGAAGATACGTGAACAACATGAGAAAACAAGGGAAGAAAGTGTTCCAAACAAACCAAGATTCTATGTTAATAGAATCCATTGACAGCATGGTACAAGAAATGTCAGAAAAGGAGGTCAGAATATACATAATTAAAATGATCCATGAAGTCAAGGATGAAATAAAGAAAGCAAAAGCAGGCAATGAACCATCACTACAATAAATAGTTAAAAGAGCAAATGCAGGAAGCAAAAGATAATTTCAATAAACAGAGATTCTAAAACAAACAAATCCTTGAAATGAAAGAAATAATAAACCAATTAAAACACTCTCAACAGAAAGCATCACCAATCAGAATTGATCACTTGGAAGACAGAACCTTAGACAATGAAGACAAAATATTTAATCTTGAAAATGAAGTTGACCAAACAGAGAAGATGGTAAGAAATCATGAACAGAAGTTCTAAGAATTAGGGGATATCATGAAAAAAATCAAATTTAAGAATAATCAGGATTGAGGAAGACACAGAGATACAAACCAAAGGAATGAAGAACCTATTCAACAAAATAATATCAGAAAATTTCCCAAACCTGAAGAATGAAATGGAAAATCAAATACAAGAGGCTTACAGAACACCAAATGTAGAGAATTACAACAGATCCACACCAAGGCACATTATAATGAAAATGCCTAACATACAAAATAAAGACAGAATTTTAAAGACTGTGAGAAAAAAAGCATCAGATTATATACGGAGATAACCAATACAGATATCAGCAGATTTCTCATCCCAGACCATAAAAGCTAGAAGAGCCTGAAACAACATATTTCAAGTTCCGAAAGAACATGGTTGCCAACCAATAATCTTATACCCAGGCAAAAATAACCTTCAGATTTGAGAACAAGATAAAATCCTTCCATGACAAACCAAAGTTAAAAGAATTTACAAATAAAAAGCCTGCACTATGGAACATTCTCAACAAAATATTCCATGAGGAGAAAATGAAAAACAATGATGTAAGTCAGCAAAGGGAGGAACTACCCTAAAGGTAAAGACAATCAAAGGAGAAACCAAGTCAAGTTAAAAACCAACAATAAGCCAAAATGACCAGGAATACAAATCGTATCTCAATAATAATCCTGAATGTTAATGGCCTAAACTCATCAATCAAAAGACATAGACTGGCAGAATGGATTAAAAAGAAAGACCCAACAATATGCTGCCTTCAAGAGACTCACAGAAAAAGAAATCCACAGACTAAAGGTGAAAGAATGGGAAAAAACATACCACAAACATGGACTCAGTTAAAAAGCAGGGGTTTCCATCCTTGTATCAGATAAAGAGGACTTTGAGCCAAAGTTAGTCAGAAGGGATAAAGAAGGATATTTCATACTGCTTAAGGGAACCATAAACCAGGAAGACATAATGATCATAAATATTTATGCCCCAAACAATGGCTCATCCATGTATATCACACAAATCCTTCTCAATTCCAGGAACCAAATAAACCACAACACAATAATTCTGGGTGACTTTAGCACACCGCTCTCACCACTGGATAGATCATCCAAACAAAAACTGAACAAAGAAACCACAGAACTCAATAACACAACCAATAACTTAGACTTATTAGACATACACAGAATATTCCATCCATCAACAACTGAATACACTTTCTTCTCAGCAGCACATGGATCCTTCTCTAAAATAGACCATATGGGGGGTTGGGAGGGGTTAGTGTTAGGGTTAGAGTTAGGGTTAGGGAGGGGGGCAAGAATGGAGGAAGGATTGTATAGATGGAAAAGAGGGTGGGAGGGGTGGGGGGAAGGGAAAAAATAACAGAATGAATCAAAAAAAAAAAAAATAGACCATATGTTATGCCACAAAGCTGCCCTTAGTAAATATTAAAAAAAAAAAGAGAGATACTATTAGATCATAATGGAATAAAATTAGAAATCAATGACAAAATAAAAAACAGAAACTACTCCAATACCTGGAGACTAAATAATATGCTATTGAATGAAGCACACATAACAGAAGACATCAGGGAGGAGATAAAAAAAATTCTCAGAGGTAAATGAGAACAATGAAACAACATACAAAAATCTCTGGAACACTATGAAAGCAGTACTAAGAGGAAAATTCATTCCAAGGAGCACATTCAAGAAAAAAAGTCAGTGCAGGCCATATAGTCCACCTAGTAGAGTGCCTGCCTCTCATGCTGGAGGCCCGGGTTCAAATCCCCAGCACTGTGGGATTGTGGAAATAACAAACAAATGAAAGAAAAAAAGTCAACAACTAAATGACCTACCTTTACAGCTCAAAGCCCTAGAAAAAGAAGAACAGATCAACACCAAAAGTAGAAGAGAGAAAAAAATTAAAATCAGAGCTGAAATCAATGAAATTAAAACAAAAGAAACAATTCAAAAAATTGACAAAAAAGTTGGTTCTTTGAAAAAGTAAACGAAATACATACACCTTTAGCCACACTAATAAAGAGAGAGAAAACTCAAATTACTAAAATTTGTTATGAAAAAGGAAGTATCAAGACAGACACCATTGAAATACATAACATAATTAGAAGCTACTTTTAAAATCTATACTCCAACAAAACAGAAAATCTTGAAGAATTGACAAATATTTGGAGACATATTATCTTCCCAAACTAAATCAGGACATACACAATTGAAACAGATCAATTTCAAGCAATGAAATAGAAGTAGTCACCAAAAGCCTACCAACCAAGAAAAGTCGGGGACCAGACAGATTCTCAGCTGAGTTCTACAAGACCTTCAAAGAACTTATACCAACACTCCTCAAAGTATTCCATGAAATACAGGAGGGAAGCCTTCCAAACTCATTTTATGAAGCCAGTATCACCCTGATACCCAAACCAGACAAAGAGGCATCAAGGAAATGAAACTTTAGACCAATATCTCTGATGAACAAAAGATGCAAAAATCCTTAACAAAATTCTGGTAAACTGCATACAAAAACATATTAAAAAGATAGTGCACCTCCATCAAGTGGTGTTCATTCCAGGGATGCAAGGTTGGTTCAACATCCAGAAATCAATAAATGTAATTCATCATAGCAATAGGCTTAAAGTTAAGAATCCCATGATTATTTCAACAGATGGAGTAAAAGCATTTGATAAAATACAGCACCCCTTCATATCCAAAACACTAGAAAAAACAGGAATAGTAGGAACATACCTCAACATTGTAAAGGCTATCTATGCTAAGCCCAAGGCCAACATCATTCTTAATGGAGAAAAACTGAAAACTTTCCTTTTAAAAACTGGAACAAGACAGGGATGTCCTCTTGCACCACTTCTATTCAACATCATCCTTGAAAACACTAGCCAGAGCAATTAGACCAAAGAAATGAAAGGGATACAAATAGGAAAAAGAGATAAGAATAGGAAAAGAAGTCAAGCTATCATTATTTGCCCACGACATGATTCTATATTTAGAGGATCTGAAAAACTCCAACAGAAAACTTCTAGAACTAATAAATGAATTCGGTAAAGTAGCAGGACATAAAAATCAACACACATAAATCTAATGCATTTCTATTCATAAGTGATGCATTTTCTGAAAAAGAAATTAGGAAAACTTCTCCATTCACAATAGCCTCAAAAAAAAAAAAAAAAAAAAAAACAAAACAAAACAAAACAAAACAAAAAACTAAATACTTGGGAATTTGTTATATTGGGAATCAATGTAACAAAAGAGGTGAAAGACCTCTACAATGAAAACTACAGAACACTAAAGAAAGAAATTTTTAAAAAATCTTAGAAGATGTAAAGATCTCCCATGTTCTTGGATGGGAGAACTAAAATTGTCAAAATGGCCATACTTCAAAAAGCACTGTACAGATTTGATGCATTTCCAATTAAAATCCCAATGACATTCCTCATAGAAACAGAGAAAGCAATCACAAAATTCATCTGCAAGCATAAAAGACCCAGAACAGCCAAAGCAATCCTGAGCAAGGAAGAGCGATGCAGGAAGTATCACAATACCAGACCTTAAATTCTCCTATAGAGCATAGTAACAAAAGCAACATGATATTGGCACCAAAACAGACAGGCAGACCAATGGTACACAGTAGAAGACACAGAGACAAACCCACATAAGTACGGTTATCTCATACTAGACAAAGGTGCCAAAAACATACAATGGAGAAAAGATGGCCTCTTCAACAAATGGTGCTGGCAAAACTGGAAATCCATATGTAGTAAAATGAAATTAAACCCCTATCTCTCACCTTGTACAAAACGCAACTCAAAATGGATCAAGGATCTAGGAATTAAGACTTGAGACCCTTTACCAAACATAAGAAAAACAAGGCCCAAATCTTCACCGTGTTGGCTTAGGACCAGACTTCCTTAACAAGACTTCCAGAGCACAAGAAATAAAAGCAAGAATCAATAAATGGGATGGATTCCTTTTTCTCAACAAAGGAAACGAAATCAATAATGTGAAAAGAGAGCCTAGAGTGGGAGAAAATCTTTTTCACTCGTACTTCAGCTAGAGGACTGATCTCCAAAATTTGTTAAAAAACTTTACACCAAAAATACAAAGAACCCAATCAATAAATGGGCTAAGGAACTGGACAGACACTTCTCAGAAGATGATATACAGGCAATCAACAAATATATGAAAAAGTGCTTGTCAACTCCAGTTATTAGAGTAATGCAAATAAAAACCACCCTAAGATTTCATCTAACTCCAACTGGAATGGCTACTATCAAGAACACAAGCAATAATAAGTGTTGGCATGAATGTGGGGAAAAAGGCACACTTGTACATTGCTGGTGGAGTTGCAAATTGGTGCAAATTGCAGCCACTCTGGAAAGCAGTGTGGAGATTCCTCAGAAAGCTTGGAATGGACCCACCATTTGACCCAGCTATCCCACTCCTTGGCTATACCCAAAGGACTTAAAATCAGCAAACTACAGTAAAGCAGCCACATCAATGTTTATAGCTGCTCAATTCACAATAGCTATATTGTGGAACCAATTTAGATGCCCTTCAATAGATGAATGGATGAAGAAACTGTGGTATATAGTCACAATGGACTATTATTCAGCCATAAAGAACAATAAAATTATGGCATTTGCAGCTAATTTGCAGGATGGAGCTAGAGAATATCATGCTAAGTGAGATAAGCCAATCTGTTAAAATTAAAAAAAAAAAAAAAAAAAAAAACAGGGTTAAAAAATTATTTTTTTGAGACAGGTTCTCATTATGCTGTCCAGGCCAGCCTTAAACTCCAAGGCCAAGGGATCTTCCTGCCTCAGTCTCCTGAGAAGCTAGGACTACAGGCATTCACCACTACACCTGACTGAATAGAAATCTTCAGAGCCAGGCATGGTAACACAGGCCTATAATTCCAGCTACTCGAGAGGCTAAGGCAGAAGAATAACAAATTGAAGGCCAATCTGGGCAACTCAGACCCTGTCTCAAAATATTATTTTTCAAAAAGCTGGGGGAGGGGGGAACTGGGAATGCAGCTCAGTGGTAGACTGTCCGCAAGGCTCTGGGTTCACATGCCAGTTCTGGGAAAAAACAATTCTAACAAGAACACAAAAAACATAAGCTCCAGTTATACCAGTTAAACACACATGGTTTATGCATTCCATTAACTTTTTTACTTGCATAGTTTACCCTACACATATTACCTTATGAGAGCCCCAAAAGATTTCACCCAAATTTTCTATTTCCTTAGTTCCCCAGGGATGATCTACATTTAAAGTAAAAGGTTCATTCATCAAACACAAACAACAAAAGACATTATTTATTATCTAAAGTTATCATTACTAACTGGTAAAAAATAATAAATAGGAAAAATTGAAAGAAACAACACATTTCTCTTGTTCTTGAAGTCTATCTAAACCTGCCTGGTTTCCTACCATTTGGGTTATTTGGGATTTTTTTTGGTCCCTGGTACTCAGGCAGATGGAAGTAAAGAAAGCCTCTGGCAGGTTAGAACATAACCATTATTTATCCATCTGTATAAATTAAAGTACCTACTGGTCGGGTTGCAGTTTGAATTTGTGTTTTAGTTTCTTCAGCAAAATGGGGGGAAATTAGTATTTCCCCTTCCTCTTTCACAAAGTTGTTATGAAAATTAAATGAGAAAATACACATATCCAGGTTGTGGTGGCATATGTTTGTAAACCCAGCTACTCAGGAAGCTGAGGCAGGAGGATCACTAAATTCAAGGCCAACCTGGGCAACTTAGTGAGACTCTATCTCAAAATAAAAAGGGCTCAGGATGCAGTTAGCAATTACCTAGCATGTGCAAGGGACTGGGTTCCATCCCCAGTGCCAAAGAAAGAAAGAAGAAGGGAAAAAAAAAAAAAAAAAAAAGGAAAACACACATAAAAATTGTTAAGAACCATTAACAAATTGTTAAGAACCATTACTTTCTATATGTGATTACCAGGTATGGTAATCATTATATTGCTGAGACTGGAATTTGAGTACTAAAGTTTCAGTAGTAAACATTATCAAACTCAAACTGTATTTTAGAAAACTTATATTTCTTATTTTTATGTTCTTAAATACATAAGTGAATATTAGATAAAACTGAATAAGCTAAATAAAATAAAGTGTAAATCATATTAAGTGCCACTCCTAATGTCCAAAAGGACATGTTAAATTGTAATTAATCTAAATACCTAGGAACTTCACTATTACAGAAATTCTTTTTTCTTTTTAATTTTAGTTGTAGATGGACACAATACCTTTATTTTATTTATTCATTTTTAGGTGGTGCTGAGGATCAAACCCAGTGCTTCATGCATGCTAGGCAGTGTTCTACCACTGAGCTATAACCCCAGCCCACAGAAATCCTTTACTGAGGGAATATGATAAAAAAAAAAAATCAAATTACTTTCTAGATTAAGATATCCTTATAATATTTCTCAAATCTATTATAGGCCACATCTAAAAAGCACATTAATGTATATGCTAAACTGATGGTATATATCAGAAGGGTACCAGCTAGTAATATGCCATGCCTTGTACAGTAAAATGTTAAAATTTTTACTTTAAATTTTTACTGTACCACTAAATGTAAAAACTGTTCTTCAAAAGTACAAAAAAATAATAAAGGGATAGATAAAAGTTCAATGGTACCTAGAGGGCACTCCACATGAAATAAGAATATTCCCTATAGAGCAATTTCTCAACAATGACAAGAATCATAACCACCCATGGAACCTTCACCATACCAGAATCTTAGGGTAAGGTTCAAACATATGAAACTTTATAATTAAGGTTGTTCTCCATTTTCCAAAATCCATGGTGTGGTATTACTACATATAAGGTATTACTTATTGCTACATATAATCAAGAGAGGACTATCATGGGTTTCATTAGAAAAAGAAAACTATTTTTTGTAATAATATTGCATGTCCAAAAATATATTTCTACAGTGCCAAAAAACTAGATTTTCATACTTCTAAATACCATCAATTCCATTTCAAAATATCTATACAATTAAATTTTTTCTCATAAAAGTAACATTTCCCAAAGTCTGATAGTCAGTGTAAAAACAGGCTTTTAAAACAACTCAAATCTGCTGGGTGTTGTGGCACACACCTATAATCCCAGCTGCTCGGGAGGCTGAGGCAGGATGATTGAAAGTTCAAAGCCAGCCTCAGCAAAAGTGAGGTGCTAAGCAACTCAGTGAAACCCTGTCTCTAAATAAAATACAAAATAGGGCTGGGGATGTGGCTCTGTGGCTGAGTGCCCCTGAGTTCAATTCCTGGTTACCCCGCCCCCCCCCCCAAAAAAAACAACAATCTAATAAAAACTAATAAATACTTAGTGAATATCAAGTATTTTGATGGGTGCTATGGAAAGACTAAAAAACATGGTCCCTGCTCTACAGCAGTTTTCAATCTAAAGGAGAGAGGACATATGCATTAACACATTGCTTATTCAGTGCTGACTATCCAGCAACCCTTCCAGTACACAAACAAGGAACAGAAAATATTAAGCAGGATGTGCATTAGCCAAAAAAGATGCCACAAAGTCCATTCATCAAAGTACATGAGCTCTCCTCTTAGGCAAGTTCTGCACATTCTCAAGAGATCTGACTTATTCCAAACAATTTAAATAAAATTGTGTTGGTTTCACAATCCTTAGCAAATGAAGAAGATTTAAGAGTTCCTTAGCAGGGAGAGCAAAAATATTTTTGAAGAGGAAAAGAAGATTCCATTCATATGAACTATTCAGAACAGTTAAAACCACAGATATGGAAAGCAGGTTCATTGTTGCCAGAGTTGAAAGAAAGGCGGGAAATGGAACTGACTGCTTGATGGGTATGGAGTATCCTTTGGGGATGATCAAAATATTTTGATGAAGGTGATGGGTGTACAGAAGATAAAAGTAGTAAGTATAACTACTGTATCCACTTTAAAATGGCAATTTTAAGGGCTAGGGATGTAGCTCAGTTGGTAAAGTGCCTGCCTAGCATGCACAAGGACCTGGGTTCAATCCCTAGCGTGACAAAAAAAAGAAAAAAAAGGCCATTTTATGTTATGTAATTTCCACCCCAATAAAAAGGGGGGAAGGCACAAAATCTTAAAAGCATACCTAGTCAGAGTAACCTAGACTAAGAACAAAACAGTTATGTGTGTGCCAATAACTTCTGAGGGCATTCTGCAAAACAGAACAACTACTTATAACATCATAACGGCCCCAAAACATGTCAAGAAAGAGTCCTATCATACTAAGAATACCCTATTTAAGAAGGTATGAAATTACTTAATGCATTTTAGCATACTGAAAAATTTCATCAAAAGTGAGCTGCTGAGTACAATGACACACACCTATAATCCTAGCCACCCAGGAGGCTGAGGCTGAGGCCAGGAGGATCATAAGTTTAAGAACAGCAACTTAATGAGACCCTGTCTCAAAAATAAAAAGGGCTAGGGATGTAGCTCAGTGGTAAAATACCCCTGGGTTCATTTCCCAGGATCCCTCCCCCCAAAAAAAGTGATCTAGAAAGTTCACGTAGCATTCTCATTTCTCTGACAATGACAAACAAATGTTTTTAAATTAGGAAGATTATTTAACATTTGTGCCTACATGTGTACATCACAAACCTCGATTTTACAGGTTGGTATCGTCTTTAAACATTCCTTTGACTTTCCATAAAAACCATCCAAATATTTTTAAAAGCCTAATATTTTAGGGTTTAAACTACATTTTCCATGTTTCCTGTCATACTAGAAACAGCACAAATTTCTCTGCTAGACTATGTATTCCTTTTATTATTTTAGAAAACACAGTTGGCATAATTTTGAATTTAAATAGATACTACCCACAGCTTTCTTTGAATAACCACTTGTGAGAAAAGCTGACAACAATGTGACTCAGGTATCCAGAGGATAATGAGTACACTAGAATGACCAGAGGAAAGGGTTCATGCAAGAAAGGAAGACACTAAAAAATACCTTCGGTACTATGTTTATAAGTATTTTTAAAAGTAGCATTGTAGTACATTTTATAATTCAAAATAATGAAGGCAGAGAAGAGTGGAGAAAACCAGTAATTTATACCTGGCTCTCTCTAGAATGTAGTATTCTATTATTAGGCTTTTAACCAATTTTTGTTTCTGCTCATTTTTAGATAAATGTAAAAAAAATCAAAATAATACAGATTTAGGGTGAAAAGAAGAAAGGTCCCTTGGTATCCTCTCTCTCAATTCAATTCTTCTCCCATGAAGCACTGTTAACATTTTGGTGGGTAAAATCCCAGACCATTTTCTATGTATTTATAACAAACACCTATATGCACAAGAGTTAGTGCTCTCAGTTATAGATGTCAAAAAATCCAACTCAGTCTGATCTAAGCAAAACGGAATTACAAATACTGGAGATGTCTAATACACTAGGCCGAGAGGAGGCTTTACCTAGATACACAAACAATGTAATTTGTCTCTAGTATCTCTCCTCCTCGTGGCTTCATTTCTGGGCTCAAGGTGATACCAACATCACTGCTGGAAGGAGTTCAAAGCTAACATCCTTCTAGGTACAAGAATAAGAAAAGAGCATGTTACTCCCTCAAAAGTAGAAGGTAAATTTTGACTCAAATTTTCTTAAGCGTAAATCCCTAGAGTGAGATAAATTTTTATGAACAATCAGTCCTGATTTACAGGTCCTTCACTGGAGCCTGAAGCACGTAAAACTCCATCCAATAACATGAACTTATATTAGAGAATAGAGACTGGATAGTTCCCTGGAACAAAATCAGAGCGTTACTACCTAATGGTAGATGGATGAATAAAGATAAAATTTATACATATATATGGGGTTTTCTAGATTTATTCCTATGTAAATAGAATACTATCCATAAACTTTTGCAACTTTACTTTTTTCACTTTTACATCACAGACTTCCTTCCAGGGCCTGGAAATACCCTTTTTAATGGTTGCAGAGTATTTCACAGAACAGATGTATTCTGGTTTATTTAACCATATACTCACTGGTGGGACTTAAAATCTTTTCCAATGTTTTGCTATTACAAAGTGTGATACTGTTTCAGTCCTTGATCAGTCCTTGCACATAAAATATCATGTACATAAATCTGTTTGTTTGTTGTGGTACTGGGGTGCTTTACCACTGAGCTACATCCTGAGTCCTTTGTCCTTTGAGACAAGGTTTCGCTAAGTTGCTGAAGCTGGCCTCAAACTTGTGATCCTCCTGCCTCAGCCTCCCCAGGTGTTGGGATTATGCCCCACAGTGCCTGGCAATGCATATTAAGTATTTCTGAAGGATAGATTTACATTTGTTTTCATCCCCATATGCACTTCTGCAGTCCTAAAAACTCCTAACATTTTCAACAAAATTAAAAATCCACACTGAAAATGTAACTCAAGAGCTACTTGAAAGGCTTATTAATTTCCCTATCTACTGCATAGCCCTTATCTATTTTTTATGTCTCTCTCTGACACAAAGACAATGTGCTTTACAATTACACATGTTGTCATAGCTGGATGTAGGATTATCTGTTCCTTGTATATTGAATAAGATTCTGGATTTAAATCTCTCTAGATTAAAAACTTTATTTAAAAACTCAGAATAGGACAAATTACAGAATCATATAAGCAAATACTCTATCAAATATTTTGCTGCATTATCTTAACAAGAAAACAAAATGTTCAGCGACGATCCCTACAGGGAAAGTTGTGCTCAAAAAAGTCACTATGAAATTCAACAAGTCCTTTAAAGAGAGGAAACTAAGCTACTGACTCATAACTTTCTCTTTTATGAGGCCATCTTTGAAACAGTGAACCTGAAATGGAATGTTTATTATAATTCTTCAATATTATAAAGAAAAAGTAATACAAGATGAAGGATGTGGAGGGAATGGGAGGAGACAAAGAGCTACCCAAATTAACTGGAACTGTTAGGAAGTTGGGATAGAAGACTGAGAAAGCCATTTGACACTATCCCCTCACCAAGATGGGGCTTAAGGAAAGTTCCAAAATGATGAGCAAAGCAGTGTACTTTTCTTTCTAGTAGAATGGACCAGCCACTCATTACCAATAAGAGAAGTCTCTGCAATGGAAGAGTTGAGTTTTAATTCACTACTTTACTGAGGTTATTTTATGTAAGAATTACATTATTTTTTTAAAAAACAGAATTACTAAATCCCCTTTCTGATTTTCCTTCAGTGACTAGGGCAAGAGTTGGGGGAGGAAATTCTGAAGAGAAAATTGAACTGTTTCAATCTCTCAAATTACTCTACTGTGTAACTCAGGAGTCAAAATGTTTATGAAATAAAATAGATTTAAAAATACAGCAGATAATTTGACTTCTTCCTTCCTTTATTACAGCTCACTTGGAACTTAAAACTACATTATGAAAAAATCTTTATTTTGTTTCTGAGTATCAAAATGCTTTAGATGCCTAGCAGATATTGCTTATGTCCTGTTTCACCTTTGCCACCTTCTATACTACTCTTGAGTCTTCATATAAGTTTTCACTAACTTCAGGTTCAAATACGAGAGCTTAAAAAACTTCATTAGGAACATTTTTGCCAGACAAAAGAAAAAAAATTGCAAAACAATACTGAGAAAAGAAAGAAATCCAGTTAGTCTTCAGTCTGATAATTGTTATATAATTAATGTTAAATGTTAATATTTTTATATTTAATTTATAACATATAAAATACCATATGAGGGAAGTTGTACTTTTAAGTAGTTTCAGGTTTGCACTTTACCCTCAAATTTCAAATTTGTCTGGAGAATCTATTTTGTCTTCAAATACATTCAACCAGTAAGCATGTGGAAGCAAGAGAATACTTGATAGCAATTTATGCTAGGGTTGCCACCTGTGGTTAAAAAATGTACTATATTCAGGTGAAGTACAAAAAGTAATGAGAAATTTTATCATAACTTTAATCTTCCAACCTATTTGGTTAATGCTCTTTTTGTTTACAGTTCAATCTCTACCCCACCAACAAGGATTACTGATTTTAAATGTGCTACTTAAAACTACATGAGACCAACACCTCAAGTCTTAAAATAAGAAAATTTCTATAAGTGTTAAAATAATCTGGGGAGTTTCCTGCATCAAGATGGCAAATTAAGCCATTTGAATTCCACCTTTTCCCAAGTACTCATTGAAATAATCAAATACTATAATAAAGAGAATATTACAAAATGGTTAGGAACTAGAAAAACATTCCATAAGCATATTATAAGATGTTTGGTTAAGAAATGGTCTAGAGAGAGAAGAGTAAAACAAATGTTGAACCAACCAACAACTACTTTTTTATTTTTTTGACCTGAGCTCTGCCTTTGTTTCCCAGACTGGCCTTAAACTCCTGGCCTCAAGTCATCCTTCTGCCTCATATAATCTGAATACTCAAGGGAAACCTCTCCCCCTTTCTACCATCCAGAAGTGAAAAATATTAACTACAACTAAAGTTAAAAAACAAATAAAAGTAAATCAAAAAATAGAGTAATCTCCCCTTATTTTGGGGAGGATATATTCCAAGTTTCCCAGTGGAACCAAAACTCATATATACTGTTTTTTCCCCCATCATTACATACTTAGGATAAAGTCTAATCGATGAATTAGGAATAACAAGAGACTGACAGCAACAATAATACAATAGAACAATTATAATAGGCCATAATAAAATTATGTGAATGTGGCCTCAGTTTCTTATAGTGTAATTCCCCCTCTTGTGTGCTGCAAGACAAGATGAATCGAGGTGGATGATGCAGTCATTATGACATAGCTAGTACATACGTGTTACCTGAACAAAGCACTGATACCATGAAGACGAATCTAATATGAAAAGAGCTAGTAAGTGATAAAGGGGCAGGTGGCACATATGGCATGGACAGGCTAGACAAAAGGATGATTACTGTTCTAGGAAGGGCAAAGAAAGTGTCCATCACTTTATGAAAAACTTATGCATTGTCTATTTCTTGAATTGTCTATTTATTATTTTTAGACTATGGCTGTCGATAGAAAAGTGGGAAGTACCAGAATTGGCATCCAGACTTGAGATAACACATTGGGAAAAAAAAAAAAAAAAAAAAAAGAGCATACTGTCATGTCAGAGAGAACAAAGTAGATGGGAAAGAAATAATGATTTTGAAAACAAGAAAAAAAAATGTGTTTTTAAAACCAGAAAGACTTGAATTTCCAAAATCAAAGGCTCCCCAAATACCAAATAAGATTAACAGTAAGAATATGAAACTCAATATCTACAATTTATCCTTGTAAAATTTTCTTAAAGGATAAAAATTAAATGCTACCCAAAACGTGGTGATGTAGTTACCTGAAATGGTAATCAATTTTTCATGAGCAACACCAACTTTAATCAGACACCAATATATTAATCACAATTGTAAATGCTAGAAGACAATGATATAACATAGTTTTTTGAGGGAAAAGGATTAACCCAAGAATTAATTCTACATCCAGGAAAATTCTCATGTTAGAAAGAAACAATTTTAGATAAACGGATTCAGAGAATATATGACATATGTACTCTTTGTGGAAAAAAAAAATTTTAAGCAAATACTTCAGCAAAGTCAAATTTCAATCACACAGTAAAGACATCTGAGGCAGTCCTCTAAAATTAGTTCATAATCCAGACCAAATCAATGGAAAAAAGTGACTGTTAAACTGGAGATTATGCATTAAGACAAAACATTTTCTAAAACTCATTTATAAGAAATAAGAACAGAATGTTACAAAACAAAAGAACATTAAGAGAACAAAATCGAACTTTAAATAAACATAATAAACACCAAGAGCAGTGGCACATGCCTGTAGGCCCAGCTACTCAGCAGTCTGAAGCAGAACCATGAGTTCAAGGACAGCCTGGGCAACATAGGCAACACAGCAAGATCCTGTCTTAATAATAATAATAATAATAATAATAATAATAATAATAATGAATAACAACAATAATAATAGAAAAAAACTAAGCACAGTGACACACACCTGTAATCACAGGTCCTGAGGAAGCTGAAGCAGGAGGATTATAAGCTTGGGGCTTGCCTAGGCAACTCAGGGAGACCTTGTCGCAACACTTAAAAAAAGTTTTTTAGAAAAGGACTGAGGATGTAACTCAAGAAGTAGAACGCCTTTGGATTTAATCCCCAGTACAAGAAGGGCAGGAAAGGAAAGAGGGGAAGTAGAATGTTTGGAAAGTCAAGGTGAGATAACCTCTCAGAAAGTGGAGAAAAAATATAGGATAAAAATAGGAGAAACAAGAAGAGAAGAGAAGCAATTCAGATCTAACATTGACATCTAACATTAACTTAACAGGAATGGAGAAAGCACAAACATCTTAAAAGAGGAACACAACCATCAATAATTTTTTACAGTACTGAACTGTAGAAAATCAGTTCCCAGGATAAAAATGTCTACTATATGCACAGCAAGGCGCCTCATATGAACGAAGGCATATCACTGCAAAAGATTCAGAATGATGGAGGCAAAAGAATATCTCAAATGTTTCCACAGAGAAAAAAAAAGTCATATAACAAAGGATCAGAAATCAGAAGGCTTTAGACATTTCGGCAACAACAACGGAAAGACAAAAACAAAGGGCAATACCTTCAAATCTTGAGGAAAAACTTTCAACCGAGCATTCTGTACTCTGCCAAGCTATTGATCAAGTGTAAGGATAAAATGAAGACATGCAAAAAAAAACCTCAAAATTTACCAGATAGTCAGATAGCCTTCCTTAAGAAGTTCCTAGAAGATACATTCCACCCAAATCAGAAAACAAACCAAAAAAAGACATGAAAACAGTTAACAGGAGATAAAATGTAGTAGAGAAGTAATACCCCCAAGATGACAGTACAGGGAAATCCCAGGATAACAACTGGGCACCAGATCACACTGCAACAGGCACTCCAAAGATAAAACACCGTGAACACTCGTCACTAAGAACTTCACACCATCTTTTCAACTTCATCACAGAATTCCCAAGTGAGCCAGGCCCAGATCGCATCTGTATTGGACTTGTGTTGACATGAACAGTTTTTCTGTTTTCCTTTTCATGTTCCTATATTCAGATCCACTGAGGTCATGGTGATCTCAAAAAAACCAATTTCAGACCACACTACTTATTCTACCAGATATCCAATATCTGGTCCACACTATAGACTCACCACATTCTGATTATGGTGAGCCCTAAGGTTCCTAGATCTTTTGCCTTTACACACCAACTTCCCCAAAAGGGTTCCAAGTAAACTACCACAAAAGCTAAAGCTAGACTATGGCACAGGTGCCTTGGTTCACCTTGGCATCCCTGGGAGCCTTCATCTAACAGCATTGTTAATTTTCACTGCATAGCTAGTGCTAGATTTAGGCTTGTTACCGAATTTTCAAAACTAAAGAATTTGGAGTTAATACAAAAATACCAAGTGTCAGAATAGCAATTTCATATGGGTTGGGAGGACAGAACCAAAGAGAACGTATCGGTTACTTAACTTAAACAGTTAGTATACAGGTTATTTGTTTTGCTATCTAAGCCATGTGTATATTTTATGCATCAGTATACAAATGTGTCTCACAATAATAAAAGCACATTATAAAATGGGCAAAGAACATAAAGTCACAGAGGAATCTAAGTGAAAACAGAGTAACATCCGTAGAATTCAAAACAAATTAAAATAAGAAAAATCCTGCCAACAGATTGTTACGGATGTTATGTTACATGTTTTTGTTTTTTGTGGTGCTGGGGATTAAACCCAGGCCCTCACACATGGGAGGCGAGTGAGTCACATTCCAGCCCCAACACATTATATATTTCTAATACTATTGGCCAGTGAAGAAAAGAAATAGAGGATGGGAATTAGGGGAAAGGAAGAGGGAAAGAATGTGTATGCTTTAACTGACTTGGAAAGATATTTATTGTGAATAATATTTTTAATTTTTAAAATAAAGGAAGTTGCAGATTAAGGCATGCGATATATTTTTAAATCAGGAGGAAAGAACCTCATTTCTATGTCATTTCTATGTCATTTTTGTCAAGGAAAAGATCCAATGACTTTATGTTTGTTATACATAAACAAATCTATACAAAACACATTCTCCAAACTATTTATAACAGGTTAATGTTTAAAAGGAATGACAGCATGGTGTACCACACAAGAAACAAACCAAATCAATAGGGAGAGAATCACTGGCTCTCTTAAGCACCCTCATCAAAACGAATTACCGTGACATTGCTTGTGGCAATGTCACTACCACAAGCCTCTCCTGGGGTCTGCCCGTATGCTTCAGCCCTTGAATTCTAGGAATCCTGTATCTTTAAAGTAACTCCTCCTTTCAGCTTGAACTAGTAGTTCACTTTGGTTTCTATTACTTAGGATGAAAAACTGATAAATCAATGCTGTTTATTTAACAAAAAGAAAGGTTTTGTGAAGGTCCTTTGAAGAGACACAGGACTTAAACATTTAAGAAGGAAGCAAAGGCAATCTAAACCTGGAAAATAGAAAGAAATGGTGGAAGAAAACCATTTTTCTCTCAAGGAGCTGTAGGGTCTAGATCAAAGAGAGAATGCATAATGGGGTGCTTAAGTAAGAAAGACTACAGAGGACAGATATGAACTTGATATGAAAGGTAACTAAAAGCCATTGCTAGTTTATGAGGACGGAGAAATTACAAAAGCAGTATTTCAGAAATATTCTTAGAATGGCACCACAAGGCAAGATAAATTGACCAAAGAGTAAAAACAGAGTGAGAAAACTAGAAGACTAGAGTAACAATTAAAATCAAAAGTGAGGAACCAGGGAAGTGGCAATGTTAACAAAGGCCAGGAATCAGACATTGGGTACAAAGAAACCCCCAAGGCAAATGCCAAGGATAATCTGAGTGAATCAAACGATACCATTTCTGGAGAGTTGTTTACTCTTTACAACAAAATAAAAAGCAAAGACATACTACAGAGCCTAAAAAAGGAAAATCTGTGTGCTACTTACTACACTCTAGTTGCTTAAACACAAAGAACTGAACAACTCTGATTTTAGCTGAGCCATATTTGTGACTCAGCAAGTAACTTGTCACATTACATAGACAGGAAAACAGTCATGACTTTTTTTTCTAACTACTGCATTCCTTGAATCACCCACTTTTTTTCCTGCAGAGATAAATAAGTATGAAACATTCATATATGACTGGAGATTTTCCTGCATGTGGCAGGAAAATTTTACTGAAATATACAAGGTTCTGCCTAAGAAGAATCTAGAAAACAGAACAAAACAAAGCAAAGCAAAGCAAAACAAAACAGCCCCTAAGACTATTACTTTCAAAGCAGAATCTATATAAGTGCTCTTGAAATAACTATTATCTTTTCATGACTTGGAAAAAAATACTTTGAGGTTTTTTTGTTATGTTTTTTTGTAGCTGTTTCAAGTTTTTAAAAAATTCACCAGAGGAACTAATGCCTGTTTTTTATATATATATATATATATATATATATATATATATATATTTTTTTTTTTTTTTTTTTTTTTTTTTTAAGTTTTGTAGAATGGACATACATAACCAAAGCCAGCTCCCTTCCAATCAATGTTGCCTAATAAGCACAGAAAATAGAAATGTAGGCTTAAGTATGCAAATGTAATTAAGTATAGTGTACATGTGAGCCACATACCACTAAGGTGGGATGGCATGAACAAGTTTAAAATTAAAGATTAAAATACATATATATTGTTCCTGATTCAGGGAAAACATTTCTTATGCTGTGATGCTATGATTCATAACTGCCTAATATAAAAGATGCTCACCCACACATACATACTTTTATTCACCTTTGTTCATATTGTTCCTTTCACCAGGCATGTCATTCCCCCTCCTCTAAATAAATTCATTAACAGTTGAATTTTCAAATTCTCTCCTACAGGGACATGAAACTTACGCAATACATACTAATCTCTCTTTTCTTTAAATATCCACATAAAGGGTAGTCACTTCTCATCACTTTACCATCTGGTTCTGTTTTATTTGTTTGTTTGTTTGTTTGGATCTTTTTTTTTTTGGTAGTACTTGGGATTGAACCCAGGGCCTCGAGAATGCTAAGCAAACACCTACACAGAGTTACAGCTACAGCCCTTTTCTTAAATTCTATATTTTGAGACAGGGTCTCATTAAGTTGCCAAGGCTGGTTTTGAACTTGTAATTCTGCTTCAGTCTTGCAAGTAGCTGAGATTACAAGCATGTGCCTTGGCATTCAAATTATGTTACACTGTTATGCCATTTCACTTTTTAAATTTAAGAGATTATTTATAAACTTCTTAAAACAGAGCCTTCTTATTTTTTAAAAATTTGTTCTAATTAGTTATACATGACAGCAGAATGCAAACATAAGAGCCTTTTTATGGTACTATTTTATATTTTTTCAACCTTCTCAACAACCAAAATTGGGTACACAGGTACCTAACACATTCTTAATTTACTCACTGATTTTTAATTTAAATATCTGGCTTTCTGTGATTTCAGATTAAATCTCTTTATAGCAAACTTCAAAGAATATATAACCTTTTTTCCTGCAACAATCTGATGTTTGATTTAAAATACATACACACATAATCAGCAATCTCATTTTTAATATGTAGGATTTGGGAGAAAGGTCTGAACTAAGTAGTCCAAAGTGAAATAAAGACTACTTAATCCAGTATGGGAAGAAGAAAGATTATTTTCATCCTTCATTCCTTTCATTTGCCATCTTGCTGCAGCAGTGATATAGAATAGGCAGATTTTACTTACAATTCTGGAATATATAAGGGGAGGGAAGAAAATCAAAAGACGAATTGCGGGCTGGGGAGATAGCTCAGTCAGTAGAGTGCTTGACTTGCAAGCACAAGGCCCTGGGTTCGATCCCCAGCATCGCAAAAAAAAAAGACGAATTGCTATTTGATTTGGAGAACATGTATCATCATATAATCCAACTTCCCTTCAACTTCCTCAAATGATAGAAACTATTTGATTTTTCTGTCTATAAATACTTGTCTCCAATGGTTAAAATTTTCACTCCCCAGAATTCCCTATCTTAGTATATAACACCAAAATCCAATTACTCAATCCCCCCTTCCCTTACTTCCCATTAATCCACAAGCAAGCTGATCGATTCTGTCTTCAAAATACCTCTCCTCATATCCAATGTCATCATCTGAGCCCAGGCTATTACTGTGTCGAACCTGAATTAAAACAAGTCTTCCTACCTGGTACCCATGCTTCCCTCTTGCCTACCATCTTCTTCTGAATCCATTCTCTACAGAGGAACAAAAAGTAATCTCAATAAAGATCACAATGCTCTTCTGCTAAAAAATCCTTAGGGGTTTCCCAGTGTCTTATCCATTTGGGCTGCTATAATAAAATACTACAGAATAATTGGCTTAAATTTACTTCTCACAACTCTAGAGGCTGGGAAGTCCAAGATGGAGGCACCAGCTATCTGATATCTCACTTGACAATGACTCACTTCCTAGTCCATTCAGACAGCCATCCTCTCACTGCATCCTCACATGGTGAAAGGGGTGAGGGTGCTCTCTGAGGTCTCTAATACAAACTCTTATCCTATGCATGAGCACTCTGCTTTCATGACCCAATCACGTTCTAAAAGTCCCACATCCTACTACCAACACACTGGGGATTAATATTTCAGCATATGAATTTAGGGGTGCAGAGGGAGACACAGACTTCCAGTCTACAGCACCGAGGCACATAAAATACAACTTAATTTCTTTACAAAAGCCTGGCTAGAATAAGACTCATCCTGGACCTCTCTTCAACTTCATCTCACACCACTTTTTCCATCTAAATACACTTGTTTTAGTTAGTTTTTTCACTGCTGTGACAAAAAAGTCCTGAAAAGAATAATCAGAGGAGGAAAGGTTAATTTTGGGGGCTCATGGCTTCAGAGGTCTTAGGCCACAGATGGCCCACTCAATTTCTAAGGGCAGAGCATCATGACAGAAGTGTGTGGTGGAGTGTGGTGGTGGGAAAATGGCACCAGAAAGCAGAGAGAGCTGTGCTCAATAAGGATAAAACATATACGCCAAAGGTATGCCCCAGAGACCCACCCGCTCCTGCCACACCCTACCAGCCTAAAGTTACCGCCCAGTTAACTCCTATGGGGAATTAATTCACTGATTGGGTTAATGTTTTCAAAACCCAAACATTTAACCTCTAAACCTTCCATTGTCTCACACATGAGCTTTTGGGGGATACCTCACAGCTAAACCATAACAATAGTGCAGCAAGGCACCACATCCCTCGGCTCCTCAAATATTCCTTTCCTAGCTTCCTATCCAGGCTTTTGCCACTTGCCTGAAATGTTCTTTTTCTCATCCTTCAAACGAAGAGAGCCCTCTCATCTTTTAGGTTTCGGTTAAAATGTCATCACCTTAAAAAGGCCTTCCTCAATCTATAAGTCATCCCATTCTCAAAAAGAAAAAAAGTATTATTTTACCCCTCTGTATTCCTTTTTCTTAACACTTTAATCTCTGGCAATATTTTATTCATTTGTCAATTTATTTTTGTCTTTATCACTGCGATACACACTGCATAACCATAAGGGCCATATCTAACATTTTCTTTGCTGTAACACTAGCATGTGGGATAGTGCTGAGCTTATAGGTAGCACCCAGTAGGTACCAGTCTTTGTTCTAAGCACTGGGAATACAACAGTGAATGGAGGAAACAAAAATCCCTCCCCTCATGGAGCTAACACTCTAGTTATTTAGATGATAAAGTAACTAAGTTGTATATAATATATTCAAAGGTGACACTGTTTTCCTTACAGAAAAAAATTAAGCAGGAAAGAAAAGGCAGAACCAAAGAGTTCAATTTTAAATATGAAGTCAGGGAGACCTCACTTAAAAAGGCCTTATTAGGAGTTGGAGAGTGATATGGAGGCTTTACCAGCACCAAAAAAAAAAAAAAAAAAAGTCTAATTGGGATCAAAATCTTTCAAAAAATATTTTTAGTTGTAGATGGAGACAATAGCTTTATTTATTTATTTTTTCTGTGGTGCTGAGGAATAAAATAAACCCAGTGCCTCACACATTGCTAGGCAAGTGTCTATCACTGAACCACAACCACAGCCTCCTAGAGCCAAAATCTTAAGGTGAGGGAGCCAGTTCTCCAAATAGAGAAGACCCTGAGTGTGCACCATGTGTAGCTTATTTGGGAAATACCAAGAACATCAGCAGACTGAATGAAAGTGTGAAAGGCACAGCAGCAGGAGATAAGGTCAAAGAAAGTAACATGGGAGCCAGGCATGGTGGTGCATGCCTGTAATCCTAGCTACTCAGGAGGCTAAGGCAGGAGAATCACAAGTTTTGAGGTCAGTCTGGGTAACTTAGTAAGAACTTGCCTCAAAATCAGAATTTTAAAAACAGGTGGGGATGTAGTTTAGTGGTAGAATGGTTGCCTAGCATGCACGAGGCACTGGATTCAATCACTAGTACTGTCAAAAAAAAAAAAAAAAAAGGACTTGGGGCTTGATGGATGATGCTGTAAGGACTTTGGTTTTACTCTGAATGATATGGAAAGCTAGTGAAGCAGAGAAGTTACATGAGCCAAATTACTTTTTTAAAAAGATCACACTTTGGCTGTTATGTTAAGAACAAAGCATTTGGGAAGGATCTAAGAGTAGAAGCAAGGGACCAGTTTGAAGGTTAATACACTACAACCATCTAGGTAAGAGATGATGGTGTCTTGATGGAGACAATAATGCATGGTAAGATTCTGAATATATTTTGAAAAACATGGCCTATAAGATTAGCTGACATACTTTCTAAAAAGATAACTAAAAATTATGACCTCGGCAACTGAAGAACTGAGTTGCTCTTTACTAAGAAAAAAAAAAGGACTATGAAAGTAGCAGGGAATTACATCAAAAGGTCAGTGTTAGTCATGTAAAATTTGAGATGTCTATCTGACATCCAACTGGAAATGTGGAATGGGTAACTGGATGTGCAAGATAAAATTTTAAGAGTCAAGGATAGATATATATAAGAATTTACATATTTGAAACAGGATGAAATAAACAAGAAGTTAAGTAAATACAAGAAGTTCAAAGTCTGAGCCTCAAGATACAACAACACAGAGGAATGAGAAAGGACCATCAAACGAAATGGAAAAGAAACAGTGAGACTAAAGGTAATCAGAATGTAGTATTCTGAAAGCAAAATGAAGAAAATGTTCCCAGAATAAGGGAATAATTCTGTCAAGTAAGAGGATGACTAAGAACTGACCACTGGTTTTAATGTCAAGGTCACTGGTGACATTGAAGGAAAAGTTTCAGTGAAATTAACAATGGAGACAGGCTGATTAGCATGAATTTAACAGAAAATGGGAACAGAAGTAGAACTGTAGTATAGTTAACTTGTTCAAGGAGTTCTACCATGAAGGATCAAGAGGTAGAGAAGTTGAAAAAGGTTTTTTGTTTTGTTTTGTTTATTTCTTGCTTTTCATAGGTAGGAGAAATTATAGTATGATCAAATGCTTATTAAAATGATCTAGTAAAATGGAAAGATTATAAAGGAATATTAAAATGATCTAGTAAAATAGAAAAACTGTAAAGGTAAGGAAAGAAATAGAGTAGCAGTGCCTTTCAACAGGTCAGAAGGGATAGAATCTAGTGAATAAGTTGCAAGTAAACTTAGAGAAGAGCACAGAATCACCTGTAGTAACTAGAGGTGAGGACAGAGATGTTAGCAGGCACACATGACTGAGAGCTAATGAAATGCCTGATTAAGTCTACCATAGAGGCTAACAAATTACAATCTATGAACCAAATCTGAACTGTGTTCTATTTTGCAACTTTTCACTGGAACACAGCCACATGCATTTATTTTCATACTGTGACTGCATTCAGGTTATAATGGTAGCTGATAGCTGTGACAGAAGCCCTATGGCCTAAAACTCACTATCTGGTCATTTAAAGTAAGTTTGCCAACCATGGTATAATGGAATACTCAAACTGATACTCTCCCAGTTGAAGGTCAGATAACTGGTGATAAGGGAAAAAGGTAGGCAAGGGCCTAAAACACAAGAGCATTGAATGACAAAGTGACATCTTAACCTCTATATTACTCCTAGTATCAACCTCAAAAATATATAAGCAATCAGGTATTATTACTTCTATTTTGTTCTTTGTCTCTTTTAAAATGTTTTTATATCTATAAATATATTAGTTTTGAACTGGTTATATTCTAAAGAGGATATGGTTTTACCTGTTTATACTGAAAGACCTCTCAAAAAAGGTGAGGTAAGAAAATATATATATATATGAAACATACAATAGCATTCTAAGTTAATTACTATTTTTTTAAATTCAAGTTAGATAAACATAACAAAGTTTTTTCCACAATGAATAATTTTACGCCATTCTGTTACATTCACTTTATATTTCAGCATCCCAAAATGGCATTATCTTAAAAGAAATAGAAGGATTTTCTCAAAGAAACTTCTATCTAAGTAGAAAGAAGTGAAATTTCTGGTTGGCTTTCCAAATGCCACATATATGGATTTACCTAAAAAGTCAATCTTATTTGCTACCACCTTCTCACTCCCCAAAAACAATGTTACAAAGCAATCTCCATTTCATCTTGAATCAGCCCATAATCATTTCCAACTCCACTGTTTCTTTTTTTTCCCCTTTTTATTTTTATTTTTACAGACTGTGTTTTGACTCATTATACACAAATGGGGTACAACTTTTCATTTCTATGGTTGTACACAATGTAGATTCACACCATTCATGTAATCATGCATGTACATAGGGTAATAATGTCTGTCTCAGTCTACTATCTTTCCTTCCCCCACCCCATTTTCCTCAACACCATCAAAAGTTCCTCCATTCTTTTCTTGTCCCCCTACTGTTTAATTATTCTCTGTGCCTATCAAAACTCCACTTACCAGTCAAAACCCATATAAAGTTATAATTCCTTAAAAAAAAATCTCCCTCCATGGGCCAACCCTCATTAATTTCCTTCCTAACTGAACTTAAAATGCAACTGTGCATCCATTTATCTGCTTTTTGTGTTGTTCCCCATACGTGAATTCAAATTCCTTAACTAAAAGCACTTTGAATGCTAGAATTTGAAGAACTCCTCTAATTCTTTTTAAAATAAACATAGCACTGATTATTCTCAACACAGGCTTGTTGGTCTGTTTAAACTAAATATGTTTTTAAAATGTGCTACATTACATAAAGTCCACCATCCACTCAGCCTTGTGCACATAATCCTTAACCATTCAGGGAGCTGCACATACTTATATGTAATAGACAATAAATGTTTGTACGCTGAACAAAGGAAGAACTGAATATATGCATGAATGATGAATAAGTAATAAGTGAAAAGCATCTTTTATAAGGTGAAGGAAAGAAGCAAATATGTGGAGGATATGAATGACCATGTGAAGCATGCTCCTTAAATTTATAAGAGTCATAAAATCTTCATAAGAACACTTTCTGCTGCAATCCCATTCAAATCAATTATACACAGAATTTTAGCCCAAGGGACCGAGGACAGGCAGCTCACAGAATCAAAAGAAAAACACAGGTACCATATACATGCTCTAAGGCTGAAACTGGCACTCTATCACTCCATTCATATCTTATCTCTAAATGGCTTCACATTATCCCTCTACAGATGGGATTCTCATACACATGGGAAAGAATGTCACCAGCTCCCTCCCAAGTTAATAACCTCAAAGAAAAAGGAGCTTCTTTCTCATAGCATTCACACATCAATTTCAAAGAATTTTAATAGGTTCTGCTTGAGTAAGAGATCATCACTGTTTTAAGAGGAATGAGTTATAATAGTGACTGACGCTCACCAACCACTCAGAATAGTGAAGGTTGTTTCCTCAAATGGTGTGATATTGAATGGACAAAAATTTGTTTGTCTTCCACCAGTCAAAACCTACAACCCAACTTCAAATAGGAACTAGTGATGCCTTTACTGTATTTTGGAATTACTTAACTTTTTACAAAGTCAATACTTGGTTTTAGCTATTACTACTTCTTGAAATGAGACCCCTGGGAAGCCCATTTAATCCTCTTTAAGCTTTTTTTTGTGTGTGTGGGGAGGGGATATTGGCGATTGAGTTCAGGGGCCCACTGAGTTACATACCCAGCCCCTTTTATTTTTCTTTTGAGGCTAGCCTCCATCTTGTGATCCTCCTGCTTCCGTTTCCTAAGTAGCTAGAATTACAAGCATGTATTACCAGGCCCAAGTATTTATCCTAAGCACTTTCATTTTAATATTCTGACACTTTCTCACACAGCCAAACCAATTACAACAAATTTCTAGTCAAACTTTGCTCATAATTTTTCAAAATGCAATAATCCAAATCATATGCTAAGTCATCAGATAACAGTCTCTTATTTACTTCATCCAGGCTTTCATTCCAAGCACTTATATTACTTTTTCTGAATAATGGAGATCAAACATAATATAAAAACTCTTAGTATTCAGCATCGGTTTCTCTACTTAGGAACAACACAGTACCCATGTAAATCTCCTAGCAAGAGGTCAAACAAAAGTTATAGAGGAAGAAACTATTCAAGTAAACAACATAAGTGATAACCTGATATCCCAATTCCAACTTTGTTGCTCTCTACTCAAAATAGTTGTCATAATTTTTTGACAAAATTAAAAATGTATGCCTTTGTGAAAAGTGACCCTGAAAAGAAAACCATCTGCTGGTGAAGATCGAGGGAGAACATGGTTATGACTACTAAAATAATAATGTAGGGTGGTACAGTTTGCTTCAGCTCTTCAGCAATTACATACATAATCTTTTTCCTCAATTAGGACTATACTAATGTATATACTTAATACATTTGGTGAGAGGAATTTACCCAAGAATTCTTGGATTTCAAAGATCCTAGGACCTATTAAACACAAACAGGGACATCTGTGTGTCAGGAGTAAATAAATATACAATGGTATAATATTTTCCAGTACATTTCCCAGCTTTCCCTGGATTTATTAGCAGATTTTTTGTCTTTTCTTTTGTCCACACCAGGATATTCAGACGACTGTCTCCAGGAAACCAGTAATAAATCTATAGTGATTCCCAAGTCCCTTTCCTGACTCATGATGTAGATTCCATTAATCGTAATGTAAATACATATTACATAATTTTTCTTACGTGTACTACTTAGCACTTACTAGACCAAAATAGTCACTCTTCTGTTCATTTAAACCACTATGAAACAAGTTTCTACCATTTTTATCTCCAATGTTCATTATTCAGATGCTCCTAATGCTACCTATACATTCATAAAGATGACAAAGCTAAAATTCATCTTTAGAGCTTTAAGCAAAATGTTAGTAATATATAAAACCAAAAATTACCTTTTGATTTCCATTAAAAGGAAAACCCATGTATAAATATTTTATTAAGGTCAAAAATTATAACTTACAACTTATAAAAATGATATTTAAGTAACTATTTCAGTTTAATCCAGTATTAAAACATACAAACTTACTATATAACAGACTAAACACTCCAGGTACTTCAGTCTTTACAATACCTCTTTCTTGAAGGAATAAAAGGCACACAATTTAATGCTTGGACAATGTCATAATCAGCAACAATGATCAAAGGAAGAGTTGATATCTGCAAATGAAATGCAAGATTTTAAAATTTTGACTACAAGAATCGTTAGTAAAACTTTACTGTACTTAATTCAGTTGCACTTCACATTCACTATAGGATAATTTTGAAAAACTACCCCTCTATATGTATGCATATTATATTATCATTGACAACCAGTGATAACATCATACATTTACAGAAGTTACAACTCGAAGTGTAGAATTAATCTATTCAATATCTTTATTTATTATAAAATAGGGAAAATTAGTCTTGCCCAACATCACAAAACGAGAACTATTATTTGTACCTGATAATAACTCTGTTATTCTACTACCATATTATCTCTTAACAATTCTCATTTCTGGTATAATGTCCTATGAAAACTGCTCACCATGTGAAGTCAATATCCCATTCAATGTCTACAGACCTGAATCAGATAATAAGTAAAATTTCAACATTTTGTAACAGTCCTTTTCTTCTGATTATAGTGTTTTATCAACGATCTTTTAGTAGAGTACCTGAAGGAATCCAGGCAAAATTCAAGTCTCATATAATTAAAATAAATAAATAAAAGTTGTATTAAGTGCCTTAAAGCACACAATACTCCAATGAGAACAATTCCAAACTACAACAGAAAAATAACAACAAAAATACGTTAAAAGGGCATTGTAAGGTGTATTTTTAAGTCAAATTAGAGATTTAAGGTAAAATATTTCCCTTCATAATATTTCAAAATAGAAAAACTTTGGGTATCACAGTATACTATTACCAGACAGGATAGGATATGAAGTATGCCACAGTAAAAATCTGATGCACTTTAACGTTCATATAGTAGATATTCATTGTGGTCACTGTCCTTTTATTTTTTCATAAAACCAGATATAAAATGTTTCGAATTGGTAATTACAATTTTAGCAAAAATCTATGTTTTCTACTATGTTTACCTTCCCCCATGAAATGCCAACGCCCTGAAAATATTAATGCAACACGATGTCTATAAATTTCAGGGGAAAAAAGAATTGCTGAAAGAAAATGAAACCATTTCCATAGATCTGCAGTTAAACTCTGAGAACGACAGGGAATTTCAATGAGTCAATTAAAATGGTTGCTATCTATTCAACCTGAAGATACTAACTTTAGACTACAAATTAAACCTCTTGCTGCAGAAAAAGCAAATTCAAACAGTATCTGTAGACTATGCCTAATATGCACAGACTCTCAAATTAATTTTCTACCCTGATGTGTTTGCTGTCTTCACGGTTCATGACTAAGACAATCATACAAAGTTCAACATTCTTATGAATCCCTTAAACATTGACTTATTTCATTTTCCTAGGGTTTTTTTTTTTTAGACTTTTGATAACATGCTCAACCATGTTTCACTAACATGGCTCACAAACACTAAAAGACCAAATTTTAAACCTAAAAAAGAAAACTGGGCCTTAACTCTTGTTTTCGGAACTTTAAAGTTACAACTGTTTCACTGGTCTACTTAAGAGCTAAAACATTTTACCTTATGTACAGTCACTCCCATATACTTTCAATTACCAAAGGCATCTAGTCAGAGACTACCCACTTGACAAAGAGGACACCATGTTAAGAACAGTTTCAAAATGGACCCTACAAGTGCAAAAGCCAGTTACACAGAAATTCATCTGCCATTGGGTGTGGTTGGGGTCTGCAGGTAAGAGCACCTTTGCCCAGCCCTGGCGAGGACGAGGAGGGTGCGCGCGCCAGGGAGCTTAGCACCTCTGCAAGAAACAGCCCCCAATGACCATAGACTGGGACCATAACAGGGATGCCGTCGAGTCGGGCCAGCGAACCTACAGCTCAAGGGGTGCGGCCCGAGGGTGCCCATGCAGTCTCCACCAGCCGCGGAAGCCGCCGAGTGGTGCTTCGAGCGCCGCGCGCCCCGCTTCGCCCCAAACACCGAGCCCGATCCGCCCCTTCCTCCGGGGTTCCGCTGCCCCCTCGGGCGCGCGGAGGCACACCGTGCCGCGCTCCCGCCCAGTCTCTAGGATGTGGAAAAGTGGAGAGTTCCAAAAGCCCAGACTTAAAAGAACCCCCAGTTACAAGGCGAATAGGCCAGCTCTAGCAGCCTGCAAAAGCGCTGGGTAAAAAGACTGACTTCTCCAGAAAAACTTTGCAGCAAGTTAGGCGGAAGCGCTGAATGCCCGGGACTATTTTAACAGGCGCTTCCTATCACAAGAGGCGGATCCCTGAGCCCGTAGGGGTACCCGAGAGTCCCCACAAATTCGCCCTTTGCCTTCTGGCTGGCCCTCTAGAAGTCCCGGCATCCTAACCAGTCCGGGCGGTCCCGCTCACGGAGAATACCTGTCGTGGTCCCCATTGCCTGCGAGTCCCTGATGGCGGCCATTACCCTTCCATCCGGGTATTGCCGGAAAGCCGGGCGCAGCGCTATCGGGAATGCACGCTGCGGCGGAGGGATCCGCGTTGCACCTGAGGAGAGCGGAAGACAACGGAGGCCGACTGGGTCCGCGCCTCATCTTGGCGAGAGTAGGCCATGGAGCCGGACTCACTGCTGACCTCTCCAGTTAGCACTCTTGCCTGTCTACTGACTCGTTGCTCCCCCGCTTTGCTCACCGGCAGCTGCAGAGGTCCTACTGCCAATGGAATGGCAGACAGACGTCCACTCTGTGCTCTTCAGAGTAGACACCAGAAGCAGGAACTGTGTGCTCTTGGCAAGCTCTTGCTGACTGGGAATGGGCTCAACTCTCAGATTTTAATCAGTTCCGGCTTAGTAAATGGCGTCTTCCCATTACTGGCTACTGACACGCAGCTTTTAGCAACCATTGAAGTCCCGGTCAACGAAAGAAGCTGCCGTCCACAACTCTGGGAGACATGTTGAACCCCAAACATACACATATTTAACAACTGGTCCGAAAGTTGTCTACAGTGAGAGTCTCTCATCCCCATCAAAGGAATCTTCCCCTACCTCACCCAACAGGACCGGACAAAGAGTACAAGTGTGGCTCCTCTTCTCTCCTTTAGACCATTTCAGAAATGCAACCTATTAAATCAGTCTCATTCTTCACACAAATTATCTTCCTTTAAAAAAAAAAAAAAAAAAGTAAGGGTGTGGCAGCAACCGTTACAAACTAACAACAGAAAAAGAAAAAAAAGGAGGGGAGACGGAGGAATATGCCAAGATATTAAGGGAGATTAAGATGACGTTTTTTGCCTTCTATTTTTTGGTTCCGTGGTCTTTTAAGCATGTTTAGGGTTTATGATATTTTTAAAAACTTTAAATGATGTATAAAATGAATTACTTTTCATTGTCTTAGCATATGCTTTTGAAAATGTTGAGCCATAGCAATACACAAGATTTTCTCTATTGTTTAAAATAGCTTGTGAGAAATCCTCACTTTTGTCTTAGGAAGCTGTTACTTGTCACCATGTCCGTTAGTCTATCCAATTCCACCAAGAAAAGGTGAATGAACAGACAGCCACAGTAGTCTTAAGGAGAAATCTTACGAAAATGCCAAAAAGGACATTATGGAATGATGGAACATGTTTACAAAATGAATTTTCTTTTGGCTTACACAACATCCCTCTCTCTCCCAGTCTTCATTTGTATGTAAGTCAGAAACAGGCACGCACATCATAGAGAAAATGGCATCTCTCTCTCTCTCTCTCTTTTTTTTTTTTATAATAAAAGATGACTGTTGGGGGATATGGGCAAGTTTGTTTTGCTTTGATGTGGTTTTTTTCACTTTAAGAAATTGCACCCCCTCCTTCATTCACTTTATAACTTTAGTCCTACTTATATGTATGTATTCACTTACAAAACCTTGCAAACCTGCATCTATATTACAGAAGAAATAAAATGTGTATTAAGTAAACTAAAATATTAGATCTACCTCATCTATCCCCCTTCCTCTTCTTCCTTCTTCTTCCTCTTCCTAACACGCAACACTTAAACATTCTTTTGCTCATCTCTTAGGTATTGAACCTTGAAGTTAGCAAAGAAAAAGAGTGAAACAAGAAGGAAAGAATATGACTGAAAGAGAGAAGGAAGACCTGCAAAAGAATGCTGAATAATAGCTTAAGAAAGGACTCTTAATATTTTATACTTGAGAAGGATACTTGGTAGGGATAGGGTATCTAGATTAATGCTTTAAATAGTTGGCTCTGAAGACCTGACTGCTATTTATTAGCTTCAGGGCATATGATCTCTAAAATTCTCAGTTATGCAAAACATACTTAACCCTTGGTTGGTAGATTGAAGTGGGAAATCCATTGCACCTTCAGTGTAATGTAAATGGTAAAGATAATGTTGGTGGTGATAGCACAAAGTTCCGTCTTGATTACAAACTTCTTTTGGCTTTTTAAAGTTCTTTCTAATTGTGTATGAGAGCAGAATATATTTTGATATAATTATATAAGCATGGAATATACCTTCCCCTTCCCTCTCCCCACCCCTGCTCCCTTCACTCTACTGAACTACCATTTACTCATAGTTATTTTTTTTAATTAACTTCCTGTGGATGTACACAATGGTGAAATTCACTGTGGTATACATATTTATATGTGTACACAGGAAAGTTATGTCAGATTCATTCCATTGTCTTTCCTTTTCCCACCCTGCTTCCTTCCCTTCATTCCCCTTTGTCTAATCCACTGAACTTCCATTCTCTTCCCCCAGACCCTTATTATGAGTTAGCTTCTACATATCAGAGAAAACATTCAACCTTTGGCTTGGGAATTGGCTTATTTCACTTAGCATGATAGACTCCAGATTCATTCATTTACCAGCAAATGTCATAAAGTCATTCTTTATGCCTGAGAAATACTCCATTGTGTATATATACCACATTTTCTTTATCCATTAATCAGTTGAAGGGTACTTAGGTTGACTCCATAGCTTAGCAATTGTGAATTGTGCTGCTATAAACATTGATGCAGCTGCATCACTGTAGTATGCTGATTTTAAGTCCTCTGGGTATAAAGTGAGAGTGGGATAACTGGGTCAAATGGTGGTTCCATTCCAAGTTTTCAGAGGAATCTCTATACTGCTTTCCAGAGTGGTTGCACCAATTTGCAGTTCCACCAGCAATATATGAGTGTACCTTTCTCCCCACATCCTCACCAACATTTATTGTTACTTGTATTCTTGATAATTGCCATTCTGGTTGGAGTGAGATGAAATCTCAGTGTAGTTTTCATTTCTCTAATTCTAGAGATGTTGAACATTTTTTCATATATTTGTTGACTATTTGTATTTCTTCTTAAGAAGTGTCTCTTTAGTTCCTTTGCCCATTTATTGATTGGGTTGTTTGGTTTGGGTGTTAATTTTTTTTTTTTTAGTTCTCTGTATATCCTGACCTATCTGAGATGCAGGTGGCAAAGATTTTATCCCATTCTGTAGGATTTCTCTTCATGCTCTTGATTGTTTCCTTTGCTGTGAAAAAGCTTTTTAATTTGATGTCATCCCATTTATTGATGCTTGACTTTACTTAATATATTTTAGGAGTCTCGTTAAGGAAGTCAGGTCCTGAGCCAATATGTTGAAGTGTTGGGTCTACAACCAACACTTCTTCTAGCAGGTTCAGGGGTTCTGGTCTCATTCCAAGGTTTTTGATCCACTTCGAATTGAGTTTTATGCAGAGTGAGATACAGGGGTTAAATTTCATTCTACTACACATGGGTTTCCAGTATTCCCAGCATCATTTGTTAAAGAGGCTATCTTTTCTCCAATGCATGTTTTTGGTGCCTTTGTCTAGTATTAGATAAATGTATTTATGTGGGTTTGTCTCTGTGTTTTCTGTTCTGTTCCATTGGTCTCCTTGCCTGTTTTGGTGCCAATACCATGCTATTTTTGTTACGATAGCTCTGCAGCATAATTTAAGGTCTGGTGTTGGGATGCCTCCTGTTTCACTTTTCTCATGAAGGATTGCTTTGGCTATTCTGGGCCTCTTATTTTTCCAACTGGGTTTCATAAATACTTTTTCTAGTTCTATAAATGTCCTTGGAATTTTGATGGGAATTTTAAAATACATGATTCATGGACCTAAAGCATATCAATATAAAATAGTGAAATTTTCTCCTGAAAATAATATATAAATGAGAAATGCATTTTGTTCTACAGATTCCTCTTTCTAAATCATATCATACCATACCATAATGAACAAGCTTATACATGCATTTACAAATATGTAAGCATGCTTTTTATCCATAACTTGATACTAGCTATTGAGAAACAATCCTAAGAACTACACTAATAATTAAAAGAAATAAATGATAAATTTGGAGATCAAGGTTCTCTTAAAATGAAACTGTTCCTTCTGCTGATCTCTCAGCTCAAGCTCAAACTCCCCACCCCCAACAATATAATCAAGTGCATATGGAAATGGAAAAAATGAGACAGCCTAGGTAATCTACCATAACATGGTCACACTCCTTGGTCAAAGATGTTATAAGGTGATAAATCCTGGCGATCTATCAAATGTTAGCTGAGCTTCAAGCAGTATCCTTCCCAATGTTATTTCCAATGTTTATTTTTTAATATTATTCAGCTGGAATTTTCTTGAACACCTACTATGTGTCACAGAGGAGAGCATACAGATGACATTAAAGTACACAAAACAGCTAGGATTGATATAAGAATAGATTTCAGAATATCTCAGCCAGGTGAAGGAGAATAGATGATGCTATAAGCTACAGAGTAGCCAAGAGTTTAACAAACATATGCCAGAAACTACAAAAACCTACCCTTGTTCTCATACCAAAAAATTACATAAACTGAGTAAAGGGACAATGTAACTCTGCCCAGGAAATTTTTTTATGTATACCTATTTTCCCCATCTCTGTCTCTTTACAGTCAAGCATTCCAATGTGGATGATAATCATATGGTCACTAGAATGACGAAGGAAAATCACTGAAAATCTCACCAACTAAGAGCAAATAATCTTAGAAATGTTTGGACTGCCTTGCTTATTTCTTGGACAATTCTTTCCTCTCTTCTCAAACTCTCACACTAACTAGGGATACACTCTAACTAGGACCTGGTTTTCAATCTGACCCAAACATACATCCAGAAAAGAAGTACACATTCCCAAAACTCAAGAAGAAAATTAGAAGGAAAGATATTAAGCCAAACAACACATACTTTCTGATGAAGAATTAATAGAGCAATAAACATGTTAAACATACTTAAGGAGATGAGGGATTTTACCACCATATAGAACTAGAAAAAGAAATCTTTACAAGAATGGTGAGATACAAAATATAAAAATAAAACAGTTGAAATAATTGACAGAACTGATGATTGACAAGATGGCTTAAACTACAGAACAACTCAGTGACACATAAGAACAGGTTAAGGATTTTCCCAGAAGGATGCAGAAAAGCATGATAAGATAGTAAAGAAAAGAAATGGAAAGACAAGAGATATGTAAGACAGAAATAAATGTGCCAATATTTGAAAACAGGAAGCTCCACATGAGAGAAGAGAAAATATTTGGAAAAAATTTTCCCTGAATGGCTTACAGGTTGTCAAATAAGAAATATAATTTTTAAAAAACTCAATGTATTATTAGTGAAATTTAAGAATACCAATGACAAAGAGGAAATTCTGAAGACTTCCAGAGAAAAACAGAAGATAATTTATAAAGAACAAGAATAAGAGTGGCAACAGGCATTTTATCCTCCCTTGGCCATGGTCCAAGTAGAGATGAGCAAAGGCAGAAAAAGTCTTTCTTCTTATCATCATTTTTAATCAGGGAGAAACTTTTTCCCCCCAAAATTTTCTCTTTATATTTTACTGGTCATGAATGAGTCACATACTTACCTCTGAAACAATTGATGGCAAAGCAAATTAGGATTGTGATTGAATCAAACCAAACATGACATATCTTGAGATGGGGCCAGTCATCACCTGCGCTAAAATGGTAGTTCTAAGTAGCAAGGAGAAAGGATGAATAATTTTTGATTGCCAATTAAATACACTTGACATCTGCCAATATCACAAGAAAGGGAGAAAACTAGGCATTACAGAAGAACAAAAAAAGTGCCTATGAGATAGTCTTATTGATATACAGAAAATATAGATATCAGAAGAATGTATTAAACAACACCATGGGCAAAATCAGTATGAACTTGAGAAACTACATAGGACAAATGATATGATTTCTTAGCCTACCAAAACTTGTGAGGAAAAGAGAGACAGAAAAGAAAACCTACAGATTAAAAAGAGACATAAATCACTTACCAATCACTATGTGTGGTAGTTACGTGGCTTCTGATTCAAACACAAAAACACACAGTATTTATGAGACAATTGGAAATTTGAAGACTGTAGGTATTAAGAATTGCTTATTAATATTTTAGGTATAATATTAGGTATGTATTGTTGTTTAAGAAGTTTGTCACTTAGAAATACCTGATGAAATATTTACAAATGAAATGATAGTGTGTCTGAGATTTACTTCAAAAGTAAGAGGAAGATGGGCTGGGGATATAGCTCAGTTGGTAGAGTGCATTCCCTGCATGCACAAGGCCCTGGGTTCAATCCCCAGCCCTACACCAAGGGGGAAAAAAAGTAAGAGGAAGACATATAGGAGAGAGTTTAGATGAAACAAGATTGGTCTTGAGTCGACAACTGCTAATCCTGAAAGATAGGTGCAAAAAATTCTATTTTTTGCATGTGTATTACATTTTAACATTTTCAATGACAATTTTAAAGTTGGCATAAAGAGAAAGGAGGAAAGAGGAAGGAGACCCTATGGTCAAGCTGCTTTGTGTCTCATTGATTTCCTAACAGCAAAGGAAGACAACATGGTGTAGATAAGAGAAGTCTCCCAAAAGCTCATATGTGAAACAGTGCAAGAGTTTACAGATTAAATGATTAGATTATAATAATCTTAACCTAAAGAGTGTATTAATCCCCTTATAGATATTAATTTGGTAGTAACTTTAGGCAGGTAGAATATGGAGGAGATAGTCATGGGGGCATGCATTTGGGTATATATTTTGTCCTTGTCGAACAGAGCTTTTTCTGCTTCTTTGTGTGATGTCCTGAGCTGCTTTCCTCTACCTCATTCTTCTGCCATGATGTCTTCACTTACCATGGGCTCTGAGGCACTGAGTTGGTCATCTGTGGACTGAACCTTTGAAACCGTGAACCCTCAACTAAACTTTTTATCCCCTAAAATTGTTCTTGTCGGGTCCTTTGGAAAAGGACGGGAAAAGGCTGACTAAATCAGAAGATTAGAGGGAAGACTAGACCACAGCAGAAAAGGGAGAGTTAATACCGAAAACCAATTTTGCATTACTAAATAAATCGACTGAGAGTGAAGAATATGTCCATAGGTCCGTAGGCCTTTACTTGAAGATTGATCTTGTCATCGACATGGCCTATGTTCCTCCATGACAGAAGGAACTGCCTCTAAAACAACAGATACTCAACAAATTTAAATGAAAAATGCTCAAAAGTAGACTACATTATTCCACCACCTCTTTTCCTTCTTTCCACAACTACTCCAGGCAGCTGAGTAACTGAAAAATAGATACAAGCTATCAACATTCAGCTCCTAGCTCAAAGTGTAACCGAGGATTAAAACATTTGCTAGACAAATAGGAAGGGGAGTTAACTAGACTTCTACCTATAGAAGTGTTGACACAGACAGATTATTTTAAAATTAATAATGAAAATAATTAACAGAATCCATGGAGTACACATAAAAATTCTCCTCCCTCCAAAAAATGACTTATAAAAATAAAAGGTATTTAGAAAAATATCCTGGAAGGATGGCAGAGTAGCAAGCACCAGGCATCTGGCACCCTACCTAGTTGAGGATTGGTAGACTCTCCCTGATGTAACTATTTTGGAACTCTAATGTCTATTTAAGGCTTGCAACTTTTGGCTGGAAAATTGCAGTTAATTTTGGTCAATTTGAGCTCTTAGCTCATCCCCCATCCTGTATCCCCAGACTGGCAACTGGGTACTTGTTCTTGGAACAGCTTACACAGAGCTTGCAAGAGTCATTTGGACAAGGACCATATTTGTTCTACAGATAAAGGAATCTTCTTTTCTTTTGGAGGGTGAGGTGTGGTATATGTATGTGTGTGTGTGTAGAGGGGGCTGTGTCCTGGGGATACAACTCAGACACTCACCTTTGCTAAGGAAGTGCTCTAATACTGAGCTGCATTACCAGTAAGGTTCTGTATTCTAATCACTGATTGCTGCTTTTGAACACAGAGGAGCAGCCACAGAGAACAGTCATCTTTGTACCACCATTACCACCACCACCACCACCCAATAGGGTCCTCCAAGGTAGCAAAACCTGCCTCCTCCTCTGGATGAAGCAAGTGCAAAAGAATATAAAGGGTCGGTGCCTTTTCCCTCCCTTTCCTTTTTCTTTTTTCCTTTTTTCTTTTCTTGGTACCTGGGATTGAACCCAGGAGCACTCAACCTGTTCCCAGCCCTTTTTATTTTGATGTAGTCTCGCTAAGTTGCTTAGGGCAGCTAAATTACCCAGGCTAGCTTTGGCCTTGCGATTCTCTTGCAGCCTCCGGAGTCCCTGGGATTACAGGCCTGTGCCAGTGCAGACACTAAAGACTAGGACATTCAAATGCAACCGCATATCCAGGGGAAAATAGAAAGTCATTGCATGTACCCAGGGAAAGGCACAGGCTCAGAAAAAAATCTGAAGAGACCTTATGTGTATAACTCAGGTTGATTCTTGACATGGGGGACAGGTTACAAAAAAAAAAAAAAGAAAGAAAGAAAGAAAGAAAGAAAGAAAAAAGAAAAAGAAAGAAAGAAAAAAAAAAAAAAAAAAGCAATCGAACAAAAAAGTTAACTCCTGGGAAGGGTAGGAATCTGATTACCAGAGTTTTCACATCATTAGATTCAAAAATCCAGCTTTCAAAAACAACAAATAATCACATTCTTTGTATAAAGAAAAAGGAAAGTATGCCCAGGCTCCATGGTTTGTGCCTGTAATCCTAGCCACTCAGGAGGCTGATGGAGGAGGAACGCATGTTGCAGGCCAGTCTCAGCAATTTTGCGAGGCCCCAAGCCTTAGCGAGATCCCGTCTCAAAATAAAAACTCAAAAGGAAGGTAGGGGGACGCTGGGGATGTAGCCCAGTGGCAAAGCACCCCTAGGTTCAAGCCCCAGTACCCGAAAAAAGAAAAAGGAAAAAAAAAAAGTATGGCCCATTTAAAGGGAAAAAAATAAATCAACAGAAACGGTCACTGAGAAAGACCAGTAGATCCTATTGAACTGTAATAAGGAGAACTAAACCCACACTCCCTGTTGAATTGTAATAAGGAGAACTAAACCAGCCTCCCTGAGTTCGAAGGGGCGTCTTACATGGTGAACTGCAGACTAGCTTGATGTGCAGTCAGATTGGAACTTAATCTAAGAGCATACTCTTGCAGCTAAACCACTAAATTTCAGCCAATCACAGCGGTTTACCCCTTAGCCAATCCCAGGTCTAAGGCTGCTTAATTATGCCCAAATAAACAAATGCCAGGCTGCACCAATCATGTAATGTCTAGGTCATTTCCTCTTTGCACTTTTTAAGGAGGTGAGGGCATTCTGAACCATTTTTATTCTGGAACGTTGCCTGGTTCTAGAACCCTTTCCTGGGTCAAGCAGACTGCTAAATTGAACCCTTCTCAGTGTTTTCCCTTTCTTAACAACGTCCAAAGAATTAAAGAAAGATATGGGGAAATGACGTATGAACAAAGTGGAAATATCACTAAAATGATAGGAAAAACTAAAAAGAAGCCAAAGTGGATTTGAGCAGACACAAGAAAGAATCAGTGAACTTGAATATAGAATACGTGGAATTATCCAGGCTGAGGGGCAGAAAGGAAAAAGAAATGAAAAACACGAACAAAGCCATAAGAGCTGGGAAACATAATTAAATGTGCTAACGTGCATTTTGGTAGTTCCAAAAAGAAGAGAAAGAGAAGCAGAGAAATTATTTGTACACTAGACCTCCATAAGACATGTGAAAGGGAGTCCTACAGGTTGAAATGAAAGGACACTAGACGAAGCTTAAAGTCATATAAAGAAATAAACATCTCAATAAAGGTAAATATACGAACAATTAAAAAGAAACTAACATTATGGTAACAATGACTTGTAACTTCATTTTTGTTTTCTATATGATTTGAGAAACTAATACATTTATTTAGAATAATTATTACTCTAAAAGCTAGCATCATTCTAACTTTGGTTTGTAACAAAATATTTCATTTTCCACATAATCTAATAGACTAATGTATTTTAAAACTAATCAGTAGTTTATTTTTGAATGTACATTGTATTAAAATGTCATTTTGTGATATCACTAAAAGAAAAGAGTTGGGCACAGAGGAATGAAAGAGCAGACATTTTGGTGAGTTATTGAAGTTCAACTGGTATAAATTAATTCATTAATTTAGCGACTACTTAATAATTAGTGTTATAATTAAGATGTTGTATAAGAAAATAATTATGGAATACATGCAAAAGGAAATGATAAGGGAATTAAAATACTTCACTACAAAAACAACTAAACAAAAAAGAGTAATGCAGGAAATAAGAGAAAAGCTATACAGCATATAGAAAGCAAATAGCAAAATGAAATAAGTCCCCTCTTATAAATAATTACTTTAAATATAAATGAATTAAACTCTCCAATAAAAAAGAGATTGTCAGAATGGGTTAGAAAAAACCCACAATCCAACCATACGCTATACACAAGAGACTCTTTAGATTTAAAGATACAAATAGGTTGAGAGTAAAAGGATGGAAAAATATATCTTATTAAAACAATAAAGATAGAATTATCGTATGATCCAACAATTCTACTTCTGGTATATATTCAAAAGAATTGAAAAGGGTATTGAAGAGATAATTTGTACACTCATATCCATAGCAGCAGTATTCACAATAGCTAATGGACAACAAAAAACATTGAAATCTAACATCCCATTAATAAAAGCTCCAGAAAATGAGAGGACAATGAGAGTGAATTATTAAATACAATAAAATGTCCAAGAACTAAATTTCCATACTGAATTTCACGTAGATGTAAATTTACCTACTGAATTTCACACTAAGTTCACCAACGTGACCATACCAAAATACATCATTGTAAAATTTACATCAAAATATAAAAAGCCTAAAATCTTACAGAAAGAAAAAGGTCACATACAAAAGATTATGAATAAAAATAGAACAGATTTCTCGAGCATCGTACAAATTGCTAGACACAATGGAGTTGTATCTTTTAATTCAAAGAGAAATCAAACTATTAATTGAGTAGAATCCAGACATTTTCAGCAAGGGAAATTCTCCAAAATTTAACTCACACTCTTTCCCAAATAAGTAATTCTTTCCTAAAATTAGGAAGTAAACCCAGAAATAGAAAGACATAGAAATCAGAAAATAAGGAATGTAAATCAGAAGAAAATCCCAGACAATACAAGAAAGTCTCAAGGAAAAAACACTACTGACTGAATGGGGAGATATGATAGCCTCTGTTTACTCTGCAAGAGAAGGCCTATAATTTATAATATAAAATCTTGTTCTGCCCTGTGGACTGGGGTAGGCTGAGAAGCACAACTTCAAAATAACTAGACTGAGAGCAAGAGAAATGAAAGACAAATTCCCTACCCAGATTGAACCTGATAATCAAATTCCGAACCCCATAATGTAATCTAATGTATGAAAATAGTCAATAAAATCAAACCTCAAAGTATAAATTCACTCCAGAAGAAACTGAACTGCCTCACAAAGGTAAATGGAGGAATAATGTTGAAAGGAACAGGCAATGAATTATGAGGCAGGCAGAAATAAAATACTGATTGATATTAAAAGCCAATCTATTAAAATTATAATTAGAAATCTTGGAAATAGAAAAACATAGCAATAAAATACCATAAGTTAACAGACCCCGGATAAAGTCTGCAGTGCTAATAATAAATAAGAGAGTAAATGTGAAGTTAGCACTGAGAAATTTCCCTTAACTACAGTGAAGAGAGATAAACATATTAAAAGGACAGTTAATGGTATGGATAATATATTGAATGTTTCTGACATACATCAGTTACAGGAACACGTGACATATGCAATTGTGTTAATGGTGGAAAAACAGTGTTTCAAAAGATTGAGGCAGGACAATTTTCTGAATTGAAGATATATGAGAATCCTCCATTTGCAAATGTACAAGCATTGCATAGAATAAATTAAAACATACCTAAACATGATATAGAAATTTTTCAAAATAACACAAAGATAATTTAAAAAAATTAAATACAAATGAGTAATAGCCTAAAAATAGATTTTTCAAGAGTGTCATAGATGTTTTTTGACACTGTCATAATTTTTTAGGTATTAAGAGAAAATGTCAACCTAGGATTTCACACCTAGCTAAAGTAATAAGTACGAGGGCAAAATAAAGACATTTGTCATCATATGAGGACTAAGTAAATTTACCCACTACATAATCTCTCTACAAGTACTATTAAATAAAGCACTTTAGCCAGAGGTAAGTGAGCCTAAAGGGAAGGGAGGAGCTTTAACGAAAATGGTGACTCCTAAAACTTACACAGTTATTCAATAAATTAATGAACTTATCAAAAAACATTTTACTATTTTTGAAAAAAGTTGATGCTAAGTCTATATGCAATTATGACATTTGCAATTACATGTACAAGATTTGGAGTTGGGCTTGGCCTTTAACAATAAAGGTCATATTGTGTTCAGAAGAAATACTTTATAGTTACAAACATTGCTAGAAAATTTTATACATAATTATATACATCATATATTAAGGATTACTCTTAAAAGAATAAACACATTTCATGGTTTCCAGGTCAGGAAGGAAATCAAAGGCAATATTTTTTAAATCCAATATGAGAAAGGATATAATGATACCAGGTGGTAAACAGAACATGTAAATACACCACTATGGCAAAAATAAGTACAAATATGTCAACAATCATTTTAACAGATTAAATTGTACATATTTCAATACAGATTCTCAGAATATGTTTCAAAAAATAAATTCTATCTTTGTGTTATGTATAAGAGAGAACCTAAAACAAAATTATACAGAAAGATTGAAAGTAAAGGGTGGAAAGATACACCAAAAAAATAGTAAACCAAAGGAAGATAGGTTTAAAACATTAATAGGGTCTAAAATATCATTTTTAGATATAAGCTATAACAGGGATCAAAAATAGTCACTACAAAGTAATAATAAATAAAACAATCAAAAATAAGTTATCACAATCCTGAACTTATAAATAATAACATAATCTTGGAATTTATAAAGCAAAAATTTCACAAGAAAATGAAAAAAAATGTGAGGAATCCCATAATCTAGGTGGATTTTTGTTTGTTTGTGGGTTTTTGCCTTTTGTCAGTACTGGGGATTAAACTCAGGCCTCATATATACTAGGCAAGCACGGCACCACTGACCTACATCCCCAGCCCTTTTAATTTTATTTGGAGACAGGATCTTTTTAAATTTCGGGACTGACCTCAAATTTGCCACCATCCTGCTTCAGACTTTCTGCTGACCCCAGGGGCAGGAATTACAGGCATGCCCCACCATACCCAGCTCCAAGAGGGGTTTTAACACACTTCTATAAACTTACAGATTTGCCTAACAACATCAGTAAGCCTGATCTAATTTATATATCCATGCACTTTAACAGATGAATTAAATATTTATAAAACAAATTCAATTTTCTAGTTTTCATTAATGTGTATTAATTGCACATATTAATGGGGTCAGTATGATATTTCAGTACATGCATAAAGCATGCACTGATCAAGTTAAGGTTCCCTATGTCTATCCTCTCCAACCCCACCTTCTAACAATCATTATTCCACATTCAGGTCAAACTTTCTTGTGTGTGTAATATCAGGTATTGAACCCAGGGCTAAGCAAGCACCCTAGCAATGAGTTATATCCCCAGCCCATTTTAAAATTTTATTTTGAGACAGGATTCCCTAAATTGTCCAGGCTGCTTCATCCTCCAGAGTAATTGGGTGTGACAATTAATCTGTATTGTCAACTTGATTGGATTAAGAGATGCCTAAGATTAAGAGGCTTCTGGATTTCTCAATGAGGGTGTTTCTAGTAATGATTGGCATGTGTTACAGTGAATTGAAGCAGAGACCCACCCTAAGTGTGGGCAGCACTGTCCAATAGGTTGGAGGCTTGTATGGAAAAAAAGTTAGAACAAGGAAGCAGCAATAGATGTGGTTCTTTTTTTTATTTTTATTTTTTGGTTGTAGGTGGACAATACCACCTTTATTTTATATTTATGTGGTGCTGAGGATCGAACCCAGGACCTCACACATGCAAGGTGAGCCCTCTACCACTGAGCCACAACCCCAGCCCTGATGGGGTTCTTTTTTAAAAAATATTTTTAGTTGTATACGGACACAATACCTTTATTTTATTTATTTATTTTTTATGTGATGCTGAGAATCAAACCAAGTGCCTCATACATGTGAGACAAGCACTCCGCTACTGAGCTACAATCCTAGCCCCAGAATGGGGTTCTTGATTGCTGCTGCAATCACCTGAGGATATCAGACTACAGCTCCACAACTCTTTTTTTTCTGATTTTTAAAATTTGTGTTTTTTTTTAGTTATACATGACAGTAGAATGCATTTTGACATATAATACATAAATGGAATGTAACTTCCCATTCTTGTGGTTGTACATGATGTGGAGTTATGTTGCTTGTGTACTATTATATGAACATAGGAAAGTTATGTCCAATTCGTTCTACTGTCTTTCTACTGTCTTTCCCATTCCCATGCTCCCTTCCTTCCCCCATCCCTCCACCTTGTCCAATTCAGTGAAACTTTACTCCCCCATGTCCCCACCTATTGAGTCTTTTGGGATTGGCTTACTTCACTTAGCATGATACTCTCCAGTTCCATTCACTTACCAGCAAATGGCATAATTCATTCTTCTTTATGGCTGAGTAATATGCCATATGTATATGTAAACCATTTTCTTTATCCATTCATCTGTTGAAGGGCACCTAGGTTGGTTCCATAGCTTAACTATTGTGAATTGAAGCTCCCTAACTCTTCCACAACAGACTCTGCCCAGTGACTCTCCAGGGAGCCTGCTTCATTGATACCTCTTGTCCTGAGACTTCAGCTTCTTGGACGGAGCAGCTACTGCTTCCTCCAGTTCTCCAGTCTGCAGATGGCCATTGTGGGACTATCTGGTTGTGTAAACCAATCTGGTAAATCCCCTTTTTATAATCATATACGCATGTATGTATACATATGTGTATGTGATTATAAAAGGTATTCATATGTATATATGTCATATAATACATATGTATAATATACACAGACATATATGTATGTAGACATATATAGATTTCCTGTTGGTTCTGCTCCTCTAGAGAATACTTACTAATACACTGGGATTCCAGGTCTGTACCACCATGCCCAGCTTTTCCTCTCATTTTAGTGCTTCTTTTTCCCCTTGGGTGTTTTATTATTCCCTTCTGTCGCCTTTCACAGTTTGGGTATTCATCTATCTACATTTGTTTTCAAGTGCTTTATCTATAGCTCGTATTATTATTCATCTTGAATTATTGTCTAACGTATATTAGTACTTTATCTTTTTTTGAGCAATGAAAAGAGATCACTTTTTCAGTAATCCATTTTCCTGCTAATATGCTTTTGTTAATGCATTTTAATCCTTTCTATATTTTAAGACCCCAAAGACAGATTTACTTTTACATGCTCTCATACTGTTTTATAACTCTGAGCTTCCATCTGGGCTCCTTTTCCTTCTGACTGAAAAAAAAATACATCCTTTATTAATATCTTTTAGTATATGTTGGCTGGTAGTGAATTTTTCAGCTTTCAATTGCCTGAAGATGCCTTTTCCTTTATGACTTCGTCATTGGTTAATATGGAATTCTAGATTGGTGGTTATCTTCTTGTAGCACATTAAAGATATCTTTACACTACCTCTGGCTTCCATTGTTTCTGTTGAGAAGTCACAACTATCTATTCAATTTTTGTTCCATTGAAGATAATGTATCTTTTTAAATTTTTTATAATAAGAGTATTTCTTTTTTAAAAATTTCCCCTTGTGTTTGATTTTAGCAGTTTGGCTCTTATATGTTCAGTATGATTTTTAAAATATTTACCTTGGTTGTAGTTTTTATGAAAAATACCATCAGATATGGGGAAATTTCATGGGTTAGTTATTTATAATTACATTAAAAATTACCCCAAAGCTTAGCAGATAAAATCAATACACATTTATAATCTCATGTGGTATTTGTACTGGTGAGGGATCCAGGAGCAGCTCAGCCAGTTGTTTCTGGCACAGTCTCTTAGATCTTAAGATACTTGCCAAGACTGCAATCACTCATGGCTTGACTACAGATCCACTTCCAAGGTGTCTTACTCACATTTCTGGTGAAATAGTGCTATTAGCAGATGGTTCCAACGTAATGCCACATGGACCTTTCCATGGGGCTGGTAACTTTCACAAAAGCAAACAATCCAAGAGAACACAAAATAGAAGCCACTTAGTCTTTTATTACTTAGTCTCAGAAATCACATTCTCTCATTTACCCAATGTTGTGCTGGTTACAGAGACCAGCTGTACTCAATGCAGGAGGGGATTACACAAGTGTGTTTCAAGAGACAAAAATCACTGGAAGCTGTCTTGGTAGCAGGTTATCATATTCTACCATCTCTCCTCCAGTTATCAATGTCCTTCTTATATGTGGTACAAAATCACCCTCAAAAATTTCATTACAGCAAGAGCTCAAAACCCCAAAGTTTATAACTAGGTCAGATCCTAGATATGGATGAGTCTCATTGGGTGTAGTTCCTTAACAAAAGTTCCTCAAGTATTGTTCCTCTTAGTCTGAAGGCATGCGAACTAAAAGGACCTTCTGCACTTTCCATGCCAAACACAGAATGGTGGTACAGGCATGGGAAAACCTCTGTAGATGCTTTCATTTAAAGGGTGGGTTGTGGGGAAGAGGAGCCAGCACAACGCATGATCCGCAACTCTTCTGAAATCCAGCTGGGCAAAAAGTTCTTTGATTAGGACTCATTTCAAATCCTGCACAAGAATGAATCTTCAAATTTCTAAGTTCTGCAATCTGAGCTCTTGGATCTTCTTTTTTGAATTATCCTTCCTTTTCTATAGAACACAATCATGCATGTTGAATCTATAAACCTAACCACAACGAAGTTCATGATTTTGATAGTGGGTTATTATTTTTATTGTTATGAAATTGTCTCTTGTTCTTAATAATTTCACAGTCAACTCTATTGTGGTCTGACATTATTTTTGCTAACATAGGTCTCCTGCCATCTGTTTTAAATTTATTTTTAATGAGTTTGTATTATTTTTAGAAGTCTCTTACAAACAGAATAAAGTTAATTTTTAAAAAATTGAATTCGAATCATTTTATTTAATGCTTATCCTTAAGTGATCATCACAGACTGTGTTAAACTTACTCTTTTAATCATTTCTAGAGTTAATTTTCATTTTATTCCCCAGACATCACAATACCTTATCATACTTATTTCCCTTCAGTCTTCTCCTGTACAAGTTTCCTATTCTATTAACATATTTCAGTTCTTATGACTGTGGAAAAAGTTACTCTAAACTCACCCGATTTTGTGCTTATGGATTTTTGGGGTCAGAAACTCAGACAGGACTATGAGGGAATAGCTTGTCTCTGATTTACAATGTCTGGAGCCTAAGTCAGAAGACCCTAAGGCTGAGTGCTGGAATCATCTGATGACTCATTCACTTAGAAGTCGGATGGTGGAGGCTGGCTGGAAGGTTCACTTCCTTTCCTCTCCACATGACCTCTCTCTTTTGCCTAGTTTGGGTTTCCTCACACTGTGGTGGCTGGTTTCTCCAGAGAAAACTTTCCAATAAGAGAGAGCCAAATGGAAGCTGTATCTTGCAACCCCTGGGTCACAAAACATCACTTTGGTGCACTCTATTGTTCAGAACCATTACAAACTGCCCAGCTTCAAAGAAATATAGAATCTAATTCCTGTGTTGAGAAGTGACAAGTTTCTGGAAAATCATGTGGGACTGAAAATGTTTCTATGTCCGTTTCTGGAAAACAGCATCTGGCAAAAATACTGTTTAAAATATACATACCAAACAGCTACAAATAAACATTTTATAAACAAAAATAAAATTCATTAGATGCATGTGCCACTCTGTGACTTGCATTCAATTGTATCTTCTTTGTAGAGGTGCTCCTTTTATGGTTCTGCAGGTACAACATTTTGTCTTTAAGATGTCTTAAAATATGCTTTTTTTACCCTTCAATTGGAGAGATGTTTTGACTAAGTACTGAATTCTTGGCTCATGATTCTTTTTCTTAATATTTTGAAAACATTGCTACCTTTTTTTGCATCCAGTATTGCTGAAAATCCAACTTCAGTGATTCTCCTTTTAAACTTTTAAAATTATATCTTCATCCCTGATATATGAAAATTTCACTACAATATATCCAGGTTTCTCTGTGATATGTTCATTATGGACAAATCACTTCAACTTAAAGATTCATGTCTTTCATTTGTTCTGGTAAAATGTTATTATTAAATATTATTGTTGTTACTTCTGGTTTTCTTCTTTTCCATCTTTATTCTCTCCTTCCTGGAATTCTTCATGGCTGCTAATGTCTTTGGATTGATACTTTACATCTCTCAATATTTTGTTTAAACATTCTATCATTCCACTACAATCTAATGTTTAAAATATAAATTCTGAAATCAGACTTATTAGATTCAAAGCATGGCTCTCCTATTTATTAGATGTACAATTCAGCCTGAGATCTTGATTCTTTTGTGTTTTATGTTCTTTATCAGTGTAATAGAAATTTTAATAGCACATTCCTGACAGATTTAGTCTGAGAATTGTATGGGTTTCTTATGTATAAAGAGGATAGGACAATACCTTTAACATAGTAAGCATTGAGTACACATTAGCTAGGTCTTCTTCTGACCTCTCTTTTATTCCCTTTGTTGTTCAACATATCAATTCACTGCACTAATCTTCAGGTACATCAACTCAACTTTTCAGTCCTTGTACTGAGATTCTATTTCAACAACTACATTTTTCATTTCCAAGATCTTTAATGGATTTTTGTAAAATCACTTGTTCCTGTTTTATGCATCCAATACTCTCTCTTATCTGACTGTGAATATTAATTTTACTTATGAGTCATTAGTTGTTTAATTGACTGTGAACTCCCTACTTGTTTCCTCTTTTGTAGAGTTTACAAACATTAAATGATTAATGTTAATTGATTGTGAACTCATCTTTGTAGTTGTTGTTTATTATTAGTCCTCAATGCAGCCTTCCTGTAGGATAGAATAAAGCAAGTTACTCACGGTTATTGTCTGTTTTCAACTGAGGTAGTGGGGGTGTGCCTGAGGTGTTGGTCTTCCAGATTGTCCCTCACTCCTCCTCAATACCATCTGACATCTATCTCCACCTCAAGACCTGCTGGTAACCTGAAAATTAAACACCTGTATTATAACTCTTAGATTTTCATTGTGAATATTTTATTACTAGGTACTATTATATCTATCCCCAATTCTGTACCTAGGGTCAAGCATAATTATTGGCATGTAGTAGACACTTAGTAAGTCTTTACCAAATTCACAAAGAAAGGAAAAAATAAAGTGAATTAAAATTTAAAATCTACCAGGCTTGTAATATGAATTTAAGGCAAACTACTTCAGCACATATTTATTACATGCTTGTGCTAGACACTCCACATACATGATCTTATTTAATATTCACCATAAGTCAATGAAGAGGTCAAATTCATTATGGTATAAGTTCAGCAACTATTATGGAGACTCAAAAATACAGAGGACAATAGCAGACTGGAACTTATTTCCCTCGCATACAACAATCTGATTTAAGTAGTCTAGGACTGGTGTGTTGACTTACAGTGTTAGGGATCTAAACTCCTTCCACCTCATTTCCTTATCTGCTACACTTGGTTTATGACCCAAGTGACTCACCACTGTATCCTGATTCCAATCAGTAAGAGAGAGGGAGAAGGGAAAAGGCATAAACCTTTCTTTCAAAGTTGTGACTTGAGATTTGCACATATCTCTTATGTTTATGTCTCACTGGTCAGTAAGTACTAAGTCACATGACCTAGTTACAAAGGATGCTGAATCCTTATTTTTGGCAGATCTGTGCCCTGCCAAGCTTAAGGGTGAAGATTCTAATACTAAGAAAAATACAAGAATGGATAATAGAGACAACTACTATCTTTTTTTTTTTTTTTGTAACAGGGATGGAACCCAGGGGCACTTAACCACTGAGCCACATCCTCAGCTCTTTTTATTTTTGTATTATTTAAGACAGGGTCTTGCTAAGTTGCTCAGGGCCTTGCTAAGTTGCTGATGCCAGTCTTGAACTTGTTATCCTTCTGCCTCAGCCTCCCAGGCTCCTGGGATTACAGGCATATGCCACCATGCCTGGAACTATTGTCTATATTTAAGTTGAATTCAAGAACATGAAAAAATGCTTCCAATAGTGATAATGCTTTCTTATCACTTAATTTTTTATTGTGAAACATATTGAAATAGAACTTTTCAATTTCTTTAGGCATGAACTCAAGTATATCACTCCTGTGAGATATATATATATATATAATATGTGAATATGTAAAATAAATTATTTAAGATATTTCTAAAATTTCTTCACCTCCCAGAGCCTTAACTGTTCTGGATCACTTTAACTCAGTGCCATAAACATCTGAGTCTTTCTATCATTGCTGATATCAAGGTTGTAAGTTTTGGCACTATGAGTAAGGGAAACTGGTGAAATCATATTGATTCTGACTAGTTATGGATTTAGATAAAATTTGAGGTTCTATAAATATAGAAGGAGAGAATGGATATTAGGGGAAAATTATCAGTCTTGGCAACATGTTTATCATTTAAATGTCACACACATACAAGGTAAATGAAGCCCAGAAAAGTGAACTGATTTTCCAAATGATAGACAGTAACTGAATCCTGAAGCCAGAATCAAGTCCAGGCACACCCAACTCTACAAACCTACTCTACAAAACAAATCTGTAATTGACAAAGAATTGGGCCTCCCGAAACTGTGGGAGTGTAAACTGCTACAACATCTAAGGAAGATAATTTAACGCCACCTGTCAAATTTGAAATGTGCTTCTCTTTCAACTGTAAGGTTCTAGTCATTTAGTCTAGAAATACCAGCACAAATGTAAAAGATACATTAAGATCTACTTGAGTGAGTAACTTTAAGAGGCTTTAAATTGGAAAGTAGTGTTGCAAATAAAGGTTATAGACTGTGGCAGGCACTTTGAAATTTAAGAGCCAGTAGTGGTAGTATTGTCAAACCAGTGGCATTGATATTTAAATTAAAACCATGTTGCAAAGACAGGTGGTTGTACACTAATGTCCATTTTCCCCATCTATATTTACAGAACCTCAGTACTGTCATTGGTGCAAGCCACAGCATCTATAACCAACAGTCACAGCCTGCATGTTCTCACTAGACCAGTTCTGTGCTGTTATTTTTGGGGATTTGTCTTGGTGAGCTAGTTCCCAAGATGAGTTCTCTGGCCATCCCAGAAATTCTGTGAGCTGCCAAGTATCTTTCAGTGAATTCCTTTTTTACTTAGAGTGTTACATTGTCTTCTACTGATTGCAGCTAAGAACCGAAACTGTAACTGGTTTTTTTTCTGTTTCTCCAAACTGCCAAGTCATTACTGTCTTAGGACCTTTGCTTTGGGTGTTTCTTGTGCCTTAGTCACACAGGGATGATTCCTTTGCATCTCTCAGGACTTAGGTGAAGTGTCACCTTGTGGCAACAACCTAAATCCTCCAGCTAAAGAATTTCTGCACCCACCCTTAGCACTGTTCATCAAATTGCCCTGTAGTCTTCACAGAAATAATCAATACGTGAGATTATTTAGTTCACATTTGTTTACTTTCATGTTTATTTTTTTCCCTTACTTCATATAGAAGCTTGTCCAGAATAGTGCCTCCCAGTGTAGTATGGGTACTCTATTCTTTGGGGAATTAATAAACAAAAGAATTTGTATCTGTGTTTTGTAATACATGAAATTTGAAATATCCATGAATGTGTATCAATTGAAAATTAGTCAAATAAATCAGGGCAAAACCATACAATAGAATATCATGTACCTATTAAAAAGTGTAAGTACATTTTATATGCCTTGACATAGATTTCCACAATATATTGCTGAAGTAGAAAATTGGCAAACATGGGTTATACAATGATATAATTTCACATGTATACTATACCTAGAAAAAAATAAGGAAAGATTTTAAGCAAACTGTTAAATGCAGTTAATGCAGTACAATGGGAATACTAAGTGGGAAGAAGGAGGGGGATGAGACCACTACTTCCTGCTCCATAATTTTTTGTATTTTTACAAGCAGTGAGTCTTTGTTTTTATTGCAAAAAATTAAGGTAGAAAGATAAATTCATTGGGAAAAACTAAAGTACCATATCCTTTGTAATGAATAGATAGGTTAAACACAACTACTGAAAGAGCAGTCTCTCAGGAACTCCCAGAAACTGACATAGAAACTCTCGAATTGAATACACAACAAAAGAGTGATTCATTGAAGTAGTATCTGTATTTCAAGATTCACCCAATTTGTGTATGAACTTATTGGCCAAAATGGGAGGAGGAATCAATAATCAATGTTTCTTCCTATGCTATATAGAATAATGTCCCCCAAAGACGCCCATATCCTAGTCACCAAAATCTATACCATCTTCAATGCAAAATGAACTTTGTAAGTGTATGTTAAGAATTATCAGATGGTCAAAAAACATTCTGCTGTCATGTATAACTAAAAAGAACAACAACAACAAAAGATGTCAGATGGGAAGATACACTGAATTATCTAGGTTGACCAAATTTAAACTCAAGAGTCCTTATACCAGGAAGGTGGGAGGGTCAGAGTAGAAGAGAATTTGAAAATCCAATGCTGATGGTTTTGAAAATGGACGAAGGAATCATGAACCAAGAAATGCCCATGGCTCCTGGAAGCTGGAAAAAGCAAGGGACCACATTATCTCCTTGAGCTTCTAGGGAAAACATAACCTGTTGATTCCTTGATTTTATCCAGCAAGCCACCTTATTTGAAGAACTGTGAGATAATAAATGTGTGGTGCTCTAAGCCAGTAAGTTTGTGATAATTTGTTACTTCAGCAAAAGGGAGATAAAATACCAACATCAGGCATGAAGCATCAATAAAATAACTAAGGATGTATTCAAAATCTCAAAGAAAATTATTTAACCTGATAAAAAATATATACAAAAATACTGTAAACACCACACTTAATAATGGGCAGTTAAAGGCATTCCACCTGACATCAGCAAGAGAAGAGTGACATTAATACCATTTCTACTCAACATTATATTTGGCATCCTTACTGATACATGAAGCAAGAAAAGAAATAAAAAATATAAATAGAATAATAATTTGTCATTTTTCACAGATTATTATATGATTTGAGATATAGAAAATTTGAAAGAACCTATATATGAATGATTGAAATAAATGTGAAAGTTCAGCAAGGTTGCTGGATATGCAAAATCGACATAGGAAAATCTGTTGCATTCCCAACCAATAGTTAAAAACGAAATATTTAAAGATAATGCCTTACTAGAACATTAAACAAGTACTCTTCCAGGAGTAAACATTAAAATAAGCAGTATCTGAGATTTTTGTAGAGAAAACTCTAAGGCTTTGGTAAAAGACATTAAAGTATACTTAAATAAATGGAGTATACTTAAATAAATACCATGTTCATGAATTAGAAGATACAATGGTGTAAAAGTGTATGCCTACTCAATTGCTGAACAAGTAAGAATAACTCTGGGAAACGGGAACTAACTTTGGTAGACAGGCTATAGGCAGGAAGTAAAGGGCACAGAACAAGTCAGAGCATTTCTGTAGATACTGCTAGAACTGGGAGCAATAGGAAACTACCGCACTTCTCTGTGTGGCTTAATTAAAGGCAGCTCTGGGCAGTTGCATAGACAAAGTCTGGGTGACTGACTCACAAGACAGACAGCTTGCAGGAGTGGATAAAAGAGAACAGTGACTCAAGAAGGCACAGTCTCACACCACTCCAGGTTTCCGAGCTATGTCTCAGTAACCCACGTCTAAAGCTGAGTATAGTGTCCAAATGTTTCAGAGAACTGCCTCTTTCAGATACCTCATACTAAGAAATCTAGACTGAGCGGTGGAGAATAAAGGCATGTTCTCTAGTAGCCCTTAGAACCAGTTTTTCTCCTATGATGTCATCCAGATCTCACTCCTTTAAAAGATTACCATCATGCCTGCTAGCAAAGGAAAAGTATTTCAAGGACCCAGGTCCAATCTTACAGATAAGGAAAAAGAGTAAAATTGGGCTGACAGGAACCAACTGATAACAAGCTCAGCTTCCTGGATACATAATGTCTAATAATGATCCATTTTATAGTAGAAGGCATATCTCATATCTCAATAAAACATTTAAGGATGTTAAAAAGAGTAGAACATCTGGAGGATTAATATTTTTAACAACTGTGTTACCTCTTCTGGAGGAAAAAGCCCAGTACTCAGGTAGTTTCCTTCATGTGAGCCAGTAATCTACCAGTAAGGAGCCAAATAGGTAGTTTAGGGCATCACTGAAGATTTCTTAGTCCTATTCATAGCTGGTACACTTATCTGTGATTAGTCCTTGATGAAGAAGGAAGTAGCATAAGGAAAATGGTTTCTAAATAACAATAAACTAGTATCATTGATTCTCTTGCCTCAACAGAATATATTTTGAATAGTGTAAATGTCACAAGATTCCAGTGGTGGACATAAATGATGACAATTTCTACATTTTCATCAAGGTAATTAACTTTGTCCTCTAGACTATCCACATTTTTATGCTCACACAATATGAAGGTACAGACTCATCTTTGAGCAATGCTAAGAAAACTTCTAAAAACTGCATGTGGGAACTATATTGTTATTCTCTGAAAAGGGATGACCAATAGCTATGGTGTTACAGTATTTCTTGCGATTTTGGTTAAATCTTTTTTTTTTTTTTTCTTTTTTGGGTGCTGGGGATCGAACCCAGGGCCTTGTGCTTACAAGGCAAGCACTCTGCCAACTGAGCTATCTCCCCAGTCCCTTGGTTAAATCTTAATCATGCTAATCCAATGGTTGATATTTTTACACAATACCTTTGCCCATATTAGTCAATTCCATCAAAATCTACATGGAAATAGCTCTTGTTTTGAGACAGGGTCTTGCTATGTTGCCCAGGCTGACTTGAACTCTTGAACTCAAGGGATTCTCCTAACTCAGCCTCCCAAATAGCTGGAACTACAGCATACCACCACACGCAGCTTATAAAGGAGTGTTCAAAGCTGTCAATACATTAGAGTAGGCAACCCATCCAGTTGGGTTTTTAAATTTTTCATTATCTTAACAGAATAAAGGATAATTGTTTGTTCAAGTTTCAGTCTAACATGGGTTAGTAGACATAGTCAGAATGCTCAGTTCCATGCAGTCATTCAGGGACCTAGGTTTCTTATATGTAATGATTCCACCTTTCCCTAGAGTCTCATAATTCTCTGAACTCTCCCCATTAGTACTTCAGAAAAAGAAAAGTAGAAAAGACACAGAAGAAGCCAATGCCTTTCCTTAACCACCGCAACCTGAAAATAACACACATCACTTCTCACATTCCATTGGTGACACCTAGACATATGACTTCACCTAGGTACAAGGGGAGGTGCCCAAGAAGAACAGGAGAAAGTAAATGCTGGTAGTCACAATTTCTATTATAGTTGCTAATGAACAACTTTTTGTATTTTTCAAGTGTTTATTTCTAACACTCACTTCTTTTAGCATGACTGTACAACCATTTTAGCAGGTGCACATATGATATTAGTTGAAATAACTTTGGTTTAAGTATTGGAAACCTAATGCAAATGAGCTCAAATAAAAAGGAGGGTTTATTTGCTCACAAGTTCAAACCTCAGGGGAGAAATAAAGTCAACCTTAGGGACAAGCAGAATATCAATAGGCTTCTTTCTCTTTGTTCCAGATCACCATTTTTTGGTGGTTATTTTTCCTGTGCTTCTTGATATTCTTCTCTAAAACCATATATTCATGTGTTAGAAAGCATGTATTCAGAGCTAAATATTGCTCTGATAGCTCTGGTTCTTGAAAGGACAGGAATGGACTATCATAAGCCCTGGAGTCATTCCCAGTATTCAATGTGATTCTTTTAAACAATAGCTTGGGTTTATTGGTTGTGGTCTAGTACCCATATAAATGGGGGGAACAGAAATGACCATGTGTTACCCTGGTGGTAATTATCTTACCAGTTCACAATCAAATGAGGCTACCAATTCTTTTTTTCTACTGGTACCATGGTAAAGACCATGATTCCATAAATACTCAAGATTAAAAGTTCTTGCAGAATAGTGAAGCTATGGAGATCTACAGTGTCTGTGATGTTTGGCAGTACTCAACAATATTGAGTAAGATTTTTAATTAGAAGTAAAAAGATGTAGTGATGAATCAACCGAGATAGATTAGGAAATCTATCACCTTCAAAATAGCCTCAAAAAATGAAATATTTGGGAATCGATCTAACAAAAGAGGTGAAAGACCTCTACAATGAAAACTACAGGACACTAAAGAAAGAAATTGAAGAAGACATTAGACCTATGTTCTTATATAGACAGAATTAATATTGTCAAAATAGCCATACTACCAAAAGAGCTATACAGATTCAATGCAATTCCTATTAAGGTTCCAATGACATTCTTCATAGAAATAGAAAAAGCAGTCATGAAATTCATTTGGAAAAACAAAAGACCCAGAATAGCCAAAGCAATCCTGAATGAGAAAAGTGAAACAGGAGGCATCACAGTACTAGATGTCAAATTATACTACAGAGCTATAGTAACAAAAATGGCATGGTATTGGCACCAAACAACATGATGACCAATGGTACAGAATAGAAAACACAGAGATAAACCCACATAAACAGTTATGCTAGACAAAGGTACTATAAACATACATTGGAAAAAAGATAGCCTCTTCAACAAATGGTGCTGGGAAAACTGGAAATCCATATACAGCAAAATAAAATTAGTCCCCTGTCTCTTACCCTACACAAAACTCACCTCAGAGTGGATCAAGGACCTAGGCAGGCATTAGACCAGAGACCCTGCACCTACTAGCAGAAAAAGTAGGCCCAACTCTCCAATCATGTTGACTTAAGAACTGAATTCCTCAACAAGACTCCTAAAGCACAAGAAGAAAAATCAAGAATCAATAAGTGGGATGGCATCAAACTAAAATGCCTCCTCACAGCAAAGGAAACAATGAAGAACATGAAGAGAGAGCCTACAGAATGGGAGAAAAATTTTTACCTCCTGTACCTCATAAGCATTAATCTCCAGGATACATAAAGAACTGAAAAAACTTAACACCATTATGGTCTTTGCTGGTAAATGCTGTTAAGTTTTTTGAGTTCTTTATCCTGGAGATTAACACGTTCTATCTGAAGTGCAGGACGTAAAGACTTTCTGGAGTTGGAGAATATCCTGCTAAGCGAAATAGACCGAACCCAAAAAAACCAAAGGCTGAATGTTTTCTCTGATATGTGGATGCTAATTCACAATAAGGGGGAGGCATAGGGAAGAATAGAGTTATTTTAGATTAGGTAGAGTGGAGTGAAGGGAGGCAACGGGGTATGGAGGTAGAAAGGATAGTAGAGTGAAACAGACATGACTACCTCATGTATATATATGATGGCATGACAGAGGTGATCCTACAATACGTACAATCAGAAAAATAAGAAATTATATTCCATTTATATATGATTTCTCAAAATGGATAAATGCATTCTACTGTTATGTATAACTAATTAGAACAAATAAAAAAATCAGACCTATGACCAGTTAGAACCCCCACCAATGAAACTTAACACCAAAACAAACAACAACCCAATCAACAAATGAGCAAAGGAACTGAACAGACACTTCACAGAAGAAGAAATATGATCAGTCAACAAATATATGAAAAAATGTTCAACATCACTAGCAATTAGAGAAATGCAAATTAAAAGTACACTGACTTTTCATCTCTAGCCAGAATGGCAATTATCAAGAACATAAGTGACAACAAATGTTGATGAGGATGTGGGGGAAAACGTACACTCATACATTGCTGGTGGGACTGCAAATTGATGCTACCACTCTGGAAAGCAGTTTAGAGATTCCTCTGAAAACTTGGAATGGAACTACCATTTGATCCAGCAATCCCACTCTTTGGCATAAACCCAGAGGACTTAAAATCAGCATACTATAGTGATGTGGCAACATCAATGTTTTTAGCAGCTCAATTCACAATAGCTAAGCCATGGAACCAGCCTAAGTGCCCTTCCCTCAACAGATGAATGGATAAAGAAAATGTGGTACATATATCCAATGGAATATTACTCAGTCATAAAGAATGAAATTATGGCATTTGCCAGTAAATGGATGGAACTGGAGACTGTCATCCTAAGTGAAACAAACCAGTCCCCAAAAAACCAAAGGTCAAATGTTCTCTCTGATATGCGGATACTGACTCACAATAGGTGGGTGGGTGGGAGAGCAGGGGAGGTTCATCAGATTGGATGGGGCAGAGTTGGGAGTCAGGGAGGGAGGATGGGAGCAGGGAAGATAGTAGAATGAGTTGGATGTAACTTTCCTATGTTCATATATGAATACATGACGAGTGTAACTCTACATCATATACAACCACAAAAATGGGAAGTTATATTCCATTTATGCATGATATGTCAGAATACATTCTACTGTTATATAAAAACAACAAATAAATAAAGAAGTAAAAAGATGCACTTGCAACATTTAGCAGACTTAGCTCTGGTTTACTTTAGGACAGGGCGAAAAGTCAAAAATGAAATAGGAAAGAACACAGTGAAAAGTCAAAAATGTATTCTTCATAATAGAGACTGCTTGCACCTCCTTCTGGAGCAAGGGTTGGCAAAGTCTTTTCTTAAAGGGCCAAATAGTAAACATTTTAGGCTTGCCATCTGTTCATAGGACCCTATAGCCATATGGTCTCCATTGCAACTGCCAAACTCTGCTGTGTTAACACAAAAGCAAACATAGACAAAACCAAAACACAAGCAACAAAAGAAAAAAAATAGTCATCATAAAAATTACAAATTATTTTTGTGTTTCAGTGAATCCCACCAAGAAAGTTTAAAAAAAAACGTGGATTGGAGAAAATATCAGCAAATTTTATTTATCATAAAGGACTTACATCTATAATATGTAAAGAACTATCACAACTCAATAATTGAAAGAAAGACAATATAATTTTTTTTTTTTTTTTTTTTTTTTTTTTTTTTGCAATGCCTGGGATTGAACCCAGGGCCTTGTGCTTGTGAAGTAAGTACTCTATCAACTGAGCTATATCCCCAGCCCAAAAGACAATATAATTTAAAATGGGGAAAATCTTTATATAGACATGTCTCCAAAGAAGACATAGAAATATCCAATAAGTTAATGAAAAGATACTGTGTTAGTCAGCTTTTCATTGGTGTGACCAAAATACCTGACAAGAACATCTTAGAGGAGAAAAAGTTTATTTTGGCTCATGGTTTCACAGGTCAAGTTCATGGTCAGCTGGTTCCATCACCCTGAGCCTTAGTGGTGCATCATGACCAACATGCATGATGGAAGGAAGCTACCTCACTCATGATGGCCAGAAAACAGAGGATGGGGGGAGGAGTCAGGGGGACAACACATAATCCCCAAGGCAAACTCCCTGTGACCCACATGTCGGTCATGCCTCACCTTCCCACAGTTAACATCCAGTACAGTAATCCTTTCAAATTATTAATCTATTAAATGGATGAATCCACTGATTGGATTACACTGCTCATAATTCGATTATCTCACCTCTGAACATTCCTGCATTAACACAGGAGTTTTGGGAGGACACCTCATATCCAAACCACAACAGAGACTTAACATCTTTTATCATTAGGAAATGCAAATAAAATCCACAATGAGATACTACTTCACAACCACTAGGATGGCTAAAATTGTTACAAGAATGTGGAGAAATTAAAACTGTCATATGCTGCTGATGGGAATATAAAGTCTAGCGGTTCCTCAAATTGTTAAACATAGGGTATGTTGTGGTTTGAATGTGAGGTGTCCCCCAAAAACTCATGTGTGAGATAATGCAAGAAGGTTCAGAGGAGAAATGATTGGGTTGTGAGAATCTTAACCCAATCAGTGAACTGAGTGGTAACTGAAGTGGTAGGGTGTGGTTGGAGGAGGTGGGAATTGGGGTGTGGCTTTGGAGTATATATTTGTATCCGATGGGTGGAGTCTCTCTCTTTCTGCCCTTACCGATTATGTGAACTGTTTCCCTCTGCCACTCTTTTCTGCCATGATGTCTTGCCTCACCTTGAGCCCCGAGGAATAGAACCTACTGTTTAAGGAATGGAGCCTGCTGTCTATGAATTGAGACCTCTGAAACCGTGAGCCCCTAAACAAACTTTTCCTATCTGAAAATTGCTCTAGTCTGGTCCTTTAGTCACAGTAGAGAAATAGCTAATATATCATATAACCTGGTAATTTTACTCTTAGGTATATACCCGAGAAATGAAGACATATATACACACAATTTGCACACTAGTGTTAATAAAAGTATTCACAATAGCCAAAAAGTGGAAACAACCCAAATGTCCACCAACTATGAAGAAACAAACATCATATAGTACATCCCTATAACGATATATTATTTGACTATGGAAAGAAATGAAGTACTGATAAGTGCTACAACATGGATGAGTCTTGAAAACATCATGCTAAGTGAAAGAATCCAATCACAAAGGAACATATATTTTATGATTACTGTTATGGGGCACAACTTAAGAACAGACCGATCACCACTGAGAAGTCCAAATTTGAGAGTCTTTATTAAGCCGGCCGTCTGACTGTCTCACAGAATGCCCCAAAAATGGCTATTGGGAGAAGAGCCCTGACCATGGGGTTGCAGGGGTTTTTATACCATAAATCAGTACATCAATCATAAGTGTCTGTTGCTATGATTTAAAATTACAAACTAACGTCATGGGATCTGAAATCATTAGCAGAGGGAGAAGTGGGTCAAAATGACCTTACTTGGGTACAAACTAAAGAATGGTTAATAACATCTAGACAATTGCTGTTGACATCACCATTAACGTGGTACATTGTTTAGGAAACGAGGAATCAAAAAGAACAATTTTTCATTATACAAGAATTGCCATTTCATCATTTTGTATTGTCAGGGCATTCCCACAGGAGAAGCATTTCCTACATAACATGGAATCTCAGGGTAAAATGGAGTCTGTTTAGTCATTGCCTCTATAGCCTGGCCTATAACATTTCCATGGAGTCAAATATGTCAACATTTATATGAAAAGTCCAGGATAAGCTGTTCTTATTGCCTAGGCAGAGAGGAGATGGGGGAACAGGTAAAAGGTATGAGGGGTTTTTTAGGTGAGGGCAGAGGTGTCAATGAAAATGTTTTAGAGTTAACTGCAGTGATAGATGCACAATTCTGTAAACACTAGAAGGCACTGTACACTAAATAGGCGAATGGTGTGGCATGTGAATTATATGCCAATAAAGCTCTTTAAAAATACGTGGATGTAGATAATAGGTCAAATGGCCATGGCTACATTCCAATAAAATTTTATTTGTAAAACCAGGCCATAGTTTTCTGACACATGTTACAGAGTAACAAAATCGCCACCCACTTTTTTAAGGTGGTCATTCATTTACTAGGAAAACAAATACTACCTTTCCTACTTATCTTGTAGAAGCTTGTCTATAACTTTTGGGAGATGTTCTTAAATGGAAGAGGTGTGCTCTTCTTTGAACCTGTTAGTCCTTTCCATTCACTGAAATGACTAGACCCCCAGGAGCCATCATGGATCATGAAGTGATTTTGGAAAACTGAAGCCAAACACAGTGGGACAATAAGATAGCAAGGAACTGGAGTCCTCACTCAATGAATCGCTATATTAAAGCTAAGCTGATTTCATCCACTTCTAGAAAAAGGAAAAAATAAGTTGTCATGTTTAAATAACTCGTATTTTGGAGGTTTCTGTTACTCCATGCTCACAACTGAACCTAATTTCAACTACTATAGCCCCCAAGGAATGTGACCAAGTCTTTTTACACCTGAATCTTTGGGAGTACTTTTAAGAGTCAAACTACAGCAGGCTGCAAAGTCTACAGCATATCTCCTACATAAGGGTCCAAGGCATGAAACAGATCTAATGTTCTCTACCCCCACAAAAGATCTCTCTATACTCCAGAGTCATACTCTTGTTAGGAACTGCATCTTTGTGCCCAGCACCCCCCATTCATGTGTTAAAGCCCTAATCCCCAGTGTGACTACATTTGGAGATGGGGCCTCTAAGGAAGTAATTAAGGTTAAATGAGGGCAAAAGAATGGATCTCTGGATAGGATTAAAGCCTTTTAATACTAGAAAGCTTTTTCTCTCCCACCTTCCCTCTAGCTCTGCCTTTGCCTCTCCCTTTTCTCTCTCCTTAAGCAGGTACAGAAATAACACAAAAAGAAGGCATCTTCTGGAAGACACGAAAACAGGCCCTTACCAGAACGTGGTTTGGCCAGAACCTCAACCTTGAGTTTTCATCCTTCAGAACTACGAGAAAATGTATTTCTGTACCAGTCTAGGTACTTTAGTAGCCCAGGCAAACTAATCACATTCCAAAAGGTAGTGTGAAGATCTTGCTTCAGCATCACTTTCCAAATATCTTCTTACAAAATCCACTTTAACACTGGTGTAGTTATAAGCTGACTTCACACACTCTGGATCTGCATGAAACTTAAACTTGAATCTTACTCATGGGCACTTTTGAGGGTTATTGGAGAGTCCCTACAAGCATGCCTCTGATTCTGAAATTCAGCATTACCAATCATCTTGAATTGCCCACACCTGAGGGGTTCCTGGGATTTGCAACATTCAGTACTTAAGGAAAAACCCCTGGGAAAACTGGGACAAGTAGATCACCCTAGATGGGTAATGCACTCTCTTCCTCTGTTTATTGCTCCACCTATATCTCTGGGTTTTCTAACAATCCACACCATACAGACTATCTCTGTTGAAGTTCCATCATGCTTATGGGCACTCCTCTTGGACATATCAAAAAGGTTGGCATCTGATGCACAGGAAACACTCAGCATGATTTGCCCTGACAAATTGTGACAGTGACTGCTGATCCCAATATAGCAATTCTCCTTCACTCCTCTGCCAAAACTTATTTGATCATCTCTCTTACCCTTGGGATTTCCCAGATGTGAGTCAGAATACTACCGTACCTCAAAACCAGGGGACACATATCAAGTTCTCTGAAGAGTGCCATTGAAGCCCCCCTCACTAGAATTGGAGGAGAGCGGGAAACAAGGACTCTGTCCAAAAGCCCTCATATGATCACATCTCTTTCAAAATCTTGTGTGTGTATGTGTGTGTGTGTGTGTATGCATGTGTGTGTATGCATGTGTACACATGCTCACTTGCTCATGTACACTATTGGGGCTTGAACTAAGGGCAAGTGCCAGACCCCCAGCATTCTTAAAATTTTTGAGACAGGGGGTCATAAATTGCCCAGCTTGGCCTGGAACTTGAGATCCTTCTGCCTTAGCTTCCAGCTGGAGTAATTGTAATTACAACATGCAACACTGTGTCCAGCCCCAAAATTGCTTTTAAGACTTGAAACTGGTGAACATTTCCAACAATCACAAATCCATTTCTTGGATTGTGGCTGCTTAAAACAGGATACAAAATTGATCAAGGGCCCAGATTCTGCACTCAGAAATCATTTTCCACATTTGTGGCATTGCTCCAGCCAATGACTGAGTGCAGTACAGATAATAAGGCTGACTGGTTCCAGGGCAAAGGATTTTTAACAGGTCATTTTGAATTGAGGATTTCCAGTGACCTTGTTGAATCTTCTGTAAACTGGTTCATAGTCTAGAACACTTCAACCAAATTTCCTGCTCTCTCCTCCACTCAGTTTCACACTGTTGTATGGTTCTTGCAGCCTCTCTTCACTTTCATTCTTTCTTATAGATGATTCCTCAGACAAAATTCTGGCACATTTAATCCTATCCTAACACTGTTTCTCAAAAGAGTTAGACTGACATGAAGGCATTTCTTTTGAAAACATGCATTTTATCAGTACCTCACTTTGGTGTTTCAGAGTTGCTGCAGGCATTTTCCAGTTCAATGTTCAGTTATCTTACCAATCATAGGATAAATAAATGACATGGTAACAGGGGACACTAGGGGAAACTATGGGATTTTTACTTTACATTTCTTTTTGTTCAACCACACCGAATTTTGTTAACATATGAGCACAAAGGTGTATCTTTGGTTAAGAGTTATCATTGTGGGTGCTGAATTTGGGAGGAGAAACATTGTGCAATATATGTGAAATCTACCTTTTATTGAGCAAACAGGCTTGTGCCAGGATTTGGGTAAGACTACTGCTTCGTGCTACCTTGGAATTCCAAAAGTAACCTCAACCCCTAAATTGGCATCTTCTTTTATTTCTCTAAATAGTCTTCTTTCCTGATACTGTCTTTTCTCTTCCCTTCCCTCTGCATTTCTTGTTTTGTTAATACGCAATAGTGAGAAGTACAGTACGAGGATAGGTGAAGCTTGATTTTGCAGAGTCTGAAATAAATTGCTTAAAACAGCAACCTTGCACAAGGTCCTGAAGTTCAATCCCCGGCAAAAGAGGGAAGGGAAAAAATCTGTATCCTAAAGAAAGCAGAATAAAAGGTTACATCCTCCCTAAAAACACAAAGGTTGTGGCTTGGCCCCATTCCCAGGACGAAAAGATGGTGAGCTGAACAAGGCATTTGCAAAAGTGAAATGCCAGGCTGCCAAGCGCTAGCAGCATGGGTTTTCCAAAATGGAGTCACCAGAGGGCTTGTCCCAGTTAGACCAGCTTCACCAATACTCGCTACAAGATCTTGGACAAATCACTTGCCCTCTCTTGGCCTTAGTTTCTGTATATTTAAAATGAAATTACAGCATCTGATTCTTGGGGTTGTTGAAAGGATAAAATGGCACCGCAGTGCTCGAGTTAAGCACAAAGCCAAACACATAAAACATACAGGATTTAGTACAAACATGACAACCTTTCTCCCACCCTCAGCGGGCCTATCGCACCCGCTTCCGGGAAACCCTTCTCTTCGGTCTTCCCTCAGCCGAACGCGGATCCTTCCGCGTCGCGTCACTTCCGGGGGACTCAGGACGTGGCTAACCAAAACACCCGGATGCAACTGTCATGGCTGCCACCAATGAGGGCCCGCAATGGAGATCGAGTCAAAGGTTGCCCAGAAGGCGTTCAGAACTTGGGGCTTCACGGAGGCCTGTCAAGAGAAAAGGATGAGAATGCTGGGTGGCAGGGTGCCAGGGGCTGCGTTTCCGCACTTCCTGTTAACTTGCCAACTTTTTCTAGAGAAGTCTCCCCTCTTGACAGGGTGGGGCCTCTCTTTTCACCCAACCTTTCTTTGTGTGCGGAGTTTTTGTTCCCGTCACCTCGCAGCCCTGGAGCAGGGCTGGCAGCGCGGCGGTAGCCTGGGAGGAAAGGGCGGGTCAGACTCTGGAACGGAGGTGGGGCGCGCCGAGGACTCCCGGCGGCGGAAGCCTTGGAGTGCAGCTTCGAACTGCCGCCCTCTTTGAGTTCTGGTCTTTAATTCAGCCGAGATACTTCTCACGATGGGGTGCTCGGTTGATCACAGGAGTTGGTTTTGCTGACCCAGCTACACTCAACCAATCCGTCCCGCTCCAGATGAACTTTGATCCAAGGGAATATCTAGGATGGGTATATTTCAGTGAGACCGGTTTAAAAAAAAAATTCAAACATAAGCAAACTAGTACTACCTTTAGGTTTCAGAATAAATGAATAAAGTTCACAGCTGAGTCATGTGATGGTTTTCTTCAAAGTTTTAAATTTATATGTTAGTGCTTGTGAGTTTTTTTTTTTTTTTTTGTAAAGCATTCTTGTAATACATTAATATTGAAAATATTCAGGAGATTCTTTAATTTTGCTGCTGCAAGTAAGTTATAACACAAAGACACCAGAATTATTCATATATTGCTTTAATTGCCGGAAGCTTCTGCAAATACAGTAATTCTAGCTATATTAATTTGAGTTACTTTTCCTCTCTGCAGGGTTTCCTATAGTTTTTGTCATCAAATGAAACAGGAACAAATGTGAGTTGCTTCATTACCATTTCCTAATAGTTACTTTTTAAGTACTCAACTGTGTATCTGATGAATTCAGAGTCTCACTTGAAACCGTTTTTATTTGCCTGAAATATCTAATAAATTGATAGGTCAAAAACATAGAATGTTACTATTTTTATAGAAACAAAACTGGAGAAACTAATATTTAAAACAAGTTAACTCTCAAGTCTGTTATAAGTTAGATGTTCACATAAAACTCTAAAAATTAGAAGAGCTGACCTAAAAGAATTTTAAAAGGAGGAAAGAAACGTAGAACTTTACCTCTATTCTGAGCATCCTGTTGTTTGAACAGAAAATATCATGACATTATAAGAAAGTGCTTTGAATTTCTTTTTACAATTATATACTGTGTTCAAAGTACTAAGTTGGTAATGGATGAGAAAGTGCTTTAAAATACATAAAGTAAATAATGAACAGTTATTATCTCATGCTTCTGGTCTAGTTATATCTTGCTGTGGTACATATTAATGTCCAAAACTTTTGTTTCTTTTTTAAAACATCTGTATGTATATAGTTACAGTATTTTAAAGAAAGAAAAAATAAATAATCTGTTTATACATTTAAAATATCTGTTCCTTGCTTATGTCTTACTTGAGATTGTGCTTATAAATAATTTGCACACATTACAGTACTTAATAATGTAATGATCGTAGATCATCTGGATTCTTTTCGTTTGGTTTCTTACAGGTAGGTCTACTGAGTTCTTTGTACAGTACAACCAGTGTTATCGTGAAAATTTTTATTGTATTAATTAGTTCAAACATTTTACCCATATATTCACTTGTCCAGTATTTTATTTAGATAACTAGATGTGAGCTTTATATAGTGAACAGTAGTCGTGAGGTAATTGAAGATCACATTATTTAAAGTTTGATCTTAAGTAGTTAGCATTTATGGAGTACATACCATATGCCAATCTCTATAATAAGTACTTATAGTACTTGATCTTATCTACTTATTTTCTATAATATCCCTTTCCCACCTTAAAACTGAACATTTTGGTAGAAGAAAAATGAAAATGGAACACAGACCTGAACTCTGTCCACCCTATTTTGTGAAGTAGAATAACTGACTTAAACTCTTTGGATTTCATTTTCCTTGTGTGTAATGAATAACACTTTGAACTATTGTAGTTTGTTGAATCTTGAATCATCAAGAATCCTTAACTTGCCTTGCAAGCACAAGGCCCTGGGTTCGATCCCCAGCACCGCAAAAAAAAAAAAAAAAAAAAAAAAAAAATCCTTAAAACAGTACTTTCATCATTGAATCCAAGATTTTCTCCCAAGCCCCTGACACTCCTTCTGGAAGTTTTGTTGTAACACTGGTAGTGACAACTGCATCTCTTTTTTTGTTGCACAGTCTACTGCAACTACATTGCAGGATATCATTGATTTCAGGGATGTCAAAATGTAAAATAATATATACTTTGGAATTGATGAGCTCCTTTTCAACCCTGATTCTATGACATCTGCACCTTTATAACATTGCTGGGTTTTGTGTTTTTAAATGTAAATAATTTAAGATAAAGCATAAGCTGTATGATAGTGGAAAAGTAGAAACCAATTTTATATTTTTCATATGTGAATACCCAGTTTGCTCAATCATTTAAGTAAGTCTTCATTTCATAGTAGTACACAATTTTTTTTAAAAAATTGCATTTGTCTTGAATTTGACATATAATATCAATATTGCAAAAATATTTTGCTACCATTTTTCACATTCAAAAGTGAACTAGTATATACAAACAGTATCTTTCTTTCCAATGTCATATTCTTCTGATGTTGGTTGTCATGAAGATTGGGGGTGTCTTTGTTCCTTAAAGGGGTATTATTAAATTGAAATGGTGGCATATGAAGATTTAACAAGGAACCTTGCTGGTTTTGTTTTCAGACTGGCCAAAGTATAAGAACATTATTTCACACTAGAAAGCTTCATTTTAAGAAAAGTTAAAAACACATTATTTGATAACTTATTGAATTTTTGTATTATGGAGATATAAAATATATAAATAGTATTAAAGGTCAATGAGTTACGAATTTAAAAACTATAATTGAAAGATATTTTGAAATGTATGAAAAGATATAAAAGTGTTCAAGTTTTGAGGTGGACAAGTATAAGATAATGTAACTAAAGAAATTATCCCAGCATCTGTAATGAGGTGTTCAGTTAGAACCAGGAAGGGTACACAGAAATTATTAGAGTTGTAAACTGTTCTCTATAGGTAATCAACTGAATGTCTGCTGTGGCTAGAAAAACCAACATCATGAGATATTATCAGGAAGGGATTGGGGAAATCTCTTGCCTTCCAACAATAGTGGTTTGTTTAAACATAAAGATAGAGAAAATTATTTTATATTGATGGATAGATTCAAAATGTCCAAACTCCTTTCAGTTGTTAACTAATGTTATAATTATCATTTTCCTTACATAATTTTGTAAACTAGATATGTTTATATACCCCACTTTTAAAAATTAAATATAAAAGTAAAGTCATTTATGTAACTCTTGTAATTTCTGCCATTAAAATAAAATTCTATATCACATGACAGCATATTATTACTAAATGAACATTAGCCACTAATATGTTTGAATTTCTACCAACAGTTTGCTTTTCTTAGGATCCCCTTTTCACAGAAAATACAGTTTTTATTCCTTTGTAGGTTATTGCCTATTCAGTAATGAGAAGGGAGTAGTGTTCACTTCTATTTGCACTTATTTCTTGGAACAGACTGTATGTATGTGTACTTTTCTGAATTCCCCAAACCCAAATGAAATAAGACCAGTGGCCCACAAGAAATTGTTGTGCAAGTTCAAGTAATGTAATTCATTTTATGAGGTTTTTCACAGAAGTTTATTAATCAAAGGCTTATCAGTCAAAGTTTGGAGAAGTGAAGAAGAAATGATATGTTTGAAATTTGGAGCAAATATGTTATTTGATTTATAACTAGAGACTATTATAAGTACCCAAAGATTGCTTTGTGCCACCCTAAAAATTGTTTTTCTAGCAGGGCATGGTGGTGCATACCTGTAATCCCAGCTATGCTACTTGGGAGGCTGAAGCAAGAGGATGGTAAGTTTGAGGTCAGCCTGGGCAATATGGGGAGATATTTCTCCAAAATAAAATTTTTTTTAGTGTTTGCTATTTCCATACCTTTTCCCTCCATCTTTCTGTTTCCCCATAAATGAATCATAGTAAACTCCATCCCCCACCATGTGAATTCACCTAGGCCTTTGTCTTAGTAACTAGCTCTCTTGGTAGGTCACTGGTCAAGCCAGGAAACAGATAAAGAGAGATGTAACGATGAGTAGGCATTTAATACCACCAGCTGCTTCTGGGAGTCTGTAGCCAGAGGGAGAAGAAAAGCTAAAGAGAAAATGTATATTGAGTTGGAAACTGAGCCTGATCTGTCACCTCTTCCTAATGTTGAGGCAACCACTAAACTTTAGAGACTGGACTTGGCTTACTTGGCAAGGGAATAGACAGGCAAGAGTCCTCCATCTGTTTTGAGAAAAAACACTCTTTTTATTCTGGATTATTTGACCCTGATGCTGTCACTTGAAGTGATTGGCTAATGTTCCAGTTAATAGACCACCTATGAAGCCCTCTAATTAGTTACTTTAGGACTTTGCTTGGGCAATGGTTTTAGTTTCCTTGTACAAAAAGTCTTTTCCATTGCCATTCTTAAGTACTTAAAAAGACACTTATCTTCTACATATTTAAAATAATGCCAATAACTTCTTATTTTTTATCTTGCATTTAACATAATTTTCTACTTATACTACTCACATAAATGATATTTCCACCACAATTCTGAACTTGAGGTTAAGTCACTCAATTTCAACAGAAAAGGTAACCTGCAGTGTATGGAGATTTTTCTTAGAAACCTCTGTCTTCTTGAAAGAGAAAAAGTAGTAGCATGGCAAGTTTGCATTCATGACTATAACTGGTGATTCTTTTTGTAATTCCACATTTTTTATTGATGCATTACAGTTGTACATATTGATGGGATTTGTTGTTACCTGTTTGTACATGAATACAACGTACTAGTATAATTTGGTCAGTATCACTCCCCAGCACTTCCCCCATCTCTCCCTGCCTCTTACCCCTTATACCTGGTAATTCTGCTTCCTGTTCTTTATAGGGTTCTTTTATTTATTTTTTTATGAGAATCACTTTTTTATGAGCCTTGCTGTGTTGCCCAGGCTAATCTCCCAACTCTTGGGCTTAAGTGATCCTCTTGAGCTAGTCTAACTGAACTCTTGGTACGTCACTGCACTCAACTGCAACGGTTCTTTTAAACACCTTCATTTACCTCAGACCTTACCCTTTGTGCTGGGCAAGTCCCCCACCCTTTCATTCTCAAAAGGTTATTGTGCCTCCCATTTTCTTGGGGAAAATAGCAACCATAGATAGAAACTTTTTCAAATTAGTACCACCAAACCTTCAAACTTACTTTGATACCCTCTTAGTCCTTCCTTTATTTTATGATGGAAAAGGTGATCCTCTTCTGGTCCCAGGCTCTGAATCCCTTCTCATTACTGCTTTTTAAGACCTTTCTGTCTTATCTGTGGCTCCTTTGCCTTGACATTTAGGCATTCTCAAGTCTTTCACATCTTAGAAGAAAAGAAAATGTTTCTACATCAATTTGTCCTCCATTCTGTTTCTTGCATCCCTTTCATGGACATGGCTTATGAAAACATTTTTTTTTTCTCTACCCATGGTTTCTTACACTGTTTTATGACTCTATTCTTCAAACAACTGTAGTATTTTACCTCAATTAAAAATACCAATTTTAAAGGTCATCAACTACCACAGTGTTTCTGAATCCACTGAGTATTTCTCAGGCCTTATCTGACTTGACCTCTGTTCAACTGATGACAGTTTAACCACTTTCTTGAAAGCTCTTCCTTGGACTTTGCTGATATCATTGTTTCCTGGTGGCAGGTAACTTTTTCCTTTGGCATTTTTTCTGTTTCTTTTCTTTTCTTTTTTCATGGTTGTAGATGGACAGCATGCCTTGATTTTATTTGTTTATTTTTATGTGGTGCTGAGGATCAAACCCAGTGCCTCCCATGTGCTACACAAGTGCTCTGCCACTGAGCACCTCGTCCTGTTTCTTAAGGGCTTCTCATTCACTAATTTACTCTCTCATTCATATATTTATAAAGCATCCACACACCCACTACTTTCTGGTGACAGAATTTGAAACAGTATCTGTTTCCCAAACATCCACTCAAAATTTGACTTGCATTGTCAAGGGTCTCACAGAGTGCACAATTCTGTTCATCACTCTGAATTAAAAAGCCTTGCCTATTTTAGTACCTTTGATAGAAACATTTTTTAAAAACTTCCTCAAGAAGCTTAAATTTAAAAAAGAAAAGAAAACCCATGGAAAGTGAAAATACAGTTTTTCCTATAAGAGAGATTTTGCAAACATTGGAAACTTTCTTCAGGACATTAAGACTGGGCTAGGGTGTGGCTCAGTGGTAGAGCACTTGCATAGTAGATGCAAGGCCCTACCCCCAGGTTCTATCCCCAGGAAACCTATCCTCACAAAGACATTAAGACTAGACCAGTCTCCCAACCTAACATTTGTGAACAAGCTATTGTTTCCACCCCCATGATTCTCACTCCCATTTACCTAGAGTGATGTCATGGGAACAAAACTTAGGAAAGGAACAACCTACCATTGAAAAGGAGAAAATGGAGTGGTAGAGCCGTTATCTTTGAAATTAGATTGAGTAGGGTTCTAGCTTCTATTAGGACTCAAATGATGACTAGGATATCAGCTTCCAAGAAGTGGGAATAGACAGGAGACTGAAGAATTCCTTACTTGATGAAGTTATTTCTAGTGACAAGAAAAGGAAATGGTCCTGGTGTTTATATCTCGTGGTCACAAGTGATAGAATATGTGCATTCTGGACATCGTCTCTTTATGTCATTCATACGTTCCCATCCTCTCCAAAATGAGTGGGTGCTTAGAAGAGCCAGCTCTTATCTTCTTCATATAACATGTTTTTAAAGAGAATCTTCTAGCTAGAAATTCCATAATGGGGTTCCTTTGATCACTAGAGACAGCTGAGGGAAGTAAGATTAATGTTTCTTTTAGGGCTTTTACATAGGAGATAAAAATTTGCCAGTTTTTCTTTTCATGTAGCAAATACATACTGAGCACCTACTGTGTCTTCAATACTGGTCATGTATGTGATGAGTAAAAACAGACACAACTCCTGCTCATAAAGCTAATGGTCTAGTGTAATAGATTACCAGTAACTAGACGATCACAAACTATTAAAAGTGCAAATGTAACAAGTATTACACATAGAAGCATAAGGTTCTATGAGTCTATAGCAAGAGAATTTGATTGAGTTAGGGAGATAAGGAAGTTGTCTTAAAGTGATACTCAAGCTGAAATTTGAAACCACGAGTAAACGTTAACTAGGTTAAGAGGAAAGGAAAGTTGCCCCGATAAAAGGTCTAAAATATGCAAAGGATCTGTAGTGGGAAGGAACATTGAATTAGAAGGACTGTGTGGTTGGAGGAGAGTGTGAAGAGGAGATGATACTTGAGACCGTATTTGGGCTTTGAGAAAATCTTGGCTGTGCTTGGAGAAAGGATTAGGGTGCAACAGGGTAGGCCTAAAAAGACCAATCATCCAATTCTGAGGTAGTAGTAACTCAGACCAGGGTGAGTGGTAATGGATATTCAAGAGAAGAAATGGATTATACTCTGTAATTGGTTTTGAATGTGAGTACTGGAATAGATTGGATATACATTTTTGTTAGTAGTTTATCAAAAACTGAATTTATCAAACCTGAATTTTGACTATTCCTTTTGAAAGTGAAATAAGAATTGATAGTTTAAAAAAGTGTGTGTGTGTGTGCACGCACACATGTGAGCACGTGCTTTTAGAAGTCATGGAAGATTATACATTGCATAGTCTAAACCCTTTTTGAAGCCTGTTGTGTACATTCAGTATGAACACCTAAGACTGAAATTTGAGAAAATTGAGACTGCAGCCACCAAAGTGTAGACTCTATGATTTTAAGAGTAAAACTTTCATAAACAAACTTGAAATAATTTCACTTATTTGTGTGGTCCAAAGGAATAATCTTTTGTTATTTTTCTAGATGGTTCCTTTACCTACCTTCCTTCTGTAACTTTGTCCGTCTCTAACCCAAATGCAAATTTAGACCTGATTCCTAAAGATATATACCTGTGTAAAATTGTAGGAAGATTTATCTTCTTTTGCACATTTTCTATGATGGTGAAAGTTTGTTTGAGTTTCTCACTTTAGTGCCATCACTAAGGTTTGAATAAGGACACTTGCCATGTCTATACGTTTGAGTCATAGAACATGCAATTTCTTCATATTATTTATTTAGGACACCTATAAATTATAATATCCAGGTGGGTAGATATAATTAGCTGAAATTTTTTTGGTTGAAAAATTATGTTCAGTAGCACTTATGACCTTAGTAGCACTAGCAGCTGTGACAATAGGAGACATGAATATAATGCATATCCTCCAAAAGATATGTAAAATATAAACACCATAGTCTGGAAAAGCAAATAGGGTATAATACCATGTGTTTTTTATATGTGTGTAAAAAAACTTTTAACTGAGATTATTCAGATATCCAAAAGATAGCACTTTGAATAGTACATGATGAAATGTACACATATCTGGCCATATTGAAGAAGAATACAGGAAATGATACAAGGAAATCCAGACTCAAACGTGATCGATAAAATTACTTGTACAACAGGAACTCTTAACTGCAGGGCAGGTTTCAGGGTTAGTTGCCTCAGTTCACCTACTCATTGATAATCACCAAGGACATAGGTTATTCCTCCCCTTCCCTCCTCTTCTTTCCCCTCCCCTTCCCTTCCCTCGCTTCCTTTTGTTCCCTAGGGAAATTCAAGAGGGAAATAAAGTGCTATGGATCAAACTCAGGGCCTCACACATGCCCAACATACGCTCTAACACTGAGCATATCCCCCATCTCTGTCATGTTTTATGTTGGAACTGCTGGATAAAAGTATGTAATTATAACTTCAACATCAAGCTGTACCAGTATGGCTGCAGTAGTTCCAAGCATCACACTCAGAGATGGCAACATTTGCTCCACATTTTTAGAAAACGTGTCCTGGAAGCCTCCCAGAAGAGTTCTCTCTGTGTCTTATTGACCAAATACTAATCATAATACATATGGTCATTTCTGAACTGACCACATGTATGGTTTCCCATTCTGATCTTCACACTGGCAGAGGACACAAGTCTGATTCACTTATACAGGAAATCTACTGTGGTAGGCCTTTTTCAGTAGGGAAGGCTGACTCTCCTGTTCAGCCTATGTCTGTTGAGAATACTGAATTCTGTAGTGAAGTTATTTATTAGGATACCCCTGAGGTGAGAAGTCTAAGGCATATGTCTTTTGAGCCAGGTGTTTTTGTTCTAAAGCTGGTATTTTGCTCTTTACCTTATCTGATTCATATTTCTATCTGTGAATTGGTTCTGATTTCTCCCTGTTTGGGAGAGAAGAGGCAGATGTTATTTACTGGACCCCTAGAACCTAGGCTAGAATCACAAATGAATTACCCTATCTCCAGAGGCACACATGAAAAGTGAGCTCTTTGGCAGCATGACTGGGAAACAGCTGAAGGAAGGTGAGCAGATTCCAACTTCCCTTAGAAATTGTGTTTTATTCATCTTTGAAGCTTGTGAGAGCTCTTTTGTAGGAAACCTGCAAATACTATCTAACTCTATCTTGTTTCATAATTAGTGGGTTAAATTCCCCAATTATGACCCTATGAGCCAGAATCCCATTTGTTGACAAAAGTAAATGTCCCAAAAGTGTTCTCCTTGTGTGTGATACTTTATTCTTAGGAGGATAAAGGAGAGTTGTTCCTCTGCCTTCCATTACTCACATGGTCATATGTATGCTAGAGTCATCCTAAGGCTTCCTGCAGACATGATGAGAAGCCATGGTAGACATAGCATGTATTATTTCCATGTTGTTCCATATTATCAGAACTAGTTTGGGATGCCCTTGTGCCTGAGTCATGATAGTCTATCAATCATGACTATTTTATTTCTCTTTGCAAGACCCTCATTAGCTGCCTTACAACTGTGAATGATCATGTGACCCACTTCTGGCTGATTAAACATAAGAGGAAATAAATCTTCAAGGTGCAAAAGGGAAGACTTTTGCTTTTCTGATAAAAGTGACAGATGTAGGGCTTGGGGTTGTGGCTCAGTGGTAGAATGCTTGCCTAGGATGTGTGTGAGGCACTGGGTTTGATTTTCAGCACCACATATGAATAAATAAAGGTCCATCAACAATTAAAAAAAAAAGTGACAAATGTAGTTGGAAACAACCTTTTTCTTTTATTAGCTCTTCCTGCCTTGAACATGGACATGTTATCTTTTTTTTTTTTTTGGTACTGGTTATTGAACCCAGGAGCACTTAACTACATCCCCAGCCCTTTTTATTTTTTATTTGAGACAGGGTCTTGATAACTTGCTGAGGCTGTCTTAAACTTTTGATCTTCCTGCCTCAGCCTCCGCGTTGCTGGTATTACAGGCATGCTCCACTGCGCCCAGCCTACTTTGTTCTTATAATAGAATGAGATACATTATTCATGAAGTCCACAAAGAACCTGAAGACACTGGGTTCCCTGCCACATTAGGAAGCTTAACACTGACCCACAAAGTTTTTATATTGTCATATAAAAGTAGGGCTACTATTGAATTTTGCCTCAAATGATCTTTTTTCTTAGGGCCAAAATTAGGTGAATGAGCCTGGAACCAAGTATGTAGTTTACATTTAACCAGCTTACATTTAACATTTAACACTGCCTGATACATAAAAGGCACTAGAAAAATGTTTGTTGAATGAAGGAAAATTAATTACAGCACTAATAAACCCAAGTACCATTTATCATAAATTTCTGTTATGTGGGGTTTTTTTTATTATTAAGTACAAACAAAATAGTACTCAGCAGTAAAAACAAATATGAACCTTAGAAATTGAGTGACAAATGAAAAAAGCCAGACTCAAAAAGGGAGCATCCTGTATAATTCTGTTCATTTGACACTCTAGGAAAGACAAATTTGTTCCACATCCATGAGATCCTTACTATGGTTGCATGGGCCAGGGGCTTGGGTGCAGGGGAGTATTGAGAGGGAAGGGGCACAAAGAAACCTTTTAGGGCAGTGGAAGTGTTCTGTATCTTGATTGTGGCAGTCATTACACACGTGTATATGTTTGTCAAAACAATGTGTGCATTTTATTGCATATAAATTGTACCTCAGTAACTTTGCCATTTAGAAAGAAGTGGTTTCTTCAGGAACCAATAGTAGGGAATTGCACTGACTCTGAGTGTAATTGGTAATTCATGCAGTCAGGAGAGATCCACATACAATAGAACAGAGATGAAAAGGTTACCTGTCAGGTTTTTTGAGGCTACAAGGAAGTGGCCTCAAACAGTCATCTTTGTAGGTTCTTTGCATGGGGTCTCTCTACTTAAAGCAAGGAAGGTCTGAATATTTTCCTGTATCATGAATTACAAAGTTCCTAAAAGTGAGATCTTTAATACATGGACTCCTGTATTTCTTCAAACTGAAAGAAAAAAATTTCTGCACAAATGCCTACTAAGGCTTCCATCTAGAAGTAATTATGAGATATAATGATATCGTTTTGCTTTTGATCTAAGAAACTTTTACTTTTCTCAAAAACAAAACAAAACTATTATATATTTCCTAATTGTAAAAGCAAGCCATATTTTCAGTAGGAAAATTTAGAAAACTGACAAATGTTTTAAAGGGAACAACAAAAGTCATCCGTAATCCCACTACCCAACAATAATACTAACCCTTTGACATACATCCTTTCAGATGATCACATTAAATTAGTTGTGTTTCGATTAGTTAGACATACCAATTGGGATACCCTAAAGTGATTTGGGACTCCAAAGACGGCTCGCTTAATACCTCACTGTGAAGAACAGCTATAAAATGTATTTTCATATATGTGCCAATTGCTAATATTAGTGGCACATAACCAAACAATACTTTCAGTATGGATTTCTCAGTATTTCTTGGAGATCATAGTTTTTAGGGTTCCAGATAAAGTATCTTATTGTTCAGTGTGAAAGAAGGAAGAGAGGTGTGAAATTGGAGGATTTAGTCCAGTCCTCTCAGGTAGTGACAGGCCCCTTCCCTGAGTCATCAGAAGTGAGCTGTAAACATATGGTCTCAATTTCCCTTTGATCTTTATTTTTCTTTACACAACTGTTAATATTTTATTGAATATACTAAACTACTAAGTTTCATCATGCTGGGCATTTGAGGAAATACAAAGATAACTGTATTCATGTATTGGTGTAAAACATCTTGAATATAAAATATGGTTCTGTTTCAGTCAGCTTTTTCACTACTCTGACCAAAAGACCTGACCAGAACAATTTTAGAGGAGGAAAAGTTTATTTGGCGCTCATAGTTTCAGAGACCTCAGTTCACAGATAGCTGACTCCATTGCTTTGGGCCTAAAGTGAGGCAGAACATCACAGCAGAAGGGTGTGGCAGAGGAAAGTAGCCACTGGTTATTGTTTGTATCAATATTAAAGACTGATTTATTTTAGAAACCATTATGGTTTATATTTGAGGTGTGCCCCAAAAGCTCATGCATGAGACAATTCAACAAAGTTTAGAGGTGAAATGGTTGGGTTATGAGAGCCTTAACAAAATCAGTGCATTAATCCATTTGATACAAACAATAACCAGTTAAAAATATAGTGGAAGAATAAATTCCATTCACAATTGTGATAATGATTTTTGAAAAGTGTAAAATACCCAAAGTAAACTTAAGAAATGGGTAAGATCGTGAAAAAAAAAAACAACTTTAAAATTATACTTAGTATCATCCAAAAAGATTTCAATACATGGAAAGATATATCTTGGTCTTGAAGGGCAATGTTCCCAATAATATAAGCAAGGTTAAAAGAAAAAATTGGTAAAAAAATTTTATAACTGGCAAAATAGATAATTTCTGGCTGTGTAGAATGCTATTTATATTTGGTATTGTGGATTGAACTTGGGGGCATTCTACTGCTGAGCTACATCCACAACCCTTTTTATCTCTTATTTTGATACAAGATCTCTCCAAGTTGCGCAGGCTATCCTTGAGTTTGGGATCATCCTGCCTCAGCATCCTGAGTAACTGGGATAACAGGCCTGTACCATTTGTGCCTGGCTAGAATACCTTTTAAAATAAAGGTTAGAAGAGGAAAACTGATAAAGGAATGAACAAGTATTTCATGGATAATTATAAGTGGTTGATAAACTTATTCAAAGATGTTCAACTGCACTTGGAATTTAAGACTTACTAATAAAAACCCAAACTGGGATATTTTCACCTGTTGTTAAGATTTGGATATGAAGTATCCTCTAAAAGTTCATGTGTAAGACAATGCAGGAATGTTCAAAGGTGAAATTATTAGATTATGAGAGTTGTGACCTAATCAGTGGATTAATAATTTTTAAAGGCTATTGTACTGAGTATTAACTGTAGGCAGGTGGAACTTGAGGGAGTAAGTCACTGGGGGTGTGCCCTTGGGGTTTATATCTTGTTCTCCTGAGAGCTTCCCCTCCTTCTCCTTCCTTTTTCCTCTCTCTTCTCTGCTACCATGGATGGAACAGCTTTCTTCTACTATGCCCTTTTGCCATGATGTTCTACCTCACCTCAGGTCAAGAGCATTGGAGCTGGTTGACATGGACTGAACCTCTGAAATTGTGAGCCCCAAATAAGCTTTTCCTCCTCCAAGCTGTTCTCATCAGGTATTGTGGCCACAGCAAAGTTGACTAACATACGTGTTATAGTTTTGAACATGAAATAATTTAAGGATAATAACCATTGTTGGAAAAACTGTGGTAAAATACATATTCATTTTAGCATTTTAAATTATTTCAAAACATAAGAAATGGTTAAATTATATTCTATTCATATACTTTGTAGGAACAACTCTTCAAAAGTATAATTTCATGAAAAATTCTTACTGATAAATTGTGAAGTGTAAAAAAGTAGAATATAGAGTTATATATTCCATATGCAAGTCATTGAAAAATAAATACAAGGAAAATATCAAAAGCAAATTATTATGTCCTTTTGCTTTATATTTTTCATTTTCCACAGTTTCTACATTGGCCCATCAGAAAAAATCCATGAACCTGAATGAACAAGATAACTTACATGGTCCTGTAAGTGTTGGTCTAAATGGGAGTGTTCCCTTGTACTGTGATATGTTTTGAAAGTCAGTTATTTCAATGTGTACAAAGAAATATTGTTTTTTTTTTAAAGCATTCTTTTTTTTTAACCTTTATTTGTTTATTTATTTTTATGCTGAGAATCGAACCCAGTGCCTCACACATGCTAGGCAAGTGCTCTACCACTGAGCCACAACCTCAGCCCCACATTATTCTTTTAATGCCATTGTAATGGTAAAATAAAGTCCCCCAATGATGAAACTTTAAGTTGTTTATAATCTTTTGCTCTTAACAATAATGGTAAAATAAATAATTTGTACCTATATCATTTTACATGTAGCTAATTCTGTGAAATAAATTCCTGGAAGCAGAATTTTGGAGTCAAAATATTTTCGCCTTTGTAATTTTTATACATATTGCCAAATTGTCCTTCATAGAATTTGATCTCGTAGACACTCCCATAAATAACATAGGATATTACCTACACCCTCCGACCAACACTGTTATCAATTATAAAAATAAAGTTGAGTGTCTTTTCTGTAGAGACATTCATATTTCTTTTTCTGGGAACTGTTCATATTGCTCTCTTTACATGTTAAGAAAATTATTATTTTAGAGATTATTTGTAAATACTCATGTTGTCTCTTGACATGCAGAAATTTTATAAACTTTTAAAAAGTTCAATTTTAGTGCATTTAGAATTCTTACATGTTTAGAAAGTTTACTCCCCCTGAGATTACAAAATAATTCTTGTATGGTTTAAGCCAAAATTTAAAAATTTGAGGTATGGATAATTTTATTTTTTTGAGGTGGCTACCTGGTTGATCCAACACAATGTATTGAATAATCAATATTTTTTCCACTAATTTAAGATGCCACCTTTACCAAATTTATATATATATATATACATTTTTTTTCAAAACTTCTATTGTTTTACTGAATTGTCTGTCAACTTATTTGCCGGTCCATCATGTTTTATTTATTGAAGACTTTTTATATATTTTAATATATTGTAAGGCTTGTGTCCATTATTCTTTTTTAGAATTTTCTTATTCTGCTTGTTTATATTATTTTTAAAAATCAGCTTGTGAGGTGAAATTTATAGATTAAGGATTGACATCTTCATGTGCAAGAATATGGTGTGCCTTGTCCAATTATTCTTTTGTAGATCTTGCACACTTCTTATATTAATTGTTAGGCATTTTTATTTTTTTTGGTGGTCGTTATAACTAAGTATATTTTGCATTAAGTCTAACTGGCTGTTTCTAAATGGGAAAGATATTTTAATTATGTACCCAGTCAATTTACTGAATTTGTTTAGGGTCTATACTAGTTTTTGTTTATTATGTTATAGTTTCCAGGTATATGGTAATATCTGTAAATAATGGTAACTTTACCTTTGCTTCTCCAATTTTTTAAATTTATATTTACTTTTAAACTTTATTTTCTTTCTCTTGTTTAACTGAACATTAACTAAACATCTCTTGCTTAAATAAACAAGCATTGTGTGTTTATGTATGGATGTCTTAGATTTTGTTTTTTGTAAGTCATTAATTTTTGCCTTTGTCTTATTTCTTAACTTCAGTTTTTGTTTGGTTTAGATGTTCTTTCTTAATTTTTTTCAGTTGAATGTTAATTTTCTTGTGAGCACTGTTTTATCTTTATTCCAGAGCTCATTATGTGATGATGTGTAGAATTTTCTTCATAGCAATTTCCTAGATACTCTGCAATTCAGTTTAGATTTCTTATTTGACTCAAATGAATTCCTTTTTTCTTTTGGTCCTAGTACATATTTCTTTTTAGTCTCATTTTCATGAGAGTGTTCTCTTCATTGCTTCTACCTTGTAGACTTGACTAGTTTTTCTTTGTGGATTAATGCATAGTCAAGTTTTTTGAAAAGTTCATATTAGAGTTTGATATTATCAAAGAAAACTTGAAGAAATATAAATCAATTAATAGTGCATTGCTTACTATGTATAGTGGAAACCAGTGGTTGATTTCATTTAACAAAGGCAGAAGTGAGAGTGTTGCTGCAGTTTGGAAACCATGACTTTTTTTTTTTTTTTTTTTTTTTTGAGTGAGCTGCAGATCAGGATCAGGGCTCCCTGATCCTAGACACCTAGCTGGATCAACAAGGAAACTAATTTAGTTTTGCTCTTGGTATAGTGACAGGCTATCAGAATATATGATGTCCCTTGTTTTTTGCCATCTTTATTATGCCCAGTTTGCACCACTTCCTTTCTCAGACTTCTGAACAGATGTCAATTTGACCTACCAAAATAACAATATTAAGATTTTTATATCCTTGGATTTTTAAAAAATTAGTGATCTGTCACAGACTGAGAGATGAATTAGTTTCCTACCACTTTTTGTCCCCTCATACTCCCTATAGTTTTTGCTTAAAATTGCTAAGTTATTTGACCCACAGCTATTTATAACTGTTCATTCTTACTGTGAGCTGTAACATTTAGCATTAAGGAGTGTTTTTTGTTTGTTTGTTTGTTTTATTTTTTATTTTTTTGGACTGGTTTAATGCATTGTGGGCCTGGATTCAGTCTTGTCTGTTATTAAGATCTTAATCCTTGCTTTCTGTTTCATTTTTCTGGTATTTTACTCATCCTTTTATCTTCAAGCTTTCTGAATCATTTTATTTTAAATCAAAGTCATTCAACCTAGATTTGAACTTTACTTTGTGATTCAGTCTGAAATTTTTTCTTAATAGTTTAGTTCTTGATTCGTTTAGTTTTGTCACATTTTGTTAGACTTTTAGTATTTATATCTTCAAAAATGTTACTATATCATTTGTTGTTTTTCTTTTAATAATGAGGAAGACTTGCATTTTTGTTCCTATAGTTATACCTCTATAATATCCTGATTGTACAAAATTATCCTGTTTTCTATTTATTTAGCCGCTACCTTCATATCTGTAATTCAGCTTTAGAAGTAATGCTAGAACCAGTGTTGTATTTCCTTATTTCCTTTCAACTCCATTACACAATTTTATCAATTGTTATTTTCCTTAGTGTTTACCCTGTACTACTAAATATCCATACACTTTCATTACTTGATTTGTCATTATTGCAAAAGACTTCCTGACTTTTATCTCCTCTCACAAACCTACAGTGCATACAGAGCATTCGTCCTAAAATCAGCTGAATCACAATGCAGATCCTCAGAAGTATCTTTGACCCTCACAAAATCTTTCTCTTCTGGCTTTCGAAACTCTGTAACCCCAGCTGGGTGTGGTGGCACATACCTGTACCCCAGTGACTTGGGAAGCTGAGAGAATCACAAGTTTGAGGACAACCTGGGCAATTTAGCAAGACCCTGTATCCAAAAAATAAATAAAATTAAAAGGAATGTAGCTCAATGATAGAGTGCCTCTGGGTTCAATCCTGCTACCGAAACAAACAAAAGCTACTCCATAAACCAGCCTCATGCTACCTTATTTCCTCCACATCTTCTTAGTGAGTTTGTCCTCATTGTCCAACAGTTGAGCTGAGTATAGGATGGACGGGCCGTAGCCAGGGTAGAGGGGTCTTCATGGACATTACTAGGGTGATACCCCCACCTGTAGACTGCACAGGGTAGTTGAGGCTTTTTTCTTCCTGTGCACCCAGCTTAAGTCCTATATCCATAAAGCCTTTAGAAATGTTTGAGCCCAAGAAACTCCCGAGAATTGGCAGAGAGGTTAGAAGTCATCCAGTCTGTTTTACACCCAGGTTTGAGAATTACTTTCATCCTGTTTCTGGTCTAAGTTAAGGACCTCTGGTGACTAAGAAGGAACTCAGGAACTCAGAGCAGTACTACTCCATTTATAATATTCTGGCTTATTTTTTCACCAAAATGTGAGAAACTTTTGACCACTAATTTAAGTCAGCCCCCTTTCAAGTTATATGCTATCTTACCTGTAAGTGAGAAGACAGGTGTTTCACCTTCCCATAATCTCCCCCAATGGAGAAACTCACAGTCACTTCAGTTGTTTCTCAGGTAACATCATTTCTGGACGTATCACCAGCTTTTGGCCACACTTGAATTATTCAATTCAATTCACAGGATTATCTGTATACCATCTAATCACTACAAATATGATGGGACTGTGCCTTCTCCAGAACACTGTGCTTCTAAATCAGCCCAAGATGGCATTTATTTCATGGCCACAGCCCACTGTGGTGTTTTAGTTACCTGAAGTCCCAAGGGCCTTATACCATACTCCCTATCACACAAAGGGCACAAGATGAGTAAGACAAAAGCCCAACTCTCAAGAGACAAATACTCATTCTATGAAATACATGACAAATGATCCTCCACAATGTCAAGGTCATCATCAAGGAAAGTCAGACTGGCACAGCCAAGTTACCTAAGACCTAACAAGTAAAAGTCATGGGATATCACCAATAGGAACTTAGGACAGAAATGAACATTAGAGGAAAACTGAGGAAATTTGAATAAAGTCTGGACTTCAATTAATAATAATGTATGGTATTGGTTCAGGAAAACTGGATTGGGATACATGGGAACACTCTACTGTCTTAGTAATAATTCTGTAAATCTAAATGTATTCTAAAAGCCTTTTTTAAAAAAAAAAACATGTTAGGAGAAAATTAGCAAGTAAACAGATAAGACAGTGGCTCCTACTATTTTTAATCACTGATCCCTTTGATAAAATGATATGGACAGAGGCAAACTTTTACATGTAAATTAAATACTATGGCAGGGGCTCATAGACTCTGGATTATAAATTCCTTCAATTCAGGGTGGCAGTGCTTACCTGTAGGCAGTGTTTGGGGAGTAAATATAAAGAAAAGTGATAGTGGGGCAGGGATCAGGTAGCAGCAGATATGCTTTCTATAGAGTTTGAGCCTGATCTTTATGCTGTCAATGATTGTACTTGAGTGATTCCTAAACCAAGCATGAAACTGAGTTCCACACACCATTCTAATTGCCTCCAGTGTGCTAGTCATATTTATTTACCTACATGTAAGCTGCTTAGGGTTGGAGAGGACAAGTCTCACAGTATGTTTGAGAAGCAGTCACCTTGTCATGTAGGGTACAGAATCACTTCAGTGCAAAGCTTGACCTGTTTTGGAATGCTTACTGCTCTTTTTTCCCCCCTCTTAAATTCAGCCCTAAAGAACACTACTGCATGTTAACTCTTGAGAGCTATTGTTAAACCCTGGCAATATGCCAGAGTAAGTGACAATTCTTACAGGACCAAGTTTAAAAATGTTTAGGGAGTGTAAATCCCTAATCCATTTGTACAAACCTGTTAAGATTTTACTTTTTAAAATAAATTCCATCTGCTAAGATTTAAGTTAGATTAAGTAGCAAATATTTACACCCAGATAAATAGACCCTTACAGTTAACTGTCACCTCTCACACCCTTGATCATTTGTATCCATATTTTTCCTAGAGTATTCTGAAACTTGCATCATTCTGTAATAAATTAGGATCTGCAGTACTAATTTTAAGATCAAAAGGCAACAGTGGGGGCTGAGGCTGTAGCTCAGTGGTAGAGTGCCTGCCTAGCATGTGTGAAGTACTGGGTTATAATCTCAGGACCACGTATAAATAAAGGGTCCTTCTACAACGAAAAATATTTTATTTTAAAAAGGCAACAGTGGTGTCCAATAAATATACTTTTGTGGGTTTCAATGCTCAGGATGGAATACATGACGGATAAATTTTTCCCACCACTGTAGCTATAGCCCATATCTGAATGACTCAGTAAATCGTGATTCTAAGTCTGACTTGTACAAAGACATGGCTCAATGAAGCTGCAAATTACAATTCTGTATTTAAAACAAAAACACCAAAGCCATTTTAGTGAAAACTAGTTTTATTTTAAAATTAAGTGCATAGCACTCATCTAATTCCACTGGTGTAGAGTTTAGCACCATGCTTGCTATTTGCAATTAATATCATAACACAGATACATTTTGGTTTGCAGTCTGTACTTGAGTAGTGTTTATTTAGTGGACTTTGGTAAAGCCCTTGATACATATTAATCTCTTCACAGTACACATTAATGATGGTCCAGTAATCTCAAAACAAAAACAACAAAAACAAAACAAACCCCCCCCAAACAACAAAAAAACCCGAACAACTTTAAAGACTAATCAATCAATAAATTAAACAAAACAAAACCCACACAACTCCCCCACCCAAACCCCTCCCAAAGCTAACACTTGTGAGTTGTATTTATAATGAAACCTAATGTTTTAAAAACAGTTCTGGTTTTCCAGCCAACCCACCCACCCTGGGTATGCAGCAATAGTAATCAATTATTTTATTCTCTCCCCCCCCAGATTAATCCAGTGTTCTTTAGCTTTTTTAAATATAAATTGGGAAAAGTGTTAATAAGCTTTTAAAAAAGGCATATTCGTCTATAACAAGAATGACATATAAACCAATCAATAAAAGCATTTGACGACATTAAATCACCACAGGCACTGGTTGTTGTTTCAAGTCAGGATCTCTATCCCAATATCTTACATTCATAGCATTACTGAGGTAGTTAAAATACTGAAAATTGGACTCCAGGTTGCTGGGTTTGTGAATGTGAAAGACATATTATTATCTTTTGAAAGTATTTTCCCCCAAATAATTCAAGTTTTCTTAAGGTAAGAACTACTAAACCTGCTCTAATTAGCAGCCTTTTTAGAGGAAAAGTGATGACACTTTCAGAAAGCAATTTCCATGCTTGAAAACTGCCATGAGCGAGTGTTCTTACCTGAGTGGTTTTTTATTTACCAGACTAATAAATGCACATCATGCCTGATGTACTCTAAATATAAAAGTTATTTTCCTTTTAAGGAAAGGACATTTCTCTAAGAATTCATGCTGGCAGATGCCACCCACCCACACTCAACTACTGGAGCCATCTGGATCAGTCCACTGCCGTGTTAGCCCCTTCCCTTCCTCACAAAGGCCACTGGCTTGATTACTGAGACTCCTGCTGCATACCCACAACATCGTTATGTTTGTCTTCAATGCACATTGTGGCGGTTGCATATCTGCCATGCAGATGCCCCTCTATTCAAGTGCTATCTTTAAAAAAACACAAATAGACACACCTTAATAATTTTTAAACCAGAAAGCATCCCTCCACCAAATCTCTCTTCTCCCACTGATAAGAGAGCAATGTATACAGTTTATCAGTTATTACTTTTTTTTAAAACTTTTTAAGTTTATTCCCTCAAAACGTTTTCTCCCAAGTTGCCCTTGCTAACATGACTATTATGTATTTTCACTCATTATCAGTACAGTGAAATATGCCAGGGCAGTTGTGGGCCCAATGTAATGAAAGCAGCTACTGAAATTTAATAATCTGTACACTTGCCTGTTTAGACCAACTAGCTGGATTCCATGGTTGCTTATAAAACCTGTCTTCCACACAACAAAGTGCTGCGCTAGCACAACCTGAGTACTACCCTGGCCACCCTCCACGCCAAAATAAATCTACGGGACTTTATTCTAGTACTGATATTTTACAGTTATGTCTTCCCTTGAAAAAAACTTTTAAGAGTATTATCAAATCTGAATATAAATCATTGATTGCACTGAGAAATGCAAAACCTGTATACATATTATGAATCATAGGAACCACCACTTCATTCATTCTGTGCTACAATATTATGTTCTCATTGGAAAACACATTCTAGCATAGGAGTATTTAACCTATGTTATAAAGGTAGTTCACACTATAACATTACCAAAGCATGTTGCATTACAGTTAAATGTTTCCAAGTAGTACAAATTCCCTGAGTTAATGTGTTTTAATTTTAAAGGTTTGAGGCTGATCACTTAGGGGAAAAAACTAGCAAGTAATCAAACAAAAATTATGACCATGATTTCAAGACATGGGATCTACTCCACCCCTAAATTTAGTACATAAATTCAGATACCTATATTATTTATGATAGGAAGTTATATTGAATCATCTGAAAAAAAATTTTACTGCACAGATTGGTATAGCATATCAATTCACGAGTTTAACCTTAGAAATTAATCTGTAGGTAAAAAAGAAAACTCAAAACTGCAGAATAAACAAAGGATCTCTTCAAAAATTAATACTGTAACTTTCCTTCATAAAAGACGGTTTGGCAAGTCCACAGATAATCATTATAGTCTTTGACATATAAACCAACTTAAGGCCCAGAGCCTACCACAGGTCAAACCTCAATATGGCAAATTGGAGTCTGTCCAAATTTTTTGTTGAACTGAAAATATGTGAAATAAATTGGACCATCAGCCAGGCTTGAACATATCTGTCATACAGGATTTGACACACACTGTTAAGTGTTTGCTTAGTCCTCCTAGATATTCATGGTGCACTGAAAGGGATGTTCAGTCTTCTGGCAGATCCCTTTCCTTCTGAAGAGAAGTTTAAAGTTTGCCCCAGAGCTTCAAGTCACAAGACAGTCTGGGTTGGTCACTGCCTTTGTATATAATCACCTTTCAAAGCATGGGGTAATACAAGGATAATGTTCATTTATCTGGTAACTCCGGTTATAAGAAACACTCAGACAGGGTTTAACTTCTACTGGTATTGCTAGGGACATCCCAACACCAGTTTGTACGTGCCCAAGGCCCTGAACACTAGTTTGGAAGCCAGTGGGACATGTCTGTAGTGTGTAAGACGAGGTGTGTGTGGTAGATACGATCTGCTGACAGCTTGGTTGTTCCGATACAGGATGGCGATACTGCAGTGAGGTCTGCTGAGTCTGAGGGAGATACTGAGGTTGCTGAAAATGAACCGGCCGTGAGGGCTGGGAGGCTGTCTGGAACACACCTAGTTGTGCTGACTGAGGGCCTGCCTGTCCTCTCTGTTTGTTTGCTTCTTTTACATCATTATCATGAGCACTGAAACATGGAGGGAAAAGGAAACAATAACATTACTTGAGAAGAATCTGCTAGGAACTCTCACCCCTACCTCTTCAATGGCTCACTCCATCAAATGCTACCACTACACAGGCAGCAGTCATTGCACCATAATTCCCAACAGCAAGATCTTCCCTGTACCCTCCTAAGGCTATTTCCAACTTGGGAGGTATGTCCAAAATAGGCACTTAATGGTGGCTGCAACTTCAGTAACATCCTGGTGAGCCCAAAAATTTAAAGATGTGGAAAAATAAAAATGGGGCAAGATTTACTTGGACTGATCTCACCAGTAATGGCCTACAGACATTCAAGAGCAGCTCCTTTCCCTATCCTGTACCTAGAACCACAGTAGCAAGGGTAACTTCTACCTCATTAGAGGCCAAAAGGAGCTCCCCTTTTACAGAGTCCTTCTCATACAGTGGCTTGTTCTCATGGCAGTAAGCAGCTGCCAGAAGCAAGTCTCCTAAGAGTTGTGTGCCTTTGAGAACTTGTTTCTTGGGTACCTTACACATGAACAAAAATGTTAATGAGAAATTATGAACCTAAGAATAAAAAGGCTTACATCAACAGTCGTTCAATACACTGCACTAAGAAATCCCAGGAGTAAGCAGTAAGACGATGTAGTCTTGTAGGCCACGTGGGAGAAAGACGAAGTATAATCCTCGAAGAAGCCACACATGCAGCAGCTACTAAAGAAGGTGCATAATTTAGAAAGGCATAATCTGTGGAGACACCAAAAATGAACTTAAGCAACAGAATACCAAGTTACAAGCATACAAGTCACTTACTGGCAGCCATAACAACTCACCTTGCAGAGATACTTCCAGGAAGTAATCTGCATATTTGGCCATGTAGAGTTTTGTTTTTTCCAAGCAAATCATTGGCCAGCCATCATGAAGATCTGTTTCATGTACTGCTTCAGACAGATAATACTCGATAAAATGGGCAGCTGTTGGAAGGCAGAGGTTCCACTGAAAGGTTTCTAATAATAATAGTTCCATATGTAGCAAATTTTGTTTTGTTAACACTAGATTCATATTAGTCATACAACCCAGGCTGTTGAGCTGCTCCAGCTTAGGCACACTATCTTCTTTTTCTTCAAATTTACCTTTTAAGAAAAGGGGAAGGGATGGAAAAAGTATTAGGTAAGTGATCATTATAGGTCTAGTCAGTTAAATGGATTTTCTCGCTTATTATCAAGATTTAGACCCAAAGATATTCTTTCCCCGACCTTACTGAGATACAACTATGCCAGAATGCTTTGGTTCTGTATTTGCATATGTACTTTCCTTCCTGGTACCACCATCTCCCATTTTCCCTATCCTCCAAAAAAAATATACATGGAACACTTTAATCTGTATTCTACTGTGTAAAAAGGAAATAGTCATATATGCCAATGAGAAAAAACAACTCAAATCTCACAAGTTGATTCTTTTCAGAAAGTTTTCTTCTTGTAGGCAGGTGATGGTTGGTGAAAGAAAATTATTTTAGAGTAGAGTTTAAAGGACTTAATGTCAAAGCTTTATCTGAAATAAAAAAGTCAAGCTCAAGTGTTTCATTTTGGCATATTTTCAGCATAATGTCAATTCCAGAAAGAGATAAGAGATTGAGGTGGGGGACTGGGGGAATGTCTGGCAAGCGTTATCATTCCACAAAAAATATCATCTCTCCTCTTCCAAATTAAAAAAAAAAAAAAAAAAATCTAGCTAAATCTATTTTAAAAAGAGGGGAAAAGGAGATACTTTCTAACCTCTTTCATATCCCCTTATTCAAAGCAGGATAGAAGTAAAGACAACCTGATTTCATTATTCAAAGGCATTAACTTTTCAGGAAATATTCACCTACAGGGTTTTCACTATGCATAGCTGAGGAATAAGATTCCCTCCAGTCCAAGAAAAATATTTCTACAGATTATCATCTATATGTATTACCCCACACTATTCCCAAACAAGCACTTTACTACACATAAAACATGCATATTTGGTATTTCTAGAACTTATGGCTGGAGCATATTCACATACTATCAAGTACTATTAAGATTTTCCAGATGCAGCAATAGAACCAGAATTGTTTTCAAGTCTCTTTGGGTCTTTGTTCCTTGGTGATTCATAAAATAGAAATAACTAAAGCCTTCCTAACTCCCAATATTGTGTTCTATTTTACACTAATGTTTAAAAATATTTTGATATATTTCAATATTTTGATAACAATTTCAATATATTTGATTTCCTTGGAAATCTTATTTTAAGCATTTAAAAACATTTTTGGAGAAGAGCCAGAGAGACTGCCAAAGCGAGAGAAACTAGAAGTTTCCTTGTCAACTTTCTCTTCTAAAAGAGATAGGTTCGTGCCACACATTAAAGTTGCAACAACAAATAGTAGAGGCCAGGGTCACTCAATGCAGATGCTCAGTATATAGGCAACTGTATGGTAGCCAGCAAGGATTCCTTCATGATAGCCTACTCAGCACTGGGGAACAACTGCTGCTGCCTGCCTTTGGTCTTTGATTAGGCAGCAAAACTAGGGTGAGTTTTGCCTCTGATGCTAGGAGATTCTAAGTTCCCATCTTGAGAAAAACCCAAACTCAAAGGAGGAAAGACATTATCTCTTCCTGCTCCAGAAATTTAAATTGCTCTTCTCTTTAAATAAAGTTGAAGATAGAAGTTGATCCACAACTTACATAATTCAGACTCTAAAAATCCAGATAGTTCTTTCTAGTTCAAATCACATAAAGACAACTTTTGCAAGTTTAGTATAAGCTTTGTATAGTTGAAAACACCATAGTGTTTTTCCAGTATAGTTATCCAGCATCCTCTGAATAAACAAGAGGAAAACACTGTTCTCAGTGTAATATAGTGAAATTCTTGAGAAGGAAAATGACCTAGGAATTTGATTCAGGCCCTAAGGATGAATCATTAAGGCTTTCAAAGTACCCTGCCATTTGTGTAGCAGCAGTCATACTGACAATATACTTCAAAGGAACATTGTAAAAATTAATGAGTTTATTTATATCATGCTTGGAACTCCTTTGAAGAAATTAATACACCATAATTCACCATAATTCAAGGATCAAGGATGTTTCATATTATTTCCTTGAAACTTACAACATCAAAACTTAAATTGCATCTGGGAGTGTAGATCAGGGGTAGACCAGTGCTTGCTTAGCATGCACAAGGTGCTGGATTTGGTCCCTAGTAAATAAATAAATAAAATTGCATATGTTCAATTTCACATCTCAAGAAACCAGGTAGTGGGTTGGCCATTTCATTTAAAGTCAAATAAGTTGATTCAAACAAAAAATGGAAGCCAAAAGGAAGATTTATGTTTGAATTCCCAAAACTGAACCAAAGTACTGCACCAGATTTTATAGGGAAAACTACTATAATGACAGATCTCTGTATTTACATATACAAAGTATTCAATGATTATAAAAGACTTTGCATACTGATTTGCAAAGTTAAAAATAACTTGCATGTTGCATAAATAGCCACATTCAGAATTTTAATTCAGGTAAAAGAGTTTTGGAACTTTTAAATTATGCCTAGTGATATCAGTACTCAGCTTTGTGGACATTAAATGATTACAAAAGAGTATGATAACATCATTGAGTTCCTGCTTTAATATCTATAGTTTTTCTTATGCTGAATGCTATGTGTGTGTATTTAAAATCCATTTATCTATAATGCTACACACAGATTAAAAAGATCAGTTTCTTCAATTGAAAGGAAATACCAGAAGCCATGTGATTATATTGATAAAAGCCCCAAACAGGATATAAGGGCACAGGAAATTCATATCAGTTTCCCAGAAAATAAAGAATTAAGAGGCCACAGAAACAAAACACCAAGTTGTCTTTCCTTTAGAGGAAACCTACAGATCAGCCATGGAAAGCAACATTTTCAAAGCCAGCAGTGAATGGTAGATATGTAGTAGGGAAGATTTGTACACTGAATTGGGAATGGATCTGAGGAAATTCTGAGCTCTGCCAACCCCCATTCTATTTTTTTAATTCCTAAGTAGGGAAGTCATCCTTAATACATACTAAGAATCCTCACAAATTTGTAGGGCTATCAGTCTAATAGAAAAGTTGATAAAGAACAGGAAAAGGTAATTCACAGAAAAAAATTCAAAGCTCATTAAAAATTAAAATGTAAATCAAATCAACTGTGAAATATAATTTTTCCCCTAGCAGGAAGTATTAAAAAAAAAAAAGTTTTGCTAACCCACTATTGGTTTCAAGGAGAAACAAGCACTTGCTACAAATTGTTACTACTAAAAGTGTATAATTTCACTTTTGCTTCATTTTTCTCCCCCCAAGATCATTTCTAGTTACATAAGACTTTAAGCAAATTACCAGACACCTTTAATCTCCAAGACTGATTCAAAATTGTCCACGTTTCATGCTGGCCACAGAAGCCAATGGAAGTCATGCTATACTTGTGAAAAAAACAATGTGGGAATTTCCCTGGACAAACCAGGGTCTATTTTAGGATTAGCCAGGACTCTTAGAGAATAATTACAATGTCAAACCCTTTATGTTGTACTTTCTTATGTGCTTTTAAACATGTTAAAACCCCCTTGATCCTCACAAGTTTGTAAGGCAAGGCGTCTGTATTTCCATCTTATAGAGAAATAACCTGGGATGCAAGGTTGTTGAAATTCATCTTGTGGGTGATTCAAATCCAGAAAATCCATGACTATAGTCCCTGCTCTAAAACAATGCAATCAGAAATAATGTGAAGGCTCTTTTCCCTTTCTCTAATAATACATACAACAGGCAACTAGGAACTTAAGCTCCTTGAACTTACGAGCTGCTATCTGTCTTTGGCTGAACAACCTATGGTCTCCAACCTATTCCCTAACTGGAATACAACTGTCACCTGGTCCTGTCAGCTATATGCTGTCCTGTACTTTTGTACTACAGGATGCTCATCCCAAAGCAGGGAAAAGCTGGAGGAGGGTCATAACAGAGTTCAATCCTGTGAGGAGAGTAGCAGGTATCTGAATAATACTCATGATAACTAATTGAAGATCTGCCATTGGTATCCAACTGTAAGAAGGCAAGAGTGTGAGAATATAATACTGAGACTGAATTCCACAAATTTAAAACACATCAGACACTGAAAACAGGCTATTAATCTAGTCACATTAAGTCAGCCTATGAACTGTCCATGCATCATTTATTATTTCATAATCCACAAAGATGAGCTTCCCTCTTGGCCTACACCATACTTTTAAGAACTGCAGGCAGAACAGGTAAGACTTGATAGTGGTAAAATGACAGTGACAGTTATGGCAAGCAAAAAAATCACTTTTCATTAATGATCCCAAGTTTTTAAAATAACCTAACTTGCACGTCTGATTTCCAGGGTGTCTCTACTACGATCTGATCCCGTAATAACACTTTGCAGGATAATAAAAAGTCATTTATTTGTGACTTCTCACACATTGGACCTGTCAAATATGAATTTTTCCAATCTTCAAAGTCAGTGATAAAACACATACAGTACTGTACACATGATTACTTATGGGCATGAAACTTTAATTAAAAGTTAAAGGTTAATTATAAATGTACAGAGATTACCTCTCTGGCTTCTGGGTGGCAGACGGAGATGCGAGATGTGTCTGGGTCTTAGAGGGAGATAGATTAAAGGGGAAATGCAGTTATTCTGGAAATAGATAGTATTCTGCTAAGAATCTGGCTCAAGGTCCCTGGGGATAGATTTGAATAAGGAGACTGGGTGACTAGATCCAGATGAAAGATTCTAAATGCTACATTAAGCAGTTTCCACCTTAAACCACAGATGGTGGGAAGTCATCACTGTGGCTTCACATTCAGATCCTAATAAGGGATCTGAAATGACATACAAAAAGATATTCAAGGGGACAAAATAAGTAGAGGAGGTCATCAAATCATAGGAAGAATAAAGGTAGGAAAATAAAATCTGACAAAAGATTAGTACCAGAAATCATACCACAAAGGATTGCATTTGATTTTAGGTTTATTAGCAGCCACAATACAAAGATGTTTTAGAAAGAACTTTGGCGGCACATGGATAACTGTACATCAATTTGATTTCAATAAAAATACAATCATTTCTCATTACTGAAAGAAGAAAAAAAATCAATTTCAATTCCTTTATTTGTCCTTTCTCTTCACTGAAGGTACTAGCAAGCAACAAAATGAGTTATAGCAAGATATTAAGAGAAAGAGGTGGGAAAAAGTATAGCATTACCTTCTGTAAAATGGGTTTAAAAGATTAGAATTTTTTCTCAACACCTACTATATAGTTGGTCTGATGTACAAGAAAGGTTCTTCCATTTGTAGTAACTGCACATGAACTTTCAGTTCATTAAGTCATTTTGTTACATAGTCAGTAGAAAGCATTCTAACAATTTAAGAGCATGGTACTTTTACAATAGTTTCTCACCTTTAGCTCCATTGATGTTTTGAGCCAAAGAATTCTTTGTTCTGGGGAACTGTCCTGTGCATTACAGGTTGTTTAGCAGCATGCCAAGTTTCTGTGCAGCATCCCCCAACAAGTTGTAACTAAAATGCCTCCACACATTGATGAGTGTCCCCTGTGGGACAGAGTTGCTCCTGGTTGTGAATCACTGGTTTTAAACAATGGATCTCAATTGGAAAGGTACAACAGAATCATCTTTGGAATTTTTAAGAAGTTAAAAATTATCCAGGTCCCACTGTAGATTCTTACTCATTAGATCTGTGGTGGTCTAGAATTTGCATTTATATCAGAATCTTCAACATGGAGGACTTAGTCATATATTTTTTAAATACTCCAGAGTCATTTTTTCATGCCTGGTTAACAATCATTCTGCTAAAAAAGCACTTCCAACATAAACTTCCTGATAGTAGTAATGAATGGGATTTGATAATAATTCACTGAGTTCTATGTAGGTTTATTTTATCATTTAAATAATGGAGATTTCCAGTCATGTAAATCACATTTCTACTTACTTGCTAGAAGCAGACAGGAAAGCGCAACTAGATGTAGCTGCTGGATAGAGATGTCATAACGATCCATAAACAAGTCCAGCAAATAGACAGCGAGATGTCGGGCAGAAGGGCAGAGTGTGAAGCGATTGCTCACAATGGCAATCAAGTCAGCAAAATACCTTCTGAGACTTAGTTGAGGGGACTGGCCTTTGTAGGAGGGCAACTTCAGCTCCTAAAGCAAGAGGAACAACACTTAGTCTGACATAATCTGTAAGAATACCCCCACATGGTTTTTCCAATATATTAGTGTTACAAGTATGTCTAAAACCCACTTTTCTTAAATGGAACATAGAAATGAAAAAAGAGAGGATAATAAATGGCATTTAAAAATTAATCTAAAATCAGACTTTTCTATTTATTCTTAACCACCTCTGATGTAACAATTTTAAGTGTTTCTTGCTTTATGGAATAGATACACTCTACAAAAGTTTTTAAAAGGAGCATCATATTTTCCCTATCAGGTGTTTTCAAAAACATATGTCCTTACCAAAAATCTAATCATACTACACACACAAACGTACACACACACCCTTGAGGAATCTCAAAGCTTTTATTTAGAAGATAACAAGGGGATATGTTCCTGGTATGCTGCACATTATATTACACTTGCAGGGATCTAGAGACCAGTACTCAACCATTAGTATTTTCTAATCTTGTGTCCTTCTTAGCAGTTTTCTCTCTCCTTTACCATTATCCCTTCATACACCTAAAGTTTTCCCCATCATCAGTTTTCAATCTTAAAACTATTATCATACCAATTAATTTTTAAAAAATTGGAAAACATATACAAGTAAAATATTTCAAGAGCATAGAGATAAATGGAGTTTACAAATTCATTTTATAGATAAACATAATATTGAAACTAAACCAACAGGTTTTATAATAGCAGGAAGTAACCTGGATATGATACCAAAAGCACAGGCAAAAAGAAAAAATATCAGTCCACAGAGTGAAAGGGCAAATGACAAGAGAAAATGTTTACAAATTATAATATCTGGCAAGAAATTAATATCCAAAGAACTATTAAAATTCAATAGAAAACTAACACACTTTAAAAACGGGTAAAAGACTTAGACATTTCTCCAAAGAACATATACAAATGGCCAAGAAGCATATGAAAAGATGCTCAGCATCATTAATCATAAAGGAAATGCAAATTAAAACTACTGTGAGATACCATTTCATACCTATTCGGATTACTAATATTAAAAAAGGGAAGAAAAACAGAAAATAAGTATTAATGAAGATGTGGAGAAACTGGAACATATACATTACTAGTGGGAACTTATACATTACTGGAACTTATACATTATCCACATTATCAATGGCAGTTCCTCAAAAAATTAAAGAGTTAACAAATGATCCACCATTTGCATTTTTAGGTACACACAAATGAACACTCATATTCATGTTGCCATTATGTGTAATGATCAAAACATGGAAACAAACAACCCAAATGCCTACTGGCAGAAGGCTACATAAACAAATGTGGCATACACAATGAAACATTATTCAGTATTAAAAAGGAAATTCTGATAAATGCTACATGGAAGACAGTATGCTAAGTGAAATAAGTTGGATATGAAAGGATAATTATTTTATGATTCCACTTACATTAAGGATTAGAATATTCAAATTTGTAGGGGCAAAGCAGAATAGTGGTTATTACCAGGGGCAGAAGTTTGAGGGTGGGAGATTGGGAAGTTATTGGTCTATACGTATGGAGTTTCAGTTTAGGAAGATGAAAAAGTTCTAAAGGGGACAGTGGTGATAGTAGCAAAACAATGTAAATGGGGGCTGGGATTGTGGCTCAGTGGTAGAGCACTCGCCTAGCATGTGTGAGGCACTGGGTTTAATTCTCAGCATCACGTATAAATAAGTAAAAATAAAGGTCCATCAACAACTAAAAATAAATAAAAAAAAAAAACAACGTAAATGTACCTAATGTTACTGAACTGTCACTTAAAAATGGTTAACGTGGTAAGTTTTATCACAACAATACATGAAAACAGGGAAGTTACATATTAATCTAACTTAATATTCTCTAAGATGAACAGATAAAATAATCAGGTAACTCAGTAGTATATCAAAAAATGCATCACATCAGCTGTAATACTTCTCAGGAATACAAGGATGGTTTGATATTAGGAAACTATAATTCACAAAAAAAAAATACACAAATATTCACAATTATCTTGACAGAAGCCACAATAGCATCTGAAATAAAGGTGACTGGAAGAAACAGAACAGATATACTACATATCTTTAATGAAGGAATGGACTGGATGGAGGTAAAAAGGTATTGAATATAAGAGCCAGCATCTCACTTGCAGATGAAACAACAGAAGGATTACCAGGATAGTGCCTATTACTGCAACATTATCTAACATCACTCTGAGAGTACAACCAATTCAAATAGAAAAAAGTGAAGGTATGTTTATCAGAAAGGAAGAATCGAAAGTTATTTTCATGAAACAAATTATTAGTTTTCAAATGGGAGAATTGGTATGCAGAAAACTCACTGAAAATCAATAGAAAAAATAAACAGTACGATTTCAATAAGATGGCTGATTATAAAACTAATATTAAAATAGCTTTTTTGTATAATCTATTAGAAAATACAATATTTCACATGAGTTACTGTAAAAATAAAGACCAAGAATAAATATGCCAACACTGTATGAAGATAACTCTGGCTGGGTGAGGTGATGCACACCTGTAATACCAGTGACTCAGGAGGCTGAGGCAGAAGGATCCCAAGTTCAAGGCCAGCTTGGGCAACTTAGCAAGACCCTATCTCAAAATAAAAGATAAAAAGGACTAGGGATTTAGCTCAGTGGTAAAGCATCCATGGGTTCAATCCCTAATATGAAAAGAAAAGATAAAAATGATAGGTATGAAAGACTTACATGGAAAGACATTCTTCTTTTCTTGGACAGGATAAAATATAAATGAAAATAATGGCATTTCAAATAAGAGGGGAATAGATACATTTAATAAATATTTCTGTCAAACATGACAAAGAACTAATTCTTACTATTTAGAGAACTCTTACAAATCAGTGAGAAAAAGTAACATATGATTAGAAAGTTCATAGGAAAAATACAACAGGACCAAAACTATGTAAAAAGATGCTAGATCTTATTCAAATTTAAAACATTATGCAGTGTTTCACTTACTAGATAAGGTTTTATCAATTTTTGTTTATGCTATCAAGAGAGGAAATAGTAGCTTTCACATACTATTGACTGGATTGACAACAGATACAATCTATTGGAGGGTAATATGTAATATAGATAATGTTTTTTAAAAATGCAGATACTCTTTAACTTAAAAACCCTAATTCCAGGAATATACCCTATATAAAAAGGAGTCCTTCTGCAGCTGTTTGTAATAGCAAAATAGAGCAAAAAAAGTTTGATCCCAACAACCACAATGAAGCTCCAGAAAATTATGCTGAGTTTAAAAAGTTAATCCTGAAAGGTCACATATTTTATGACTCCATTTATGTAACATTCTTGAAATGACAAAACTATAGAAAAGAACAGATTGGTGGTTGTCAGGGGTTAAGAGAGGGCATGAGATGAGAGAGAGAGGGGTAATGAATTTTATAAAAGGGCAACATAAGAGATATCCTTGTTTGTTTGTTTTTTGTGGTGCTGGGGATTGAACCCAGGGCCTTGTGCTTGTGAGGCAAGCACTCTATCGCCTGAGCTATATCCCCAGCAAGAGATATCCTTGTGATGATGAAAAATATTCTGCTTCTTGGCTACGTCAACCTAAATAACCTGGTTGTGACAGAAGATTATAGTTTTTCAAGAAGTCATAACTGGGGGTAACTGGGTAACGGTTATAGGGGATCTCCCTATACTACAACTGCCTAGGAATCGACAATAATCTCAAAATAAAAAGCTTAATTTTTAAAAAAAAATTTGATGTCTATCAATAGGGAACTAGTTAAATAAACTATTGGATGTTGATGCAATGTAGCATTTAAAATAAAGGACAGTAGACCTAGATGGGTTGATGTGGAAAAATCTGGTAAATTGGGGGTGGTATGGGAGGAAGGTATAGAATAATGGATATATATACTATGACCTCTGTAGGAAAAACAAAATATATTTTCAGATATACTGATTTACTAGATATCCTCAAGGAAAAAGAACCTTAAGAGGATCAAGGAATAGTAGCGATTAGAAGAGCCCCATTTTAAACCTTCCTAAGTTCTCCAGAGTTTTGGTTTTTTTGCTTTTTTTTTTTTTTTTTTAACCATGTGCATCACTTAAAAGGTTTTTAAAAAAATTTTAACAGGGATTACTTGAGTGACAGGCTAACAAGTCATTTTGTTTTTAATTTATGTACAAGTATAAGGGTGGCATGGCGGTGGCACATGCTTGTAATACCAGCAACTCCAGAGGGAGTCAGCAGGTGGACTGATGGCAAGCTCAAGGCCAGCCTTGACAATTTATGAAGATCTTGTCTCCAAGTTAAACAGAAAAAAGGGATAGGGATGTAGCTCAGTGGTAGAGCATTTGCCTAACATGTGGGAAGCCCTGGGTTCAATCCCCGACAAGAAAATTTGCATTTTTAAGGTATTGCTTAAGAAGACAAGGAAAGCTGGGTATGGTAGTACATAATTGTAATCACAGTGACACAGGAGGCTAGGGCAGGAAGATTGCAAGTTCAAGGCCAGACCGAGTAACTTCACAAGACCCTTTCTCAAAATAAAAATTAAAAAGAGCATGGGGTAATAACAACAACATAAACAAACACTATTGAAAAAAATTTTTTCTTAATAAAAGGAACAGGTTGATTCTTCCTTTCTCCTTCACTATTTCTATAGATCTTTAGAATGGTGTAAATGAGTTGCAAATTTACCTTTCTTTGCTGCCATCATGTGACATTTATTGAGAATCTCCCTTGTGGCAGGCACTGTGCTAACCCCAGGAGAAAAGCTGGAAAAACAGTCTCAAGTCTCTCTCTAGCAGGTGAATCAAAATACAGAGATCATTATAATACAATATTTTAATCACACAGTATTATGAGTACACTGAGAAAGGCTAACTCGGCTCAAGGGATGGGAAATTGGGAAAAAGTAAAGTCAGGGTAGGTTTTCTGGAAAAGACACACTAGAAAACATCTTCGAAATGCTAGAGGCTTTATTATTAACAATGTTAACCTTACAAACTTAAAAAAAATGTCAGGAGGGACTCTGGATGTAGCTCAGTAGCACAGTGTTTGCCAAATACACGTAAGGATTTAGGCTGGATCCCTAGCACTGAGCAAAAAGTAAATAATTAAATAAATAAGGAACCCTAAGGGCCATCAAAAGACAATTTTAAATAATGTGTCTAATACATTCTCTTTAAGTTTTTTTAAATGGTAAAAGTGTGAGTGTTTACCACATGACTGGTAAGAGTCTGTTCTTATCCAGGTCCTGCAGTTATAATAGTAAGAGAAAATGACTATGCTCTTCTCAACGTAGAGGTTTCCTCGCTGTCTATTCTCAACCCTCCAGAAACGAACACTCTTGTTCCTGCTTCTCAGGAACCCACAGGTAAAAAGCACAGAAAAGCCTGAATATATCATCCCATCTGCAGTTTCAAGTGCTCAATAGCTTACCACCCCAAATGCCATTCCCTTCCCAGTCAGGATGGAAATACAGGCCTAAAAGAATACTCAGAACTTTAACTACTATTCTGTGAAGTAAATATTTTCTAAATGTTTCTCACAAAGCTATAGTTGTTCTCATCTGCCATTAAGTCTTCTAAAAATTCTATGACACTGAATGCAGCAAGAGGATAAGAAGGAAAGGAGACATAAGCATCTAAGGAGATAGGATGCTTTGCAGGTTTTTTTGAGTGGTAAATTGTGTTTTATAAAAACTGTATAGTTGGCATTTGAGGTTGAAGAGGATTTTTAGTCATTGTATTTTCACTCTAGAAGAAACAATGCTGGTCACACTGATTATTTCTCCACAAACCTTGGGCCTTCCACAGTATCCAAATGGCAATTCTCCAAAGAAAGACGTAAATCTGGATGTTCTGACTTATGAAAAAGATTGGATTCTATGAAGGTGGGATGTCTGTGTTACTCATTGTTACTGCTCTAACACCTGGTACCTAGTACATACTAAGTACACAACACGTTCAGTACAACAAACAGATGACTATCCAACTAAATCATCAATTAACAGCCTGAAATTAACATGTCTTTTCTATAATAAAAGTTCATTTTAACTTCCTTGACTTCAACACAGATGCCACAGATGGCTCAAGACACCTTCAGTGGTATTCCTTCAGACCCTGTGCTACCTTGTCCTGTGATAGTTCATGAGCAACTTGAGTGCAGGGCAGTCTTTCTTTGGCTCCTTCAGAAACTAATGCACAAAAGCATTCAACAAACCTAGATTAAAAAAAAAAAAAAAAATCTACCTCTAAATTCAACTGACAAAATTAACTCAGATAATTACTCAGGATTAAAATTATCTACACATTCCCCAGTACCGCAAAAAAAAAAAAAAAAAAAAAAAAAAAAATTATCTACACATAAAATATAAGAGTTGAAAACCAAGGGGTATCACCAACAAAAATCTTTAAAAAGTTTTGTGTCAATTAAAAAATATGTGTCATTTACAAATTATTAATTTCACCACATATGAAAGGTATTAAAAGTCTAACCCTTAGAAAAGCACACTTCCAACGAAAAGATGACATCTGCCAAAAGGAAAAAAATCAAAAGTGTATCCAATTTTCAAAGTGGAAAACCTGCAACTCTTTTCCTAACACTCTAGAGAACCATTCCATAGTTGGAACTTTTATGAAGTAAAAATGCTCTCATAGGGGGCTGAGTTGTATTCAAGGTAAAGGGTTGAACATCAGAAGTAGTATACAGCATTTAGAAATCTAGAGCTTTAAAAAAGTGCAATTTTAAGAATTTAAGTCAATTAGATTTTTCCAATCTACTGGACGTGGTCAGGAACTTAAGACACAAGTTTATTACCATCCCAGAATCTCTCAACTCCAAAGATCAGAATCCCCTTTATTAAAGAGTCAGCTGTTTTCCTTCTCAATTTAGTTTTATCCAAAGTGAAAGTGAGTTAAGCCAGAGATCATTTTGGATCTGGTTTCTCTTCTGGTTATCAGAAAGACAGAGCTGTTCTATTAATCCGTTTTGTGACATGCAGAGTAAAGTTGTTACTTAAGAGAGATACACAGATTTTTGTGCCCAGAAAAGTGTATTTTTTTCAATATCTATTAAGTATATTAGGTCTTTCTACCTTTAATATTAAGCCTTTTTGAACAGTCCCAAATCTTAAGAGGCAAGTAATAATAACAGTTTTTACTTGGGTTTACTATATGCCAAGCATTAAGTCCCTATAGAGTCCTAATTTATTTAAATTTCACAATTATCCCATAAGGTATTTCTACTGTTATTGTTGTTATTAAGGTACTGGGAATCACCCAGGACCTCACTCATGCTAGTAGGCAAGTGCTCTACAACTGAACTATATCTCCAACCCCACATTCTACTATGATTATTCCTCACTTCACATTTGAGCAAACTAAAAACCAGAAAACTAACGAGCCCAATATTTCACAGCAAGTTAGAGGAAAGGCTGGGAAATTTAGATATGGACAAACGCGACTTAACAACAGCTGCATGCAGTACCAACTATAGAACAAGGCAGGCTGCTTTGCCCAATAAAAAATTCAGAGAATAAGTATTTTAAAATACAAGATCAAATCCAGGGTCCACCTCGAAACAAGAACATCGAATGTCCCTGTTCACTTTTCCTCTCCTAAGCCCTCTCATCATTTAAGTTGCAGGTTCTTCCGATATAACCCAGGGACCAAAAGAACTTAATTAACCATGAGCAAATAAGCGAACTCGCGTTTTCTGGTCTGGAAGATCTGAACTTTCCGGGGAGCTGAGGTCCACTGTAACTGGCCCAAGACCCCCGAATGGCAAGGCTGAGAATCAGGGTTACCTTGTACCGAAGCGCTTGGTGAATATCAGCAGCCAGTTGTCCTCGCCACCACTGCCCCTCCAGCTCCATGGGACCCCGCGGCGCGCCTAGCCAGACGCGGCAACTTGTCTGGAAGACACGCCCAGATGCGGTCACCGCCAACAACTTCCCCCACGACCCTCCGCGCTCCCTCCCTGAGGGGTGTGACCTCGGCCACACTGTGTGGCTGTTCATCTTCACCTGACTCGTCCTAAGCCGGGCACCCGCCCCAAACAGTTCCCAGACGCCACATGTAAGGCCCGGTCTGTGCACTCAGGAGGAGCTGGTTTATTTAGGGAGCTGCCCAACTAGACTCCGGACAAGAGGGGGATCGACTCGCACCCTGACCGCCAACGCGCGGACCAGACTGCAAGCGGGGCAAGAGCGGGAGGGGGCGGCCCGCCTTCGGACTCCCGGAGTCCGGGGTTGGAACTCCCCGGCCGGCCCCGGGTAGACCTGACACCAGTCTCAGGCCCGCTGGGGCGAAAAGTTCCCACCGAGAGGCCGGGGGCGAACGTCTGCCTGTCCCCAGCCCCGCCGCAGAATGCCGGGCGCTCGCTCCTCCCCGAGATCTGAGGGACCGCGCGGCCCCCGAAAGGCGAACAAAAGGCCGGGCCGGCCAGGATCCGCGCCTCGCCCCCGGGACCGGTGCCCGCGCCCAGCCCAGGCCTGCTCGGCCGCACCGCGGCTCTCTTACCCGGAACCGCGGCCTTCACAGCCCCAGTCCCGCCGGCGTGCGGGGGACGCCGGCCCCGCTCATGCTGCGGACAGTCGGCAGCGATGCGCCGGCCTCAGCTCGGGCCCAGCGCCGGGGCGCTCGCGCCGCCCATTGTTAAAGGACCGGCGGGCGGCTCCGCGTACAAAGCCAGCGCGGGGGCACATGCAGTCCGCACTGCCAATCTCGTCTCGCGATACAGCGAGGTCGCCCCCCAGCCGACCAATCGGCGGCCCGGCCGGGTCCAGGTGCAGCGCCTGGCTACGGCCCCGCTGTTTTGCGGCTACCGCCTGGGTGCTCGCAGCATCCCCGGCCGCAGTGCGCGTCCTTGTGCTTTGGTCTCCGAGCTTCTCCATCACCTTCCGCGAAACCCGGCTGAAAGCGGACCCGGGTCGGTAGAGAGCGCCCGAGAAATTCTAATGCTGATCATTAGGTGGCCTATCTGGTTAGGCCACTCACCTGCTGAGAACCTTCAGCGCCTCCGCTGCAAGCGGAAGAAAGTTCCGACGGCTTATCCTCGCGATTAAAACCCTTCACAATACGAATTCAATGGGCCTTATCTCAGATTGCAACAGCCCACACATCCTAGGAGATGCTTCGGATCATCAGGCCTTCCAAATGGGTTTTAGCTGTTTCTGCAGCCCCCCAAGATGCTATCTCCATGAAATGCTCTACCCCAAAATCCACTCCTCTTTTAAAAACCGAATTAACCCTACCCCTCTCCTTATTTTTTTCTTTAGAGAGTCTCAAGAACTCTGAATGAAGGGAATTAACATTACCTTCAGTAACCTAGCTTGTCAAATCCATAGAGGATGTAATTAACCATCTGTGGTGGTAAATCAGGAAACTACAAAACTGGAAACACTCCAACATCAATTAAGGGATGTTGGAACTGAAATGTGATTAGCAGAAACCAAATCAAATGTTATTTTAACGTTTGGTGGACTATCACAAAAGAAGTGGATGGTCAGCTTAAGACAGAGATTCCCACTTTGATACTAGATCAGACTCAATACTAAAAATTCATGGGATCCACCACTTTTGCTTTGAATCCTTTGTCCAAAAAAGACTCAGAATGATAATTACTACTAAGTGATGAATGCACCGTCTGTAAACCTGAGGTTTGTCACAATGGCAGAAGAGCAGCAGATATATATATTAGCTACAGCCAATCATGGACAATGTTTATGCCCAAGAGAGCAGGACTCCAGGAATGACAAGAAAAGGGAAACTAAGAAGTGGAAGTTGGCATAGCCCAGCAAAAACCAGGGAGAGGCTGCCTGACACATCTCAGGAGAGGATACATCAGGATAAAATCTTGCCATTTTTAATGCCATTTAAATAGTACCTGCCTCCTCTGTTTCCAATTTATGGCTTATAAGCAACTTTATGACAATAATTTGGCTTCCAAATGACTTAAAGGTCCAGGGCCTACTTAAGAACTCCTTCAGAAAAATGGGTCACAGACTATAATCATCACTGTAATAAACAGGTTGTCTCTCAAAGTTTCTACTTTGAAGATGTTGTTCATTGGAAGACATTTGTTCAGAAATCACTTTATGTTATTTTCTAGATTTGCCTCATTCATTATAAAACTTAAGTGTTTCTTTTATTGGTTAATGTTTGTGGGCTTGTGTATGCATCCCCACTGTGATTATACATACCTACAATGCAAATTTCAGATTTATTATTATTTCTTTAGTAATTCCTTTAGCACAAGCTGGATACAAGGCATTTACTTCATTCCTAAATAAAGTCTCTGTTTTCACAAAGTTTATATTCTACTAGGTAGAGAATATAATAAATGAACAACGACAAAAACACATCACATGGTGACAAGTGTTGTGGAAAAAAAAAATAAACCGAACATGAGATTTATAATGTGACCCTGGGGGGAAATTGTTTTATACTAAGGTGAGGTGTGCAAAGGACTAAGGGAAGGGAGCATGCAGATATCTGGTGGTTGGGCATTCCAGGCAGAGGGAATGGCAAATGCACAGGCTGTCAGGAGAAAGCATGTTTGGAATGAAAATGGAGACTGCTTTATATCTGGAGAGGAGACAGGAAAGATTTCCAAGTTTAGGAAGCAGTGATCAACAAAGGTATAAAAGGATGGAAGTGAAAAAAAACAGAACATTTACATTAAGAGAAGAGGCTGGAAACTGTAGAATCCAGTGTTTCTGCAGAAGACAAGTGGATTTGGCAAGAGCTGGGGTGTGGTCAGATTTTCTGGAGAGCTTTTGTAATTCACTTAACTTTAGGCAGTGAAAAGCCACTGATTTTAAATCGCTTCCTTTTTTTAAAATGAATGCATGCAAAATATAAAATATAAAATATTCGAACAGTAGAAAACTGAATATAATGACTAGCAAATCTCCCTTACTCCCCTGATCCCAGTTCTTCCCAAAGGCAACACTATGACTGTTTTCTTTTGTACTCTTCCAGAAACAACACAGGCCTTTATAAACATGTGTATAACTCCTTTACCCCATTGTGTACCCAAATGGTAGAACTTTACACTCTATGTTGTATACCTGTTTTTGTCATACAATATATTTTGGTGAATATTACATGACTGAACATCCAGGATTCCTTTCTGTGGCTACATTATACTCTAGTGAATGTAAAGACTGGCAGCCAAAAGCCCTCCCTGTGGTTCTTGATTTGTTGTGATTTGTACTAATCTCATGGCAACTACTATTCATATCAACATCCTTGCTTAAGGCATCATCATCTCTTATTTGGACCTATGTAATAGTTTCTTAACTAGTCTTATTGTACTACTCCTATCCTTCTCCAAGACATTTGACCCTGGCATCTGGAGTGGTCATAAAAAGGCAAATTACACCTATTATATTTTTTGGGTTTTTTTGTGGTGTTGGGGATCAAGCCTAGGGCCTCACACATGCTAGGCAAAGGCTGTACCATTGTATACCCCCTAATCTGTTATGTGCTTGACAGAGGAGAGCTCCTGGGTCACTTTTCCAAACCACTTTAGCATAATGTAAACTGTTAATAATACTTTCTAGGGCTGTGATTGTAGCTCAGTGGTAGAGTGCTTACCTAGCATATGTGAGGCCCTTGGTTAGTCCTTAGCACCGCATAAATATACATATGTAAAATATATATATGTATATATATATATGTAAAATAAAAAAGAATCCTTTTCTTTTAAAACTAGGGGCTAGAGTTTGTAGGTATTTATAATCAGTTTACCAGGAAGTATTCCAGAATTCAAAATGCTATATAAGATTCTACTCCAGGTAAGATGGAAATGATAGTTATTTTTAGTGTCTACTTCACTGGACCATAGGGCACCCAGATATTTAGTCAAACATTGGACCGTGAGGGTGAGTTTGGATGAGATATGTCAGGAACATGTTGACTGTGCTGATCTCCAGCTTGTTGGCAGCAGATCTTGGCACTCAGTCACCATGATCATGTGTGCTAATTTTTCTTTCATATCTATATATTTACATTTGTATTAAATATGTATGTATACATCTACATACACATACATGCATATATATGCACACATCCTATATGCACACACATCCTATGTACACACCTGCATGAGTGCACACACACACACACACACACACATACACACACACATCCTGTTGGTTCTGTCTCTGGAGCACCCAAATACAACAGATTAAACCAACTTTTCCCTTTCCCCTGAATGTAATTTAAAAACCTGGACAGGTTAAAAAAGTAGATAATAACAGATGACTGGGGAAGACCACAATTTGAAATATCATCAAACTGGTGGTGAATTACCCTATTCTTTCTCCAGGATCCCTAGCTTGAACTTAGACATCCTGAAATTCAGAAACAGCTACCAGAGCATGGACAGAGAGAAAACACTAGAATCCCTTTAATCATGAGAAATGGCAAAGCAGCTTCCTAACGCTCACAAGTTGAGGCAATATCCTAATATCCTTCCTTCTTTTTTTCCCTTCCCTTCCCTCCCTTCTTTAGCCTCCAGGTAATCCCGTTGCCAGAATAAAATGTCCCTGCTGGAATACCAACTTTCAGGAGATGAGCATTGGTAGGAAAGAATCACGTTTGTTCAAGGGCTACCAATCTTGAGAAAAGATGGGCCTTTTTATTGCCTCAAAACTCTGTCTTGAGAGGGCTCAGGACATGAAGGGCTTTTGTGGGGAGGAAAAGGTAGTTCATTGAACATGAAGTCTACATACTTGTGGGGGGTAGGAGCATCTTGGTCACACAGGGGTGTGTCTCCTTTCTTCTTCTCTGGCCAGAATGTTGCTATGGACTTTCCTACTGCTAGTCAGGAAAAATCTAAGGAAGGGCAGCTTTTCTTCAGCAAAAAAGATAAGGAGTAGTGAAATGGCAAAAGGGAGGGCAGGGGAGCAAGGGACAGTTTCAAAGGTGCTCCTGTTACATGCTGCAATAGATGTGGTGGTAGCAGCACAGCAGGGATTGCGGGGGGATGAAGAGATGCCTACAACTCAAGGGGAGCAGAGCTTCTTCTCAGGTGAGCAGTTGCAGTTGCTTTTTTTTTTTTTTTTTCCTCTTTGACCTTCCACAGCTTCACTCTGGATGTAGGTACCTAAATCAAGTGCACCAGCTTCATTCAGTAATGATGACATTCTGTAAGCCTCGGCTCTCGCTCACAGAATCACCTGGGGAACTTGTTGAAAATCATGCAGGCTCTAGAGCTCCACTCCCTGAGGTTCTGATTCAGTAGGTCTTGCATGGCATCTGAGAATCTGCATTTTCAACAAGACTGTCCAGGCAGAAGTAATGTGAGACCCACTGTAGACAGTGACACCCAACAGCCCCAATGCCCCAAGAGTCATTTTGAAAGAGGTCTCTTGCGAGGTCATCTAGACTCATCTGATAGACTTGAGGGTGGGGATTAGTTTCCGTTGTGCCCAACGGTGTAGGTAAATGAAAAACAGGATTCAGCATTTGACTGGACTTGAGCCTAAGCAGCCAAATTCCATGGTACCAGAAAAGCTTTAGTGGCTTCTGTTTTATCCTTTTCCCTTCTTTCTTTTCACCGATGTCGGGCTAAGGAAGCCAAGTAGACCCATACAGACAGTATGTTGTTTGGGTATGGGTGAATGTACACAGCTAAAGCAAATTCTGTCTGGGGAAATTCAGAAGAGTGAATTCCAGTTTGATACACGGCATCAATAACAGACTGTACATCGGTGTATCGCATCTGGATGGGAAATCCTGCAACCTGGATCAAGGACAGAACAGCACACAAACCCACATTACAATCATGGAGATAATCTGGAATTACTGGATGCAAAACAATCACAGCAGCCTCAAAGAAAGAGTAGTCATAAAATAATTGTTTTGTGGGTGCTGGTTATGTTCTAGTTTTACAGTGCTAAATGCTTCCCACACATATTTAATCCCAAAATGACTCTATGAGGTAGGTTCTATTTAACAGCCACTTTACAGATAGAGCGGAGCACGACTGGGTCTGTCTGATGACAGAAACTGCATAGTCAACTTGCAAACTGCTGACAAGAAATTACTTGGCTCTGCATATGAGGGATTTAAGTGAGCATTTTGGAGGAATTTATTCAACAATGATTATATGTATTAAGTGACTACTATGTGATAGGATAAAAGGGTTGTGGAATACAGTGCTATGTAAAATTATTTAATACAAGACATGACAGTCATATAAACCTCTTTTTTCAGCTGGAGATTGCCCACCTCAGGGGGATTTTCCTGCTCCTCAAATCTGTTCACATGTTCTTCACATGTGATTGAGTAGTGTACCACCTCTCCCTTCATTTACTAAATAAAGTACATTGTAATTATCTGCTCTCTGGTCTAACTAGCCTATAATCTCTTGAATGCACAAGATTGCATCTTTCTTGTTTACTGTCATAATTCCAGTGTCTAGTACATGCCTGACACATAGAATAAAAATAATTATTAACATTTAGTATAAAAAACACTTATCTAGGTTCTGGGTACAATATTGACTAATTTAATCCTCACAACAATCAAAAAACAGACAACTATAATTTAGATAACTTGCCCTAGTGAGTAGCTACATCAAGATTTGAACACAGGCTACAGGGTTCAGTCTAGTTTTATTATATTTGCCTATGTATTATTACATAGATAACTTTACTTAGAAACTTCATGACTTAAACCTTGGTTTGTATTTTAATATGTTCTGCTAGTCTGTTCACCCCTTTAATTCTATTAAAAACAACGTAAAACAAAAGCAACTCTCTCCCTATTCATGAATGAATAGTGCCTGCAAATCCTTCTCTGGCAGCCTAAGGACACAACTGCCAACAGTCCCTTACTTCCACCTCTCAGGAAGTTCCCCTAGGAGACATCTAGTCTATTGGATGGTACAGGGAAGGATTCTTACTCTTGGAAATCTGGAGTTTTAAATCCACTGGATCAGTTCATAAGGAAAGGGAAGTAAAAGGATGCCCAGGTGTTGGCGTTCAGGTAGAAGGAAAGGAAGACCCTAACCAATACCAAAAACCCAACCTGTTTGCATATGGATTTGCTGAGTTTGAGATGCCTTCTTTACTATTCAAGATGTCATTGGACTGTTGAATATAAGAAGGGAAGTCAAGAAAAAGTTTCCGGCAGAATGTGTACATTTGGGAGCAATTTGCATATGGGAAATATTGAAGCTTGCCTGGAATCCTCTTGCCCAGAACCAGTAACAGGGAGTCCAGTCTATTACTAGAGATCATTTTTCAGTTTCTCAGTTGCAGTGTGTTTTCCTTCTGGACATCACTTTTCAAATTTTGTAGTTCATACATCATAAAACATGCAACTGGTTCCAAGAGAATGCCACACAATGTGCTTCTATCATAATTGTTCACTACATTTGCAGTTTCTTTGTTTATAAGTAAATGCATTTTAATGCCATAACATCTATCTTGCAGGACCATGACAAAAGGCATTTAAGAGGTAGTGAGGATTGCTATTATTTAGCAATGAACAACCTAGATAACACAAAGGACATTAATACATTAAATCATATACAAACCCAATAAAATTGCATCAGTCTTTCAAATTCATTCTCTTTTTCAGACGAAATAAAGCTTCCTGTGCCAAGTTCCAGCTTAGGAAGGAGTTGTCGCAAAATAGAAGTACACTGTCGATTCCAACGTGTTGGGTGTTTAGGTCTCCATTCCATTATCTTACACTTTAGAGTCCTTTCAATCCTAAGGTAAGAAGGCAAAGATAGTTCTGTGACAAATTACAACTCATTAAGTAAATGTGATGAGAGCTTTGCCACTTGATTATTTAAGTATGAGAATGATACTTTTTGGATTTAAGAGGAAACCGGACCTCTTTAGCTAGAATTGTCTGCCATCATTCACATTGATGAAGTTAGGAAGAAAGAGGATTGGTGCTTGCTGGAGAAGGCAAGAAGCTTCCCCAGGTAGCTAGAAATTCAGTCTCCAGAGCACGACTCTTTTCCAGTTACTTGTGAGTAAGAAGCTGCCCAACATCCCTACTCCGTAAGACCCTCCTTTGACATAGGACATTGTGTTTCTAAGGGTTCAGAAACTCAGATATCTGGTCTGGGATGATGTTAACAGGGATGAGATTATTAGCTCAGTTAATTGAGTAAGCCAAGGAAATGGACTGATGGGCTTGATGATCAGCCTTCCTCTATGAGAATACAGTTTCATAAGGGTGGGGTTTTTAGAACTGTTTTACAACAGTGCCTGGTGAGGAACTGTGCTGGGAAGAGGAGGGAAGGTGGAACAGTATGGCTGATGTGGACCTCCCAGGAAGCTTCTCCTCTGCGCAGGATGACTGTGCGGGATTTAGTCTCTAACCATAGGGTATGGTACGAAAGAAGCTTCTTGGCTGGGTTTATGGAGGATCACAATAGTGGCTATGCATCAGAATCCCCTGCAGGGCTTTATCACAATGTTTCTCTTCTAGATAATAATTCAAGAAGTCTGGTCTGGGCCCTAGAACCTGGATTTAAAATTTTTTAAAAAAATGCAAACTTGTATATGTGGGTGTGCGCCCACATTGAACCTACTATCTCATGTATGCTAGGTAAGCACTCCAACCTCTGAAACCTATATTTTTAAATAGTTCTACAAGCAATTCTGATGAAAACCGGAAGTTGGGAACCACTTCCTTACTGCGTTTCTTCCTTTTTTGTTAAGAATTGGCAAATGAGGAATGAAGATGACAGAGGGTGGAGTAGATTGTGTTCTAGTGAGAAAAGGGAGTGGCTAGATAATTTTCATCATGGTGTTCTGAGTAGTTGGTAGTGGAGTACCTGCCGGCCTGCTGTGTGAGTGAGTCACTGGAGGCAGTCAGACCCAGAAACCTCTGATGCACCTGGAGTAGAAGTGAGGACTGCGGCAAAGTCTGTGACTCTTTGGAGTTGACTGAACATCTCAAGGCACCTGCTGTTTCTATCATTTGACTGGGATGTTTTTACCATACTCTGAATCACTGGTCATTTTTCTATACGTCATTTCAAGAAGCATTAGCTGCTGTGTTGTTATTACCTTAGATTCAACAGGTATCTGTGCTGGGAACTTTCAATCAGTGCCTACAATGTTCTCCCAAGTTAATGTGGACTATCCTTCCAAAGTGTGCCCTGGATGATAAGAGGGGTCACTTCTCAATGTGTCTGACAAGAGACAGATGACTCAGTGGAACTAGTGATTAAAGTCTCCCTTTTTATGCTTCTTCTTTTGCTGAATCTAACAGGTATTTTGAAAGACTGGGTTAGAGGAATGAAAAGTGACTGAACAAGAGATTAGCAGGAGACCACCGTACCTGTTTTTCAGATCTTCTACCATGCTTTTATTAGTATCAGAATAAATTATTTCTTCCGGCTGAAATATGGACGATTGAAAGTTAAAAAAAATTCTAGAGAGGTCATCTTTATATCACAGTTACCCCTGGGATGCTGGGACTGGGGAACCCAAAACCATTTCTTATGACAAAAACACCCAATCCTTTATTTCCTTTGATTCCAATGCTGCTTCAACAGAGCAGGGGAGAGGGCACAGATTTACCAAAAAAAAAAAAAAATTCCATGCGTAAGAGACCTTTCATGAAAGATCATTTATTTAAACACTTGACATGCTATCAATTCTACCAAATAGTCTTTGACAGCTGCACTGATCTCTTACACCTACTGTCACTTTGGCTAAATTACCTAATCTCTCTGTTTATTTTTTTTATACACACTGCATTTTGATTCGTCATACACAAATGGGGTATGACTTTTTGTTTCTATGGTTGTACACCATGTAGATTCACACTATTCATGTAATCATACATGTACATAGGGTAATGATGTCTGTCTCATTCTACCACCTTTCATACCCCCACCCCTCCTCATGTTTTGAGTTTGCTACTTCCTCTTTAGAATAGGGACACTTATAGTGCCCACTATTCTGGGATCTTGTGAAGATTTTTTTGATGTCATGTATCTTTATTTATTTATATTCGGTGCTGAGAATCGAACCCAGTGCCTCACACATACTAGGCAAATGTTCTACCACTGAGCCACAACCCTAGCCCCTTATGAAGATTTTTAAATAGAGTAATATGTGTGAAGCTGGACACATGGAATACTCAGTTAACATCAGACATTGATGCAATTGTTATTATTCCTCTTCTGACAAGGTCTATCGTCATCCTTCTGAGTGCTTGTTTCTTATAATTGGCAGAGCCAATTCTTTGTGCTTGCAGGTGTGTGCATGTGCACTTGATCACACACACACACACACACACACACACACACACACACACGCAATACATTTTAACGGCCCCCCATCTCCAAGTTTTTGCTACAGGACCATACTCCCAATAGCCGGGAGGCCAAGTTTTTCCATGTTTCCTCAGGTTTGCCTCCTAGACAGAATTTTCTAGAAGGAGAGGAGGATTTCTTAAGTGCTTTCTCAACCCAACTCTCCCCTCCCTGTAGGGTTCACAAGAGCGAGAGTTAGGGGCTGGGTCTGAGAGCTTAGGCAGCCACAGGGACAGGAACAGATGTTTCCCTTCATGAGTGGAATGAGGGTTCTACAAAAAAGGGGCAATACTGGATAGGCCTCTAGGTTCCCCAAGCATGGCCACACCAGCAATCCTAGAGTTGGGAACTTTTTAGAAATAGTTTCTTGGCCCTCCCCTCAGACCCAATGAATCAGAAACTCTGGAGTGAGGCCTAGTGATCTGTGTTTTAATGAGCCCCCCCCAGGTGGTTCTGACACTTGCCATGGTTGGAGAGCCACTAGATTACAGTATCAGGCCCAGGGAGTTTCCTCAAGAGAGGACATGGCAAGATAGAGGAGACACTGGGATAGGATGAACTCCATCGTCTTTGCAGGGCCAGCCTCTGTTCCACACAGACCAGGAGACTGCATTTCCTGATTGCTCTCACCCCGCTGCCTACCTCCCATCTTCCACTAAGCAACTGCTTTGGATGAGCTTGGCCCATCCAGGCCCCAAACTGAGGCCTGGGTAGGTTGACTTGGTAAGTTTATAGGATGTCTGTATGTTTTTTTTTTTTTTTTTTTTCTTTCCAGGAACTCATGTCCCTCAAAACCTCAAGAGGGTTTCCCTGTCAATCCCAGTTCTGAACGTCTACCTGCTCATCATGGATACTCAAATTTGTGTTCTGAATTGTGTGTAACAGTGTTCACTCTAGACAGTGGTTTATTCTGGGGCAAAAGTGGCAAGGTGAAAGAACAGGGACCATTAACCCAGAGAAAAGAAATCAATGGAGATGCAAGTCCAACACAACTATAGGTTTTCTATTTGTAAATTCAACTTTGCAGAAGGTTTAGATTCTACTCTCAGTCAGAAAAGCTTTTTAAAAAGTTTAAACAAGTTTAATCATGGCAGCCCTTGCCGTAGTGACGTTGGCTTTGACCGCCCTGGGGATGAAGACCAGAGTGCTGACCAGGACTCTGCTCAGCCCTGGCAGTGGCCAAGCAGGGCAGTCAGCTCCACAGGTCTGCTGCTGCCCTCTCTGCTGGGACCCTAACTTTCCTGCTGATCCCTAACTTTCATGTAGGCAAGATCCCGCCAATTCTTCCTTACTTAGCAGGTCACAGCTTTTCCCTGGAGCCCCTGGGGCTCCACTCCCTCAAGGACCTCTTGCGTGCTCCCAAAGATCACCCACTTTTTTTAATGGCATTGATCACTCCCTGCTGCTTTGTTGTCTCCTTCTATTTCCTCCTCCAAAACATACATACCAAGACCCCGAAGATGTGTCTTTTTCTGGTACCTGTGCCTAGCAAAACACCAACTCACGGCAGGAAATCAGTAAATGTCACCTGAATGAGTAAGAGGACGTATTGTGTATTGAACAAACAAGAACCTCATCTCTAAACAGATCATTCTCCTTCCAGGAGGCAGCGAGGCCCCAGCCACAGCCGTGGGATGGGAAGGTCAGGCATGAGCTGTGAAGGCTGTACAGGGGACTGTTCGGGAGAAGACGGGAGCACATTTCCCCTTCTCCAAGATGATGTTTCAAACAGGAAACATAAAAATACATATATATGCTTGATCTGCATGGAGAATGTTTGGGAGGAGGCACAAGAAACAACTGGACAGCAGTTTTTCTTAGAGGGTGGGAGAAAAACGGATGTGAGAGAAGCTCTTTCCTTTATAAACTCTGGTATTCTTCAAGTTCCCTGCCCCCATAACCACCCTTGTTCTTTTTGATATTGTGGATTGCCTTTTATTTATAAGCATCGAGAATAATGTAACGGACATTCACCAAATATACTACTCAGCTACATCTAGTCTTTGCATTCATTCTTCCATATTTGTTCTAGGTTTTTTTTTTTTAAATCTAGTACTTGAAATACTGCTCCCTGATCTCATTCATTTATTTCTCTCCCCAAAGGTAACCACTAACCTGAATTTATCAGAAGGTGAACTGTCTTTTGCCCATTTTGCTATTCTTCTTTTTGTCTATTTCCTCCTGTTTTTTCTCTTTCAGCCCCTAGTTTGTGGACTTTGCAGTTGCCTGTGCCCTACCATACCATGGCCCTCAATCTAGAAACATATGTGGACATGATACTGTGATACTGAATACGGGATAGATTCGCTGGCCAAGCCATCTAGGGATTGCATCAGCTCCTGGCCTCCTGCCTCCTCCCAGGCAGCACATTCTCAAGGTTTCCCCCATCTTCTTCTAAAAGAAGGGCATTAGGGGAGCCCCATCATAATTCTTGGCTTCAAAAAGTGGTGCTTAAAATCTGGGCTTCATGATTTTCCTGAGACACTTTCAGATCCTTGTTGACATTGCTGTTTCAGCCTTACTGCTAGTGTTTCTGTCCTGTTTCCATTGCATGAGATAACTACGGTGAGCCCAGAAAGACATTTTTGTTTGTTGATTTTACACTTGATGATGACCACAAATGTGGAATAGTAGGACTAAATCAATGTCAGAACTTACTAACCTATTTTGAACATTATATGCTGTATTTATGATGAAATTTTTAAAACTTATAAAGTTAAAATTTACATTAGACAATACTTTCCTTAATTTATTTTTTTGCTGAAGATAGAAGAAAGAGTCAAAGTAACTCAAACACAGGCTGGATGGCAAAGAAAACTAATTTTTGATGAACAGTGCCAAATAATTCAATAAGCAATCATTATAAAATATAACAAGATCTGTCACTAGAAGAAATGGTGACTCTCATACAGACACACCTAGAAAACATGACTTACCTGTATGCTTTGTATTTTCATCCCCTGAAAACTGTTTGGAAACAACTGCTTCCAGAAGCTTTCCTTTGAATAATCAAAATGCACAGCCATTGGTGTGTTATTTTGTTGAATATTAAACCAGACCTATTCAAACATTAAAATAAAGTCAGTATAAACCCATCATAATACAAGACCCATAGTGATTAAGATGGAAATTTTATAGTCTTACTATTCAAAGAAGTGGCAGAAGCCAAACGAGAGTCTGAGGCAGAAGACAGACCCCAGGGCTTTGTGATCATTGGTTCTCCTCAAAGGCTCTACAGAATCGCCTGGGGGAGGTTTATGGATAAAGGATTGTCCAACCCCTGTACCCCAGGGATTCTGATTGAGCACCCATGTCTTCAAACTTCTCCAGCTGATCCTTACATATTGCCAGGATGATTCTTGAGGAGACAACTCAAAATAAGATCTATCCCTATATACTTACATTACTATCATTGAATAAGCAGTCTACACTTTGTAAGGGGCAAAATGGATCAAACTGCTTGTGACATTGCCCAGTTGATGGATTCCAAAGCCAATATTCATCAGGCTCTTGAGTTAATACATAAGCCACGTGTCCCTGTATAAGGAAAAAGATTTAAAATCTTTTTTTTCCCACAGTGGTGGGAATCAAATCCAAGGTTTTGCATATGCTAGGCAAGCACTCTACTACTGAGCTACATCACCATCCTTTTGAAGTCCTTTTTGATGGATTCAACTACCTTCTGTAGGTGGGAATTGTAATTTAATAATTCTAATTTTTAAAGACCCTTTTTGAAAGAATTTTTACATGTTTTTTGTAAAAAACAAAAAACAAAAAACAAAACAAAACAAAAAAAAAACAAAAACCTCAAAGCTCCATAGATACTTAGGCCCAGGTTAGCATGAGAATTCAAATGAAAAAATTTGTGAGCTAGTGCTGCCATGTGTGGTCCTGCAAGCGCACCCGGACTGCAATGAAATGTCACTCTAACAGTCAGTATATTATCCTGAATTTCCAACAGATGGCAGGAGCCCTTTTGTCTATTTCACACACGGTGCTCTATGAACCAGTTCCACTTTAGTTAGAATGTATTTGAGACTGTTCACCCTCAGTTAGGGAATGGAAGCTGCTTTGAGGTTCTGGCAGAACAATTAAAGAAGTCAAAAAGTCACTAAATTAAATTTGAGAACAACATTTGGATTCAGAGGCTAAAGAGAAAGTATAGAGGAAACTGGAATGAAGAATAAAAAGCCATATTGTTATTATTTTGCAATGTAAGACTTTCTTAGTAAAAGAATAAATATGTCAGATAATTAATAATAATAATAGTATTTAAAATATTTTATGTATTTTTGTGTTTTGGGCACTATGGTAAGAATCTGCACTAACTTTCTCACTTTAATTCACTTCCAATTCTGTGAGGTAGGGATGTTTATTAACGCTCACCTTCCAGATGAAGAATTCTGACTTGGGGGTAATAGAAAGTGGCATTTTCCAATTCTGTTAGTAGGTAACTGAGATGACATTGTACAAATAATGAGTGGCACTGCTAGGTTTTAAACCCCTGTGTGATTGTGCCCTAAACCCATATTATTAACATTATACTGTGTAGCTTTGGCCTGTTTAACTCCAAAGTCCTCACTGTTCATCCCTGTGTTCAGCTTCTTTCTAGTAAAGAGGAAGCTGCCCCTTGACCACATAGCTCAGGTGAAACCCAGGGCTGCCTCCCACCTCATTGGTTCACAGTTACAAATGCAAATTTTTGTAGAAATATTGTTGGCTGTTTACTGCCACCTAGTGGCCCTTAAAATTACAGCAGGGGATGATAGGGAAATTAACCTCAGGCTATTAGTTAATAAACACTTGATACAGAAATAATGAACTATGCCAAGGGAATATAAGGAGTTAAGTGACCATGAAAAAACCCATAAGTCCAGAGGGGAAAGTTTACACTTAGCAAGATATTCATTGTAGGGCTAGTCCAAAAAAGGACTGCTTCCTGGAGGTCTGAATTCAGAAGTATATACTAGTTGTAAAAATTTCAGATAGGCAAACATGAATTTCTGGCCCATTGATATAGATGAAAGTCTGAAAAATGGGTCATGAGTGAAAGTATTTGTTAAATATCTTATAATATTAGAACACAGAATAAGAATGTTGGCGATGATGGATTGATAACAGCCACCACAACTACACTAAAACTAATGCTACCTAACCCCACCACCACCACAATTTATTGCATATTTGCCATGAACAGGTGCTATTCTCGGTACCTTATATGTACTAGGTAATTTAATATTCCTGGAATACTCAAGAAGTAGCACTATTTTTATAAACCAACATTGTCCTCTTAATTATTTGCCCATGAAATTTCCTAATTAGCTTGCAAAAAGATGGAAACTTGGGGTTGAAGTATTCTAAACCTGCAGCTGAAATCTGACTTAGTTTTGCTCACACTATTTCAGCACTTACTTCTAATAATGAGGTTCCCAGGAGGACCAGTGCCTTCTTTCCAAAATACAGAAAGAAATTACAGAGAAGGATGGCATGCTCTTCCTTATTTCCAAGAGCCAAACTGATGCAGCGCTAAGGCAAAAACAAGAGCAACAAGAACAGTAACAACAAAGGAAGAAGAAAAGAGAAAGGAAGGAAGGAAAAAAGGCAGGAAAGTTGAGTAATACATGCATCCAACAAATGTAGGTAGGGCCTTCTACTCCCTCTAGTTTCAAACACTATCATTTTTTTTAACCAGGTTGCTAAGATGACAGCAAAGCAGAAAACTCTGGCTTTGTTGGGCATTAGAAGAAAACACTGACTTAGAACATTGGGGTCACCTTTACATGGGACTTAATTGTAGAAATTGTATATAGTGGCTAGATAAATTATATCCAAAATAGGATGTTTTTGTTTAGGACAAATATAAAAACTACTCCGGACAAGCAGGGACATCTGGATCAGTATTGTGAGGAACCTTATCAGACAGGGAATGGCATAGTGTTTAGGGGTCAGGTAATCTTTTGGACAATGGAACTACAGTCTGTCCTGTACCTAAAGGGAAGAAAAGATCTGAGTTGGAAGTATGATTCAAAGAGCTGAGAAGCTGAGCAGGGTGTAAGATCAAATACAGGGTGCCTACCAAGGTGAGGTAGCAGCAGAGGTGGCAGACTGGTGATTTATAATCTAGTTTTTATCTACAGGTATGTTTTGCTTGTTCCCAACAATGTTTTTTAATGGAAAATTTCTATAAAACTCCAGGTTTCTGGTTTCTGTTAAAAGAATTCCAAAGATCTACCAAATATGCGTGTCCAAATGTTTAAATGCAAAATGTTATATATATATACACATATATATATATACATATATATATATGTATATATATATGTATATATATATACATGAAAAAAGTGTGTGTGTATGTGTGTGTGTGTGTGTGTGTGTGTGTGTGTGTTTCAGTGTTGGGGTCAATTCCAGAGCCTCACACCTGCTAGGCAAGCACTCTTCCACTGAGCACTGAGTTATACTGCAGCCTAAAGCAGCTTCACTTTAAAATAAATGAGTCACTTCATCTCCAGTTCATTTCAGGCCCTGAGAATGCCAGGGAGATGTGGGCACGGGGTGAGGGAGCCAATGAGCTCTTGGCATCAGCTATTTACCAATCGGTATGGAGCGTTTTGATGTTTTAACAACTGACAGGGCCATATCACTATACACTGGCTGAATGTGATGATGTGGGATGGAGGGAAGATGGTAAGGAGGCCCTTCTGAAAGAATAATGTGAACAGAAGAGCTAAAAGCAGACTATGGATAGGCTTCAAGGAAGACCCCCTGACTGAATTTCATGACAAGAAGAGGGAGAGGATAAGAATATGTAACTATTTTCTTTCTGAGTCCCAGATGTTTTACATGCTACTCATTTAGTTCTTTCAAAACTCTTTTATGATACAGATGAGGAAACTGAGGTCCAATGAGGTTGGATAATTTTTCTCAGGTCATGCAACTTTTAAGTCATTAAATTATGATTTGAACCCAGGTTTGTTTGACTCTCAAAACTGGATGTTAAGTGGGAAACAATAATTTTTGTCTTGAAAAATATAATCATATACTCTGGGACATCCTGTTTCCTGGTGAATTCATCCGTGGGAAAACATTAATCAGGAGGAATCCCAAGCCTGTAGCAATCTCCTATTTATCTGCATCATTTGGGTTGGGGAACTCGGATACTAGTATTTGTCGGAATGGTTATTTTTAGCTTAGCCTCTTTTGGTGTCCTGCAGGATTATAATATCCTTGAACACATTCAGAATAAAGAGTCTCAGAAGAGTCTAGACTGAATAGCACCTTTCTAAATTCCACCAGGTTTGAATCACTGGAGCTTGATCCCTAACCATGTGCATATGTCTCCCTTGTTCTCACTTAGCAAAAGGCAGGGAAGCTGACCTATTAAAGTTAGTTCTAGTGCTCCTAAACCCATTTTAGCTCAAACTCAGCCCCTAAATCATTCTAGATTAAGTGCCAGATTAAGTGCTTCTAAACTTAAAGCATCATCCAAGGGGTGAGCAGAAGAAAAAATAAGAACTAGGTTTCCTTCTGTCTTCAAGGAGGTATAATTGGGAGATATGAATACAGGGTGTGGGATATAGGATCAATACATGAGCAATTAAAAGTAATCTATGGTATTATGGAAGAACTGCTAAAATTAGGGTTGCCAGATTTAGAAAAAGAAAATAGAATGTCCAGTTAAATTTCAATCTCACACAGACAAGTAGCTTTTTAGTATGAGTATGTCCCAAATATTGCACAGGGCCTATATGTGTTTGGCAATTAGTCTGAAAAGAATTTTAATCCAATTACTAAGGAAGAGCAGTACTAGATGAGCTCTTCATTCCAAACAGGGGAAGTGGGGAAAGCTTTGGGAAAGTAGTGATGTTTGCTATATATCTCAGCCTGATCAAATCCATAGTGACAAGCTATACTGCTCTCTCAAGAATGTCATAATTTTGCACTTCTGAAACTTTCATTGAATCAAAATATTCCCAGGCTACCACTCTGTTAAAAAGATTTCTGACTTTCATGAATTACTTCCATGGGTTACTACAGAGCTGAGCTGAAATTGATATATATAAAATTATTAAATACTTTTAAATTTCATAAGCAAGTTACTGTATACATAATATATTTTTTAAAAAAGTAATACATTTTAATTGCAAAATATAATCTGTTACCTCTGATGTTATCCAAATATCACAACCACCATTTTCATCCAGTATATCAGGCATAAAAGGAATCAAAGATACAAATCGAGCAATGAGGTCCTAGAATGACATTAACATTTACTGAGTGTGTACTCTATGTCCATCACTGAGCACAGTGCTTTGCAAACTTTATCCCCCTTAGTACATATCTCATTTAGAATATTCTACAAGCCTATAGACACTATTATTCTAGTTTTATCAAAGAAGAACCAAACTTTAAAGTGATAAGATACAACTAATACAAAATGTGAACCCTGTGGGGTTTGAGCAGAGATGGCCTACTCCAGAATGCACATGTTAATGATTACATTTTATTATCATAAATTATTAAAAATTTTAAACATAACAATATACATCAACATTAAATATGTATTATAAAGTACAAATGTTAAAATTTTAAAAAGATATTGAACAATAGCAAATATTTGATTTGCTTTTAGGTTCAAAGACTGAATTTGCCTGGTGCGGTGGTATACACCTATAATCCCAGGGGCTCAGGAGGCTGAGGCAGGAGGATGGGAAAGTCAACTTCAGCAACTTAGCGAGGCGCTAAGCAACTCAGTGAGACCCTGTCTCTAAATAAAATACAAAATAGAGGAGAGATGTGACTCAGTGGTTGAGTGCCCCTGAGTTCAATCCCCAGTACCTCACCTCCCAAAAAATGTGAATTCATTTTCTCAATGTAAGCTTGTTCTAACCTATAACAATATGCATCAACATTAAACATGTACTATAAAGTACAAATGTTAAAATTCTTTAAATGTTTGCTTTTAGGTTCAAAGACTGAATTTGTTTTCTCAGTGTAAGCTTGTTATAAGTTGCTGCTACAGGAGATAGTGATGTAGTCTGCTTTCTCAAATAGCAAAAATTCTACTGTCGATTCTCCCCCTTAGGATGCTAGAGGCAAGGATGCAGACTAAGATAAGAAAAGAGAAAGGATTAAATCCCTTTGCATTAAACATATAATGTTAACACAGAAAGTTCATTAACATTTTCATTAATGTACAATAGCTGCACTCTTATGACGATTATGACATTCTACACTGGTGGCTTCATGTAATTAATACATATGGCTCACAGTCCTTGACAAGCAAAGGAGTTAAGATTTATTTATTTTAAAGATAAAGAAAGCCTTTGACATAAATCTGAGAACTCTATTATCTCCTGTGATACTGGGTATCAGGACCCCACCTGGCAGGAAGAAACAGAAAAACAGAGGGTAGCAAAAAGCAACATCAATCAGGACTTAGGATTTTAGCTTAAAAACTGAAACCAAGGGAACTTTATAACTCACAAATACTATAACTATTCAGAGGAAGGACAATTGACTAGATTGAACCCAAATAAACAAAAGTCATGTGATTCTTCATAGATGCCATTTGATCACAATAAAGTTGTGTTCAAATAATTTTTACTTACAAGTGTTGCATTAGAATCATGAAGAAATGAATCCAGGAGTTGTCGAGGTGGATTTAATGCCTTGATATATCTTGTTACTAATATCTGTGTCCCTTCATCATTAAAGACAGTAGTTATGATTCTTCGGTTGGGAAACATTATTTTACAATTTTTTTTAAAAACCTGCGCTCTCTGCAAAACATCTATTTGGTCTGTAAACTAGAATCAATTGAAAGTATTTCAGCATTGTACCATATTATTCCCGCAGGAAAATAACAAGAGTTAATGTTTATTTTTGTCAGTTTTGAAATTATTATTGATTTTTGAGATAATTTACCCTTCTTTGATGATGTATTTAAAAGAAATTCAGTGTAAAACCTACCTTATCTAGTTTTGAATTAAAGGCAATGTATGATATTTGAGGTTCAATAGTAGCAAAAATATTTAAGAAGGGACATTCTTTAAAATTCTGTCCATTGTCATCTTCTTTAGGAGATATATAAGTCTTACTCCAAGTGTACCCAAGCAAAACTGGTGGAATATTTACTTGAAATGTTCCACTAATCTGAAAGAACATGACAATATAATGATTATACATGATGAAAATCAACATCAGTCAAATATCTTATAGCCCAATCCCATCTGCTCCACAGGAGGGAACAGGCTTGGACAGTTACTTGATTGAGAATGAGATCAGGTTCTCTGGAATGATCTTCAGGCACTTTTGACAACTTGGGTCCTGCCCAAAATGTACTATGTAGAGAGAGCAGAAGTAAGAAAGAGATGAATCAAGGAAGCAAGTTAATATACCACAGTAACAAAAGTACTTGGAAAATCTATTAGGCTCACGAAAGATGCTAAAAGATCATGTGATATTTTGATTTGGACCCAGAAGGAGGAAAAAATGTTACAGCAGGAAAGATAATCTGAGGTCCACATGCCAAGGGAACCTGTGTGTGTGTGTGTGTGTGTGTGTATGCACACATGTGAGTGTGAGAGGGGGTAAATTATAACTAATGATAGCTAATAGTTACTGAGCATAGTAAATGTGCACAGCATTGTGCCAAGTGCTTGATATAGACAGTATCACTCACTCCTGGGTATCAGGACCCCTTCTGGCAAGAAGAAACAGAAAAACAGAGGGTAGCAAAAAGCATCATCAATCAGGACTTATGATTTTAGCTTAAAAACTGAAACCAAGGGAAATTTATAACTCACAAATACTGTAACTATTCAGAGGAAGGACAATATAATGATTATACATGATGAAAATCAACATCAGTCAAATATATTATAGCCCAACCCCATCTGCTCCACAGAATAGACACTGCCCTTATCTTCATTTTGTAGGTAAGGAAACTGAGGTTCAGAGAGTTGAAGTAATTGGTATGAGATCACAGAACAAATGAGTAGTGGAGCCAGGACAGCAATCCAGGTTGTCCATCTTTGAAGCCACATTCTTACCTACCTCTCTAAAGTCCAGTCTGCTTCAGAGAGTGGCCTGCAGAGACTGAGGAGTGTAGGAAGTCTATACCTTCAACACCTTAGATCCCTCTCACTATTTACAGCATGGTCCATCGTGACTTTGCATGACTACACGTCATGCAGGCACTTCTGTTCTCCTACCTAGTATCCATTCTCTTTTCCTTTCTTATCAACATTTTTAGTTGGTAATGTGACAGCCAGGTAGTGGCCATGTCACAGGTCTGTTGGGGTTTTCTGAGGAACTGTTTTTCCAGTTAGGCATTACCTGATTTTGCTTCTCCCTGTCTCCTGCTGCAACATAGATACAAGGCTAGAGCTGCAGTGAACATTTTGCAATTAATAGGCTGAAAGCCACATAATAAGAATAGAGGGAAAGAAAAACAAGTTGCTTAGATTCTTTTTTTATTTTGCAGTGCTGGGGATTGAACCCAGGACCTTGATGCTTGCAAGGCAAGCACTCTACCAACTGAGTTATATCCCCAGCCCTTGCTTAGATTCTTGATGATATCTTTGAACTGCTGCACTGGCAGTTAAGTGCAGCAGGTAGACCCCTTACCTACCATCAGTTAAGTTTTCTGTTATGTGTGGCCGAATGTAGTACTAACTAATACATACCTGATTCCTTCTCACTCCAATGCCTTCACTCGTTTGAGAAATTCATCTTCAAGGACTTGATTCAAAAGTCATTTCCTCCATGAAGGCTTCCCTGACCTCTCATTCTTCTCCTCTTAGGCACCACAAAACTCTTCAAGCCCTGACCCCAGGAAGAGTAAAGCACTCCTCCTGTATGCTTTCACAGTACACATCTCACACCTCTACTGAAGCTCGACAGCATATCACTTTGTACCAGCATGTTAGTTTTCTTCTGTAGACAGTGAATTCATGGAGATAGAAACACCACTTCTGAATCTTTAGATCTTCAGTGTCTAGCATAGACTTGGAGATATCAAGTGTCTGGTGGAGGAGCCCTTAATAAGAGTGACAGAGCCCAGAATGGAAACTAGGCCAGTGAATTTATGCTTTACTGGCAATCTCCTGCCAGGTAACCCAAGAGCAGAGCTCTCCAACTCATCAGTTTCACCATTATTTAAAAACAGTGCTCAAAAGCTAACATTCTTGGGATTCATGATATAAAGCAAGACCATTAATCAGAATGTTTCATAAACCTAGTCTTATGAAACTCACATATGCAAATATGAATGTTGCTTTAAGACCTGAGGCTAGTTATTCTTTCTCAGTAAACACTCTAAAGAGATAAGAAATAAATGTATGGGTGTACCCTGTTCTAGAGACAGTCAAAATCCTCAAACCCTCTGAAACCTCCAAGCACTCTCCTACAGGATCATTTCAACTAACTTTCCAACCAGTAGACCACAGAGCCCGATTCAAAGGCAGCCGAAAGCATTTCTAATCACCAAAAGTAAAAACAGAATAATTAGCAAAGAACCATTTTCTTACCTCAGATTGTTGCAGAAGAGCAGAGAAAGGGAAGACAATGGAACCAAGCCAATTCTTTCTTATGTATGAGTGACAAGCACAGTTCTTGAGACAGTGATCCTATTTAAAAAAAATTAAAATTAAATTTACCATAATTTTCTATTATTTAGTGTCACATGATTTGCAGTTTCAAAAATTCACAGGTAATTAAAATAATTATTCTCTTTTTTAAAGAAACCAAAAGCTGAGTAGAAACAATAGTTTTCTTGCTTTTCAATTTCTCAAAAGATAATTGACTATTTAAAGCAAAAGTATCACCTGTTGTGTAGTTTATGACATGTATAAATAAAATATATGACAATATTAACACAAAGAATAGGAAATGTTGTAAGTATATGTGGACTGGTACTATGTTTTAGAAAGGTAACCTGTGGTAAGTTAAAGAATGTACTGTAACCCCTACAGCAATACTTAAGAAAACAAAGAAGCATAGCCAATAAGCCAGTGGTAGAAATAAAATGGAATTATAAAAGTACTGTATCAATCCAGAGGAAGGTAAAAATGGAAAAAAGAAAAAAAGAATAGGTGGAATAAGCAGAAAAACAATAGGAAAATGGAACAAAGGTCAATAATTATACAAGTGTAAATAGACTGTTTTAGTCAGACTTTAATTGCTGTGACCAAAATATCTGACAAGAACAATTGAGAGGAGGAAATGTTTATTTTGCCTCATGGTTTCAGAGGTTCAGTCCATTCTCAGTCAGCTCCATAGCTCTGAACCTGAGGTAAGGCAGAACATCATGGTGGAAGGGCATGGAGGAGGAAACCAGTTCAGGACATAGCAATCCAGAAGCAGAGAAAGAGAGCTCTGTTCACCAGGAATAAAATATAAACTCCAAAGCACGCCCCCAATGACCTATTTTCTTCAAGCACACCTGACTCACCAACAGTTACAACCTAGTTAATCCATAAGAGTGGATTAAACCACTGATTAGGTTATACCTATCATAAAGTAATTTCTGAAAATTCTTGCATTGTCTCACATGAGCTTTTGGGGGACACCATATATAAACCCTAACTTTCTGCCTCTGGTACCCAAAAGCTCATGCCTATCTCACAAAATACATTTAGTCCAATTCCAAGACTTCCCATAGTCTTAATGGTTCCAGAATTACCTAAAAGTTCCAAGTTCAAAATCTCATCTGAGACTCAAGGCAAATTCATAAATTTTTTAAAAACCCTATAAAGACTGAAAGCAAACCACATATATCCAATATATAATGGCATAGGGTAAACATTTCCATTTCACAAGGAAGAAACAGGGACACAAAAATTAGTTATGGGATCAAAGCAAGACCAAAATTCAGTTGGGCAAACAAGTTTTGTAGCTCTATGTCCAGCTCTATGGGGCACATGGCACTGTGATGTTTTCTCCACAGGGCTTATGTAGTTTTGCCCCTATAACCTTGCTGGTTGCAGCTCACATGGTCTCTCACATGGTCTCTGCTAGATTCCTGCAGCTTTCCTCAGTATACATCCCACATTACTGGCATCTTGGGGGATGCCAATGAAGCTCTGGCTTCCTTCTCACTTCTTCATGCATTGCCCTTTCTGGGGAAGACCATAGTAGGACTCTGACCCTGCTACACTTCGCTTGGACTGCCAGGCCTCCCTTTGAAAACTTGGTGAAAGTCTTCATGACCCCCTAACTCCAGCATCCTGAAATCCTGCAGATTCAGCACCAAGTGGTTGATGGCACAGTACTTCCACCATATTGAGGAGTAGTCAAGCTTTCTGGAACCCTGGCTGCAGCAGTCCCTGAGTGCCTGTGGCTGAGCACAGTCAAACAACTTCCAGGGTCTCCCTGTGCAAATTGAGTGTCCCAGTTGTCTCTTCTCAAAGGAATTTTTATCATTATGCCCTTGATCCTCAGACAGGTGTGGTCTGGTCAATTTCTGAGATGCCCTCAAACCATCTTTCCTTTTGTTTCTGCACTTAGCAGTGTCTCTTTAGGGGCTGTAATCTCTGTAACAACCACACCTTCCTTAGCCCCAGTTTTACTTGTACTTTTCTGACCAAACTGCAAATTTTTCAAATCTTTCTGCTTTGTTTTCTGCTTCTGATTGTCACAGTGAACTTGACTAAAAACCATCAGCAATATCGATGCTACCACCTGAATGCTGTGCTGTCTTGAAATTTCCTCCACCAGATTAATTAGTTCATCAGCCTCACAGAAAGTCTCAGGACACGGACAAAATGTAGAGAACTTCTTTGCTGGGTGATGTCTAGTCCAATTTCCAATACAGTCCTCCTTCCCTCTTGAATCTCATGAGCCCACTCTTTACTGTTCACCATCTTATTGGCATTCTAGTCTTCTGAGCTCCCACCAGAATCATCCATTAAATTCCACTTACAACATTCTAAAATCTTTCCAGTTTGACTCTCAAAACTTTTAAATATTCTTCCCACAAACCAGCTCCCAAAGCTTCTGAACTACATGCTCAGGTTAGTCACAGTAATAGTTCTACTTCTTAGTACCAATTTGTTTTAGTCAGCTTTTTTAGCTATGACCAAAATATCTGACAAGAATAATTTAGAGGAGGAAAAGTTATTTTGGCTCATGATTTCATAGGTTTAATCCATGGTTATCCAACTCCCTATCTGTGGGCCTGAGGTGAATGCAGAACACCATGTTGGAAAGGCATTTGGTAGAGGAAAGTGGCTCAGGACATGGCAACCAGGAAGCAGAGAGAGGGAGAGAGACAGAGGGCGCTCCACTCGCCAGGGACAAAATATAAACCCCAAAGTCACACCCTCAATGACCTACCTCCTCCACCTACACCCTATCTGCCTATATTTACTGCCCAGTTAGTCAAATAATTGGACTAATCCATGGATTAAGCTACATCTGTCATAATCTAATCATTTCACCTCTGAAAATTCTTTCATTGTGTCACACACAAGTTTCTGGGGACACCTCATATCTAAACCATAACATGGACATACATTAAAAGGCAGAGATTTTCAGAATGGATAAAAAAGCAGGACTCAATGATATGCTATTTATAGTAAATCCATTTTAAATAGAAAGATACAGGTTAAAAGAAAGAAAAAGATGGTCATATGAACACTAATGAAAATAAAGTCAAAGTGACTCTATTTATAACCTATCAATCAGATTTTTTTTTTCAGTCCTAGGGATCAAACCCCAGGCCTCATACAGGTTAAATACATGTTCTATCACTGAGGTACAGCCACAGTCTCATAAAGCAGATTTTAAAGCAAGAAATGTAACCAGGATAATTCCAAAGGAATCAATTCATCATGAAGAAATACCTTCCTACCTAAATATATATGGACTTAACAACAGAATTACAAAAATAGAGCTGAAAAATATGACACCAAAAGCAAGTGACTTCATCAAAATTAAAAGTCTTGTCCCTCAAAAGACACTATCAAGAAAATGAAAATACAAGCTATGTACTGGGAGAAAACATTTGCAATCATGAGTGATGAATGACATATGCAAAATATACAGAGAACAAGCAAAATTCAATAATAAAAAACAAGTAGCTCAATTAAAAACAAAGGACTTGAATGAAACGCTTTACCAAAAAAAGATATATAGATGGCAAATAAATACCTGGAAAAGTGCTCAACATCATTAGTCCCTGGTAAATACAAATTAAAACCACAATGAGAAACCATCACATACCTATTAGAATGGCTACAATTAAAAAAGTCTGACGAAGTATTTGTAAAGAAATGGAAGAATTGTCTCATATGTTACTGGTGTAACAAAAAAAATGGTCAGAGCTTCTTACCTTAACATCCAGCCATTTCATTTCTAGGTATCTACTAGGAGAAATGAAAGCATTTGTCTATACAAAGACTTGTATGCAAATGTTCATAGCAACTTTATTTTAATAATTAAAAAAAAGAAAATTGGGTTGGGGGTATAGTTCAGTGGTAGAGCACCTGTCTAACATTCATGAGGCCCTGGGTTTGATCCCAGCACCTCAAAATACAAAACAAAAACAAAAACAAAAAAATCAAAAATAACCTAAATGTTTATCAACAAATGAACAATGGAATAATAGTACTATACAATAAATAGGAATGAACTATTTGATAAACACTACAACATGATGAATCTCAGAATAATTTTTCTGAGTGAAAGAAGCAAGACCAAGGGGGAAAAAAAAGAGTACATACTGTATGATTTCATTCCTTTTTTTTGCAATATAATTTCATGTTTATTGACATGCAAAAGAATTCAAAATATCATCAAAAGGTTATAAAATGGTATGTATAATATTACATTTTAGTGAAAAAGGTGCAGCTAATCTGGATGAATTGATCACACAAATATTAACATTAGTAAGATCACTGGAATTTGGTTAATTCATTTTTAAAATTGTATTAATTTATTTTTTGATGACACACTTGTACCATTTTATGAAGTACAATGTGACATTTCAATTCATGTATACATTGGGTAATGATGATTCAATTTCTATAAAATATAAACTACAGTGAAAAAGCAGACCAATGGTTGCCTGGGTAGGAGACAGGAAGGGGAGGGAGGGAGAAAACTCTTTAGGGTAATGGATATGTTCATTTCCTTGATTGTGATGATGGTTTTATGGGTGTAGATGAGGTGGGGGGGCAAAAGGACAGTCAGTGTAGGTAATAAATGAGGGGGTCAGGAAGATGGGGGCTGATTCTAGAGGAAATAAAATACCTCTAGAGCACGCCCCTTACTCCAACCTGTTGTCCAGGATACCTGCCTCCAGGGGATTGTTCCTCCCAGTTGTAGGAGTTGTTAATGAATACCCCCTGGGCTGCTCCTTTCCAGCCTGTACCCCTGGAGGGCCCCTTCCCTACCTTTTGGCCCACCTTTGGTCACCAGTCAGGTAGGCAGGATGGGGGAGGAAAAAGCATGAGGACAAAGGAAATCTAAAACCTGTAAAAGGGCCAGGACACCCCCACCTCCTCAGACACCCAGCTCTGGGGACCCTTCTCTCTGGAGAAGTCTATCTTTGTTCTATTTTTAAATAAAACTTGCTTTCTCTGCTTGCCTGGCTGTTTCTCTGGTGTTCAATCTTCACACCAGGGAAACAGGACTTGACCCTGATTCTCATCACCAGTATTATATATAAATGTCAAAAACTTGAGAAACTTCTTTAAATATGTGCAGATTTTTGTTTCCTAATTTTTCCTAATAACACTATTTTTAAAATTAGAGTTAGTATGTGTAGTAGGGAGAAGCAGGGATTAGACATCAAAAGGATTAGCATTTCCCTCCACCGCCACCCCTCCCGTTGGCAGGACCCTGTGATCCACTCCACTTTTAGTCATGGTTTTCTTTTCATCTACCAAAGACCAGAAGTGGGGGACACCTTCAGCTCCCATTGCCTTTGGACCTTCTAATTTTTTTGCACTTGAGAAGTTACCCCTTCCACTTAATCAGAGAATATTAGAAGGATCCAGAAGCTGACTAGAAATAGCAGAACTGTGCAAAGACTGTGTTGTTCTAGTCTAAAAGGGAACAGGTACACTTAGTAGCTTGAAACAATTTAGGCTTTGGACTTCTGACTGCTGTAATCTTTTTTTTTTTTTTTTTTAAATATTTTTTTAGATGTTGATAGATCTTTATTTTACTCATTTATTTATATGTGCTGAGAATTGAACCCAGTGCCTCACACATGCCAGGCAAGCGCTCTACCACTGAGCCACAACCCCAGCAAACTGCTGTAATCTTAAGAGCATTAACCTTTCCATGCCCAATCCCAAGGGTGTTGCAGGCTTCATAGAACCACTTTATTTCAAGCTATAAATCTAACCTTTATTTGGGTTCACTTTAAAATTGGTTCCCTATGCATCTTCTCTAAGAAGCAATGAAAAATATTTATTTTTAAGATGATGAATATGGCCAGACATGGTGGCACATGCCTGTAACCCCAGCAACTTGGGAGGCTGAGGTAGGAGGACTGTAAGTTTGAGGCCAACATCAGCAGCTTAGCAAGGCCCTAAGCAACTTAGTGAGACCCAGTCTCAAAATAAAAAAATAAAAATAAAAAAGGGGCTGAGGATGTGCCTCAGTGGTTAAGCACCTCTGGGTTCAATCCCTTGTACTACTACTACTACTACTACTACTACTACTACTAAATAAAAACCACAGGGCTGGGGTTGTGGCTCAGTGGTAGAGCGTTTGCCTAGCATGCATGATGCACTGAATTTGATTCTCAGTACCACATATAAATAAATAAAATAAAGGTCTATCAACAACTAAAAATAAAAAAATTTTAAAAAACATGAATAAAATCACATATTTAATTAAGTTTTTAGAAGTCTGTTGGTATAGGAACCATTTATACAAGTGATAAAAAACACTTAATATTCCCTAATGTTCCATGTGCATGTGGAATGTGCAACACGGCAGCGTAAATTAAAGCACTCTGATGATTAAATGGTGGAGGTGGGGCTGCTATGATTGGCCCATTCCTATAAATACACCAATAAGACAGACCAAGATATTTGTGTATTTGGTTTCTTCAACTTCTTGCAAATCAAAATAACCTTTTCATCTTTGTCCAGGTAGAGTGAGCTATTTAGCTTGCCCAGTGGGGCCCCTTTCTTATTACTAGGATTAATACCTATGTATGTTAATAGGAAACCACGGAATTGGAACCAATGACTTGAGGAAATGAATTGTGGATGATGGGCCCAAATATCCAATATGACTGGCTATAATGTAATGAAACCAGAGTCTAAAATCAAGTTTGCCCTAAATTCTCTCAAACATTTGAAAACAAAACAAAACAAAACAAAACTGGGCTTGGGGTTGTGGCTCAGTGGTGGAGCACTTGACACTCATGTGTGAGGCACTGGGTTCAATTCTCAGCACCACATATAAATAAATGAAAAAAAAAAAAAAAAAGGCCTATCAACATCTAAAGAAGATATTTAAAAAAAAACCCTATTAGGTCAAGGAAGAAAATTAATAAAAATATATAGAAAATAATGAAAAATAAAATAATAGGTATTCAAATATAAAAGATATAGTCTAAGATGTTTTTAGAGATGAATTCATGGTCTTGGAACATTTTATTATTTAACAAAAGGGCAAGAGATCAAACAAATGAGGCATTCAACATTTTTTAGTACAATAAGTACAGAAGTCACTACTAAAGACATTGAAAGAAAATAATAAAAAATTCAATCAGAAATAAGGAGTTATAAAACACAAAAAAGTGAAATATAAAAACAATTTCAATAATTGGTTCTTTAAAAATTACGCAAATCTTTTAATAAGGAAAAATTCTGAGATGTCCTAAATTTAATTATAACAGATGGAGGACAGATGGGAGAGAGATGGAGAAGTTAAACAGCTAAGAAACTACAGATTGAATAGGACAAGACAGTCCACACCCCAGGTGCCACTTCATTCTGCTTACAGCCTCAACTAGTCCCCACCTACTTATTCTCTGCTCTCCTATCCCAAGTTTCCCCCCACTTTTGTGTAATCCTCTCTTATCTACATCCAATGTAGTTTTGGGAAAGGTATTTAGGATAAAGAGTGAGATATGCTGCGTCTTAAAGGAAATGCCCAGGAGCCACTGAGAAGCAGAAAGCACAGTTGTAAACTTGAGTGACATGTCCTTGGTCCATGTCCTTGTAAAATGAAGGAAACACATAAGCACAGGGAAAATGGCTGCAAAATTGTGCAGCTCCACCTGGCTCCACCTCCAGCCTGGCCCCTAACTACTGCCCTTCTGTAAATATTGAACCCCCAGTCCAAGGCAGGGCTTCTCACTCTCAAGAAACCTGGCATTCTCTCTGAGATATGTATCTACTTCTTAAATAAACCTCTCTCTATGCTTTAGGTTCTGGTTGAAATTCTTTTTGCTCACATATGCCAAGAACCCCATTGTTCCTGACTTGAATTCCCCCTCCTCTCTGGGAACTTCTCAGACCTTTCTCCAGAGAAGCCTCTTCTCTGGTGACACATTCACTATAAATAATTTATACTTTCTTTCCTCCAGATTTTCATTATAAAATACTCTGGCTTTTAAAAGGTCCAGTGAGCATTTTTCCAACTGCTACAGAGCCATCCTGTTGGTTACTGTGGTTACTGTGGGAACTTGTTTATCTCAGGACCTTGGCCTTTCTTTCTGGCAGCATCTCTATTGGCGCAATAAAACCCTTTTAAAAGAGCTCCTCTGACTTCATGAGTTTTGGTTTAAGGCTTCCAAAACAAATCAGGGAATAAAAGTAGATACACTTCGATAAAGTTAGAAATGAGAGAGGAATAGATAATAGTAGGAAACATTATTAAGGGATTATGCTGAAAATAATATGCTAATAAATTTTAAATCTTAAAAAAGGAAAAAAAGAAAAAAAATGCAGTACTAGAGATTGAAACTAGGAGCATTCTACTTCTGAGCTAGATCCCCAGTCTTTTTTATTTTTTTACTTTGATACAGGGTATTGCTAAATTCCCCCGCCTGGCCTCAAACTTACAATCCTTACAGATGGGATAACCAATGTTGGCTAGGTCCCCCAGTTGTTTTTTCTTTTCTTAACCAACATCTGAGAATTGAAGTAAAGTTCTTTTTGTGGTGATAAGAGTGTTTGTTACAGTTTTGGTTCACCTAAGCGGCAACCCTGGAGAATGCTCCTGGCTTTCTTTGCCAAGTCCAAATCCAGTTCAGTTCAGCTCTTTCATTCCAGGTGTTAAAAACAGGTGAGGTATAGGGCTGGGGATATGGCTCAGTTGGTAGAGTGCTTGCCTCACAAGCACAAGGCCCTGGGTTCAATCCTCAACACCATTTAAAAAAAAAAAAAATAGGTGAGGTGTCCAGACTTCCAAGTTCTCAACTTTCTGCTAGCACATAAATTACTAAGGGGAGATGCATAAGAAGTAAGGAATTGATATTGATAAAAGGAAGAAAAGAAAGGAAGATGGAGGCATTTCTGGACAGAATAGTAATTAATGATAAAACTATATACTTTTTTCATCTGGGTGGTTATTTTGGGGCTCAGCCTAGATCTAATCTTTCATGAGGAAATGGAATGTTTTAGCCCACGGTTACCCTGCAACCCAGTTCATGAGAAAAGACCCTTTCCTTTTCTAAACAGCATGCCAAAATTATCACAACCAAGTCTGATAGCCAAAGCACAGGGATCTTATTCCAATAACAATGCAAAGTACTTGTTAAAGTGCAATGGTTCATCAACTGCTATTCAATTCTGGACAAATTGGTCACTGAGATAATTCACTTTTGAGGGAAAAAAAAAAAAATCTGTTAGGCATTCATTTTTAAGCTCTACCCATTACCAGTTTAGAGGGTCAGAAAGCTACTCAGTTTAATTTCCTGGAGAAAAGCCATTACCAAATTACTGTTTAATATTTTATCCTCAGCCTTTATCAAGAGTTGATTTTTTAAAGTTTTAATAAGAATGTGTGTGGTTTCTCCTGGAAAACTGGATCTGGAAACCTTACCATTATGATAAGCAGAGTTTTTATAGAAGGCTCAGTTCTGAACCACGCACTTCAAGGTCTCACTCAACATCTCTGACCTGGATCCCTCTGAGTAGAACTAATTGCTTCTTCAATAGTATCACCACAGAATTTGGTAGCCTTTATATGAAAACATTTAGTATATTGCGATGGTTAATCTTGATTAGGGATGAAAAACTGGTAAAGCACACTTTCGGATGTGTCTATGAGGGTGTTTCCGAGAAGATTTGCATGTGGGTCAGTGAACTGAATGGGGAAGACTTACCCTGACCATGAATGGCATCCTCTGATAAGTTTAGGGGGCCTGAATGAATGAAAAAGCAGAAAGGGGAAATTGTGCATGTGTAACAAGGACTTGAAGGTCACTTTTGCTAAAAGCACTGACTCTTCACTTGGGCCTGCAGAAGCCTAATGGGTAACTAAAAGGATATAAGCTTAGCTGGGTATGGTGGTGCATACCTGTAATAACAGCAACTCAGGAGGCTGAGGCAGGAAGACTGCAAATTTGAGGCCAGCCTCAGTAACTATTATGGTTTGGATATAAGGTATTCCTCAAAAGTGTCTACAGGAATATTTAGAGGGAAAATGATTAGACTATGAGATATATAACTTAATCAGTGCCTCTTAGTTTGAATGGATGGAGTGATAACTGTAGGCCCATGGAGCATGGCTGGAGGCGGTGAGTCATTAGGGGAGTGACGTAGAAGGGGAGTGACTCATTAAGGGCCCTGTGGCCCCATCCCTCTTCGCTCTCCCTCTCTCTGCTTCCTGACTCCTCTGAGCAGCTTTCCTTCACTGGGTTCTTCCTCATGATGTGCTACTTTATCTTGGGCTCTGAGCAATGGAGTTGGCCATCTGTGTGCTGAGATTCCTCAAAGTGTGAGCCACACTTTCTCTAAGTTTTTCTCTGTTTAATATTTTATCCTCAGCCTTATCAAGAGTTGATTTTTTAAAGTTTTAATAAGAATGTGTGTGGTTTCTCCTGGAAAACTGGATCTGGAAACCTTACCATTAAGGTTCTTCCTCTAAGCTATTCTTATTGAGTGGTTTGGTCACAATGGCAACAACAACAACAAAAAACGAACTAATACAGTAACTTAGTGAGACCCTGTCTCGAAATAAGAATTAAAAAGGGCTAGGAATGTAGTTCAGTGTCCAGTGCCCCTGGGTTCAATTTAGTATCAAAACAAACAAACAAACAAACAAAGAGTTTAGCTCGTCTCCTTTGCTCTGAGGCATTCTCTCCTGTGGTCACCCTGAATTCTAGGAACAACAGGTCTGATAGATAAACATCATGTGACAAGAGTCAACATGTGCCCCCAGGGTACAGCAACTCTCTTATCATGGAGGAAGCCCTGACTGACCAATCCTGAGATAATGACCACTGTTTGAACAAGACTGACTTGGTGGGAAGAGCTTGGCAAGGCCACCACTCCAGGAAACTGCCACTGTCATCTCTCCTAGGAATTGGGTGTTTTCTTGTAATTATCATACTTATAACTATGCAACTGCAAGTCATTTTCCCTGGATTGTTGTGATAAGAATTTAACCTCAATGAGTCTGTGGAGCTTGAGGAAGGAAGAGGAATACTTTAAAAAATGTACCAATATCACACATAAGTTTGAAAGTACAGAGTTTGAGGAGTTCTTCAGAAAACTACAGTTACAGGAACTGCTTGCTCCTATGCTGAGCACACCTGCCCCAGTTAATGCTTTACCAGTAATTAGCCTAACAAACAGAAGAGGACACTTATTGTCCCCACAGTACAAGGACCACCCTGCTTAGCTTACAAGATTGGGGATGTTTGTGGTATCCACCTAGAGGGAAACATGCGATTAAGTTTAAGGACCCACCCCCACAGATCTACCTCTTCCCTATACAGGGGTGTGCAATGAAAATGGTGAATAAATAATTAATGCAAAAGGACAAATGTCCAATATTTGTTCTTCCTTCAAAGGCTTGGACATCAAGGGCCACCCTGGAAATGTAGGACTAAAGAACAAAGAAGTGGCATACACAAATGACTAGAAAAATATTATCTTAAGATCAAATACCCTCATTGCGTGCTAACTGGTTAAGTAGTTGATGCTGGCCTAGGTCTCACATGTGTATTACAATAGGTAGAGGATAAATCAATGACATCAAAAATAATAGGATAAAATTAAGCACTCACACTGATTTTTTGGCAGTAAATAACCTAACTTAGTCTTAACTGAGCTTGTTTAGGTGATAGAGTACACCTTTAAGGTTAAATCAAAAACAATAATATGAGCTAGAGATTAAGTGCTTGCTTTGCTTAGCAGTTTGGTACATTTAACTTAAAATAGTCATTATGCTGACAATAGGTCTGACACCAAAGTGTAAATAAAGGTCAGGAGGATGAAAAGAGGACAATATCTTTCACTGTAATATGCTTATGTGAGTAACTTTAAGTAAATATAGAAAGTTGACCTTAATGTACCCGCTCTGTGTTAGACACCTGCTGCAAAGTGTGGTTAATGACAAATCCTGTGGTAATTTCTCCATAACTTGTATCTTGTTTAATCCTGTTTTACTTAATACTATAAAAGAAGAGCTAAAATAAATCTGAGCAGTACTTGCTTCAAGTTGCTCCAGGGGTTCCAGTCGCTCCTCTGCGAGGACTCCGCCCATCCTTTTCGGAACCGGGAGTTGCTGGGGCTGGCTTCCTGCACTGACTGAATATGCATGCTTCTCATCCCCTCCCCTGCTTCTATTTCATTCTTATTTAAACCTGAAGTTTCTGGGGCAAGTGGCTGGACCTGGAATGCTGGGACTCCCCAGAATCAGACCCCTCTGGCTTACACCCTAGCCACACTTGCACATGCTTGACCCTTCCGGAATGGGTGCATATTTTGCTGTTACTATTGCTTGTGGACAACAGACTCCAGAACACCAGCCATGGCCCCCTTCTCCCTCCCAGGAGAAGTCTGTGTTACTACCTTAAAGAAAACCTGCATCATATGCTTGCCTCCGTGTGCTTCTCTGGTGTTATACTTCAATATCTGAGGAAGCAGAACTCGTCACCAATAAATGGCAGTATCAGTGGGATGGATTAAAGTCTGATCCCAGTGGAGGCTCATAGAGTACCCCTCGGAGACAATATGGGCAGCCTAAAAGTCCAATAGCAGTGGGGGCTCAAAAAGTGCTCTAAAATATTTTGTATGCTGGTCTTTCTTTTCAGAAAAAATATACAAGAAAACCTTAGAAACGTGCATATTACAGAATTATAGGCAATTCAGTATCTGTCCCTAAGAACTCAGCCCTCAGGTGAATATTAAATAATTGAGATTAAGGCAGAAGAGTTAAAGAAATTGAGTTTTTCTGTAACATAGCTTGTCCCCAACATAAATTAGAGAATGGCAACTTGTTCTGTAAACTGGAAAGAAACTGGACAGAGAATGCTGTTTTTAACCAAAAAAAAAAAAAAAAAAAAAAATTCAAGTGTTGTTACCTTGAGTGATTATTTAAAGACTGAATTTCAATTCACTTCGGACTAAAGGGAAAAAGAGGGGGCCCTTCCCTTTTAGAGCGTCCTAAAGGCAGGGATAAACAGTGGTTATGGTTGACATGGATTTACCTACATCGCTGACAACAAGGGCCACCTGAACCATTGCTTTAGTATTAACGATGATTGGTGGAGGCTGTGTCTTCTATTCTATAATCCTTTCTTTGCTCACTGTGTCACATGATGGACATCTGTGACAGACTCTGTTTTGGTTTCTGTGATTCTAAATCTGGCCCACACTTTGTTTAGTAGGCATCTATAACTCTCTTTTCCCATATTACTGGGGAACCAATACCTGCTCTATATAAACTGTAAAATACGAAAACAAACAAACAAAAAATCCAAATTCTATCTTTTTCTCTTCCTTTCCCCCTGCTTTTTGGTTAAAGGGAAAATCTGGCCCTTCAGTGACTAGAAAGAAATTCCTGAAAGTCCTAGCATTGACTCTTGCTCCTGTCAAAAGGCAAGCCACTAACAAAATGAGTACTAAAAACAGCATTGGGCAGAATCTAATTTAAAACACTTTGGAAAGCCCAAAGGAGGCTTTCCCAAATTGAATGGGCATAGGAAGTGTTCCTTGACCTACTCATTAAAGGACTATCTCGGATTAGAAAACAAGGTAGTTCAGAAGGACTTATCAAGTGGATAGTTCTCCAAAATGACTTTCCTAACCCTTTACAAAAGAAATTTCCATTTATAAGGGTGCCTCCCCTCTATTGTCTAGCTCTAAAAATAGGAGAAGATTTTAACTAAAGTCTGAGTAACAAGTCCCGCCTTTAAACCTCTGGTTTTCACTGGGTTTGCCTATGCCCTTCTCCAGTGCTGCTGACTAAATTCTTTGAGATGTAAATTTTCTACCTTGTTTCAACTAAGTATACTTTGGGAGTATGAATTTAAGATTAAGGGTAGTGTAGGGATATGGTAACCATATCAACAATCTAACTTTTTGAACATCAGCAAATTGGTGAATCTCAATGAGAGCTATGAAATCTTTATTTCTCTGTCTGTTTTTATGTTTGTGTATATATGTATTATATGTTGTGTCTACAGAGTACTGAACTGGCTTATAAATAAATGAGTACTCGTAAATTTAAAAAAACCATAAACCTAAATGACTTTTAGTTCATGTGACTTAAATAAATCTTTGACAAACATTAATTTTGTTAGATAAAATTAAAGATGTCTTTAAAAGGGTTAACACTATGTTTTTGCCTAGGTTATTCATCAATCAGGGCTTTATTTGTCTCTATTAAGATGTTTAATGTACAATATCCATTGCTTTTAGGATTTTGTTTGACAGGAAAAAAAATGACTTAAAATGTTCACTATGCTTGTCTTGACTTTCACAGGTTATCTAAAAAATAGCTGTTAAAATTGGTGAATTGTGTTTGATATAAATGGGATAAACATTTATAAACATATTTGTTAGAGAAAACAAGTCATTTGTAAGTTAAAATACTAAAACATTAATTGCTATATATAAATTCAAGTACTCTTGGCTTTTTACATTCTATAAGAAATATATATGAGTCTATGTGCCCCTGGGTTACTCCACAACATATAGGACAGCAGTTTCAGGCTGCTGAAACACTGAGTTACTCCATAAAGCAATAGTTTGCCATGAGTTACTCCACAACCATAAAGCACAAGCTGATCATCAGCATGATTAGTGCTCATAAAAATGACTGCCTGTAAATATACTGAATTAAATCAGAAGCACACGGATCCATATCAGAAAAACCATGTTGGGAGTTTATCAAATGCACCAGACCATAGAATGAAGCAACTCCCTCAACTGAGACCCATAAAAGGAGGAGTACTTACAAGACTGGACATGGCAGCACGATGACCCTGTCTCCCGATTACTTGTCACAGCCTTGCCCAGGAAAATCACTATAGCAACAAACCTCTGATCCTCTGTCCCTGGGCTTTAGTTCAGCGTGGTTTCTCCTGCCCGTGCCAACCATACATGGCCCTTTCCAAGCTGCATCCCAAGCTGACACTTCAAGCTGACACTCTTTAACTGCCATCTGGACCCTGAACAAGCTGGTTTGACCACCTGTAGTGACTCTTGCATTTGTATCTGCACTTGCTCTCAGTTCAACTTTCTGAACCCCTGTGACCACCTTGATCTTTCTTTTCTTTTTCTTTCTTTTATTAGTGCTTACAGTTGTACATAATAGTTTGGTTCATTTTGACATAATCATACTTACATGAAATTTAATTTACTCCTGGTTCCCTTCCTTTCTTTCCCCTTCTCCCCCTCCCCTATTCCCTTCTTCTACTTTCCTGGTCTACCTTCCACTCATTTTGTTTATTGTTTTCAATTGGTGCTCTACAGATACACATAAAGGTGGAATTCATCTGTTACTTATACAAGCACATATTGTAATTTTGTCAAATTCAGTCTGCATTTCCTCCCCTTTCCCATCTTTGCTCCCTCCCCATAAATTTCTTCTACTTCGCTGACCATCCCTCTACCTTAACCCTTTCTTAAACTTTCTGTAACCTATATATGTATATCATTGTATGAAGTGCGATGTGTGACTTCCATGTTATAGATATTAGATTGGAATAAAGGACCTGTGATTGTCTGGCTTCTGACTAACAGATGCCCTACAAGTGTTTGGTGAATTGCAATCACTGTTATTCTGTCAGGGACCAAGAAGTTCTCATTCTGAGAACATTCTGACCTTTACAATAAGCAGCAGCGCCCCTCCCCCACTCCTGGCTGATAATTCTGACAGTATGGCGCCTATGGCGCCATCCCTGCTTCTCTTCCTGGACTTCACCTTCCCGCCGGCGCAAACTTCACCTTCCCGCCAGCGCGAACTTGCAGCCTATCAGGAGCCCAATAGAAGAACACAGCCAACCAGCCTGCACCTCGTCATACCCCTCATTCCCTCAGGATATAAATACCCCTGTGAACAATAAAAATTTGCAGCTTGATCAGAATTCCTGTCTTGCTGTCTCTCCCTGTGTCTCTTGTCCCTTCATTCCTTCTCTCTTAGGTTTGCCGTCCGCGTTGATGTCCTGCGGGCCGGGACAGTTGGCGCCCAACGTGGTTGGCTCGAGCCTTTGTTTGAGAAGCGAACGCTGCCCTCTGGGGAAGCCTTGGCCAAGCGGGATTCGGGATCACCTCGGTAAACGCGACCGGGAGTCAGATCCAGGAGGAGAGTGAGGCCAGCGCAAGGTGAGTGACGCACCATGGGACAAGCAGTTTCGTCACATGATTTGTTTCTGACGGGTCTCGAGGAGGCCCTCAAGACTCGGGGAGCGCGTGTTAAGAAAAAGGATTTAAGATCATTCTTTTCATACATAGAGGATTTGTGTCCTTGGTTTCCCCTCGAGGGGTCAATTGATGGTAAAAGGTGGCTCAGAGTAGGAGACTGCCTCAAAGATTATTATGAGACTTTTGGTCCTCAAAAGGTGCCTGTCACTGCCTTTTCTTATTGGAATTTAATTAATGAGATTCTTAAAAGCTCACCCTTTGACAGTGGTACTTTAAAACTTGTAAAGATTGGGGAGCAGGCAATGCAATCCACCTCTCGCCCCCCCTCAGCATGCCCTTCGGTTAGTATTCAAATGCCCCCTACTCAGCCTTCTCAGGACCCTGGGACCCTCCCAGACCCCGGGAACCTCCCAGACCCCACCTTACCAAAAAAGTCCCCTAAAAGTCCCCCTAAGATTTATCTGGTTTTAAATCCCCATGATGAGTTGACCCCAGAGGGTGAGGCTACCCTGGAGGAGGCAGCGGCTCGATACCATTCTCCAGACCTGCCACCTCTTAAAAATCCACCTCCCTCTTATATATCCCCTGCCTTTTGTGCTCCAGCCCCTCAGGGACCTACTGCCCCCCCAGACATTTTTTCCCCACTTCCCTTGCCTAATCTAACCCCTTTACGCGAGTCTCTCCAACATAGGCGGGAACAAATCCAACTTTTAAAAGAACTAAAAGCCCTTGATGCCGAGCTTCGCTCACTGGCCTTGGGTATGGAGTTAACACAAACTGGCCCAAGACCCCTCAATACTCGTAAGCCACGTGGTCAGCCTGTTCTTGCCTTTCCAGTCACTCGCAGTCAAGCAGATCAGCCCGCACAAACTGAAGCAGAGAATTTAAAAGGAAGTCAGGAAGAGGAATCAGGGGAGGAACAAGAGGTAGAACCAGAGAGGGAACAAGAGGAGGACCAGGAATCAGGGGATGAGGAGGAGCCCACCTCTGGACAGAGTGGAGCCCTTGGTTCTTATAAAAGGCTGAGCCTCCGCTTTCTTGAAAGACTTAAAAAGGCTTGTACACAGTATGGCCCCACTGCACCTTATACACTGGCCTTGCTAGAGAACCATAGTACACAGTGGCTCACCCCTAATGATTGGAAATTTTTGGCCCGAGCCACCCTCAGTGCGGGTGACTTCCTGTTGTGGAACGCAGACTTTAGGGAATACTGTCGGGAAACTGCCCAAAAAAATTCAACCAAGGCTTCCTCTAAATCCTGGACCTACGTTAAACTAGTGGGTAATGCGCCATTTGATACTAACCCTAAACAGGCACGCTTTCCTACTGGGCTCCTAGCACAGGTTCAAACTGCTGGTTTGCATGCTTGGAGACGGCTCCCTCAAAAGGGCTCGGCCACCACCTCCTTAGCAAAAATTCGTCAGGGTCCTGACGAGCCTTACAGTGACTTTGTTGCCCGGCTTAAACTAACTGCGGAGCGCTTACTTGGACCAAGTGAAAATGAGAGCTCCTTTGTAAAATATCTTGCCTTTGAAAATGCCAACCCAATATGTCAAGATGTTCTTCGGCCCCACAAAGATAAAGGGGACCTTTCTGACTTCATTAGGCTGTGTGCCGGGGTAGGACGGCCCATGCCATGGGTCTCGCCATTGGCGCCGCCTTCACCAAGGCCCTTCACCACCCTGGCCCACGTACTTGCTTTACTTGCAAACAACCTGGCCATTTTGCGCGAGACTGCCCAACAGGGAAACTGGGTCAAGGACCCATATCTCCTCAAACAAGGACTAAACCACCTCCGCTCACCCTTTGCCCTAAATGTGGTAAAGGTTGCCACTGGGCCAAGGAGTGTAGATCCAAGACCAATGCCCTTGGACAGCCTATTCCCTCTAACTTCTCGGGAAACTCCTCTCGGGGCCAGCCCCTGGCCCCGACCACCCCCAGAGCAAACCCAGGGGCAATAAGGTTTGTTCCCTCTCAGACTCCCAACCCAATCCAGGCTCCCTGTCCTTCTCCACAATCACCTCCCTCCAACGTGCTACCCCAGGCAGCGCAGGATTGGACCTCTGTGCCTCCACCGATACAATATTAGACTCTATGCAAGGACCTCAAATAATACCCACTGGGGTTGTAGGCCCCCCTCCACCTCATATGTGTGCTCTTATTCTTGGGAGAGCTCCTACCACCTTACAGGGTGTTCAGGTCTTCCCTGGCATCATTGATGATGATTACACTGGAGAAATTAAAATACTGGCCACAGCTGTTAACAGAGTAGCTGCCATCCCTGCAGGAACAAAAATTGCACAATTAATACTCCTTCCCCTCAATTCAGGAAATTCACCAGGAAACACAGCCTCTTTAGGTTCCTCTGATGTGTATTGGGTCCAACCTATCTCCCACAAAAGACCCACTCTTACCTTATTTATTGAAGGAAAGAAATTCCAAGGGATCCTAGATACTGGTGCGGATGCCACAGTTATTTCTCAAAAATATTGGCCATCAGAATGGCCCCTCACCTCATCACTAACTGACCTTAAAGGAATAGGGCAATCAAAAAACCCCTTAGGGCTGGCGAGATAGCTCAGCTGTTAGAGTGCTTGCCTTGCAAGCACAAGGCCCTGAGTTCAATCCCCAGTACCGCCAAAAAAAAAAAAAAAAAAAAAAAACCCTTAGTTAGCTCCAGGGTGCTCAATTGGGCTGACACAAAAGATAACACAGGAAATAAAGGAACTGTTACCCCCTTCGTTGTTCCTGATCTCCCTGTCAACCTTTGGGGACGAGACATTCTAAGCCAAATGAAAGTTATTCTTGCTAGTCCCGACTCTTTAGTCACTCATCAAATGCTTCGTATGGGCTTTATCCCTGGTACAGGCCTTGGGAGGCTAGGACAAGGACAGGTTGAGCCTGTACAGCCCATACAAAAAACAGACAAATTTGGACTTGGGTATGTGGATTTTTAGTGTCGGTCCCTGACCCTCCTGTACCCCATGCAGACAAAATTATTTGGGAAACTCAAACTCCTGTGTGGGTGGATCAGTGGCCCCTTACCCAAGAAAAATTAGAGGCTGCCTCCATGTTAGTACAGGAACAGTTGACAGCCGGCCATGTGGAACCCTCAACCTCACCCTGGAATACTCCTATTTTTGTTATTAAGAAGAAATCAGGCAAATGGCGCCTTTTACAGGATTTGCGCGCTATCAATAAGGTTATGCGCCCCATGGGGGCATTACAGCCAGGCATCCCTACACCGGTAGCTATTCCTAGGGACTATTATAAAATGGTCATCGACTTAAAAGATTGCTTTTTTACTATTCCTTTACATCCTGAGGACAGACCCTATTTTGCTTTCAGCCTCCCCCGCATCAATTTTCAGGGCCCTATGCAAAGATTTCAATGGAAGGTCCTTCCCCAGGGTATGGCTAACAGCCCTAGTCTTTGCCAAAAATATGTTGCTCAAGCAGTAGACCCTGTGAGAGAGTGGTGGCCACAAGTTTATATATTACATTATATGGATGATTTGTTAATTGCTGCACCTAATACCTATGATCTTAACAATTGTTATTTGGATCTCTATAAAGCCCTTACTGCCTTGGGACTTCAGATAGCCCCTGATAAGGTTCAAACACAGGACCCCTACACCTACTTGGGCCTCAAACTTCAAACTAATCAAATTCAAATCCCTAATATACAATTGCGTGTGGACCATCTCCACACTCTTAACGATTTCCAAAAACTACTAGGGGATATCCAATGGCTAAGACCATATTTAAAACTACCCACCTATGTGCTTTTGCCTCTTAATGATATTTTAAGGGGAGATTCTGACCCTTCTTCTCCTCGAGAGCTTACTCCCGAGGCACGGCAAGCATTAATTCAAGTCACAGAAGCCATCGCTCAACAATTTGTTACACAAATATCTTATAACCTTCCTTTGGTTTTGGTTATATTACACACCCCTCATACACCCACGGGACTATTCTGGCAGCGGGATCCACATTTTAAAAATAAGGGTTGCCCCTTGCTCTGGGTTCATTTGCCCGCCACATCCTCTAAAGTTATTGCTGTCTATCCTGCTCAGGTAGCTTCTATCATTATTAAAGGTCGCTTGCTTTCTCGACAACATTTTGGCAAAGACCCTGATAACATTCTGATTCCATACACTAAGGATCAAACCCAATTTTTGCTACAGACGAGGGATGAATGGGGTATTGCTCTATCAGGCTTTTTGGGAATAATCGATAACCACCTTCCCAATGACCCCCTTTTGCATTTTGCTCAGTTACATCCATTTATTTTTCCTCGGGTTACTCGGAAGGCTCCTATTCCACAAGCCCTTACTGTTTTTACAGATGGCTCCAGCAATGGCCGTGCAGCCTTTGTTGTTGATAATCAGCCTACCACCTTTGACACTGCTTATCCATCAGCACAGCTTGTAGAATTGTTTGCTATAACAGAAGTCTTTATGACATTTTTTGACAAACCTATTAATATTTATACAGACAGTGCTTACATTGCCCATTCTGTGCCCCTATTGGAGATTTCACCCGCCATTAAGGCTTCCTCCAACGCAGCCTTTTTGTTTAACCAGCTTCAACAACTAATTCAGGCTAGAAAACATCCATTTTTCTTAGGACACATTAGAGCACATTCTGATCTTCCCGGTCCCCTATCACGGGGTAATGCTCAGGCTGATGCAGCCACTCGGTCCCTTTTCCCAGTTCTTATTGGATCCATCCAAGAGGCCACAGATTTACACAAACTTCACCACTTAAATTCTCAGAGCCTTCGGTTACTCTGTAAAATTACCAGGCAACAAGCAAGGGAAATTGTAAAAGCGTGTCCTGCTTGCGTTGTCTCCCTTCCTATTCAACATCTGGGTGTTAACCCTCGAGGATTACTGCCCAATCAGATTTGGCAGATGGATGTTACTCACTTTCCTGAATTTGGGAAAACAAAGTACATACATGTTTCCATAGATACCTTTAGTGGCTTTATTTTTGCATCACCGCATTGCGGAGAAGTTACCAAGGATGTCATTTCTCATCTTGTCTCAGCCTTTTCCATAATGGGAAAGCCAGCACATATTAAGACAGATAATGGCCCTGCATATACCAGTACCAAGTTCAAACAGTTTTGTGCTACTCTTCAAATCTCTCATACTACTGGAATTCCATATAACCCTCAAGGTCAAGGCATTGTGGAACGTGCACACCTCACCTTAAAAACCTGGCTTACCCGCCTTAAGGCCTCTTCCCTTGCATTTACCACTCCCAGGGATCGCCTTAATCATGCATTATTTGCTCTTAACTTTCTTACCCTAGACAATGAAGGACATTCGACCGCAGACAGACATTGGCATCCCTCTTCTAATTCTGCTCGCCCATCTGTCATGTGGCGCGATCCTTTAACAAATAAATGGAAAGGCCCAGATCCCGTCCTCATTTGGGGACGAGGCTCAACTTGTATTTTAGATCAAGAACAAGCAGCCCCAAGATGGTTACCAGAACGCCTGGTCAAACAGGTCAATGATTTACCACAACCCAGGGACGGAAACCTTCCCCCTGAGGATGAATCTTCCTCTCTTATAGATGCAGCCGACAATCTATGCGAAAAATCCCCTGAATGACAGACCCTGTTCTTGCACAACCTTTCACACTTCCTTCCATAGTTCTTGTTACTCCTCCACTCAAACCTGTTCCTCAGGGGGTAAAATCTATTTTACTACCACCTTGTTAAGGTCCCATACAGGATCAACTGGAGGGGATTGGTCTAATACCCCTGGAAAATTAAGTGTTGCATCATGTCCTGCAGACTTAGTAGGGCAAACAGTTTGTTGGTCTACTATAGCCCCCCTACATGTATCTGATGGAGGAGGCCCCCAAGATTCTAATAGAGCCAAACAAGTCTATGAGAAAATTCAACGGATGTACGAGGAACTGCATCCTAGTCTCTTATATCACCCACTAGCATTACCTAAACACAGACCTTCTGAGATAGACCCTGCCACTTACGATATTCTTGAAGCCACTTATGCCTTGCTTAATCGGTCTAATTCTCCCTTGACTGCAGATTGTTGGCTTTGCTTGCAGTTAGGATATCCCGCTCCATTAGCTATTCCAATTGATTATAGAAATGACTCAGCTGCTACCCCTACTAGAAAAATTGCTGGAAATGTAACCTATCCTAATACACCATGGTCCAATTTAACCAGTAAAAATTGTCTACCGACTCCACCATTTTTGGTACAGCCATTCACATTTTCCAATACTACTTGCTTTTTCTCACCTGGCTACAATAATACCTGGGATTTAAATGTAGGGATTATGACATTTAGTGATTGCTCTGAGACATTCAAATTTTTACAGTCATTGTGCCCCCCTAATGGCACCGTATTTGTCTGTGGAGGTAATAAGGCTTTCACTCAACTGCCAGCCAACTGGACTGGACTATGTGTCTTAGGTGCCTTGCTCCCAGACGTAGATATTATTCCAGGAGATGAGCCTGTTCCTATACCAACAATTGATCACATTGCAGGACGAGCTAAATGTGCTGTCACCTTTATCCCTTTACTTGCAGGACTTGGAATAACTACAGCAGTGGCCTCAGGTACTGCTGGTTTGGGGGTCTCTCCTACTCAATATATAAAATTATCCAGACAATTGATTTCTGATGTACAGACACTCTCAAGTACCATACAAGATCTTCAAGATCAGGTGGATTCCTTAGCAGAAGTGGTCCTACAAAATAGGAGAGGTTTAGACCTTCTAACTGCCGAACAGGGAGGCATTTGTCTGGCTTTGCAGGAAAAATGCTGTTTCTATGCCAACAAGTCAGGAATTGTTAAGGACAAGATCAAACAGCTGCAGGAAGACTTAGAAAAACGCCGACAAGCACTGGCTGATAATCCACTATGGACTGGATTCAGTGGACTCCTTCCCTATCTCCTCCCCTTCCTAGGTCCCCTCCTTTGCTTGCTGCTTATTGTATCTATAGGTCCTTTGATATTCAACAAGATCATGGCTTTTCTTAAAGCTCAAATTGAGGCTATACAGGCGAAACCTATTCAGGTTCATTACCATCGACTGGAGATGATGGATCGTGATGGTGATCTTAAAAGACCATCACCCCTGTGAGCTGAACTGGACAGCCAATGACGGGTAAGATTCGTGAGAGCTCATACCAACCTAAGACAGGAAATGAGGGCCAGAGCCTCATTATCCAATGACGGGTAAGGATGTTGCTCTGCCACGGACAACCTAAGACAGGCGCAGTTCCCGAGGGATTGTCACTCCAGCCCTATACCTGTTCAGGCAAGCTGTGCCCCCATCTCGCCACATAACCTCTATCACCCCCTTAAAATATGGCTATCGAAAAATGGTCAATAATTTTATATAAGAAAGGGGGAAATGTCAGGGACCAAGAAGTTCTCATTCTGAGAACATTCTGACCTTTACAATAAGCAGCAGCGCCCCTCCCCCACTCCTGGCTGATAATTCTGACAGTATGGCGCCTATGGCGCCATCCCTGCTTCTCTTCCTGGACTTCACCTTCCCGCCGGCGCAAACTTCACCTTCCCGCCAGCGCGAACTTGCAGCCTATCAGGAGCCCAATAGAAGAACACAGCCAACCAGCCTGCACCTCGTCATACCCCTCATTCCCTCAGGATATAAATACCCCTGTGAACAATAAAAATTTGCAGCTTGATCAGAATTCCTGTCTTGCTGTCTCTCCCTGCGTCTCTTGTCCCTTCATTCCTTCTCTCTTAGGTTTGCCGTCCGCGTTGATGTCCCGCGGGTCGGGACATTATTCAATTAATTCTGACATTGTGGAAAGGCAAATGTGTTTGGTCTATTTTAAAGGCATAGCTCTCACAGCAGAATATAACATAAATGTGTTTTAATGAATTACTGGTATATGAAAAAAACATTTTAAGATTGCTTTGTTTCTGGGTCTTTACTAAAAAGCAAGTTTGCTAAGACTTTAAGCTGCGTTTTGATTTTTTAAAATGTGCAAAAAAGTACCTTACTGAGAAAAAAGTTGTAATTTATCTAAAGTTAGAAATTTTGTAAGGCTTCTTTCAAATTACAATTTTTAAAACTATTAAGGTAAAATAAAAAAAGACATAGGAAAGTTATAGATGTGAGGATATATTATTGGTTAGAAAAGTTAAAAGGAGAAGTGAATGCTTTTTGATGAGAAAGGATTGCATATAAGTTACAGAGGGTCTGAGTAAGTCAAAGGAGGTTTACAAAAAATAAACCTTAGGAAATTTGTATGTGTGATTAAGATGGTTATAATTAAATTGTTTAAGAGTTTATCCAAAGTCAAAATGTAATGATTAAATCTGATATAAAACCAGAATGTAATTCTCTATGTTGAAAGCAATGAGTTAAAAACAAACAAACAAACAAACAAACAAACAAAAACCCCCTAATCTGCTCTTATTAACATTCACAAAGAACTGGCTTAAAGACCAAAGACTTTGTGTTTTATCAAGAAAATGTCTTCATCTCTTAGGTTTTCATTACTTAGGAAAACTAAGTCTTAAAAGAATCAGGGTTTGTTTAAGTACCTACCTATTTTATATCACTTTATAACTCTAAATAAATGTTATTTTAGGTTATTATGATATATTTGACACTCTATATATCTGTGACTAGAGTTGTGTATACATCAAAGGGCTAAATATGCTGTGTAGATAAGCTTTTTCTAAATGTTATACAAGAGTTTGTAAAATAAAAGTTATGAAGGTTTAACACATGCAAGGTAACTGGTAAGGTTCTCTTTTGTACAACATGAAGTGTTTTTCATGGTATACCTGAGATGTACTGTACTTGTACCTCAGGTAATAAGTCTCTTGGGGTTAGTAGCACTGCTTCCTAAACCACACAATATTCTTTAATTTTAATATATTTAATATATTCTTTAATTTTTTTCAGTGTTATTACTTTATTTAAACATCTTACAGCAGACCTACATAATTATAGTTATCCTATGGAGACCTGAATTCTTAAGTTTGCTTCAAGAATAAAAAGCTAAGTTTATACATATGACTTCTATGTAACTGTGATGTTAATTATTTCTGATTTCTTTGTGTGTTAAATGTGTACTTTGCATTCCCCAAGTATACAAGTCTTTTAAGATATAAAACTACAGAAAACAGTACCAAGTTTGTGTCCTCCAAATAAAATCGTTTTTTGGGACAAACTTTTTCAGGATTATGTTTGTGTGTTCCTAATTATGTTATATCATTTTTGAGCAAAGAAAAGTAGATGTGCCCAGACACTTGACATCCCAAACCATTCCACTCTGATAATCAAAAAGATCAAGGGCATTGATCAACTGGGGAGTATGTCTATAAACATGTTCTATTTTATTGAATTTCATTTATTCTCAAAAGGCAAAATTAAATGGGGATTGCTTCAATCAGCTTTTGCATCCCTGTGACCAAAAGATCTGAAAAGAATAATTAGAGAAGAAAAAGTTTATTTTGGTTCACAGTTTCAGACGTTCAGTTCATGGTCAGTCAACTCCTCAGCTATGGCCCCAGGTGAGGCAGAATGGAAGGATGCAGCAAAGCGAAAGCGGCTTAGGACTTGGCAATCAGGAAGCAGAGAGAGCTCTGCTCACCAGGGACAAAACATAAACCCCGAAGGCATAGCCCAGTGACCTACTTCCTCCAGCCACATCCTACCTGCTTATTATTACCACCCAAACTGTATCAGTCGATTAATCCACTGATTACCTCATTTCATCTCTGAAAATTCTAATATTGTCTCACACATGAGCTTTTGGGAGATACCTTATAAGTAGACCACAATGGGGATTTATTTGCTCTTAATATTTTGTAATTGAATAAAAGTAAACTGTTATCAATAAGTTATATGGAGAATTATATTATTCTTTATACTAGCATGGGAATTTAAATATATTTTTGGAAGAATAATAAGAGCCTGATTGATTTAAAGTTGGCAATGTGCAACATAAAAATATTTTTTCACAAGGAAAAAAAATTATGAGCTCTCAGTCTTTTTGACTGATTCAAATTTCAGCTGCAGTGTTATCATGTTAACTGATCTTCCCTACTCAGGAAACAACATATAAAAATTTGTTTCCATATAGACCTAAATAGAATGATATTTAGAAAGAGGGAATGGATTAGCTTCAAATATAAAACTTTAGTTAAGATTAGTCAAAAGGCCCACTTTGCCTGGGATAGAACTCTACCTGTTGCCCTGCTCCAGATTACCATGTAAAGACTACTATGATCCCCAAACAGAAAGAGATACAATATACAACTAAATAAAGATTTGGGTAAATTATAAAAAGTATTTAAAAGTTATAAAAGAATTTTAAAAAGAAATAGAACTTGACTGGGGATGTAATGCTTGCCTAGCATGTCCTATGTCCTGGGTTCAATCTCTAATAGCACACACACACATGAATTTTATGTGTGATCAAGTAGATAAATTACATACATTTTTATAGAATCTAAACAGATAACAAAGGTACATTAGTGTTATTATAAGAAAATTATATTTCTTGGTTCAGAACTGAAAATGCCTTTGCTCTTTTTTGCATTTTCCTCATAAAACTTCATAAATGTTGCCTGTTAGTGTTTTGCAGAAATACAATTTAACAGAACAGCCCAAGTTAATTTGAAAAAATCAGTCATTACCTACAGGATAGATAGGATATGACACATACTCCAATACTAATATTGACTCCAACTGAAGGAAGAAGTAACTGTAAAATTACAAAAGTTGAAGTAAAAACTCACTACTTCTACTTTATGAATGGTTGAACTATCCTTCTGCATGCTCAACAACCAAGACTTGGAGCCCCAAATCAAGGAAAATAAAAGGGCTAAGAAAAAAGTAAACAATATTTTGGCCTGTGAACTCCAAGGTTGGCTAGGACCCAGGGAATGATGAGATCACTCTAAGGGCCCTATGGGTTCGGTGGGTCATTTGACCTCCCAATCATTTGATCATGAGGACCCTAGAGAACGAGAAACTAACCAGTGTACAATTCTGTGAAGAGGAGGGTCAGGTTGCTGGAGAGGGAAATGTCTTAATGCTTCCAAGGAAAGCCACATGATCAGCAACACTCTGACCCATCCTGGAAAAAGCACAACTAATAAAGGAAAAGGCTGAAGGATCCAAGAGTTCCTCACAAGTTCCTAAAAGTAACCCCTGAGGAGTATCTTCTGACCTTAACATAGAAAGGAAAGAGGTTAATTTTTGGACAACTTAAGGGTCACCTATTTGGTCCTGAACACCCAGCAAGGAAGTATAACCAAAAGTAAATATACTAATATAAGGGTGAAAGAAAAATCAAAGAACATTCATGCATGGACATTTAAAAGGGAAAGACAATGGTCCTTTTAAATGTAACTTGAGATGTGCACTTTCGTTGGGTCCTACCAAAACTAAGTAAATCTGAGAAGTTACAGAGAAAGTATTCTTATGTATGAGAATCTGATAATAACTATCAAGAGAGACTGCTAAAATCATGTTTGTCCTGAGTTAATTTGAGTCCGAACTAACAGGACTACTATTGGAAAAAACCCAGACCCTAAAATGAGAAATGTTTAAAGCTTACTTGCCTAACCTTGCCCAGCTGTTACCACCATAGGAGTATAGAGTATGACTATACTTTTTAATCTCCCAGTAATATGTGGCATGTTCCAGATTGTAACAGTTGCATGGTTAAGATGATGGTTGTGCAAGAATCCAAATACATCCCAATATCTGAGACTTGTCTCTCCCATTTCTTCCTGGCTAGGAAAGTTACTCTCCCTTGATAGCTTAAAGTCCTAGAAAACAGACCTTCAATGCTTAAGAATAGGGGATCACAAGTCTGGGATAGGGAATGAGATAGGAATGGGGGAATACAGAAAAAGAAAGATAGCATATGCTGAGTCTCAAAAGAGAAGCAAACATGAATTGCTGGCAAAACAAACAGCTTGTGAGCCATGCCCTTGGCTCATGTCCTTGACCCCCAAAGGAACATGCTATGAGGGCAACGTGCAAGGGCAAGAAAGCTGGTATATAATCTTGTAACTTTGCCCTGACTCCACTTCTAGTTCAGACCCTAGCTACTATCCCTTTATCAATATTAATTCCCCAGATCAAGAAGTTGCTGATTTTCACTCTTGAGGTGGCCCACATTTTCCTTTGAATGTGTATTCCTTGCTTTACCTCAAAAGGTGTCTCGCTTTTGAAGTAGCCTGCATTCTCCCTTGAATATGAATCTACTTCTCTAAGTCTCTGTGTCTCTGACTGGCACAGGCTGAAATTCTTTTCTATTATGTATGCCAAGGACACCACTTGTCCTGAGTTGAGCACCCACACCCAGGAACTTGCAGAACTCCTCAAGAGACAGTTGGATCTTTTTAGAATTATTTCAACATTGATTATTGCAATTATTCTACTTTACCTCATGTTTTTCAATCACTATTTCATCAAAAATGTTGATATATACATTATCTCTTATTCTAGATAGGCTTGAGATGCTATAATCATGTCCTGGTGAGCTGCAAATAAAAAAAAATATGTAAGGGTTTAATTTTTTCAAAATCTACTTATATTCTAAGAGCATTATTCATAAAGAACAGTAAAATTACCCATGTCCTTTTCTTTATAAAGCATAAACTTAGAAAAGGCTATATGCTTTGAAGACTAGCTATGATCTTCCATTAGATCCAGTGGGTGCTTTGTAATTTACCTTATATCTCTCTTAAGATGAAAAGTAAAAAAATGTTTAAATATCAAGCAGAAAGGCTTTCACCATAGCCATCCACTGCAAACGAATTATCTGGAGAATGCTGAATTAAGATTATCCACTATCTTAAATTCTTAGTTTATGCATATGGTTGAAATGCTCTTGCTGGGCTCAGTGGCACATGTCTATAATCCCAGGAGGCTGACGCAAGAGGACCACACGTTTGAGGATAAATTGGACAGCTTAGTGAGACTCTTTCTTAAAATAAAAAGGGTTGGGAATGTACCTCTGAGGTATAGCTCCCCAGACCTCAATCCCTTGTATTGCAAACTAAACAAAGAACAAAACCAAACAAACAAAAAAACCCCACCAAAATCAAAAGAAATAAAAACCCTCTTTTGCTCTCAGTTAATGGATATGATTACTTAACTACAGAGCTTATTCTCTTTCTCATATTTATTTTCTCCAACCAGAAATTGGGATAATGGAGTACATTTAATTTTGGAAGTGATGATTTACTTAAGTACAAATTAAAAGTAGCAGAAATGACCGTTTGTATCACAAGCAATGAACTTCCACGCTCAGCTCCAGCTAGAGTACTGAATCTCTATCGAACATTCAACAGAGATGAAAATCACAATCCTGTACTGAGGTTATTATTGTACATGGGGTAACTGAAGCTCAATTGTTCGTGTTGCCACCAAGTGACAGAGCTTGGACATTATTTATTTAAGCTTGTTACTTAAAGAAGCAGCTACTATCTTAAAGGATCTTTAACAGTTCCTATAACTTTCTGAGTCCAATGGGCAGCGATAACTGAAAAATGGTAGTTGAGTTTAGAGAACAATTTTAAATTAAAGATCCCCTATACTTCCAAGGGAAAAATTAAGACTGACTCCCCTATTTTGCTCAAGGGTTTCCTTTCATGTTGAAAAGCCCTAAGGCAGGGTAGGGCAGACAGGAGAAAGGACAAAGACATTTTTGAGCTTGTCAACTTAGGATGTCCCTTAAATCATTCCAGTCTTTCTGCATTATCTTGTACTCAAACTTTCTTCAAAATTTGCCATAGTTCCTCCTCCAAAATAGGGCTTAGAGGGCTATGTACTACTTAGTTATTTATTTTTACTATTCATTCCATCTGCATGGGTTTTTAGTCACTAAAATGTCACAGGAAAAAGGGAACTTATACTGGAGGTCATAAAAAGTGGTACCTGGATGGTTTTGACTTAGCTGAATCCTCTGATCCATTCAGTAGAACTCCAAATGTGTTCTTGGTTTATCTCACTGTTACAGTTGCAAGAATATGAATACTCTATAGTCTTTAGTTCACTGAGAAGTTTATTTATCTGTTTTATGTCCTCCCAAATTATTTAATACAGTATATTTCTTCTAATTTTAATGTCTAAGTTAATATTCTAAATATTTGGAACCAACCTAGATACCCTTCTATAGATGAATGGATAAAGAAACTGTGGTATATATACACAATGGACTATTATTCATTCATAAAGAAGAATAAAATTATGGCATTTGCAGGTAAATGGATGGAATTAGAGAATATCACACTAAATGAAATAAGCCAATCCCAAAAAACCAAAGGCTGAATATTTTCTCTGTTAAGTGGATGATGATACATAATGGGGAATGGGGAGGGGGTAAGAGAAGAATGGAGAAAGGATGGATTGTGTCGAGGGAAATGAGGGATGGGGAAGGGGTGGGGGGAAGGAAAGATAATGGAATGAGATAAACATCGTTACCCTATGTACATGTATGTTTACATAAACAGTGTGAATCTACTTTGTGTACAACAAGAGAAATGAAAAGTTGTGCCCCATTTGTGTACAATGAATCAAGAAATAAAAAAATAAAAAATTTAAATATTTTTAAACACATATAACCACATATTTTATGTTTACAAACTTTTATTTTTATTTTTATTTTTTATTGGGGATTGAGCCCAGGGCCTTGCACATGCTAGGCAAGCACTCTACCACTTCTACCACTGAGCTACACCTCCGGCCCATTTTGTCTTTCATTTTGAGACAAAGTCTCACTAACTTGCCCAGGCTAGCCTCAAACTTGTGATCCTCCTGCCTCAGCTTCCTGAGTAGTGTGTACCACCATGCCCAGCTTACTTTTATAAACTTTTAAAGAAAATACATTTTATATACTAAATAATTTGACATAATATAATATTCTCTTTAAATCAACACTCTCGTTCACACATAAAGAGTAGAAAGTTCAGGAAAGAGCTGGGGTTGTAGCTCAGTGATAGAGTGCTTGCCTGGCATGTGTGAGGCACTGGGTTTGATCCTCAGCGCCACATAAAAATAAATAAATAAAATAAAGGTATTGTGTTCATCTACAACAGAAAGAAAGAAAGAAAGAAAGAAAAAAAGAAAGAAAGAAAGAAAGAAAGAAAAAGGAAGGAAGGAAGAAAAGAAAAGAAAAGAAAGTAGTTCAGGAAGCAAGTATGAGTGAAGGAGACAAAGCAAGAGGTACAAAATCCATCCTTCCTCCATTCTTCCCTTACCCCCTCCCCATTCCCCACAATTGAGCTGGTGTTGAATCTGGAACAACAAACTTGATTTCTGCTATTAGTAAAAGTATCCATAGCATTTGCACTAACAAAATTCAAAGGTACTTGGGTCTATTATGATTTTTCCCACCAAATCAAAAGCGTGGCATAAACAGGGTCTCCCTCTCCTTGCAAATCCTAGTTAAGGTCTGGAGGTTTTCATGTAAAGTGGCAGCTGGAATGTGAAGGTTCACATAGCCTATACAATGTCTTCATGTATATGCAAGTGATTATGTTTGCTCTGCTGAGTTCTCTAAGACTTGTCAATGGGGATGTCTATGTTAACACCAAAGTCTATAAGTAATATGAGTATATGAACAATCATATATAATCATATATGAACTATAAAATACTAATAGAAGATTCTATAAAATAAATAGTAGAAAATCATATGACAGTCAATCCATAAGACAATCCTGATCTGCATATACAAATAAGAAGTCAATTTTCCCACCTTTCAAGATAAAAATAACATCATATTATTTGAGAAAACATTTACATATTTAATAGCTACAGATACTTGATTAGAAATTTGCACCCAGCAGTAAAGCACAGCTATATAAAAGAAAGTTCATATGTAATCAGATCAATTTTCACAGGGTTTTGTGTATGTGTGTGAGTATGTGTTCCTAAACACCACATTTAGCTACAGAATCCTTCTAGTCTATTTTGTTCCTTCCTGGTAGCAAGCAGGAACATAGTTGGGTATTTCTTTTAGGCTTGAAAATATGATTTATCAGCTATTTCAAATTAAAACACCTTTTATGTATAGGAATAGCATAGGAAGATATATCTGCATATGCCATTTATAAAGTGCAAGTAGTCTAAAGCTTTAGTGCAAATGAGCTTGCATTTTTAAAGTAAGGAAATTAAAGGAAGTCCACTGTTATTTAAACAAGATTTTAAAAAACACAAACCATAAAGGAAAATGTTAGTAAAATTAATAACTGCTTTTCATCATAATATATCATAAAAAAATGAAAACCCAAGCATTAGGGAAAAGTAGTTTCAGCACATACAAGTGAAAAAGTGCTGATATCTAAAAGATACAGAGACCTCCTTAAAACAAGAAAAGACAGGGCTGGGGCTGTAGCTCAGCAGCAGAATGCTTGCCTACCACGTGCGAGGCACTGGGTTCGATCCTCAGCACCACATAAAAATAAACAAATAAAATAAAAAAAAAAAAAAAAGAAAAAGAAACTACAAAGCAATAGAAAGATAGACAAAAGACAGAAAAGAATACTAATGGTCAAGAAGTCTACGGAAAGAAGCTCAAGGTAAACAAATAGAATTGTGACACATCCATACAATGGAGTATTATTCAGTGGTAGAAACAAATGAGTTATCAAACCATGAGAAGACATGAAGGAACCAGGGTAGTGGCACACATCTGTAATCCAGCTTCTGGATTCTGAGGCAGAAGAAGTTCAAAGCCAGCCTGGGCAACTTAGTGAGACTCTGTCTCAACATCAAAAACAAAAACAAAAGGCAGGGGACGTAGTTCAGTGGCAGAGAGCCCCTGGCTTCAATCCTCAGTATCTCTCCCAATACCCGCTTCCCCGCAAAATAAAATAAAATAAAATAAAAAGTCATGGAAGAATCTCCTAGGCATGTCACGAAGTGAACTGAGCCAATCTGAAAAGGTGGGCCTCATCCAATTAATTGAAAACATAAAAAAAAAAGAAAAGAAAAGACTGAATGCCCCTTTTAACAGCTTTGGTTCTGTTTCTCTGAAGAATCCTGATTCATACAACAATATTCTGGAAAAGGCAAACTGTGGCACCAATAAAAATATCAGTGGTTGCCAAAGGTTCTCAGAAGAGTGAGGGACAAATAGATGGAACACACAATTTTTAGGGCAGTGAAACTATTTTTTTATGATACTAGAATGGTGGATACCTGGCACTGTATATTTATCAAAATCCACAGAATGTACAACACAGAGCATGAACCCTAATATAAACCATGTACATCAGCCGATGATAGAACAGCGATGAGTCAATGTTGGCTCATCAATTGTAACAAATATACCACATTATGTAGGTTAATGCTAAGAAGCTATGTGTCGTAGTGAGGAGGTAGGTGGGAACTCCCTCCACACCCTTTTACTGTCTCTCCACACCCTTTTACTGTCTCTCCACACCCTTTTCCTGTGAACCTAAAACTGAACAAAAGAATAAAATTTGTGCGATTTAAAAAGTTGAGGGGAAAAAAAAAAAAAAAAGCTCGACCCCATTAGAAATGAGTCTAATCAATTTTTTTTTTTTTTTAGTTCCAGGGATTGAACCCACGGTCTCTTAACCACTAAGCCACATCTCCGACCCTTTTTATTTTTTTGAGATAGAATCTTAGTGTGATATTCTCTAACTCCATCCATTTACCTGCAAATGCCATAATTTTATTCTTCTTTATGAATGAATAATAGTCCATTGTGTATATATACCACAGTTTCTTTATCCATTCATCTATAGAAGGGTATCTAGGTTGGTTCCAAATATTTAGAATATTAACTTAGACATTAAAATTAGAAGAAATATACTGTATTAAATAATTTGGGAGGACATAAAACAGATAAATAAACTTCTCAGTGAACTAAAGACTATAGAGTATTCATATTCTTGCAACTGTAACAGTGAGATAAACCAAGAACACATTTGGAGTTCTACTGAATGGATCAGAGGATTCAGCTAAGTCAAAACCATCCAGGTACCACTTTTTATGACCTCCAGTATAAGTTCCCTTTTTCCTGTGACATTTTAGTGACTAAAAACCCATGCAGATGGAATGAATAGTAAAAATAAATAACTAAGTAGTACATAGCCCTCTAAGCCCTATTTTGGAGGAGGAACTATGGCAAATTTTGAAGAAAGTTTGAGTACAAGATAATGCAGAAAGACTGGAATGATTTAAGGGACATCCTAAGTTGACAAGCTCAAAAATGTCTTTTTTTTTTTTTTTTTTTTTGGCAGTGCTAGGGATCAAACCCAGGGCCTTGTGCTTGCGAGTCAGGCACTCTACCAACTAAGATATCTCCCCAGCCCGCCGGATCTTGTAAGTTGTTTAGGGCTTCACTAAGCTGCTGAGGCTGGCTTTGAACTTGCGATCCTCCTGCCTCAACCTCCTGCGCTGCTAGGGTTACAGATATGTGCCACCATACCTGGCAATGAGAATACCATTTTAGATCCATCATGTCAGAAAAAATGATTTAAAAAGATTGCATATTTTTATATACTGCTGTTAGAATGTAAATTAGTACAATCACTTTAGAAAAAAGTTTGGCATTATCTACAATTCAACTACAATAAAGCGATTCTGCTCCTAGACTGGAGCAGAGGTTCTTAATGAGTTGTTGCCTGAATAGGAGCATAAGTGCCACCTGATAACTTGCTAGGAATGGAATAACTAGGCCTAATGAATTAGAAACTATAGGGAGATGGATCCAGAAATCTGTTTTAAGAGGCTGTGCAGGTGATTTTAATGCACAAAAAGTTTGAGAGCCACTGTCTTATAAATAAACTCTTAGATGTGTACTGCAGAAGATAAGCACAAGAATGTCCACAGCAACACTGCTTGCAATACAAGAAAATTGGAAACAAGACAAATGTGCATTAACAGAAGAAAGTATAAGTAAATTATGGTGTTTTCATACACTGTAATGCTATACAGATTTGAAAAAAATAAATAGCAATCTTGACCCATTTTATGCTGCCATAACATAATACCTGAGACTGGGTAATTTGTAAGGAATAGAAATTTATTTCTCATATTTCTAGAGGTTGTAAGGTCAAGAAAAAGGCAGCAGTTTCTGTAATTTGGTGAAAGCCTTCATGCTGCGTCTTTACATGATGGGAAACTGAAAGACCAAAAGGGGATAGATGCTATATTGTCATGTGACAGAACAGCAGATTAGGGGAACACAATCACTTGACGACTTTTTAAATAGCATTAACTGACTTGGGAGGGAGAGCTGTCCTGACCTGAATACTCCCATTAGGCTCCACCTCCCCACACAGCTGAACTGGGGATTAAGTTTCCAACACATGAACATTGGGGTATGCATTCAGACCACAGCAAACAGCTAGACCATAATTATGAACAAGATGAATCTCTCAAAATAATTTGATTACAAAAGAATATAATTATGGGCAATAGCTCAGTTGGTAGAATGCTTGCCTTGCAAGCACAAGGCCCTGGGTTCAAATCCCCAGCACCGCAAAAAAAAAAAAAAAAAAAAAAAAAGAATATAATTGTGGCTCAATTTAAATAAAGTCGAAAACATGCAAAAATAAATAATAGTTGGGAATAAATATGTATAAAGTAAAATCATAAAGGAAGAAAGAATGATAAACACAAATTCATGGTTGTTACCTCAGGGAAAGGATAATTAGATAATGGCAAAGAGGGCTTGCTAAGGAATATTCTATTTTTTCTAAGGTAATATTCTATTTTTTAAAGCTGGATGGCAGGTATGCAGGTATTTATTTTATCATGCATCTTCAGAACTTACATGTACTATATATTATGTCTATTTGTTTATATGAATTAAATATTTCACAATTTGAAAGTTTAAAAGCCCATCATTATTTTCAATTAATGACTTAGGAAAATAATTCTGTTTTTCCTTCTTTTTTTTTAAAGCTTCAGGAAAATGGACTCCAACTTACATAAAATCTACTTTAATCTCTTCATTCCAGCAAGGATGAGATCCATTTGCAGTACTGGTTTGGTACACTGTATGCTGAAAAGAAACTTCTACGAAAGGGTGTACAGTATCCTGAAACACACAATCAACACTGACTAGATTTTTGAAATATTTTACATAGTCAGTACAGGTAGAAAGCTAGGAGATTACTTGACAACTGGATGGCAACTAGTTTTTCAAACGACCAGTATTCATTCACTGATTTAATAAATATTCATTAATCCTATTGCATATCAGTTACTTTCCAGGACCCAAAGATAAATAGAACTTTCTTTTAAGGATTTTAAAGTTTACCAGGGGAAAATAAACAAGTAAGCAAATAAGTACAAAGGAACGTGAGAAAACAGAACTATGTTACAGTTAAGGAATGATCGAGTTTCTGAGGGGTGGAGGCCACTGCAGGCACAAGAAACCAGAGGAGGCCTTGTAGAATAAGGAGCAGGACTCAGCTGTGGGGTGGACAGAATTGAGGCTGATCGGTGGACAGGAGCCAGAACATAGAAGATTTGGTAGCCATTTCAAGGAACCTGTACCTTGTTCTGCAGACATTGAGAGCAGAGAATGAAAAGGTTAGAATTACGTTTTATAAAGAAGACCTTCACTGTGTTAGGGAAAGTAAACTGAGAGTCAAAGAAAATAGAGATGAAAGGCCAATTAGGAACCAGTTGCAATTCAGAGCAAACATAATCAATAGTGTAATTTATAGAAGTGTTAAATACTTATCTCATTTACGATCTCATCCGAGGCTAATGATTTGGTTATTTCTTTATATCTGAGGCGAGATATGGATGATATCAAATAAGCAGGCATATCCAAGACTCTTTAGGAAAAACAATACAGAGGTATACAATTTAATTAGTTTTAATATTAGATTTGATAGTAGTGGGTGATTTTTCCCCTGGCTTGCATCTTATACTTTTTGTCATAGTATAAGTCAGTGGTTAGAGCTAAACATCTGATCATCAATAATCAGCTACAAATCCCAAGGTTTAACTACAGATTGGATCCAGTCTGTGATAAAATTTTCTCTGGTATTCAGCAAAAGGAGAAAAATAAAGCAAGCCTTATTTTGAGAATATATCCTTTCCATTTATTTGGTGTACATTTTTCTTTTACAAAATGATTATAGAAAATGGTTGTGATTTTATACATTCTTATTTTACAAAACAACCTTGGAAATGTACATTTGTTTTGAGAACATTAAATTCCATTAATAAATAAAATTGTAGGGCTGAGGTGGTGGCTCAGCACCACATTTTAAAAAAATGAATAAATAGGGATACTGTGTCCATCTACAACTAAAAAAATATTGAAAAAATATTATAGTTTATAAAACATAGGCAAAACCTTTAGGAGATTTTAAATATAGATTAATGTGGGGATTTTTTGGTTTTTGTTCTTCCTGTTTTTTGGTACTGAGAACTAAACCCAGTGGTGCTTTGCCACTGAGTTACATCCCCAGGACTTTTAATTAATTAATTAATTAAATTTTGAGACACAATCTCACTAAGCTGCTTAAAGACTTGCTAAATTGCTGAGGCTGGCCTTGAACTTGGGATCCTCCTGCCTCAGTCCCCTAGTTACAGGCGTGTGCCACTGCACCTGGCTATTTGTTTCTCATAGGTTATTCATGAGATGTAGTAAGCATAAAATAAGCAAGAAGAGTATATCACGTTAAACATAAACAGGGACACTTGGGTACTAAGTATGCATAACATATCAATCATAAATGACGCTAAATATATGAGACGCTGAATATTCAGAATACAGTAAATATACATGAGCACTTAATATTCATGATACTTTAATTTGGTCATTTATTAGTGATGTACATTCTGACCTTGCATATTCTCTGTCCAAGAAGTAGATGAACCCAGTGACTGCACATTGAAGAAATGAGTGAAATCCTACTTACACTAAGTCCAAAATAGAATGGTACAACTGTGGCAATTCTAAACCATTCCACATTTGTTCCATAGCTTTTCTGAGACATTTTGTAAAATAAAATTGGTATCCCACCTATTTTCTTCAGCTTCCTGCTTCTAACACTGAGAAGTGACAGTGGCATGGAATAGGGTGGTTGGCAGTAGAAGCTCTGGAAGTTTCACAATAGGAAAATGGAGACAAAAGGAATGTATTTGATGTAGCATAGGAAAGTAAGCATGGGGCAAATACCCCCAAAATATATGTGTTAAATTTACTTTGGGAATCTCAAACTTCTGAAAACTGGACCAGACAGTTGATTTTATTATTCAAATGAAGATTTTTAACTTTCACTCATTTTATGTTTACGAAGCAGTTAACAAAAGGCACAAGTTTCACACAAGAAACCTATGCAAGAAAACCTATCATATTTAAAATCGATCTTTTACAATTCTATAAATTGGAGCATATTGCCTTACCTACTAACTGTAGTTCTCCTGGTGGGAATATTATATGCCCTCAGTATTCTGATGAGAATCTTAATATCTCCATCAGAGATAGTCTGTGCTGTGACTTTTTTCCTTTCTTTCCTCCAAGGCTTTAACTTTCTTCGTGGTTCAATAAACTTACAAATTGCATGTGTCAACTGGCTAAAGATTAAAAAACATGATTAGCCCCACATACACAAAATAACATAGTTTATAAAGTTACTCATTTTTTGATTAACTGCAAATAAGTCCATTATGCTGAACCACACCCTCCCCATTGTGGAGGGGGATAGAGTTATTTTAAACCCCAGGAAAGAATCTTTTTTTCTGAGCATAAAAAGGAAGAGATGCTTTGTTCCTTCATGTTGGAGAGAAAATGTGATTGCTCCATGCCTTTTGGGAACATGGTCCAAAAATAGACGAGGACATTGAGGTAGAATTTTAAGCATGGTAATTTTTCATATTATTCAATTTTTAGGAAGCATCTTCTTGAAAGTGACTGAATATTCAAAAATTTCCAAGCATCTGAAATGAGTTGGTTGTACAAACTGACAGTCTGACCAACATAGACCCATGAAGCATAGTTTGAGGGTCACACTCATTGTTACCCAAGGACTGAAAATAAAACTCAGTAGATTTCAGCATCTTAAAGCAACTAAAACTTTGTTGGTAATACTGAGAATTTGCACATGGCCCCAGGGAGGTTTTCTACCTCCCTATTCCTACCCTTAAGTTTCACAAATGGACAGCATGAGAAATGAATTGCTGCAGCAAAGGCTACTCCAACTGCTCCCGATCTCAGTGCCCTTGTGTTGCTGAGGATTTTCAGATTTTCAGATGGGGGAAATTACAGGCTAAGTGCTACCAGCAATGGGTTGCCCAGTAGCAGTGTCACAACAAGAAAGTCTTGGAACTTGGGACAAAGGCATTCCTTTCGTGTCCTAAAAACTATTGATAAGGAGAAGGTGAAAAACTTCCCTAAAATACTACACCATTAGAAACATGTCATGTAGATATTCTAAATTGCAACTGTAAAGTGACCAAATATATATATATATATATATATTTTTTTTTTTTTTCAAATATTTTTAAGTTGTCAATGGACCTTTATTTTATTTATTTATTTGTGAAGTTGAGAATCGAACCCACTGTGTTGCACAGATAGGCAAGCGCTCTATCACTGGGCTTCAACCCCAGCCCTATCAAATATATTTTTAAATCACTATCTCTTGTTTTATGCTCTGAAACATTATCTTTTGATATTTGACTTCATTAATATAAGAAGTAGAGAACTTAGAGGATTTGGAAGGTATTAGCTCACAGGTTTTTATTTCATACTTAAGGATTTTAGTAGTACCTTGCAGATACAATTTCTTCATAATCAGCCACAATATCTGGCAAGCTAAATTTGCTAATTTTGATGATTCTTTTCATTATTGACCTTCTAACCTAAAAAAAAAAGTTTTTAAAATTTAAAGAAATGTATTGTTTATATTTTAAGGTTAAGTATTCACAACATTTCTGGTATGTTTTACTCCTAAGTTTTGCGAGCAATGAATAGAAAGGAAGGTTAGATGAATGAAAATGTGGTTCTGTTTGCTACCATTATTAAAATCATCCCCAACTCACACTGTCACTTCAAGGCAAATTCATCTCTTTCCATTTTTCCCTTCCGTGTCCTTCACATCTCATCCTAAATTCCTGGCTCATTTTTTCCCCATCTAACTCACAGAATACCCAGCCAGAACTACTCTTCACCAAAGGAAATGACTCCCTGTGAGCTCATTTCTATATGTCACTAGTACATGAATCTTGATCTACAAACTCAAAGAAATCTGATCACATTTCTGTATTTTCTTTGTCAGTCTTGTGTTCTCATTCCATTTGCTGGACCAGAAAGTCAATGCCTGAACAGAGGCATTTCCCTAAGTTCCTGCAACAGACTTTGATTCTTTAAAGGACTATTTTTAGTCTTCTATTTAGACTGAGGAAATCCCTTCCTTTCTGCTTTAACCCTTTCCTTCATAATAGGTTTAGGTTTGCAGATATGAAATTAGAAAGTACAGCTTCTGGTAGCTTTCTGTCCTGCTATAAATCATTCTGGGGACATGTAACCTAGAGCCTAATTACCTGCTCAAATGAGATAGGAAAATGGACTGGTAGAAGAATGGGAAAAACATAACTAACTCCTAAAAATTATCCTGCCACCCGAGCAACAAACTGTTTCCCTTGAAGATAAACCAGACCCCTCTGGCTCAAGGGCTGCTTACTCTCTTCCTCTCTCCATTGGCATCCTATAGATGGGGCTTCTTGCTGTTTCTCTCACAGGCCAAGTATGCTTCATCTCAAAGTTTCCACATGTGGTTCTTTAGCCTGGAATGTTCTTTCTCAGAAAACTCCCTGACCTCCTTCAGGTCTAAATAGTAGGAGTTCACAGTTGAAATTTACCTTCTCATGGGATTCCTTGATCACCTTGTTTAAAATTGCATACACACACATCCCCACATACACACAGAACTCTTGTCCTCATTTCCTACTGTAGTTTTCTTGCATGTTTTACTCCCTGACAGACTAATAATGTGTTATTATCTGACTTATCCCACCAGAAAACAAACTCCAAGAGGTCAGAGGTCATAATAGATACCCAAGAAATATTCACTGAATTAATTAGTGAAAGAGACAGATTGTGAAAATGCACTAGCCTTTTAAATGCAAACTTTTCAGTAAAACTTTATCCAGTAATCCTTGAGCCTGCTGGGATGCCATCCATTCTTTACTACTATAATTCTGGACTTGGCCTCACTGATCCCAGGAAGTGAAATGCACATGACTTGCAGTCTCGTGAGTTCCTTCCATGGAACCACACAAAACTCATACAGGGTCACGCAGTAAAGACTCAGAGAACCCTGGAGCAAAGGAAGGAATTAAGTACCTATGGCCTTCGTAGTCTCCAGGGTCAACTCTTTACAGTATCTGTAATTATAGTAATTATTACATGAACATACCAAACATGTAGCTTTAACTATCCTCAGATAGCAAAGAAGTATTCACAGGCGTTGAAATTTAATAAAGTTCCTTCCCAAGATTCCTGTATACATTTCAATGACCTTTAGCACTTGTTCCCTGATTGTCTTGCCCATCCTCTGCTTCCCTCCCTCCTGGGCTTCCCCACACATTAAAAGATATATAGACATATATAAAAGAGAGAAGGGATCAGAAAAATAAGAGTTCTCTCATACCTCTTGTGTTTGTCCAAACAGCAAACTTATTATTAAAGCACATCCCAACTTTTTTTCCTTTTAAAAGTATGGAACAGGTAAAGAAGAGGTAAGAAGGACTGAGACCAGTGATAAAATATGCCTTCCAGTGATAAGGGGTGGGGGGCTTCAAGTGAACTTTAGGATGTCTGTAACATTCATGTTCGAACAGAGAAGACTGGGATGTGCTTTAAAGAATGAGTTCACTGGAAAGGAAGTAACCTAGCTCTGAAAAGGAACTGCGATTAGAAAGGGGATGGTAAGTAGATTTGTCCATCTGACTCTCAGGGAAAAGCACATAATACCATGTGTCCAGAAGACCAGTTTTCACAAAAGCAAATAAGCATACTGATAATAATTGTGTTGTTTTTGTTACCTTTTTCAGAAAATTAATAGAACTAATCCTTTGTGCAGTAATAGAATTCACATCTGAAATGGATATATCCTTCTCGACCTGACTTTCATACTCCTAAACAGAGAATCAAGTTAGTTGCACTTTCATGTTTCAAAGGTTTCACATATGACCTACTGCAATAAAATACTGCTATCCAACTCAGTTCATGTGTAGGAGGACAGTGGCCACACTCTGGCACTGAGAGAAGAAAACATCCAATTCTTTCACTGAAAATTGGCTGAAAAAAAGTTTAGGACTATATTCTATATTTGCTTCCGGGATGAGGTCATCTTTTGTATGGTACTGGTGATTCAGGTGCTCTACCACTGAGCTACATCCCCAGAACTTTAAATTCTTTATTTTGAATCAGGGTCTTGCTAAGTTGTCTATGCTGGCCTTCAACTTGAGATCTTCTTGTCTTGGCTTCCTACATAGCTGGGATTATAGGTGCTACCATGCCTGGCACAACTTGAGTTTTAAATGTAATGAACCCTGTATGATTTTGTTTATGTGGACATCAGAATCTAGTATCTTATTTAAGTTTGCTGACATCACCCTGCAGTGGTAATGTAACTGCATGCACAGGCATTTTCTTCAGAGATGGAAAAATAATTCCTTTCTTCTTGAACTACTTCTTAGCAAGCTCAAGTGCTAGGATTACTACAAGTGGTTATTTCTACAGGAATCATCTCTTATAATTCATCTATTTCAAGACTAGTGTTGTATTGATACATGTTTAACAGCAAATTCTTTCTAAGTGGGAGGAGAAGCTCCAATTTGTAGCATTTGCTGATTTATAGCATAAAAATTTCCCATGAGCAAATTTAAAGTAACAATATGAAATCACTAAAGTGGAGTTGGGATGGGCTCTCACCAGATGGTGCCAGCCAGTTGCAGCACACTGTCAAATAAGATGAACACTTATATATATGAATATATACATATGAATATATATATATATATAAAATAAAGATTCTGAAATTGAGATGTGCCTTATAATCAATGCATAAGTTAACTATAGTTATATTCCCTCCTCAGTCCCCCAAAGCTACTATTAAATTGGTAATGCATTTTAGGGTAACAAAAATAGAATTTGCATAAATTTGGAATATACCTAAAGGATTTTGGCTGTTAAATAGATTGTCCCAAGAACACTAAGTTGAAAAGCAAGCTAAAGATTTTTTGGAATTTAGGAGATGCCTAAAGAGAAGGGAGAAAACTCTATCTATAGATTATTAGTTTAAAAATATTAACAAAGAAATTAAGATAGGTTTAACAAAATAAAATATGAACTTTATCATACAATAAGCCATATTCAAATAAAAATCAGGTACCTGGGAGACTAAATCCGGAATCTCCCTATCATAGAGAGGCATTTGCTGCAAAAGGAAAATATCTAATTGACCTGCATTTCTAAGTTGTAAAAGCTGGAAACGTTTACTCTTTTTCATTTCTTCTTCAGAAACAAAGTTAAATTCATCTTGTAACTGCTCAAGACGGAAATAGTCTGAAATATCCTGCCCCTTATGTCTCATATACTGTAAGACACAAAAATGTAAAATATTTTCATAAAATACTATTTTTTAAATTTGAGTATTATTTCAAAACACTACTTCCCTTTCCTTGTCAACCGTGAGATTTAAGATTCACAAAGTAAGTAGGAATGAAGCAAGTGAATCTGTGTATAGAGATAAGACTAGAAAAACACAGAATCCAACTTAAAAGGCTTCCCAACCTTTTCTCAGCCATGACTTATACTGAAAATGAAAATATCATTTTGCACACAGAGTGAAAAGATGAGAGAGGACTTGTATCTGGTTGCCCTAAGAGTTGAGGAAGGATCAGTATTTTTGTACACCTGTAACCAATTCTGCCCATCATTTGGGAAGCTCTGATCTATGAAAGCTTAGTTGCAATAATCTAATTAATGGAGTTGCTTTATTCAACAAATGCAAATGAATGGTTAGTTGCCATCAGAGAGATAAAGATTTATTAGCTGTGGTTTCATAAGGAAAGATATAATACATGAAGAAATAAAAGGCAGAAGAGTCATAAGAGTTTATTTGAAAGGAAGAAAGAAAGAAAGAAAGAAAGAAAGAAAGAAAGAAAGAAAGAAAGAAAGAAAGAAAGGAAGGAAGGAAGAAAGGCTGCAGGAAAGCAAGAATACATGTTTAATGCTAATTAGACTTACAGGGTGGATAAGACAGCTATTACAAATGCAATGGCATGAATGTAGGTATAAAGAAAGCTCATGTAGATTTACAGAGCAGCTCAGTTGACTCTAAGGAAAAATAAAAGTGACCAGATAATGGAGTTTGAGGGAAGGAGTGCATCTATAAGTCATTTTGATATCTTTAGTGCCCAATAATATGGTTGGCACATAACAGGTGTACCACGAATATTTGCTAAATATGCTGTGGGCTGTTAAGCAGTGGCAGAGCACAAACCATCAGGCCGAAAGTAATTATTTCAGTTGCTGCATTTCTAATTGCCTTCACAATACTGAAAACTGGTTGAAAATTCTGTCCTCAAATTTGCCTTCACATGTCTCCTAGTGCCTAGAAAAATATACAGCAAACTATGGGAAAGCATAAGGGAGTAGAGCTTAGGAAATCAAGTATTGTTATAGTGTTATTATTTGCTATAACTTACTGTAATGAATTCCACTAAGTCAGAATATTCTGGATTATTTGGATCAATTCTGACTTCATTTGCCCATTCAAAAAGTTTCTGTGCATTAACCAGCCAGGGAATTCCAGGAATGCTTCTTGCATCTACATTCCTTAAGACACTAACAGAGAAAATACTTCAGGAATTTGCATACAATATGCAGGTTGTACATCATTATACAGGTTAACACTACCTACCCACATTCTGGGCATTTAAAGCTAAAATCTATCCATCTTTGTATTTAAGGATAAAAACAGAAGGATTAGATATGTATCTCCTAACTTTTCTCCCATTTTTACTTTATGATAGTTTTTTTGTTAAATGTCTACTCTCCTTAAGAGAGAACAAGATTCTTAAGGATAAGTTCTATAAAAATTCATCTTTGTCATTTGCTTTGTGGAGCAACTAAAATATAGAAGATGCTTAAGTGAATGGTATTGATTGGATGTATTCTGTAAACCCTAAGCATAATAAAATTATTAAATATTTTCTTTTCATAGGATGCACAGTATTAAAATTTAATTCAAATAACTGCTTAAGCAAAATTAAGGAAGTACACAATATTTTAAAAAAAACCCTTTATCTTTGTAGTTGAAATATCAGAGAGCAATGCAATTAAAGTGGGCACTATGGGCTAGGGATCATATGATCATATGAGACTATCTTCAAATATTGAGGCTAGATTCATAATATGTTCACAACCAATTTTAGCTATAGACTAAGTATAGAAGGAATTCAACCCCAAAGATTTCTTTACCACCATGGATTATCCAGTTAATCTCTTTAGACATGATTTGTTTCATCATGTGCAAGCAGAAGAATTTCTAAGATCCTTTCTATAAAGAATTTGACACAAAATTTTCCAATTATAAATTTGGATACCATAAATATAGTTCTGACACAGATTCAATAATGCTTTAGACCAAACATAGACACAAATTTTACACTGTCTTCTTTTCATCAACATCTGTTCATATTTCTATGAAGAGTCTTCTGAAGCAATTATTAATAAAGACAGTGTCTGGTATGGTGGAATGTAAGCAAATTACACAGGTGAAGTTCAAGTGATCTCCTTTTCTTTTACTTCATATTTCTGCCCTCATGGTTGAATTTTTTTGATATGTTTGTCATAAGAAATATTTTGGACCTGAAATCATGTAACAAAATTAGCTTCTTCTAGGAATAATCTTAGCTCAGATCCCCTAGAAAACAGGGCCTGAGGCAAAGTTTAAATATATCAGAGAGAGAAACTTATCCCATTATGTTTCTTTCTTTTTTTTTTTTTTTTTTTGTGTGGTGCTGGGGATTGAACCCAGGGTCTTGTGCATACAAGGCAGGAACTCTACCAACTGAGTTATCTCCCCAGCCCCCATTACATTCTTTTAAAGAAAGGAAATCATTGGTTCTCTATATAGCCCCATGATTTGTCTCAGAGAAAGTAGTAAAAACCTCAAGTCTGATTACAAAGACTCCCTGAGGTGCTTCTATAGGTGTTCAGCTGTGGGTTGTGGGAAAATCCCTGTCATCAGTGTGTCCAACCAGACACCAAGTGAGCAACACAGTCTCTTGGCTCAAGACCAGTCAAAAAATTGAAGATGTCCACTCCGCAGATGGAAAGCTGGAAGTACACAAGGGGCATGTGAAACTCCGGGAACACAGAATAAAATTTCTAGGATTTGCCTTCCGGCAAGTTGATTATGCATAAATGATTCTCTGCTAATCTAGAATGATTGGGAGATTTAAAAGCTCCAAAAGTAAAATTCTGGGGAGTCTTGGTCTTTGCCTACAAATGAAGAGCTATGGAAATGCATTTCTCATCATCCTTGTGGCTAAAATTCTAAGCATTGAAGAGATATATCCTCTTACTTATAAATGCACTTAACTGACTTAGTAGAGTGATTTAAATAAAGAAATCCAAATAAACTAAACTGCTTTATTGTAGCTTGAGTTTTCCCTTTTTTATATATTTTGTATGATGCCTTCTTGAGATGTGGCATTCTTTTTCAAACATACAAGTTTATTACCCACAAAAAAGAAAAGAAGGAAAAGAAGGAAGAAGAGGAAGAGAAGAGAAACAAGAAAAAGAAAAGAGGAAGAGGAGGAGGAGGAAAGGAGGAGAGGAGGAGGAGTAGAAGGAAGAAGAGGAGGAGGAGGAGGAGGAGGAGGAGGAGGAGGAGGATTACCTATAGTACGCAGATCTTGACTGTGACATAGGTATCAGAGGAATACCATTTTCATCTAAGGCCCATGATAGAGAATAGCTAAGTTTTCCTGATGTCAAAAGACAAAGTTCTTCAGTTTTATTTCCCTCAAGAAGGAAAGGCACATCTATTTATAAAAGGCATTAAAAACATGAATTTTTAGAACATGTTCAGTTGGAACACAGATTCTGATTTCTACTTGTAGAGCTCTAGGAACACAAAGAAAGTTCTGTCTGACCCCAGCTCTTATCTTTGCACTCCCTCATCTCCTCTCTAAGATACCTCAAGGGAAACTGTTCAGACAGACTACAAAAAAGAGAGGAAAATATTGAGCTGAATACATAGGGTTGAGTGTTTCTGCTTTACTTCTCTTATGCCTGGAAGTTCCATAACCATTCTTTCTCGGAATGGCTTCCAGCAAGAAAGGACCATTGGCAGCAGAAAAAGGGCATGTGAGTTACTCTTTCTCCCTTTCCCTATATTCCTTAGTCTTCTTTCAACATTTTTCCCCTCAGTCTCCAGAAAGTTTAACAATACAAAAAAAAAAAAAAAATACTTGAAACTTCTGCTAAGTTCCTATTACTCCCTAAGTTTTTCGAGTCCTCAGTCTTTCCTCTTGGTCTCCTCCACCCTGTCTTCCTGCTTCACGTGGACTCCAGGCAGACTACATCCGTCCTCATCCTCTGTCCTTTCCAGGCTCTTTTACTACTTCTCTTTTTCTGTCTTTCTTGCTCACTTGTTCATACCTCCTTCCTTTTCACCAGATGGGCACAAGTGGTTGAAAAACCCCGAGGGTGGAAAGAAAGGAATCTTAGGAAGGAGGAGAGGAAAAACGTTCTCGGAGATGTGCCAACTTAAATATAATTGCATATAAAGAGTAAGATCAGTGCAAAAATAAGTGGACGGAAACATCCCTTCTTGTTTTCCTTTGTCCTTTCCTCAGTTCCTCTCTCTTTCCTTCCTACCTTCCTTCTCTTTTCTCCCTTTCCTACATAGTTTGGAGATTAACCCACATGTTCTGGAGCTCCTTAGGATCATTTATTACTTATTCACAAAACTGGGGGGTAAGAAACATTTTTAATAAACTCACTGCTTCCTACTTCTCCATCCACAGGAATGACCAGTTTATCGGAACTAAATTCTATATATTCCAGGACAGTTTTGCCTTTCACCTCTGTGTTGTTAGGTAAAGGTAAGTACAGTTTTGCCAGTAAGCTTGTCCTTTTACTTATTTCATAAACCTAAATATAAAAGAAATGGTTGATAGCTCACTGAAAATACAAAACACAAAAGTAAAAGAAAAAATATAAGGACCATCAATAAGATATTTATATTCATTTTTTATAATACTAGACTAAAAATTAGATATTGCTCTATAAGATTTCATCACAGGATTAAATGGAAAGTAGATAATCATGATCTTATAAGTGTAATGACTTTTGCTGGTTTCATAGAAAATGAGCTGAATATGAGGCTTACAAATATAGTATTGAGAATACACATATAACAAAATATCCCAATAACCTAACTTTTGTGTACATATAACACAATGCCCTAATGCCTTATGTTTGTATATCTTAAGTTCTTGTATTATTCTTCCCATATTACAAATAAAGAAATGGAGGTCTCATACAAAACTGTATTAGTTTTTATTGTGATTGAAACCCAGGTTGAATTACTTAGGAAAAAGGAAGAGTTATTGGCATGAAATCTAAGGACAAGTTAAATAAGCTATGGGAGTTGGGAAGGAAGGAAAGTACTAAAAGAAGAAAAAGGGAGGTGCTGAATAGACAGCCCCACAGAGGTCCACTGGGCAGGAAACTCAGGTCTTCTGATTCTATACACTGTGTTTTCTCTACAACTTCACATAAGTTCACTGCCATCCTTAGAAGCCTAACTCTACCAATAGAAAAGAATTATTTTGACCTAGACTGTGTTGTCAGTGCTTGGGGAAACAGTGATAAATGCTTTAAAATGAAGAAAACCAAGGTGGGGGTGGGGGTGGGGCTTCCCCTTGAAAGACAAGGAAGGAAGCTTATCAAAAGGATAGCTGATTAGTCCAGAAGACAGAGGAAAAGGAAAGCCAAAGAGGTCAATATTTCTTCTGGTTGCTACTTCCTGATGAGAATGAATTTAAGCCAACACACTGGTCCCTTTGACCAAGGCATTCCTAATGCAGAAAAGTTTGGTTTGTAGGAGTCGTAGGTCTGTGAAATAAATTTCTTATTGTAAATCAGTAAATTAGCTAAGAGAAAATGAAGAGGTAAATAAATTCGGATGTTGAACTGCCATTCTGATTTTACAGATCGGCCTCATCGATTTGCTTAGCGTATCCAGATGCATTCTCAGTGGACTGTCAGATCCAGGTTTGAAGACTGCAGGCTAGAGACCAGGCCCTGGAAAGGGCTGAAGAATTCCACCTGGTGCTCTCTCTCTTTCTGCTTCCTGCCTGTCATGAACTGAATGGCTTTCCTCCGTCACACCCTTCCACCATGATGTTCTGTGTCATCTCGGGTCCACAGCTATGAAGTTAGGTGACTATGGACTGAACCTCTGAAACCCTCAGTGACCAACATCTTCCAATGACTGACTGACTATGGCAAGTTAATTAACTCCTCTAGGCCATTTTGAAAAAAAAAGTTCCAAAGGATTTGCAAGCAAAGGAGGTAAAATGCAGACTAGCTTACTTTTCTCAAGCTCCTTAAAATCTACTATTCTTAACCGAGAGCACAGTCAGTCGTTGTATAGAACCATTTGATCTCTGACTCAGAAAAATATCAAGAGAACGATTCTATTAACATACCCAACTGTTAGAAATTCACTGCAAAGATAGCTAAAATCCTGAAAAAAAATTATGGGAAACACTCTACTTTCTAAGAAGACATAGAAGCCAAAAACAAACAAATGAAACCTCTTTTTCCCTTTGGAAAAATTTCATCCTTTTTCCAGAGCTCGTGCTAAGGTAGCCAGGAGCTCTTCTAGCACTGTGGTTCTTGATGAGTTAAAACAAAGAAACAAAGAAAAAAGTACACTTCCTCCAGGGGGGAAATTGTACCTCTCATAAAACTCTGTCTTGGTTACAACCTTAAACTTCTGCTCTATAGTTCTTTTGCACAAATTTTGCTCACGCTTTCTCCTTTGGTGCCTTGAAATATAAATGTATGACCACCTTGTCCTTTATTGTCTATGTGAAAAATCAGATATATTAATATGCCAAATGAAGTGAAAAAAAAAAAAAAAGCAATTCCACCTGGTGCGGTCTCCCAGAGACAGTCTCTAACACCACCCATGGCAGTTGTCGACACCGGGTGGCTGCAATGGCATGTCTTACAAGTGTCAAAATGAAAATGGGCACTGTAAATGGGGAGACTAGGCCCAAAAGTTTAGAAGTAGGAAACTGAAAGTATGTGTGGGAAAAGACAAGTAGTTCAATTTGAATGAAGTGAAGAATGAGTACAGAGGAGTAGTAAGAAATTTAGGTTAAAATCTGTTCAACTAGGGCATATAGATTTATTTTACAGTTTTCATAACTGCTAATGGTTTAACTTATCTCTAACTAGGCTCCTTTCTCTCTCTCTGCATCTTATTTTGTTAGGGTCATATGATAAGCGATGGGATGATTGCAGGACTTGAAATACACATTTGCCTATTTCCTGAGGCAGATTTTAAACATCAAGTGCTTGAACTACTGCTACACCACAATTTATTTCCAGAACAATGGTAGGAAAGTCTGGTCAACATAATTTTTTGGTACTGGGAATGAACCCAGAGGCTCTTTTCCACCAATCTACACTCCTACCCCTTTGTATTCTTTATTTTGATACAAAGTCTTACTAAATTACTGAAGTTATTCTCAAATTTGTGATCCTCCTGCCTCAGCCTCCTGAGTAGCTGGGATTACAGGCATGTATCACTGTGCTGGGTTTGGTCAGCATATTTTTAAAGTAGGAATTTCAATAGAAGGATAGGTAATAGGAACTTGGGTAAATAAATAAAGAATAACGCATTTATCAGGAATAGAACAAAAATATTTTAAGCATTGCAAAAATAATTTTAAGTTAGATTTGAGGGGTTTAGAAAATAATATTCCCACAAGATAGCCTCCCCCACTCCCCAAGAAAAGCAGACGGGGGTAGCTTGGGAGAAGGGAGGAATCCTTTCCTAAAAACAATGGGCCCTGAAGGAAAGGGGTGATACTAAATGCTGGGCCCTGAACTTTGACCTTCCCCCATTACAAATTAGTCCTAAATGGATGTACAGCAAATATTGAAACTCTGGGAAACAATGGATCCCAGAGAAAGACAAGCAATGGGCAAGATTTGATTACTCATCCCTTGGGATCCGGGCTCCTATCTCCCCAGATAATAGTGAGTTTCAACCTTTTTACAACTACCGTTAAAGTTTTAACCTGTACAACTAGCCCCTGACTGTGCATTGGAAGCCATGACACATCCATGGCTTCCAATGATTAAACCATCTTCATTGTATTCTATAGAACCAAAATTTCCCCATAACTGACAGCCATTTTTGCGTCTGGAAAATGAGCCCCAATGGTGCCTGAGTCTGATAATGAATAAAAGGCTTCTCAGAATCTGCTGAGGTCAGCAACCATAGTTTCGTGCTTACAAGATTAGTAATTATAATCCTTTCTATGCTCCCAAACTCCATCTTCACACAAATAAATCCTTATTCTCTCCTAACTTTACTTTTAGGTCTAGCTTCAAATTTAACCCCTGTATTGGCCACAACAACTTAGTGTCTCTCCATTAATCGTTACCAATTTTCAAATTTTTAAATGATCTCATTTTCTTCTGCTTTTAGTGCCAGGGGTCTTTGGTCAGGGACCAAGAGTCTGTTGTATGTTCTTTCACTTGATTCTTAAAGGGATCAACATTTTTAAAGTCAAGAACAAATACAGCAAGACTGAAGCCATCCAATCAAGGTTAGGGAAATGTATAGAAATCATTCAATGTTCTTGGTTGTTAGGCAACTTAAACTTTAAACAGCCTTCTTCCAACTCACTTGTGAATGAACAGTAGTGCTGCACATCAAGGTCAGCAGAAATTTTAGCAGGAAAGAAATATTTGAACTGACCACAAATAAAATAATTTTGTTTTTATGAAATAAAAGGCCATAGAGAGATGGATTATGTATTTATTAATTATACATAAATTGTTAACTATAGAAAATAGTCATTTTAATATAAAAATAACATCACATATAACAGTAGCTAACATGAAAAATTATGAATGGCAAAAAATAAGATATAAAAGTAATGACAATGGCATACCTCCAAGCAAATTGTTTCAGGCCAATATATTAACTGAATATTGAAAATTTGCTGAAACATTACTTTAAAATCAAGCTGTAGAGGAGATACTGAAGTGCAAGAAACCTGTTTATCATTGTAAAATATTTTAAGAAAATATTTAAGCTTCTGAATTCTGGCTCTTCTCTTTTGTTCTTGCCTAAAAATTAAATAAATCTTTAGATGATCCATGGAAAGCAGAATGGATGTAAAACATAGGTTTTTTTTCAAAATATATCTTAGTATGTTAAAAAGATGATCATTTTAGAGAACAAATGGTATCTTTAAGTCAAATAAGACCTGCCTGTATGTGGATAAAAATTTCTCCTTCCTAGGCAGATGTTTTTAAAGAAAAATGTATACTCAAAAATAGAAAGAGAACTAAAATCAGGGTACTATAAATCATTTAGCTATTTATTTTACTAAATTAGACTTATAGCACTTACCCACCAGATGTCTTAGGAGAAAATGAGAAACTTGGGCAGGGGTGGGGGGACTTGTATCAAGAATTCAAAACTGTTCTCTAAATTTCATGATACATTACACACACACACACACACACACACACACACACACACACACAGAGAGAGAGAGAGAGAGAGAGAGAGAGAGAGAGAGTTAGTTTTCAATAACTTCAAAGATGTGCAACAGGCAATAGGCCTGCTATTGTCCCCTTAAAAGGTCTTTGTAAATCTCCTAGGCTTTGGGCTGTGCACCCCTTTTCTCTAAGACAGTGGAGAAGCCATTCTTTCTCTGAACCCAAAGATCAGAGAGACAAACCAGGTTACTTCCCTGAGGTTTCTATGGAAACACTTACTGAAAACGAAATGATCCATGAGTGATCCTAGAGCCCTCCATCTATCTGTCCATTCATTCACCCAACCAACATTTAAGGAGCATCTTCCCAGCTGCAGGGCAACTGACACAATGATATTTAAGATTTGATCCCCTTTTTGAGAAGGGAGAAAACTTGTTGAAAGATAAGCCCTAGGTTGAAACTTAAAATTCCCTTCTACTCCCCCATCCCTTGCCCCCATTGATTATCCTAGGCACCCAGAATCTCCATGCCTACTTACTATCTACCCATCTTCTCTGTAACCTTCTCAGGTTAGGGGACAAAAGGTGTTTCTTCCTATCTCCCTGTTAGTCTCTTCTGATCATCTTCCCAATTATCTTCAGAGAAATATCTAAGTGAAAGTTGCCCTTTATGCTACCTTCTAGAAGTAGTTTTAACAATGAGCTCATTACTCAATTATGAAAATTTGTTAATTCAGGATTATATTTATCTTCAGGAAATCTTTCCTTTTTCATTGGTAAACCATTCTTAATTTTTCCTCAATCTCTGTATTTATTTCACCTCACTCCTTGATGTCAACATATTACTTTTTTTTTTCTAAAGAAACACTTTTTATTCAGCTGGATATTTAAATGGACAACAACTCTACCAGATGGTTGTAAAAAGATTATAAAGCATTATATTTCCTTTTGTCTTGGCTTCCATTAAGTTTCAATCCAGATTTTCTAGCACTAGTATCTTCTTCCAACTCATTGTCCTCTTTCCCTCCAGCTTACATTTTTATAGTTCCTGTTTTCTTCCCCTCATTTAGATAATGCTTTTGTATGCTCTCAGGCACTTACTGGGAAGAAGGTGGTCGTTTCACTGTTGCACTTCTCTAGTTAGAAAGACTGGTGCTCAGTGTGCCTTTGTGTCTGCTACTCTTTTAAAAATCTTTTTTAGTTGTAGATGGACGTAAAAATTTTTTTCTTAATGTGGTTCTGAGGATTGAACCCAGTGCCTCACATTTGCCAGGCAAGCACCTCTCCCACTGAGCCACAACCTCAGCCCTGTGTCTGCTACTCTTAAGGTTCACTTTTTTTTTTTTTTGTGGTGCTGGGGATTGAACCCAGGGCCTTGTGCACTCGAAGCAGGCACTCTACCAACTGAGCTATGTCCCCAGCCAATGTTCACTTTTAAATATAACTACCAATGGATATAAACAGTTATTGAGTATCCACTACATTCCAACTCTGTGCATTTTCACAATACTCCAAGATGGAAGAGTACAAAGTTTCCTATGGGATAGAGATATTGAGGAACTGGATTTAGTTCAGGGCTCTGAGTTGCCATAGCCTCTTTAAGGGAGATTGGATCCACAGACCTAGCAGATGAGAGAAGTGGGTTATGTATGATGCTAGTTTTTACATAATTTACAGGTGCATAGTTCAAAGAAGTTACAAGTGCGCTAGAATGAAATTTGTACTGTCAAAGAAGGGTCCTCTTGATAAGAATAGTTTTTAAGAGAGCAAGGGGGTCCTTTCACAAGCACAGATGATAGTATAATCTTGTTTTTTTTTTTTTTGAAAAACAGTTTTATATACCACCTATCTATATATGAATAAAAATTACTATCCTAACAAAACAAAAATGACTAATATATTAAGCTTACTAGTGAAGTCATGATAGCCTTTATGGCAAGCCAAACTGGCTTTTGTCTCACTTCAGGTCACATATTAGATGTGTGGCCCTAGGCAATTGAACCTTCCATAAGCATGCATTTCCCCACCTCTAAGATGAGGATAACATCAGACTCCACAGAGCTATGGGGATTGTCAAATATGAAAATGCTAAAAAAAAAAAAAAAAACCTCAGCAGTGTCCTGTTTATGGTACTTACTCAAGAAATAATTATTAAAATCTATAAAATTAATAGACTATATAATGAAAAAATAATTCTTTAAAAATGCTTACAGTGAACACTTGGATAAATGTGTTAATTCAGCTGTGAAGGAAAGTTGTGGCATCAAGGTAAATGACTCTATTCTTTCATTTTCTGTTTCTTTAAGCTCTGATGCTAAATATAAGAGGCTCTAGAAATCAAAAAACAAATATATAACTTATGCCATGTACATTCATTATTTAGGACAATTATTCTTAAAATTAAAGTTTGACTTCTTCATTTATCATTTTGTTAGATATCTGTTACATATATCAAGATTTCCTGTTTTGCAAACAATGACATACTGTATTTAGTTTAAGATGAGTTGAATGTTATTTTGCAATTAAAAAATCACCTGTTTTTCTCTACTCTTAAGTGCTTTTCCTTCAGTTTTCTTCTTAGCCTCAGGCATTTCTGTTTGTTCTTGCTTATCAAATTTATTCATTTTTGTCCTAATTAAGAATAAATAGAATTATTTAAAGCATAAATAATAGAGGTATTTGAGTTGTTAGAGGTCTTACCAAAACATACATGTACAAACACACTCACACAAAACCAATCTCTTACAACAAATTCTTTTATAACCTAAGGAAATTATCAATGATAAATATAAAAAAGCCCTTCCTAAGCTTGTTCTGTTTTCACATATTTATCCTTACTTAGAAAATCTACCATTAGCATTTACAGTCCTTTTCCAAGGATATCAAGAAAACTTTCCTCTGGTGAGAATAAATAACCAAAGGAATAGGGTGATATATCTAAAGGGCACACCACATCTCCTCTCACTTTTTTCTCCTCTCTTGTTTAAGTTATGAGACTATGACCAGGTATAAAGGCAATGACCAGCTATTAAGTGTAAAACATAGCTATACTCCTTGGTGCTTATGTATAACCAGTAAGCAATTACTGACATCAGTAGTAATTCTGCTGCAATTAGTATTAGCTAATTCTTACACAGTATTTACTATGCACCAATGTTCAAAGAACTTTATGCATATTAACTCATTCCAGTTTTACATTGTTGTGAAGTGGGTACTATTATTATTTCTTTTTTATTAGTTCAACAAAACTCCACTTATTCAGAACCCTTTCAGAAAATAAATGACCTAGAAGTTGAGTTTTCCTGATAGCTTAAGGATTTTTGTACATCCCAGTAGAAGATTTCATTATTTAGTTTTAAGCTTTAAGAGGAAAATCATCTGGAAAGATATTATATGCTCTCTTGTGAGTATCAAGTGATTCAGCTATTTTGGAAAACTGTCTAGCAGTTCTTCACAGGGTTAACTACAGAGTTACCATTTGACCTAGCAATTCCTCTCCTGGGTATGCCCAAGACAAATGAAAACATGCTCACACATCAGGAGTGACTGTTAAGGGGAAGATGGTTTCTTTTGGGAGTGGTTAAAGTGTTGTAAGGTTACACTGCGATGACTGTTTTGGAACTGGATATATTAGAAACCACTGAACTGCACACTTTAAGTGGGTGAGCTGTATGTTATATGAATTATATCTCAATAGAGCTGTTTAAAAGTATTCTAGAGAAGTGAATGTAAGCCCAGGTCCAATGGGAAAGCTGAGTGTTAAATGTCAGAAAGAAAAAAAGGACCTTAGGTAGTATCAAGAGTTCAGAATAATGAGAACAGAAACTGGTGGTGAGCAGGCAATAGGTCCACCTATATTATCTATAGCTCTTCCTTCTTGCACAGGGGCTCATGATACATAGGTGTGTAAAGTTGGTTTAAAAGATTAGAGTCAAGTTATCAAGTTTACATTAATTTAATTCTAAGATAAAGTTCCATGGTGGGCTTAGCTTTAGAAACTGTCAGATGCAATTTTGCCAAAATCTACTGCAGCAGAAAAAATATCAACAAAATAAACATCTTTCCTAATTGCCTGAAATTACACTGAACTTTTTAGAGTTTTGAAAAAGACTTAGGATAATGAGTTGTGGGGAGGGAACTGGCCATTTCACTATGGGTTTGTAAGTAACTTAAGTGATTAATAAATTTAGTTTTGAACTGTAATTACATCTCTTCCAGTAGATATGTTTTTTTTACAACTTTAGCCAATTACCTAAAACGTTTCACCTAGAAGTATGATTGTGGAGTCTATTTTAAACTTTCTTAAAAAGTACCAACTGTTACCAAGATGACTATCATTTTGCATTCCCACCAGCTATCAATCAAAATGTCTGCTTCTCAGTATCCTTAGCAGTTATTTGCTAACCTCTTTCTTGTCACTGTTTGGGATTTTAGTCACTTGAATAGGTGTGTAGTGGTATTTCACTGCAGTTTGAATGTAAATTTCTTTATTGATATGACAATGATATTATTTATTTTTTCCTGTGTTTATTTGCCATACATATATCTTCTTTAGTGAAGTGTCTGTTCAAAACCTTTGCCCATTTTTAAGATGGGTTGTCTTGTTACTAAATTGTAAAAACTGTTTATGTCTTCATGATACAAATCCTTTGTTGACTACAAGGAATAGTTGTCTAACTTCAAGAATTCTCACTTATTCATGAGCAGTTTCTCAGAGGACCATAAGAGTAAATAGAGCAGTCACTTACCTCTGAAACTGTAACTTTATTGGAGTGCTTGTAAATCCTTGACGTAGTCGCAGGGATTTTATCTGTTTCCAGGTCTGTAATATATTGTGTAGCAGGGAGAGGTCCTTTTCTTTTTCTAAGTCATACAGCCATTTTGTGTTACTACAATAATGGCAGATCAAATATATGTTGGTGCATTAAAACTGTAAGTCATTAAGAATAGTCTGGAAGAATGTGTTAGAACTACTCCTCTAGATACCCTTTACCTTACATTTTTTTCCCATTTTACTCACATCTGAAACCCCTGTTGTCTTATTTTAAAAATTTTACCCACTGAAATTTCATCATTAAAAAATAATTCCTTGAAGGTTTTTCACTATTCAAAAGTGCCCTGATAAAATAAAAATTCTCCTGAAAAAGGAAATATCCTACCTTGAATTCCACAAGATCCTGCAGTACCAAAAAAATAAGAAGGATAGTGGAAGCAAAGAATAGTGAAAGAAAGAAAGAAAGAGAGTGGAAAACCCATGCATTTGCTGGAGAGGATGAGGAGAAAAAGGAACACTTTTACACTCTTGGTAGAACTATTAATTTATACTAATAATTTGTACAACCACTATCAAAATCAGTATGGAGGTCCCTTAAAGGACAAGGCATGGAGCCATCTATGACCCTTAGTGTTTGTCCTGAGGAATTAAAGTCATCTTACTACAGTGATACATGTATGCCTATGACACAGTCACATCAATATTTATAGCAGCACAATTCAAAATAGCCAGACTATGGAACTAGCTGAGGTGTCCATCAATGAATGGATGAATAAAGGAAAATGCAGTATGTATACATAATGGAATTTTATTCATGCATAAAGAAAAGTGAATTTATGTCATTTGCAGGAAAATGCATGGAACTTGAGACCATCATGTTAAGTGAAGTAAGTCAAACTCAGAAGACCAAGGATCAGGTTTTCTCACATATGTGGAAGTTAGAGAGGATAAAAGAAAAGAAAGGTGAGGGTAGATCTCCTAAAAATCAAGGAGCTAGATCAGGAGAGGAGAAGGACCAAAGGGCGGAAGGCAGGGAAAGAGTGGGGAAGCAGTCAGTGAAAGATTGCTGAAATATAATATTATAATTGGTCAAATTGTATTGTTATATTGTATGTATGTATGAATATATAATAACAAATCTTTTCAATATATACAACTATAATACACCAATAAAAATGCAGAAAAAGGAGTAGAGCTCTTATACTTTTTCTTATTTTATATATTCCATTTCAAGTGCAAAACCAAAGTTACTTAATGTTTGATTAATATATGAATGGTTCAAAACCTACTTTATCTGCCAATAATAGTCTTGTAACGATTTTCTGGTAAGCGGATCTATTTCAAAATTTTCATTTGCTAATTGGATGGCATTTGTCAGTGCTTTCAGCTACAACAAAGAAAAAAAGCCATTACTCCAATTCACCTGTAGGTTTATACGTGTGCAGCGAAAGCATAAATGTGTAACTTGTTTGTGTATTATTGTTTTGTCTTCCAAAATATATTTTATATAACCACCTTGGGTCAGAATTGAGAAGAGCCTCAATATCTAAGAATAAACATCAGTAATCAGTTCATCAATTGATATAAAGAAATGCCATTGGTAGCAGATCAAGCACAGGTACGTATCTTATCTTCCACCTAAAATATCATGGTTACAGAAAAAAATTTCTGTCTATATCCATAAATACACTGCCATCATTGGATCCACACTTGAAAACCTTATCGATAACTATCTGTGCCTTTCTATGACAGTATAAATGTATAATTGTAGGGGTACCAGGCTAGCTCAGGCACAGGTAAGAGCCGTGGAGTCAAGACCCAGACCCCAGGAGTTGGGTAGAAGCAAGCTTATGGTGAGCAGCCTGCAAACTCGTTTACTGCAGGAAAAACCTTACATTTTATAGACTTTTTGCCCAATCACAATGTGCCACGGGGGATCAGACCACCAGGACCCTATACAGGTTCCCTTGGTAACACTAGGTCAATTTGGGGGCAGTTGTTTACTTTCCAAAGTGGCCAGAGCAGAATACTCCTCCCCGTAGGTATTTCTGATGGGCGTGAATGTGTGAAAGTTTTCCTTTTACATACTTGAGACGTTCACAGCTGCTAGCCAAGACTTAGGATTTCTCTCAACATATAACAACATAGGAAAATAAGTAAAAATAAAATCAAGAAAGATGATATACAGTAGAATATATAAAACTGCTATGTTAAACATATTTCCATAGAGAAATAAAACTGACAAAAACTATATTCTAACAAATGATCCTGGGAATACTGGAAATCCATATGCAACAGAATGAAACTAAACCCCTATCTCTCACCCTGCACAAAAATCAATTCAAAATGGATCAAGGACCTCAGAATCAGACCACAGACCCTGCATCTTATAGAAGAAAAAGTAGGTCCAAATCTTCAACATGTCGGACCAGGATCAGACTTCATTAACAGGACTCCCATAGCACAAGAAATAAAAGCAAGAATCAATAACTGGGATAGATTCAAACTAAAAAGCTTTCTCTCAGCAAAGGAAACTATCAGCAATGTGAAGAGAGAGCCTACAGAGTGGGAGAAAATATTTGCCACTCATACTTCAGATAGAGCACTAATTTCCAGAATCTATAAAGAACTCAAAAAACTCTACACGAAGAATACAAATAACCCAATCAACAAATGGGCTAAGGAAACGAACAGACACTTCACAGAAGAGAATCTACAAGCAATCAACAGATATATGAAAAAATGTTCAACATCTCTAGTAATAAGAGAAATGCAAATCAAAACCACCCTAAGATTCCATCTCACCCCAATTAGAATGGCGATTATCAAGAACACAAGCAACAATACGTGTTGGCGAGGATATGGGGAAAAAGGTACACTCATACATTGCTGGTGGGGCTGCAAATTAGTGCAGCCACTCTGGAAAGCAGTATGGAGATTCCTCAGAAAGTTTGGAGTGGAACCACCATTTGACCCAGCTATCCCACTCCTTGGCCTATACCCAAAGGACTTAAAATCAGCATACTACAGAGATACAGCCACATCAATGTTCATAACTGCTCAATTCACAATAGCCAGATTGTGGAACCAACCTAGATGTCCTTCAATTGATGAATGGATAAAGAAACTGTGGTATATATATATATATATATATATATATATATATATACACACAATGGAATATTACTCTGGCATAAAGAATGATAAAATTATAGCATTTGCAGGCAAATGGATGAAAAAGGAGAATATCATGCTAAGTGAGATAAGACAATCTCAAAAAAAAGGAAGAATGATCTCGCTGATAGGCGGATGATGACACATAATGGGGGGTGGGAGGGGTTAGTGTTAGGGTTAGGGTTAGGGTTAGGGAGGGGGCAAGAATGGAGGAAGGAAGGACTATATAGAGGGAAAAGAGGGGTGGGATGGGTGGGGGGAAGGGAAAATAACAGAATGAATCAAACAACATTACCCTATGTAAATTTATGATTACACAAATGGTATGCCTTGAATCCATGTACAAACAGAGAAACAACATGTATCTCATTTGTTTACAATAAAAAAAACTATATCCTAAAATCCGTGTAGGAAAATTTGTCAGTTAAGGGTAACTTATGGGAACTAGAGTCAAGACAACTTTCACTGGAAGACAAAAGAAAGAACTTAAACGAATCGGAAGACACTATATTCCAGGATGAAGAAATCCAATTTTTATAAAGACAAAATTTATTTCAAAATTAATATAACAACCACTATCATGTATAAGAACCAATAAAAATAAAACATTAATATAACAGTAAAATGTAATCACAATAAACATGGTAACAGGAATTTTAAAATTTTAAATTTTTAAATTTTTTAAATTTCAAAAACACTCTAGAAATGACAATAATGAGAAGGCACTTATCCCATGACATATCACAGTTTAATAACTAAATATCATAATGAAAATAGAATAGGACTAGACAAATATGTTGGTGGAATAAATAATCCTTAAATAAGATTATATAAATATGTCCAGCTGGTTTATGATAAAGGCAGTATTTGAAGTCAGTAGAGAAATGATGCTGCTTAGCTATTAGGCTAACTTTTGGGGGGTTACAAATTGAGTTGGAATTCAGCTTTGCCCAAGACACAGCTATAAATTCTAGATAAAACAAAAGCCTAGAAATTATACACATACACACATATGCTTACATATCACAAAAATATACAGAAAGGTATCATTATAATTTTTGTCTGTTGGATATCAGGCACTATTGATTGCCCTTGAATGGTCATTTTTTTGGTTAGAGAATACCCATTACCTCAGAATCAATAACAATAATAATATATGTTATAAACAATGATCCTAAGAAGTTTTTATTTTATGCAGAGCATACTATATGAAAAAATAAACCTGGAATTTCTCTTTCTACATATAAATAGATAGTGTGCTATGAAATAAAATTGTTATTGCTAAATCAGACTTTAAAGATGAGAAAACACTATTGGAGAAAATTATATAAAGTAGAAATCTATAAATCAAGACAGTTTTTTTTTTTAATGACCTGTATCTTAACTTCAGAGTTCGTTCCTCCATTCATACAAACAATGGCTATAGTAAATGAACAGTTAGAATATTCAATATCTGTCTTATTCCAGTGTTGGTGGTGTTCATCTATTAAATTTCCTATATGATGGCTAATATGAAAATTAAATAAATTAAGTCCTATGTTTTTTGTATTTGTATCTTAAAAAGCAAACACTTATTAAGGTGCAGTTTCATGTCAAGCTTACTGAGATGTCTTGGTGACTGTAACAGAACTGACTGATTAAATACCTCACTAGGTAGGTATTTTATTTCAAAGGTATTCATTAGTTGAAAGAGATATATCAAAATGCCTTTCCTGAAAGAAACCCAGCAGAGAATTTAAACAAGAGGTACAAGTTTGTGAAAATAATCAATAGGTACCCGCTTTGACTCCTCTTCAAAATTTATATATCCTTCATGATGTCATTAAATGACTATTTGGATTAGTCACCCAAGGATTAGTCATCTGTCATATTTGGATTAGTTAAGACTTTTCAGTTTGACTTGAGATTCACAATCTCTGATTTTTTTTTTTTTTACCAAAAATTGTATTATAAAAGAGATACATGATTCTTTTAAGTCATAATCTTTTCAAATATTCTTCTTGAGTCAAAAGATTAACCATACCACTGATTAGTAAATCATTTATATGTGATAAATATCCTTCAAAATGTCTAACGCTGTCTCCTCAGTCTACTCCTACTTTCTTTTCAGAAAAATGGAAATCAAACCATTGTTCTAACTGGTTCAACATTTAGAATGCAAAGGGAAAATATTATACAGTAAGTTGATCTATACTAAGAACTTTTTCTGATTATTAAATGCTCAGTTCTAAAACAAAAAGCCATTCTTACCTTCTCATACAGCAGTTGAGATAAATTCTGTTGTTGTCTGTCCTGAAAACATTCATAAAACTGAAGCAGCCTAGCACATAATACTTGTTCTTTATTGAAGAGAGGATGATGGCTGAACTGCAAACCGACAATGTTGAGATCTACTTGGTACATTTCCCTGTGACCTTCCATTTTGCTCCTCAAAGAGCTTTCTAGGTCAGATTTTATTGCCTTTTAGAGAAAAATATGTATGTAATATTAATTTTATTCTATTTCTTTTTAAATTACAAGTTACATGTCAATTGTAGAAAAATCAAAAGATATGGAAAAATAAAAAATAAGAATTGGATCTTCTTTGAAACTAATTATGGCTTAGTTTCATAAAACATATTTGGATTACAGCATTTTAATCATATTGCTATGGACTATTGCCATCTACCTCACTATTGCTTACCAGTGGAAGTTGAACTTTCAAATTATAAAATGAAAAACATTTTCCTATAGGAACACATGACAGATGGTGCTAACTTTTGGGTTGAGTTTGGTTACATGATGGTGTATTGGTCATTTGTGGATCAGAGTTAAATGGTAATGACTTATTAAAGCACTGTTTCTAAATAGAGATACTGCTAGTCACTGGAAAATTCCCTTAAGGTATCTGGATCATCTAAGCAAATTCTACATTAGCAAATGCTCTTCCTATGTAAGACTGTCTCCATCTAGGGATACTAGATTGCCCCTAAATTAGTTGAAGTCTGTAGAACTTAAATTATATGCAAAATGATTCATCCGTGTTTTATCCACTATTTTAAATTTAAGCATGTGCATCTGATTGTGATTGGGTTTTGTGATTTAATTTGAGATTGGTGAGTTACTTAGCAGGTGGAGCCTAATCCAAGAGTACATAGCCACTCCCAGTAATTGCTGCGACTGTGTCCACCAAAGGAGAGCAATGAGCCCCTCTCCCTGGATTAGTCTGGTATAAAATGACATGTTTCTATAGTTTGAATATGGCTTGTCCCTGCTGAAACTCATGTTGAAATTCAATTGCCATTATGAGATATTAAGGGGTGGGATCAGGGAGGCCCTTATAGTGTGATTAGGGTTTTGCCCTCATGAATGAATCAACCTATTTATGTGATTAATGGGCTATCTTGAGAGCGGGACTAAAATAAAAGACAGTTTGGCTGGGTCTCTTGAATGCTCCTTGCCTCTCACCAAGTGATGATTTGGGTCATTTGAGAACACTGCCAACAAGAACATCCTCAGGTGCAGTTCCGTAATCTTGGACCAGAACAGTGAACCAAAACAAACCTATTCTATTTAAAAATTATGTGGTCTGTGGTATTGTATTTTTTGCAAGAGAACACAGACTAATATATACCCTCTAGTCTATACTATTGTAATACACCTGCTGTTACACTGAAGAAAGCGCTGTCCCACCTCAACCCACCAGAATGGCAGCTAAATTTCTGCCTACATACTCTTTCCTGATTTGGGAACCTTCCCTTCTTTCTCACTGAATTTCAGGGAGAATGGCCATAAGCCTTTTTTTTTTTTAAATTCATATTTGTCAAGTTTTTATTCTCTATGTAAGGGCCAACTCAGATTCCATCTAAGGGATTTAGTCAATTGGTTACAAACTGGTAAACTGAATCATCACCAGGAAAAACACCAAGTGGGAAAAACAGCTTCAGTTTTAAACAATTAAATTACAAATGAACTTTTGGAAATTAAAGTTCCTAAATGAGAGACGCCTGTTGTGTTAAGCAGATTCAGCACTGGATGAATGATAACTATGTTGCTGATTTGCTTTAGGTTTCTATTGGAGTGATATGAACCTTTGCCTTTGATCTTGTCTTATTCAGTACTCACTGTGGTACTCAGGAGCTAGAGGAGAGTAACAGATGGCAGAATTTCTAACAACAATCAAAGAAAGTGAGTTTAGACTGGAGAGCAAAAGTTACAGATAGAAGGGACTGTAGGCTTCAAATATCTGAAGAGGTATCTATAGGTGAAGTATTTTATGAGTTCTCTATTGGCCAAACAGGGTCAAATAAGTAGAAGTGATCAGGAGGCAGATTTTAATTCAACAACAGAAAACAATACACAATGAGAACTGTACTACACTCGAATAAATTCTTCTGGGAGGTACTAAGTCCCTGACACACTGGTTATAAGTAGCGATCAAGCTAAGGGGATTAAATAGGCTTCTTAGAAACAGATTAAGCGAGTCAAACCAAAAGCACAAAGATCATGGTAACAATGAATAAAAGCCCAGATAAAAGCACAAAAACAACCAGACATTAAGGAAATACCATTTACATTAACCATAATGGGTATGATTTAAAGGACAGACAATATCAACTACTGGTAAGAGTATAAAGCAGTTAACTCTCACAAGCTTCTAGTTTGTGTATATCTCCTATAGTCAATCGGAAAACTGTTTGGCCTTATATAGTAAATTGAACACATACAAACTTGTAGCCAGCATTTGTACTCTGAGATATTTACCCAACAAAAAATACATATACATGTATCAGTCAGAATGCATGTGCAGAAATTAGACAGCAGTGTTATTCGTAATAGATGATAACTGGATGCACCTTATATCAATAGCAGAACAGGTAAATAAGTAAATGCATTTTTTATACCATGGAGTTCTACATAGAAAAAAG